>NW_027094111.1:4440730-5116729 GCF_029207755.1 Chamaea fasciata | reverse complement strand
CCTTTCCTTTCCTTTTTATGCTTTTCTGCTATTTCTGCAATGGCTTTGAGGGTCCTGAGGAGCTGCAAGGATTTATGGGCAGTGCCTTTGTCAGCCTCACCTGATGCTGGCCCCTCAGCCCTCTGCAGGAGCTTGCTTTGCTCATTTTAACACTTCTTATATAAGCAGCCACTACTCCTCACAGAGCGTTTATAAACAGAGGCAAGAGACAAGAAGAGACTTGGGATATTCACAAGTTGATCTAAAGTCAGCCTTTCTTCCCCTTCACACGGGCTGGATGGGAGATTGGGAACTGGGAATTGTTCCCTGCGAGGGTGGGCAGGGGCTGGGCTGGAATTGCCAGAGCAGCTGTGGCTGCCCCTGGATCCCTGGCAGTGCCCAAGGCCAGGCTGGACATTGGGACAGTGGGAGGTGTCCCTGCCATGGCACGGGTGGCACTGGGTGGGATTAAAAGTCCCTCCCAACCCAAATAATTTCGATTCCACGTTTTAAAGGGACTATGCAAGGCACACCAGAGGAACCAGCCCCCTCCTGTCTCAGTCTGCACCTCCTCTTCCCCATCCCTCCTGTATTTCAGGAGAAGTGGAGCCTTCCCGAGCGCAGAGCAGCCCCGGCTGTGCTCCACGCTGAGCTCAGGGGCAGCTCTGCTCGGGGGACTCACTGCAGGAACCTGCTCCTGCCTCAGCCAGCCCCATTCCCTGTGCCCCTGCAGCACCCTGGCCCTGAGCTGAGCTCCGGGGAGGGCAGAGAGCCAGCACCACCCAACAGAGCCAGCGTTTGGTGTTTGTCCCGTGTTTGTCCCGCTCCTGTTTGCCCTAACCCGGGTTAACCACCCACGGCTCCCAGCTCCGCTCCTGGGGAGGGGAAAGGGAAACGAGCAGCAGGGCTCGGGCTCAGCCCCTGCCTTGAAGCCCTCGCTGCTCCATTTGCTGCTTTTCCACGCTGGGAGGCCAAGAGCCTGTGCCCCCGTTCTGCTCTCGGACTCACTTCCCATTGTTCTCGTTTCCCCTCCTCGGAATAATAAAAGCTGCCTGACAGCACCAGGGCTACAAATGTTTCTGCCCTACCTCAGGCCCGGAGTGTTTCCACTCCAGCCCCTAAATGTGTTTAACCCTTCTCTGTCCATCTGACTGTCAGGAGGATGCAGAGTAATCAAACCACAGGACTGGAAAGGTTGGAAAGGACCTTCAAGATCATCAACTCAAACAACCAACCAGTGCCACCAGCATAATCACCACTAAACTGTGTCCCCAAGTGCCACATCCACGTTTTTTGAACACCTCCGGGGTGGTGACTGCAGCCCCTTTCAATGCCTTGCAACCCTTTCAGTTAAGAAATTTTCCCTGATATCCCGTCTAAACCTCCCCTGGCCCAACCTGAGGCCGTTCCCTCTCCTCCTGTCCCTGTTCCCTGGGAGCAGAGCCCGACCCCCCCGGCTGTCCCCTCCTGGCAGGGACTTGTGCAGAGCCACCAGGTCCCCCCTGAGCTCCTTTTCTCCAGGCTCAGCCCCTTTCCCAGCTCCCTCAGCCCATCCTGGGGCTCCAGACCCTTCCCAGCTCCGTTCCCTGCCCTAGCTGCAGCCCCTTCCTTGTCATGAAATGTCCAAAATTAACCCCAGCCCTCTGAGCCTTCCCCCAGCATAGCAGAGGGACACAATCCCCCAGGTGCTGGAGCTGCCTCTGTGGCCTCTCCAGGATTCCTCCCTGGGTCTCTCCCTGTGCCCTGCTCTGTCCCAAAGCTGGGCTCAAACAGGAAACCCAATTTATCAGACCCCCTGTGCCATCCTCAGCTCCTCTCTGCCATCCCTCGGTGCCCCAAGCTGTGTGAAGGGCTCAGGTGTGCCCCAGGGGCTGCCCAGGCCATACCCCCCCACAGAGCACCCCATAACTGAGCAGTTTCAAATCACTTTGGGGTAGAAAAAAATCCTCTCTGGTTAGGAGAGGTCCCACAAATCAGACGGGTTCTTGTTGTTGTGGACAGTCAAGCTGTTCCCTTCTTCTGCCACCTTTGGGATTTCAAGTCATTTGATTTTAATCATCGCAGGGTAATTTTGAGCTGAGATTCAGGATTTTGATCCAAGATGCCTGGGAGGTGGGAGTCTGGGGATATGAGCAGCAGGGCAGGTGACCAAGGGGATGGTTTGTGGTAAAATGGGAATTGCTGAGGCACAAGAGGTGCAGCTCCATATGAAATCCCAGGGTAATGGATTGGGACATGCAGGGTCCTGGCCAGGGAAGTGCCAGATCTCCCTCTTCAGGCTGCTGCTCTTGCCTCTGAAAGGTCACAGTTTATCTGACAAATGTCATTCACCCCAAACAACAATGTCTTGAGGAAGGAGAGAAACATTACTTTTGATAAAAACCATTCACTGAGGCAAGCTGCCCCGGGACTTTGGAAGTCTGTCCTGGAGAAAGTTTGCTGGACAAAGTGCAGAAAAGAAAAAAAAAAAAATAAATAGGGAGATAAATGCATTTTATCACCCAGGAATTATGTAATGAACAGGTGTATTGCCACCTTTGACTCCTCTGCACCCTGCCCTCCTGTTTCTTTCCCTGGGATTTACACTTCCCCGCAGTTTTGCAACTCCAAAAAGCAGCTGGGTGTGCAAAGCAGCTGGAGCTCCACGTGTTTCCCTGCCTTTCCTGGCACAGAATTTACCCAGAACATGCAGCCCACAGTCCCAGGCAGGCAGAGGGGCTCTATCATCCATTTTACACTCCACAAATCCAGGAGCTCTGCAATTCCCTGGGATGCTGTGACAGCACTGTGCCTCCTCACTCACTTTTGGGGTTTTGTGAAATGTTCTTTGGGACAGTCCCCGAGAGCTGTGACAGCCCTGTTACCCTGCACAGGAGCTGCAGCTGGAATTGCACCAGGGCGAGAATTCCCCCAGCCCTGAGGGACATTTAACAGGGAATGTTCCAGCCAGGGGTGATATCCTGGCTCATGCCTCAAAACGTGTCCTGCTGGTTAATAGGAATAAAAAAAAAAAAAAAAAAAAAAAAAAAAAAAAAAAGTATTAATAAAAATACGGAGGGCTGGAATGTCCTGAGAGGACACCCAGCAAGGTGGACAAAGAGGGGGATGGAATTCCTGAGCACACTCCCTGCTGGGAAGGGCTGGTGTCCACGTGTCCCCAAGGCCCCAGGGCAGGGGGAGGCTGCAGAGAGGGACCCTGGGGCCACGGGATGCGACTGGCTTCTCTCTTTGTGACCCCAAAGCAGCATTTTGGAGCAGGGAAATTGCATCAGAGATGGAGCTTCAGGCCAGGACACAGAAATCTGCCCTGAGGGAAGCCTTGCCCTGCTCGCACAAACTGCAGGGGTTTGGGGAGGCTGCAGAGTCCCACGGGGGCACAGAGCACCCCCAGAGCCCAGGAGGAGTGTCCTGTCCCCATAACTGTCCCCATAACTGAGCTGTGACACCCCCAGACCCCAGGAGGAGGGTTCTGCCCCCAAGGTGTGTCACCCCCCAGACTCCATGGGGAGGGTCCTGTCCCCATAACTGAGCTGTGTCACCCCCAGAGCCCATGGGGAAGGTCCTGCTGCTGTCCCCGAGGTGTGTCACCCCCAGACACCAGCAGGAGGGTCCGGGTGCTGTCCTCAAGCTGTGTCACCTCCCAGGACCCCGCCAGGAGCTCTAGGGCCCCGTGGGGACCACCACGGCCGGGGCAGCAGCGCTGTGCGGGGTGTGAGGCTCCGTCCTGGCACGCTGGGCTGTGACTCACAGCTCCCTCCGTGGATTTTGGGAATGCACAGAGCCTGGGACGGGCCGTGCTCTCTGAAGACCCCTGGCTATGTTGGTTTTTTTTTTTATAGAAAGGCACCGACCCAAAGTTCTCCTGGATTCCAGCAGAGGTTACCACGTCTGTCTGACAATTCCGCCCCGAGGCACCAGCAGGAGCCAGGGCCAGGCTGCACCTCTGCAATGACAGCACCACAGTGAGCTGGAGCAGGAAAAGAGCCTTTGATATCCCTGGGGGATCTGGCTCCAGACTTATTTGCCTTTTCCTGAACCGTGTCAGCCCTGTATGCCCAGCTCGGGAGCTGCCCTGTCCTGGCTCACAAGCAACATCCATCCCGAGTGAGATAAACCAGGATTTATGCAGTGGGAACCTTGATAATTCCGCCGGGAATGTTTTATTGTTTCCCGCAGCCGCCAGGCCTCCCTCAGAGCTCGTCACCCAGCTGCAGGAGGCGGTTCAAGGAGATCTGGGATCAGCCAGGACTTGAGGTCCGAGGGGGCTGAGGGCTCTGACCAAGGTCCTGCAGAACAAAGCAGTTCCTGGGAGGAACCAAAGGATTCCCCTGCGATGTCGGCTTGGCCATTGTTTGTCTCGTCCAGGGCACTGGGACTGGAGCTCCATTCCTGGAAGCTCTCCCGTTTCTCGTGGCAGTTTGCAGGAGCAGCGCACGAGGTGTAACCGTGGGTGGTGTGCCAAAGGGGAGGGAGGTGCGCTCCCAAACGGCTCAATCAGGGCGCCCTTGGCAGGGGCGGGACTCGGCTCCAGGAATGCTCTGAGCAGCAATTCTTATTAGCAGCCGACGTTTAAAGGTGGGAGAATCGGTGTTGTCATCTGGGACCTGAGCTCGCTGCACGCGGGAGAGTTGAGAAACTTTCAGGGATGAGGGAAAAATCAGATGTTTTGCTGTCTGGGAGCCAGGCAGAGCGGGGAGGAGGCGGCAGGATCCTGTGCTGCTCCCAGCACGGGGAACGGAATGGAAAAGCATCCCTATGGAACCCAGGGCAGGGAGGAGAAGCCCCAGACTGAGCAGGAGCTCAGCTGTGCCAGACAGAATAACAGAATCAGGTTTTCTTGATGTTTCCTGATGTTTTTACACCTGAAGCCTTTCCCCAGCCTCCTGCAGATATTGGTGTGCGTGTGAGAAAGGTGATTTTAAAAAATTTAAAAAAAAAAGACAATTACTTTTAAAACTCTAAAAGAAAATAACATAGAAAAAAAATGAAGTAAGAAAGTTTAGATAGATTGGATTGGATAAGATAGATCTAGATTGGATAATAGGGAGGAATTGTTCCCTGGGAGGGTGGGCAGGGGCTGGGCTGGAAATGCCAGAGCATCTGTGGCTGCCTCTGGATCCCTGGCAGTGCCCAAGGCCAGGCTGGACACTGGGACAGTGGGAGCAGCCTGGGACAGTGGGAGGAGTCCCTGCCATGGCTAGGGTGGGATGGGATAAGCTTTAATGTCCCTTCCAACCCAAACCTTCTGGGATTCTCTGGTTCTATGAAAAGACAAACAGAAATATTTGCTACAAGTACTGAGCCTGGGATCCTGAGGCAGAAAACCCGTTTGTGATGAGAAGGAGAGACGTGGCCACGATCTCACCATCAGTGACTGAGCTGTGCTGTGCAGAAATTCACACATTTCCTCACACGTTTGGAGTTTGCAGCCTTGATGCTCCCCCAGTTCGCTTTGACAGCCTGGAAGTCCTGCCCTGGGAAATGCTGAATTTCCATCCGGCCCTGCAGAGCTCGGCCTTGCCCGGGGAGGAGGATGAGAGGAGAAGGAGCAGCTCAATTGGGCAGAGCTGTGAGCAGAGGTTTAGGATTTACAAATCTCTGCTGAGTGAGGGTAGCTGGGTGTGAGGAGCCTCAAATGAATTCTCTATTCCTCTGCAGTTCTGACTTGGACTGACATCCTTTAGTGCAGCTTCATCAGAAACAGCTCAAGGGATGGAAGGAGCTGGAAGATTTCATTATTGCGCAATTCAAGGACGAAAGCAAAACCATTCTTCTGATCTGAACTTCAGCCTTGTGCGTATCATGTACAATGGGGAAGTTGTCAATCAGAAATTCCCCCCAAACTGGGCCTTTTGCTGCCAAACTTTTTTTCTGCGATCAGAGATTTCCGTTTTTTTTTCACACAACCCCCTTGAATGTTGGTCCCTATTTTGGAATTTAAGGGTGGGAAAACTGAGAAATGGGATTAAAAGTTGAAGTGGTGGCACACTCAGGCCACGGTTTGGGAAATGTCAGCATTGTTGTCCAGAGAAGAACATTCAGGTTGGTTTTATCACACTGACAGTAAATTGGATGGAGTGAGAAATAAACAGAGGAGGGAGAGATGGACAAGGCAGGACTGCAGAGGGGTGAATGGTTTGGGCAGTGTGAGAGTGGAAGGAACTGCTCTGCTCTGGGCTGGGCTGGGCAGCCTCAGCTCAAATATTGTGAGCAGATTTGGGCACCACAATACAAGAAAGACATTAAATTATTAGAGAGCATCCAAAGGAAGGCAGCAAAGATGTTGATGGGCGTTGAGGGGAAGCTGCATGAGGAGCACCTCAGGCCATGTGGTCTGTTCAGTCTGGAGAAGAGGAGACTGAGGGGAGACGCCTCACAGTGACACCTTCCTCAGGTGGGGAAGAGGAGGGGCAGCTCCAATCCCTGCCCTGGGCCAGGGACAGCATCCAGGCTGGAGCTGGGCCAGGGCAGGCTCAGGCTGCAGATCAGGGAAAGGTTCTTCCCCCAGAGGGTGCTGGGCACTGCCCAGGCTCCCCAGGGAATGGGCACGGCCCCGAGGCTGCCAGAGCTCCAGGAGCCTTTGGACAGCGCTCCAGGGATGCCCGGGGGGGATTGTTGGGGGGTCTTGATGCCTTAAGTTTTATCTTCCATGTATTTCAGGTTCTGTGCTGCCCAGGGGTGCAGCTCTGAGCTCACAGTGTCACTCAGCTCTGCACACAGCAGGGACACAAAACAAATCCTTCTCCTGCTGCACACCAAGGACAGTGTTCAGCCCCAAAAGCACAAACAAGGGTGGCTGGAGGGAGGAACAAGCAGGATGGGACCTCACAGCCTGGAGCTGGAATTGGACAATTAAACCCCAAGATGCAAATGGACCAAAACTTATCAAAGTGTCAGACCTCGTGACCGTTTGTCCATTTTGTGACCATTTTGTGTCCACCTTGGGTGCAGCCCTGGCCAGGCTCTTGTCCTGCCCAAGGTGGATCCTGGAGGCCTTTCAATAAATCCCTACTTTATTCTCTCTCTGTCCAGTCTCTGTTCCAGCTCAGCCTCCCAAGACATCGGTCTGGGCAGGGCCAGGAGTGGAATCCATGATCCCTGTGGGTCCCTTCCAGCCCAGGGTGTTCTGTGGTATCCTGTGATGGTGAAGGTGCCTGCCCAGGAATTGTCCCTTGCCCAGGGAATGTCCCCTGCCCTGGGGACCAGCCCATCCATCCATGCCATACTGGGACACACAGATCCCTTTCCATGGCTCCACTCCCCATCACCTTTGGGCCCTGAGGTGGCCCCAGCCAGGCCCAGCAGGGTGGTGCTGGCCCTGAGCGAGCCCTGGGCTGTGCCTAGCTCCCAGCTGTGCTCTGCAGACAGCTCCTGGACAGCTGGACAAGATGAAGAGAATAAAGTGGGGATTTATTAAAGGATATTTTTATATATATATATATATAAAGGGTATTTAGTATATTTATTAAAGCGGGGATTTATTAAATTTTGATTCAATAGATACACTTTGGGCAGTCAGAGCCTCCCGGGGGCTACACCCAAGGTGGACAATGGTCACGAATTTTTCAGACAATTATAAGTTTGGTCCATTTGCATATCAGGGGTTAATTCTCCAATTACAGCTTCAGGTAATGAAGTCATTTACCCCCACTTTTCTCCCTCATTTTTGTTTATACTTTTTGGGAGTTGAGGCTGTAGGGTGTCCTTAGACCTCAGGCCTGGAAGGATTGTTTTGTCTGACCAACACGAGGACAGCAACTAACCCTCCATATGGAGTTCAGAGTTATACACTAAGTCAGTGCAGGATTTGAAAAGTATAAAAGCTAAAATCCTAAGGCATCAGTGCAATCCCCAGGCTCCATCCAATCCCTCTTCTCCTGCAGTGCAGATGCTGCCTGCCCTGGGCTGGAGGTGCTGGGCATGAGGCACAGATAAATCCCTTCAGCTCCTGCTCACTGAGGAAGGAAAAGGGATGAAATGTGAGTTTTGTGGTGAGCTCGGGCTTTGGGAAGTCACCAGCGGAGACTGGAGAGAGGGGAATGTGGGAGGGCAAAGTCATTTCTGCATCTGTGCAGAGACTGATCATCCCAGGGCTCCTGCTGGAAACGAGGGCTGCTGTGTGGAGGAAGGAGGGTTTTGGGAACAGCAGCACCCTCAGCCCACGGATCCCCCATTCCAGACGGGGAGTTTTCCATCGTGGGCTCCACTGGCAGCTCCTGTTCCCGCTGCTCCTGCCCCTGTGTGATGCAGCATCAGGCCCACAGCCCTCTGCCACTGCATCCCTGCAGGCTCCAGGGAGCCAGGCTCTCTCCCACAGCTGGAAAAATAAGGACATAACCCGATTCTGAGCTTTCACCCATACTGTACTCACCCTTCCTGCAGCAAGTTTTAGCTCCCTTTCCACAAAATCAAAGAGATAAACCCATTCCTATGATATCCCCATCCCAGTATAGCCAACCTGAAATTCCCACAAGTGGCCTGGTAATAAATCAAAGGGTGAAACGTGAAGGGTTTGGGGTGGGAGAGGCGTTTTTGAGCCTCTGTGTGATACCTCAGCTCTTCCCTGAACTGCTGAAATGTTCAGGAGATGGCAAGAGAACCCACAGGGATTTGGAAAGGCTGTGCCTCCCAAATCCTCAGGCCTTCCTGGGTCAGGGAGCAACAGAGGGAAGGTTTGGAATGGGAATTACCCGGAGATAGGCCCAGGACAAGCTGTTCTTGGGGCCAATTTCCTGTACAAACCCCGCAGGGAAGGTGCCAGGTGTGCCCAGGAAGGACCCGTGTGCCTGGAAATGTTGGATTGACACCCACCCAGCCAGGAATCTGTTCCTGGAAAGAAGTGGCACAGGAGGAAGCACAGCCAGTGTAGCCAAGAGCCCAGCCAGCTCTTGGACAAAAAAAGTTATTACATTTCAATTCCCAGGGGTGCTGTTGGTTCAAAGGCTCCTCAGGCCAAATCCAAGCTGAAGTGACACACCCAGAGTGGCCCCGTGGGAGATGCTGCTGCCCAGGCAAACTTCTGCAGCTGTAAAATTCACATTGTCACCGCACCCAGGCCAGCGGGATGGAATAACTGAGGATATCCCTGGGAGACCCCCACCCACCAGGGATGCCAGCATTCCTGGCTGTGCTCAGCCCCACCTGAGTGCTGTTTTACACATTCTCAACTCCGGCTCTCAGGAATCCTGCTCTGCGTTTCCTCCCCACGAAGCTGTAGTGATGTCCTGGAATATCCAAAATCCAGAGGTGTGCGGACACCCTGCTGTGCAGAGGGGCAAGACTGAGCCTGGTTTATGCCTGCAGGGCAGGACATTTTTGAGAAGATGCAAACCAATCAGGCCCCACTGTTTTGCCTGGTTTTGTTTGCTTGTGGTGCTAAATAACCAGATTTAGCTTCAATGGCTGATGTTTTGCTGTAGATGTCTCGATCCAAGCCATGACAAGAATGCAGCCAACGAGATGGGGGACACTGAAATGTCAAATTGGAGACTGAAATGTAGAATTGGAGACTGAAATGGAAAATTGGAGACTGAAGTGTAAATTGGACACTGAAACATAGAATTGGACACTGAAATGTGGAATTGGAGACTGAAATGTGGAATTGGAGACTGAAATGTAAAATTGTACACTGAAATGTAAAACTGGAGACTAAAACGTAGGATTGGACACTGAAATGTAGAATTGGAGACTGAAATGGAAAATTTCCTGCCCTGGGGCATGGTAAGACCCCGAGGTCTCTCCTGAGATGACCTCTGTGGGTGTCCAGTGAAGGCAGAAAATTCGTGGTGTCTATTCCATCTAATTCAGGTAAGAATGAATTCCAGGGGCAAGGAGACACAGCTGTTCCTGGGCAGAAAGGCCTCCAGCTATTGACCCATCCTCCCATCCTTCCCCCGGTGACTCAGCAGCTCCCTGAGCTTTATGCAAATGCACATTCCTGAGTGCTTACCTGTCTGATCCTGATCCTGCCCCGATTTATCAATAAACGCCTTCCTTTAATCTTTGCTCCACTATTTCTTCTAATGCTTCGTAATAAATATTTTCACTTGTGCTCCATTCAGAAAAGTCAAAACTCTCATCGCACCATGATGAAATCTCGTGGGACTTTAGATCCAATTGCAAAACAGCAAACCCCATTTTATGGCTCCCTCCCAGCAGCAGGTGAGTGATTTATTGGCCTCCTTCCTGAAACTCGAAGCTCTACATCATTTCTTGTCATCAGGACTGCAAGAGAGGAGGTCAGGGAGCCCGGTGAGAGCTGGTTTGTGCAATCACAGAAAGTGTGGGGGCTGCAGCATCAATTTCCCCCCCCCCAAAAAAGCCATCTGAACATCTTCTGCTCAAATGGGGCTGAGAGTGGGAGATCTGCTGCCGAGGGAGGACTTGGACCTGGGGAAGTTGAGATGCACCAGCAAAGCATCCCTGGAGGTGTCCCAGGCCAGGTTGGACACTGGGGCTTGGAGCAGCCTGGGACAGTGGAAGGTGTTCCATGGCAGGGGTGGGATGGGACGAGCTTTAACGTCGGTTCCAACCCGAACCATTCTGGAACTCTCCGCAAATGATAAATGGAAATTTACAGCCATTAGCGCCTCCTTCCAGACTATCAGGCCCATGAGTTTATTTATCACGAGATAACTCCCTCAGTATCAGCAGATACCGAGCGGCTGGGCTGGTTCTGGTATCACAGTGCCCTACTTTGCCTGGCCCGACCCACGGCTGGGCTGGGCTCTGCCTGCTGGGCTGGGAATGGGGCTTGCTCTGTGCTTCCCTGGATATCAGCTCCCTGTGGCTCTGCACAGGCCCAGGGGTGCCCTGGGAGGGCCTCACCTCCAGATAACAGGGCTGGAAAGGGCTGAGCAGGGATGGAGAGCAAACAGCGGGCAGGGGAACCGGGAGCTCTGGTGCTGCCGGGGCAAACTTTGCCCTGGTGAGTGCGGGGAGCCCGGCACCGGCCCTGGGCTCTGTGTGTGACCAGCAGCCCTGGGCTGTGTGTGTGTGACCAGCAGCCCGGGGCTCTGTGTGTGACCAGCAGCTCTGGGCTGTGTGTGTGTGACCAGCAGCTCTGGGCTCTGTGTGTGTGTGACCAGCAGCCCTGGGCTCTGTGTGTGACCAGCAGCCCTGGGCTGTGTGTGTGTGACCAGCAGCTCTGGGCTCTGTGTGTGTGTGACCAGCAGCCCTGGGCTCTGTGTGTGTGTGACCAGCAGCTCTGTGTGTGTGACCAGCAGCCCTGGGCTCTGTGTGTGTGACCAGCAGCCCTGGGCTGTGTGTGTGTGACCAGCAGCCCTGGGCTGTGTGTGTGACCAGCAGCCCTGGGCTGTGTGTGTGACCAGCAGCCCTGGGCTGTGTGTGTGTGACCAGCAGCCCTGGGCTGTGTGTGTGACCAGCAGCCCTGGGCTGTGTGTGTGACCAGCAGCTCTGGGCTCTGTGTGTGTGACCAGCAGCTCTGGGCTCTGTGTGTGTGACCAGCAGCCCTGGGCTGTGTGTGTGACCAGCAGCTCTGTGTGTGTGTGTGACCAGCAGCTCTGGGCTGTGTGTGTGTGACCAGCAGCCCTGGGCTCTGTGTGTGTGATCAGCAGCTCTGGGCTGTGTGTGTGACCAGCAGCCCTGGGCTGTGTGTGTGTGACCAGCAGCTCTGTGTGTGTGTGACCAGCAGCCCTGGGCTCTGTGTGTGTGTGACCAGCAGCCCTGGGCTGTGTGTGTGTGACCAGCAGCTCTGGGCTCTGTGTGTGTGACCAGCAGCTCTGGGCTCTGTGTGTGTGACCAGCAGCTCTGGGCTCTGTGTGTGTGACCAGCAGCTCTGGGCTCTGTGTGTGTGACCAGCAGCTCTGGGCTCTGTGTGTGTGACCAGCAGCTCTGGGCTGTGTGTGTGTGACCAGCAGCTCTGGGCTCTGTGTGTGTGACCAGCAGCTCTGGGCTGTGGGTGTGTGACCAGCAGCTCTGGGCTCTGTGTGTGTGACCAGCAGCTCTGTGTGTGTGTGACCAGCAGCCCTGGGCTGTGTGTGTGTGACCAGCAGCCCTGTGTGTGTGTGACCAGCAGCTCTGGGCTGTGTGTGTGTGACCAGCAGCTCTGGGCTGTGTGTGTGTGACCAGCAGCTCTGGGCTCTGTGTGTGTGATCAGCAGCTCTGGGCTCTGTGTGTGTGACCAGCAGCTCTGGGCTGTGTGTGTGTGACCAGCAGCTCTGGGCTGTGTGTGTGATCAGCAGCCCTGGGCTGTGTGTGTGTGACCAGCAGCCCTGGGCTGTGTGTGTGTGACCAGCAGCTCTGGGCTGTGTGTGTGACCAGCAGCTCTGGGCTGTGTGTGTGTGACCAGCAGCCCTGGGCTGTGTGTGTGACCAGCAGCTCTGTGTGTGTGTGTGACCAGCAGCTCTGGGCTGTGTGTGTGTGACCAGCAGCTCTGGGCTCTGTGTGTGTGACCAGCAGCTCTGGGCTGTGTGTGTGTGACCAGCAGCTCTGGGCTGTGTGTGTGTGACCAGCAGCTCTGGGCTGTGTGTGTGTGACCAGCAGCTCTGGGCTCTGTGTGTGTGACCAGCAGCTCTGGGCTGTGGGTGTGTGACCAGCAGCCCTGGGCTCTGTGTGTGTGACCAGCAGCTCTGTGTGTGTGTGACCAGCAGCCCTGGGCTGTGTGTGTGTGACCAGCAGCCCTGTGTGTGTGTGACCAGCAGCTCTGGGCTGTGTGTGTGTGACCAGCAGCTCTGGGCTGTGTGTGTGACCAGCAGCTCTGGGCTGTGTGTGTGTGACCAGCAGCTCTGGGCTCTGTGTGTGTGACCAGCAGCCCTGGGCTGTGTGTGTGTGACCAGCAGCCCTGGGCTGTGTGTGTGTGACCAGCAGCCCTGGGCTCTGTGTGTGTGACCAGCAGCTCTGGGCTGTGTGTGTGTGACCAGCAGCTCTGGGCTCTGTGTGTGTGACCAGCAGCTCTGGGCTGTGTGTGTGTGACCAGCAGCTCTGGGCTGTGTGTGTGTGACCAGCAGCCCTGGGCTCTGTGTGTGACCAGCAGCCCTGGGCTGTGTGTGTGTGACCAGCAGCTCTGGGCTCTGTGTGTGTGTGACCAGCAGCCCTGGGCTCTGTGTGTGTGTGACCAGCAGCCCTGGGCTCTGTGTGTGTGACCAGCAGCTCTGTGTGTGTGACCAGCAGCCCTGGGCTCTGTGTGTGTGACCAGCAGCCCTGGGCTGTGTGTGTGTGACCAGCAGCCCTGGGCTGTGTGTGTGACCAGCAGCCCTGGGCTGTGTGTGTGACCAGCAGCCCTGGGCTGTGTGTGTGTGACCAGCAGCCCTGGGCTGTGTGTGTGACCAGCAGCCCTGGGCTGTGTGTGTGACCAGCAGCTCTGGGCTCTGTGTGTGTGACCAGCAGCTCTGGGCTCTGTGTGTGTGACCAGCAGCCCTGGGCTGTGTGTGTGACCAGCAGCTCTGTGTGTGTGTGTGACCAGCAGCTCTGGGCTGTGTGTGTGTGACCAGCAGCCCTGGGCTCTGTGTGTGTGATCAGCAGCTCTGGGCTGTGTGTGTGTGACCAGCAGCCCTGGGCTCTGTGTGTGTGTGACCAGCAGCCCTGGGCTGTGTGTGTGTGACCAGCAGCTCTGGGCTCTGTGTGTGTGACCAGCAGCTCTGGGCTCTGTGTGTGTGACCAGCAGCTCTGGGCTCTGTGTGTGTGACCAGCAGCTCTGGGCTCTGTGTGTGTGACCAGCAGCTCTGGGCTGTGTGTGTGTGACCAGCAGCTCTGGGCTCTGTGTGTGTGACCAGCAGCTCTGGGCTGTGGGTGTGTGACCAGCAGCTCTGGGCTCTGTGTGTGTGACCAGCAGCTCTGTGTGTGTGTGACCAGCAGCCCTGGGCTGTGTGTGTGTGACCAGCAGCCCTGTGTGTGTGTGACCAGCAGCTCTGGGCTGTGTGTGTGTGACCAGCAGCTCTGGGCTCTGTGTGTGTGACCAGCAGCTCTGGGCTGTGTGTGTGTGACCAGCAGCTCTGGGCTGTGTGTGTCATCAGCAGCCCTGGGCTGTGTGTGTGTGACCAGCAGCCCTGGGCTGTGTGTGTGTGACCAGCAGCTCTGGGCTGTGTGTGTGACCAGCAGCTCTGGGCTGTGTGTGTGTGACCAGCAGCCCTGGGCTGTGTGTGTGACCAGCAGCTCTGTGTGTGTGTGTGACCAGCAGCTCTGGGCTGTGTGTGTGTGACCAGCAGCTCTGGGCTCTGTGTGTGTGACCAGCAGCTCTGGGCTGTGTGTGTGTGACCAGCAGCTCTGGGCTGTGTGTGTGTGACCAGCAGCTCTGGGCTCTGTGTGTGTGACCAGCAGCTCTGGGCTGTGGGTGTGTGACCAGCAGCCCTGGGCTCTGTGTGTGTGACCAGCAGCTCTGTGTGTGTGTGACCAGCAGCCCTGGGCTGTGTGTGTGTGACCAGCAGCCCTGTGTGTGTGTGACCAGCAGCTCTGGGCTGTGTGTGTGTGACCAGCAGCTCTGGGCTGTGTGTGTGACCAGCAGCTCTGGGCTGTGTGTGTGTGACCAGCAGCTCTGGGCTCTGTGTGTGTGACCAGCAGCTCTGGGCTGTGTGTGTGTGACCAGCAGCTCTGGGCTCTGTGTGTGTGACCAGCAGCTCTGGGCTGTGTGTGTGTGACCAGCAGCTCTGGGCTCTGTGTGTGTGACCAGCAGCTCTGGGCTGTGTGTGTGTGATCAGCAGCTCTGGGCTGTGTGTGTGTGACCAGCAGCCCTGGGCTGTGTGTGTGACCAGCAGCTCTGTGTGTGTGTGTGACCAGCAGCTCTGGGCTGTGTGTGTGTGACCAGCAGCTCTGGGCTCTGTGTGTGTGTGACCAGCAGCTCTGGGCTCTGTGTGTGTGACCAGCAGCTCTGGGCTGTGTGTGTGTGATCAGCAGCTCTGGGCTCTGTGTGTGTGACCAGCAGCTCTGGGCTGTGTGTGTGTGACCAGCAGCTCTGGGCTGTGTGTGTGACCAGCAGCTCTGGGCTCTGTGTGTGTGTGACCAGCAGCTCTGGGCTCTGTGTGTGTGTGACCAGCAGCCCTGGGCTGTGTGTGTGTGACCAGCAGCCCTGGGCTCTGTGTGTGTGACCAGCAGCTCTGGGCTGTGTGTGTGTGACCAGCAGCTCTGGGCTCTGTGTGTGTGACCAGCAGCTCTGGGCTGTGTGTGTGTGACCAGCAGCTCTGGGCTCTGTGTGTGTGACCAGCAGCTCTGGGCTGTGTGTGTGTGATCAGCAGCTCTGGGCTGTGTGTGTGTGACCAGCAGCCCTGGGCTGTGTGTGTGACCAGCAGCTCTGTGTGTGTGTGTGACCAGCAGCTCTGGGCTGTGTGTGTGTGACCAGCAGCTCTGGGCTCTGTGTGTGTGTGACCAGCAGCTCTGGGCTCTGTGTGTGTGACCAGCAGCTCTGGGCTGTGTGTGTGTGATCAGCAGCTCTGGGCTCTGTGTGTGTGACCAGCAGCTCTGGGCTGTGTGTGTGTGACCAGCAGCTCTGGGCTGTGTGTGTGACCAGCAGCTCTGGGCTCTGTGTGTGTGTGACCAGCAGCTCTGGGCTCTGTGTGTGTGTGACCAGCAGCCCTGGGCTGTGTGTGTGACCAGCAGCTCTGGGCTCTGTGTGTGTGTGACCAGCAGCCCTGGGCTCTGTGTGTGTGTGACCAGCAGCTCTGGGCTCTGTGTGTGTGACCAGCAGCTCTGGGCTGTGTGTGTGACCAGCAGCCCTGGGCTGTGTGTGTGTGACCAGCAGCCCTGGGCGCTGTGTGTGTGATCAGCAGCTCTGCACTGGGAGCAGGCAGGGATTGACACTCATCAGGAATTCCAGACTCTTCCCCCTGAGGATGGCAGCTGGGTGATGCCCACCTTGAGGAGCCCAATGCTCCATCTCCGTGGGACACGCTGTGCCTGCTGGTCCCGAGGGGACACCCAGCCGTGTCAGGGCTGTAGGGCTGGAGACAGAATCCCAAAACCCGAGAATCCCAGAACCAGAGAACCACAGAGTCACAGAATCCCAGAACCCTGGAATCACAGAATCACAGAAACAGAGAACCACAGAATGAGCTGGGCTGGAAAAGACTTTGAAATCATCAAGTCCAACCTGTGACCTGACACCGCCTTGTCACCCAGCCCATGGCACTGAGTGCCACATCCAGGCTTTTCTTAAACCCCTCCAGGGATGGGAACTCCACCATGCCCCTGGACAGCCCCTTCCAGTGCCCAGCCACCCTTCCTGTGAAGAAATTCCTGCTGCTGTCCAACCTAAACCACCCCTGGTGCAGCTTAATGCCGTTCCCTCTCCTCCTGTCCCTGTTCCCTGGGAGCAGAGCCCGACCCCCCCGGCTGTCCCCTCCTGGCAGGGACTTGTGCAGAGCCACAAGGTCCCCTCTGAGCCTCCTTTTCTCCAGGCTCAGCCCCTTTCCCAGCTTCCTCAGCCTCTCCTGGGCCTCCAGGCCCTTCCCAGCTTTGTTCCCTGCCCTGGATGTGCTCCAGCATCCCAAACCAACACCTTCTGCTGCAGAAGTGCAAGGCCAGTGAAGGTTCTCTTCTGAGGTGTCCAGCTGTGTCCCTGTCCTGCAGGTGCCTGGAGCCGGGCTGGCTTTGGAGCCTGGCTAATTTCTTCACACCAAACCCCAGTAAAGACACAGAACCAAGGGCATCACTTCTAGAGTCACCCCAAGGGGGCTGAGGGTAGGAAAAGAAGTTTGAAGCTGAATTTATGAATCCAAACCCCCCTCTGTGAGCCCACAGCACTGCAATGCATCCTTGCTTTGGTGCAAGGGCTGGGGGGAAATGCAGATTGAAGGGACTGAGGTCTCTGGAGGCAGAGAGGGGCTGTCCTGACTAACACCCACCAGCAGCTTTCCAAGGAGGGCAGCAAAACACCCATCTCCCAGGGTTATCCAGCACCCGCCAGCCCAGAAGTTGGGGTCAGAGACTTTGGCCACCCTCACAGACAAGCTGACACACCACGACATTCCTTCCCTTTATATGCAATAATGCGTTTTATTGTTTTCTGTTTCTGCAGCTCTGCTCCGTGAATGCAAATTGATGCTCTCAAGCAAACACATCCTTCTGCCTTTAAATCTTTTTTAGCCAGAAAGCTGACACACAGCTTGAAGACCCAAGGTAAAATCATTTCCTGCTTGGAATGATCCTTCAAATCCCCATGAGCCACCACAATCCTGGAATCACAGAAATATAAATTAGGGTTGGAAGGGACCCACAAACATCACCCTTGCTTTTCACCCTGCTGAGGGTATGGTGGTGCTGAAACCTCAGAGCAGAGGGCTCCTGTCAGCACCAGGCTCTCGGCAACCCCTCCTGGGAAGCTGGAGAGCAGCAGGGATCCCCACCATGGCCCTGGGACCACCCTGGAGCGGCTCTCATCAGTTCCACTGAAGGCAGGGAGGCTCCATGAGGGCAGAATTGGACCCTGAGGGAATTTGTCTCACTGCTCGTGGTCCATGTAGGGACACAAAAAAAAGTTTCCTGGAGATGAATCCTCCTCCCTGCTGTTCACTGTTTCCCCAGCATTTCTCCTAGATCTCAAGGAAACTGAGTGCAGTGCCCAAGGAAGGTGCTCCGTGGGGCTGGAGATCATTCATTATCTGGAAATAAATTTATCCCCACACCTCCAATTTTACATTTTAGTCTCCAGTTCTATATTTCAATGTCCCATTCTGCATTTCAGTGTCCAGTTTTACATTTCAGTCTCCAATTTGACATTTCAGTGTCCCCCATCTCGTTGGCTGCATTTTTGTCATAGCTTGGAGGGAGACATCTACGGCAAAACATCAGACACTGAAGCTAAATCTGGTTATTTAGCACCACAAGGAAACAAAAATGTGTGGAATGGATAAAGTTTGTTTAATGAGGGCGTGCAAACTGTATCACTCACCAGATACACAACAGGAGCAGACAGACTCAGAGGTTCCATCGCTGCTGTCACCAGGAAGAGTTTCAGCATCCCAGGGTGTCTTGGGTTGCAATATGTGACCAAAAATGTGTATTTCTATTTGCCAGCTGCTGAAACCGGCTGGGGAGGTGTTTTCTTTATCTCTTGTATGACCCATCCCTCAGAACTCCAGGGGAGGGGGCGGTGCCTTCTGTTACTGGGCAGCTGTTAAAGCAGCCGGGGCCGTGTTCTTTATCCCTTCCAGGACCCATCCTCCCTCCAGGGAATCTCTGCTGTCCATGGGCCATCCAGGCTCACTGCAGGGCTGATACAATTCCATCATCCCATGGGGAGAGGCTCCACCCAGGGGGAGGAGCCCAGCATTCCCGCCTGGATCAAAGCCGGCATTCAGAACACCAGCACAGCCTGTGTGCACTGGATTCCCAGAGGGAGAGCGGACCCATCTCAGCACCACTGGAGCCTTCTCCAGGATCATCTCTGCTCCAGCAGAACCACATCTGTCACTGCAGGAGGACTTGGCTGGGCTGACACCAACAGCCTGACCAACACGGGGTCAGGGCGTGTTCTGACCTGGTCGGCGTTTCCAGGATTTTTCTTGTTTGCTTGTTTGCTTGTTTTTTGTACTACTATATTTGTATTTTCAATATTCCCAGTAAAGAACTGTCATTCCTATTCCCAAATCTTTGCCTGAAAGCCCCTTAATTGCAAAATTATAATAATTTGGAGGGAGGGGGTTTCCATTTTCCATGCCAAGGGAAGCTGCAGCTTTCCCTGGCAGACACCTGCCTTTCCAAACCAGGACACAGGGCTAAACCTCTCCGTGGTGGCATTTTAATGAAGCCCCGGAGCAGCTGAGGGCAGGAGCGGCTCTTTCACTGAGGGAGCTCCTCGCTCCCTCTCACATCTCTGGGACAGGCTCCCTCACAGGCAGACACTCCTCATTCGTTATCTGCACCTGGAATTAATTTGCTGCCTGCAAAGTCCCAGCTTATTTTCTTGGGAAGTCCCAGCTTATTTTCCTGCTCCTCTGACACGCCTGACATTTCCCCTGCTCTCCTGTTCTCTGCTCGTGCCACTTTAGCCTAATTTGAGTCAAGGTGCAGCCCACGCTGCTGGCACAGGGAACGCTGCTCCGTTTTTCAGCATCTGTCCTACACATTTAATTCACATTTAACCCACCCTGCTCCAGGGTTGAGAGTGGAAAGGTCACAGTCATTACCTGCAGACAGCCAATTTACGGGCGGTGTGAACATTGAGGTGTTTATGCCTCAGGCCAGAGTGCTGCCCTGTCCCAGAGAAAACAGCTCTGAGCTTGAGGAGGAGGAGGAGGAGGAGGAGGAAGGGTCAGACATTCCCAGCTGGCCTGGGAGAGGCATCCCAGTGACACAGCGACATCCGATCTGTTCTCTGGCAGGGTTTCTAACACATTTCTGATGTTCACTGAGGGTAAATACAGAGTTCCAGGGGAAATGCTGCAGTGTTTGTCCCGTATTGCTCCCCAAAATCTCCAGGTGACGCAGAGCCCACACACCGTGGTTCAGCCTGGCTGCCCCCTCAGGGATCTGCTTCGCCTCTGGTTAATTACAGACTGTAATTAAGCCACTTCTCAGCTTGTCAGTCCCCCCTGGGAGCACATACCCTGTGCCTAAATTGCCCCTCATGCCTTGAAACTGGAGTACTCATCATTGTTCCATAATTCCTGGAATGTTTTCACCCTGGAAAAGGCTGGGTTCCACTGCTGGGTGCAGGTGTTTTGGTTTGGTGTGGTCAGAACGCTCTAGTTACCCTTCAGAATAATAATAATAATAAACAAAAATAAAATACAATAATAAACAATAAAATATAATCATAAATAGTAATTATTATTATTATTATTATTAATAATAATAATAATAGTAATAGATAACAGACATTACTGTTACTGATTTTTTTAGGAGTGTAGCATTCCTGAAAAGCAGGGAGGGAGAAATGCTGTTGCTGCACAGAAATTTTAATTTGTTTGTTTCCAAAATCATGTGTTTTTATCTGGAAAAAATTTAATCTTGAACACCATTATTAAACAGATTTTTCTTAAACTGAAATAGACTTGGATAAATGAGATTTTGTCCCAGTGGGTGCAGGATGTTCAGAGCCCTGATGTCACATCCTTCTGTTACCAGAGAGAGAAAGCCACTCGTTAAATGTCTGTATCTTGAAGGAGCACCACAAAGTCTTGATTTTGAAAGCTGAATTCAATCCCTTTAGCCTCTCATGGAATCACAGAGCCATGGAGTGGTCTGGGTTGGGAAGGACCTTAAATCTCATCCCATCCCACCCCAGCCATGGCAGGGACACCTCCCGCTGTCCCAGGCTGCTCCCAGCCCCAATGTCCAGCCTGGCCTTGGGCACTGCCAGGGATCCAGGGGCAGCCACAGCTGCTCTGGGCACCCTCAACCACTGGACAGCTGCCTGGACAAATCCATCAGCAAACAACCCAAAAACTTAATCAAATGCAATTAAATACCCATTAAATGCAAATAAATACCCACTAAATGCAGTTAATTACCCCCAAAGATTTATTTCTGCTTGAAGTCAGCAGAGCCCAGGCCTCAGAGCTGTCTGCAGAGCCCTGAGTGGGGCTGCCGGGTTTGGTGGCACAAACCAGCCTGGATATGAACTGCTGGTGGCACTGAGTCCCTGCTCAGTGACAGCTCAGCCCCAGGGCTGCTGTCAATCCTGGTGGGATCCCCCTCACCCAAAATTCCAGCCCCAGGGCTGCTGTCAGTCCCGGTGGGATCCACCTCAACCACAATTCCAGCCCCAGGGCTGCTGTCAGTCCCGGTGGGATCCACCTCAACCACAATTCCAGCTCCAGGGATGCTGTCAATCCCAGTGGGATCCCCCTCACCCACAATTCCAGCCCCAGGGATGCACCCAGCCTGCTCGGGACGTCCCCTGTGAGCTACAGAAATTAGGATTTATTGAGCAATGGCAGGTCCCCAAGCTCTGCGGCCACAGAGGATCAGCCAAGCTGTGGTGGTCACACCTGGCTCCCTGCAGGCTCACCTGGCCATGGATAACCTTCCCTGGGGGATTCCAGCCCTGGGAAATGCTGCCTTTGCCTCTGGAGTGAGGGAGGTGTCATGGAAAACTCAGGACTGTCCCTGCCTCCAAAACCAGGCTCTGGGATTCTGCTGGGCTCGGAGGAAATTCCTCAGACACAGAAAAATGAGCTCAGCCCAGGGAAACCACAGCTCATCTCTGCTCCCAGGACAGGGACATCTCATTCCAGGATGTCTGGAGTGATCCTTTATCCCACACCAGCTTCTTGTCCTTCCCATGGGAACTGGAGATGTGGAGCTGCATCCCTTGGATGTCATTTAGCACTTGGAATCTTCTGTAATTACTCATTTTGCTCCTTTTGATGTGCACCCTGGTTTGGAAGCTCCAGGACACAGTTCCTTGTCCACATGGCTTAAAACACAACGACTCACTCCGGGTGGAGGCCGCGAAATAGACTTAAGGAAGTTGAAATTATTTTATTCTCTGTGTATAGCTGAAAGTGGAATCTGGAAAACATATGGAATCTGACAAAATCTCATTTCTCCAAGTCTATTTTAGCTTAAAAATCTGTTAATAATGATGTCCAAGATTTTTTTTTTCAATGAAGAGACATAATTTTGGAAAAAAAATACTTTATTAAACTTTCTGTGTTGAGGTAATAGAGTAAAATCTGACATTTTACACTCAGTGTTTTTCTCTAAGTGGAAAAGTTTCGCTTTGAACTTGTGTTTTGAAGGAAAAACTGAAGTGAGCTCATGGACTTCTTGCAGGGGTAGAATAACAACAATTCCTTGGTGGCCTGGGGACTCCCTGGCTGCATCCATAACACCCCCGGGCTCTCCCATTGCTGAAGGATCTCAGAGTGGTGTTGATGTGCTGTTTGCTCCTTCTCCTGCCACAGCTCGCTGAGCAGAGCTCTGCCTCCTCATTTTTTATGGCAGATTTTCCCCGTTTTTGAAGGCTGGGGAGTCCCCACTGTCCCCAGGGGACCCCCAGGGCCCTGGCAATGTTGGGCTCCCACCTAATTCTCCATAAAGGCTTGGAAGGGATGAGCAGTTGCCTGCACATTTTATTCCTCAGTTCTGGTGTTAACCCAGGCCAGAGGTTGTCCAGACTGGTCTGAGTTTGTGGCACAAAGTCCCCAAAGAATCACTGAGGTTGGAAAGGGCCTGGAAGGTCATCGAGTGCAGCCGCCCCCCAGCACTACCAATGTCCCCCTGACCCACGACCCCAAGTGCCACATCCCCATGGCTTTAAACCCCTCCAGGAATGGTGATCCCATCACTGCCCTGGAACCTGACAACCCTTCCCATGAAGAAAATTTGCCTGAGATCCACCCTGAGCCTCCCCTGGCCCAGCCTGAGGCCGTTCCCTCTCCTCCTGTCCCTGTTCCCTGGGAGCAGAGCCTGACCCCCCCGGCTGTCCCCTCCTGTCAGGGACTTGTGCAGAGCCACCAGGTCCCCCCTGAGCCTCCTTTTCTCCAGGCTCAGCCCCTTTCCAGCTCCCTCAGCCCCTCCTGGGGCTCCAGACCCTTCCCAGCTCCGTTCCCTGCCCTGGATTTGTTCCAGCCCCTCAGTGTCCTTCTTGTCCTGAGGAGCCCAAAAATGACCCCAGAATTGGAGGAGTGCCCTCTCCAGAGCTCCCCGGGGCTCACAGGGCTCCTCACACACAATTTGCTCACATTTTTGCTCACACCAAACAGAATTTGGCGCTTTCCTGCTGCTCCTTTGGTGAAGGTGAGACCTGAACTCGCCCGGGCTGAGCAGCACACCCGGGCTGGAGCTCCTGCCTGGGGTCAGGTTAAAAATGAAGAATAAAGCACCTCCTTCAATTCCCTGTCCTGAGCACCAGCCAGGCCTGGGGAGGAGGCCAAGCAGCAGCCCCTGCAGGGAAGTGGGGGAGTGGAGGTTCCAGTTTGGGGCTGGATTAATGAGAGGAGGAGCAGCAGCTTTCTAACAGGGAGGATTTTCCACCCTTCCATACTTTCCCCATTTTTCTCAGGCTGTTTGAGAGCACATCCCAGACATCCCCATGGGCCACTCCAGGAGCAGTGAGTGCCCAGGTGGTGCAGTTGCCCTCAGCAGAGTGAAAATGGGAACCAAAAGTGGATTTTTTTCCTTATCATCTGTTGCTGGGGCTCTGGAATTCAAACCGGCCCTGGGAGGTGTCTGCAGTCACAGCTCAGCTCTGGATCAACTCTTCCCACCTCTGTGACCTTCCCACCCCTGTTTTAAACCAAGGTGTCCCCAGGCCTGCGGAGCTGCAGTGACAGAGCTTTGTCCCCCTGCAGTGTCATTTTAGGGTGGACAAGACACACAGAGTGACACAACAGAATCTTCCAAAGGCTCTTTATTATGGCCCCATGCCGTCTTCTATACAGTTTTTTACAAACCGCGAGGGCAACTTCTAATTGGTTAATGGTTTTCTTGTTAATGATTCTGTTGGTTAGTAAAAGGTATTTTACTTGTCCATCCAATCTATTCTTGGATTGTTTATGTATTTTCTTTACTGATTCCTACGGAATAAATCCCTTGTTATTCCAGGTGCACTTGTTTTTCACCCTCAGAATAGATTGTTGTGTTAAAGGAACTTCTCATTCTCCAAACAGCTTCATATGGTGATGCCTTGGGAAGGCTGAGCTGGAACAGAGACTGGACGCAGCTGGAGAATAAAGAATAGACATTTACTGAATGGCCTCCAGGATCCACCTTGGGCAGGACAAGAGCCTGGCCAGGGCTGCACCCAAGGTGGACACAAAATGGTCACAAAATGGACAAACGGTCACGAGGTCTGACACTTTGATTAGTTTTGGTCCATTTGCATCTTGGGGTTTAATTGTCCAGTTCCAGCTCCAGGCTGTGAGGTCCCATCCTGCCTGTTCCTCCCTCCAGCCACCCTTGTTTGTGCTTTTGGGCTGAGAGTCGTCCTTGGTGTGCAGCAGGAGAAGGATTTGTTTTGTGTCCCTGCTGTGTGCAGAGCTGAGTGACACTGACTGTGAGCTCAGAGCTGCACCCCTGGGCAGCACAGAGCCTGAAATACATGGAAGATAAAGCTTAAGGCATCAATGGGGCCTTACAAATTGCTTGTTAGCAGCACTTAGAAGAAATTTCAGGCCAGCTTTTACCCTGTTCCTACACTGCAGGAGCTCCAGCTCCCAGTGAGCTCCTGAGCAGCCTCCCCTGAGCCCAGCAGTGCTGCTCACACAGGGCAGCCAGCAGGGATGGCTGGGGACGGCTCTGCCACCCCCCAGCTCCTCTGTCCTGCCACACAGGCTGGCTGGGGACAGTGACACAGTGACCAGGGGCACGGCAGCTCTGGCTTGCCCGTGGCACCTGCCCAAAAGGATTAATCAGAGTGTCTGGGCAGCTGCCTGGGAGGGGGCACTGCCAGCATCGGGGGCTGCAGACAAAGGGGACGCTGTCCGGGGGGTGTGTTGGTGCCAAACGTGTTCATTATCTGTCTCTCAGCATCAGAGGAGTGTCTGGAAGGGCTGCTCAGCAGCCATGGTGTTTGCTGGCAGTGTCCGTGTCCTGACAAGGGCAGACGGAGCCCAGGGGAGCTGCTGCTCGCTGAGGAGAGGGGACGCTTGGAGAGAAAGGCCAAGGCCGGGCTGGGACTGCTGTGCTCCCATCCCACCGCCCCTGAGCCTTCCTTCCCTCTGCAGGCTGGCAGCAGGGATATCCACACCTGGGATGTGCCCTGTTCAACCTCTCCACTCGCCTCCCTGCCCAGAACCGCGGCAAGAAAAGCACCTTGGGAGCAAGAAAAGCACCTTGGGAATGACAAAAGCAACTTAGGAGCAACAAAAGCACCTTGGGAGCACTGCCTGGATGCTCCCTGGCTCCAAAGCCTTACCCAACACTTCTGGTGGGGAAAGAGTGCAGGAGCTGAACTGACACGAAGATGCTGGTCCTAGCAAGTGGAGTTGGTGCTGATATTCAGTTCTTTGTGGGGCAAATGGGAAGCAGGGCTCAGCTGGAGGAAAATCAGCCAAAGGGGCCTGATAGATCCAACCCCTGAAAATGGTGATGGCCCTGGGGTTGCAGTGCTAGTTTCATAAAAACTTGAGGAGTTTCACTCCTGACATCCTGAAACTGGAGTTCTCACCCTAGACCTGGATGTGTCACAGGCTCAATCACTGTGCCCAGACCTCACCTCAAGCAAGAACCTGAGCTGGGCCTGGGCTGTCAGAGCAGCACATTCCTGTCTGAATTTCACAGTCTGCTCCACTGCCTGACAGGGGAAGTGAATTCCACAGCTGCTGCCTGTGGAGAAGGCTCCTCTCCAGCCACCCACGTCTGCAGACAACCTCTGCAGCCACAAGGTCCCTGGGATGCATTATTTCTGGGAAGTGCTCCTCAGTTGCCTGTGGGAAACTTGTTTGCCGTGAAAAATCTCAGGTTGGGCAACCAAAAATGGACCTTCCAGCCTTGCATGGAAATCTTGGCCAAACCCTGGGTGTTGCTGCCCAAGATGCTCTCAGCTGATATGCGTGCTCAAAAATGGCTCAGCTCCCATCCTGTCATGGGGACTTTGATGATCCCTCCCAGCTCAGGGTGTTCTGTGACCCTGATTCTGCGACAGGGGATGTTTAGTGCTCCTTCCTTTGAGCCAAAGTGCTTCCAAAGAAAATCCTCCCCCAGCCTTGTCCAGAATACAAATCCCCGGGTGTCGCAGTAGGACACAAAATAAAGATGTTTGACCCCAGTCAGGAGGCAGCAGAAATCAGAAGGTTTATTTACAATTCATTCAGCCCTTTTATAACACACTGGGCTAAAGGCACGTTATTGGTCCATAGGACTGACACCTCTACCCTTGGCTCAGGAACAGAAATAGCAAACACACCTGTTGGTGTGGGAAAGGAACATTGTTTACACAAGGTTGTTTTGGGAAAAAAGAAAACTATTGAAAAGTTTCCCTTGAGAAGAGCTCAGGCTCAGAAAATATCAGGTCCAGACCCAGGTGCCCTTTGAGTGCTGGTGAACTCAGTGCAGCTGCCACGCTTGGTGCTCACTGCTGGTGAAGCTCCTTTCATGAGAACAGCATCCCCCGGGACTGCAAGAGGAATCCCTTGACCGGTGTTAATAAAATGACAGATTGGAAATGGGAGCAAACGAGAGGCTGAGCCTGAAAATTCTCACCGGGCTGCAGGAGCTCTGCACGTTATGTCAATCCACTCCATTAACTGCAAGGGAGAATCCAATTTATTCCGAGGCCCAGCATGATGAATAAGTCATTTCCCAGGATGGGAGCGAGGAGGGCTCCTCAGAACACACTGGACAATTCAAAGAGAGCCTTTTGCAATTGAATAACAAGTGTAGAGAGGGAAAAAAAAAAAGGGTAAAAAAAAGGGTTCCACTTTGAGAGTGATTTTCTTCTCTCTGTTGAGCAATTTCATTTCATCTTTACACTGTAAGGCAGGATCTTGGGGTTTTTTGGGGTTTTTTTCTTCCCCATCAAGAAAGGTGTCTGTGCTGACAGGAGCTGGCCTGGATCACTTTGTGCAGTGGGGGGACTTGTGCTCCCTGTCAGAGGCACTCCTACCAATATTCTGTGAATATTGGCACGGGGGGATCCAAGGCAGAGAATTCCCATGGTGAATCCTCAGAGGCTGAGACATCTGCTTGATAAAATTCCATACGCTTAACCCTTATTCCTTGTTCCCAGCAAATAGGAATATATTCATGCTGACTTTAAGCACCACTGGGTGTTTGTCAGAGCTCTGTGGCAGCTCAGGAGGGGTTTGATGCAGTGTGGGATCCTGCCTTTCAGTGGGATCCTGCCTTTCAGTGGGATTCTGGATTTCAGTGGAATCTTGCCTTTCCAATGGGATTCTGCCTTTACCGTGCCAAACAGTGACCTGTCCAAACAGAGCCCTGTGTCCACCACCAGGTGCTGGCCCAAAGAGTGAATAAACACCTCCCCATGCCCCTGAGCAGCCCGTGGCATTTGTCACCCATCCTGTCCCCAGGAGGGGCACAGTCTGTCTGCTCTCGGCATCTTCCCTGGGAGGGTGGGCAGGGGCTGGGCTGGAATTGCCAGAGCAGCTGTGGCTGCCCCTGGATCCCTGGCAGTGCCCAAGGCCAGGCTGGACATTGGGGCTGGGAGCAGCCTGGAACAGTGGGAGGTGTCTCTGCCATGGCTGGGGTGGAGCTGGATGGGATTTAAGGTCCCTTCAAACCCAAACCATCCTGGGATTCCGTGATTCCATGATTTGGTATGCAGACAAAGGGAAAAGGGCTGTCCCAAATGTCCAAACATACTTAAAATGGGATAATTTTGTCTTGGCTGCAGATTGACCCTATGCCTGAGGGTTGGGGCAGTCACTGGGGCCAGGGTAGAGGTCAGTTTATCCAAAAGTTAACAGCAAAGGAAGTCCAGTAACTCCTGGGGCCAAATCTTGGGAGCAGAGGCAAATCTGCTGGAGAAACACATTGCGAAGTACAATTAACCCTGACCCATCTGAGAAAATCCCAGAACAGTTTGGGTTGAAAGGGACCTTACAGCTCCTCTCATCCCAACCCAAACCATGGGCAGGGACACCTCCCACTGTCCCAGGCTGCTCTAAGCCCCATCTAGCCCAGCCTTGGACACTCCAAGGGATCCAGGGGCAGCCACAGCTGCTATGGGAAGGATTTCTTCATGTCAGAAGTCATTGGGATTCCCTCTGAAAGGGGAAAAAGCAGGTCCTGCCTTGTCCAGCCCCTTCCCCGCTGTCCTGCACAGCTCAGGGCAGTGCCAGGAGCTGCCAGTGCAGTGTGGCTGTTACCTGAGGAATCCCTTTTCCAA
Organism: Chamaea fasciata; assembly: GCF_029207755.1. Lineage (NCBI taxonomy): Eukaryota > Metazoa > Chordata > Aves > Passeriformes > Sylviidae > Chamaea > Chamaea fasciata. The sequence goes on along the minus strand of NW_027094111.1, from coordinate 5,089,062 downwards.
CAGGCTCCGTGCCCAGGAGAGCTCTGTGCCACCCCAGCAGAGCCAGCTGCACGTGCACAGCTCTTCAGAGGTGAACTGAGTGACTTCTGTGTCACAGAAATTACCCCAACCAGCTATTTAATGGGATTATTGCTGCTCCTGGGGCTGGGATGAACAGCAAGACCTGCAGAGAGGAGCAGGGTGTGCATGGGGCAGGGCACAGCCTCTCTTCAATCCCTCGTGGGCAAGGAGGGTGAGATCCCAGCTCAGCCCAGCTGCACTTTCAGCCCTTTCACACTCAGGAAAAAGGGAATGTTGAGGAATACCTGGGCCAAACCTGCAATGCTGGTGCACATTCCCTGCTCACAGCCTTGGAGCTGGAGCTGGGAGTGAACACCAGCCCCAGCCCTGGCAGCCTCCAAGGGCACAGACAAGTTCCCTCACGCACACTCCTGGGTGTTTTCACCACATCCACCCTTAAAAGGACATTTTCTCCCAAAAGGCTGGGGCACAGCAGGCTTTAGCTCTGCTCTCCGTGGCTGTGCAGCAGCAGGAGGAGTTGTTTTGATGTGCAGAACTCACCCCCCTCTCCCCTTTACCGCCCTTCACATGCACCAGCGTTCAATTTATTGATGGATTATATAACACCACCACAGCTTCAGGCATGCTTTGTCCCCATCCTATTTTTAACAGCCAGCCTCTCTTTGTCCATCATTTCCTGAGCTAAAGGCCCAGGCCTCTCTGCTGCCAGAGCTGGGTGGGTTTTGCAATCTCCACTTGGAATTTAAGGCCATTAACCCGAGTGTGACGTTGTGGTACACCACAACGACACAGACTCTGAGATTCAGAAGGCCGAAAATGACTCCTTTATTTTTGGGATGTGTCTCTCTTTTATACTATTCTACACAGACCAATCCAATTGGTGACACAAAGACAAACCTCTTCACTCACATTGGTCAGACCAGAGGGACATTAAGAAGAAGTCCCTCCTGGGGAAAAGAATGAAAACAAAGTTACAGATACAAAAACACTTCTCTTGTTCACAGAAAATTCTCTGGGAAAAGAATTTCAGAAGACCAAAATATCTCAGGCACAAAACCAGGGCTACACGAGTGCTGATGATTTCCTGATGAGCACGGAAGAGCTGTGGGCAGTGCATCCCTCTGCTCTCACATCACTGACCTGGGCACGCTTCTCCCCACACCAGAATTCAACATTTGTCACCCTAGGACACAAAAGAAAGACTCCAAATATTTCAGAAGGCAAAGAGCATAGAAAAAGAAGGGGTTTATTTTCTAATTTTTACTACCTTTTATAAGGTGTTCCAGTACAGACTTACCATGGTTGGTGAATAGGAACGACACCTCTCTAATGCCATGGGTTAAACCAGAGAAACAGCAAAACACCACCTGGAGAAAGATCGTTTTGAGAAAGGAGAGTTGTTTGCCAAGGTTGTTTTGAGAAGAATCTCACTTGAGAATTTTTTTCCTTGGGAAAAAGTTAGCAACTGCTAGCAGGCTGAAATCTCTCAAACCCAAAAATATCAAAAATATGATGCAGCACATCAGCTGGTGACGGGTCCCAGCAGGATCCAATGGAGGCAGGAATATTTTCAAGCAATCTTTTGGGATGAGCCAGGTTTTGCTGCACAAATGTAGGATGCTATAGGCTCGGAGCAGATTTGACTCCAAAGGGATGGCTGACGCTGGAGGTCTGATGGAGGCGGTTGTGAAATATCATTAGTTTTCAAAATAATGTATGATAATGTGTTAATACAAAAGAGATCATTGCCAAGGATCTGTAACACAGCACTGGATGCCAGAGGAGGGATAAAGGATTAATCATGAGTTGGCTGCTGATGAGGGGCCAGTGACAGTTTGGAAATTCACACTGGGGGCACTGCTTTGGGGTTTTTTGCCTTTTGTTTTTGGAGTTCTGCATGCCAGGATGTGAACTGACCCTTCCCAGAGCTCTGGGGGTACCCTGAGGAACAAATCAGCGACCTAAAAAATGCTCCCTCTAAAATCATAAAAAACACAGGGTGGTTTGGGCTGGAAGGGACCTTAAATCCTACCCCAGTGCCACCCCAGCCATGGCAGGGACACCTCCCACTGTCCCAATGTCCAGCCTGGCCTTGGGCACTGCCAGGGATCCAGGGGCAGCCACAGCTGCTCTGGCAATTCCAGCCCAGCCCCTCACAGAGAGCAATTCCTCCCCAATATCCCATTTAAATCCATTCTCCATCCATTTAAAGACCATTCCCTGTGTCCTGTCCCTGCAGGCCTTGTCCCCAGTCCCTCTGCCGCTCTCCTGGAGCCCCTTTAGGCCCTGCCAGGGGCTCGGAGCTCTCCCTGGAGCTTCTCCTCTCCAGGGGAGCACCCCCAGCTCTCCCAGCCTGGCTCCAGAGGGGCTCCAGCCCTGGAGAAGCTCCGGGGGCTCCTCTGGGCTCTCTCCAGCAGCTCCAGGTGCTGCTGATGTTGGAATTCTGAGCTCTGCAGGTGGGGAATCACCTGAGCGGGGCAGAGGGGCAGAATCCCCCCTCCCCTGCTGGTCACGATTCCATTGATGCAGCCCAGGATGATAAATGGGGGAAATGGATGGGAAAAGGATAAATGGATACAGGAATGAAATCTGGCAGTTCTGCAAGGGAAGTTCACTGAAACCACTGAACCTCAAAACCTCTCAGCCAAGGAAAACGTTTTTTGCAGAAAAGACTTCTTTTTGGAGAAGTCTGCCATCCGAGGTAAATGATATATTAATGAGGAATAAAGGAGAAATAACAATGAATGTCTGTGGCTTGATGTAGGTATTTTTTTAAAAAAAATAATGTCAAAGAAAGAAAAAAAAATGAGAGAAAGAGCAATGTTCAAGTCAAGGGGCAGAAATGTGCTCAGGTTTTGAAAGCATTTCCAGAATCAAAGAAAGAAGATTTACATCATTGACATGTCTTGTAGGGGAAAAAAACCCAACTGGAATCACTTTATTTTTTTTCTCCCTGATAATACATTGATGTTCTCAGGTGCAAATTTCGGCCTGACAAGCCAAGAGATGCTCTGGGAAAGTTCTTTTCCCCGGAAACACCACGGGCAAATAAAGGTAATCTGCTTACTGAGACACTGCACTTCAGGAGAAAAGAATGTGTGTGGGGTGGGGGACAGGGAGGGCTGGGAAAAGCAAATTCCTGAGGCCAGCTGGGCAGGGTCTTCCCTGGGGACAGCCCCCAGCCGTGCTCAGGCTGTGTGACCTCACAGAGCATCAGCAAACACTGCAGGCCGGGGGGGGGAGGTGGGTCCTGTGCGGCTGGATCCACCCCACCTCCTCTCATTTAATTATTAATCCATTTAATTTCCATGGAATTGTTCACAGAACCACAGAATGGAATGGTTTGGGTTGGAGAGACCCTAAAGCCCATCCCAACCCACCCCCTGCCAGGGCAGGGTCACCTTCACCGTCCCAGGCTCCTTCAAACCCCATCCAACCTGGCCTTGGAAAGTTCTGCTCCTTGTCTAATAATTGTTGTGAGGGTGTGGGGGCCTCTGTGTGGTTCATATGGGGAGGAAAATTCAGTCTAATTATAGGAGTTTTCTTATTTGGGGAGGTGGGTGGGGAAATCGATTTATTTCCAGTGAGGAGCAGTGCTTATTTATGTCATTACAATGGTAGAAATACAATATTTACAGGGAGATACAATATTTACAGGGAGAACTTATAGGAGAGAGGTCCTTCTCTCGCCTGCTGTTCACACTCCCGTTGTCACTCTGCACTGATCTGAACCAAAGAACAACTAAATAAAAACAAACAGAAAAACCTGAACCACACCGACCAACCAAACCCCAAAACACCAAACCAAGGCAGAACTGCTCCGTTTCTAGGAATGGCACAGTCAGAAAGGGGCCCCCAGTTTAGGATTTTGGAAACACCAGCTGCAATTTTTAATCAACTGCATCATTTTATCCCTTGTCTCCCTGCTATTCCATAAAAATCAGGGGGAAAACTGCTCCTGGGTGAGCCCCTATGGGGGACTCTGGGCTCACATTCCCCATTGCCCAGTGGCTCACTGGGAGAACTGGGAGAGAATTTGGGCAAACCCTTCCCTGTGTCCAGCAGCACTGCCCAGGCAAACGATGTTAGCCCACAGCAGGAGTGCAGAAAAAGGTGATTTGTTATCAGGACAATTCCTTTTGCCTGCAGGCTGTCATTATTTCCCAGCCACACTTACGGCTGAAGAATGTCAGTGTGTTTTCGTGCTGTGGTTTTTGTGGCCACATTGTGCACGTCGAAAATATAAACAGGCTGTGGGGCAGGAGGAGTGCAGGGGTGGGTTTGGGAGAGGCAGGCAGAGCGTCACAGAATTACTGAAATTATTGGAAATTGAATTATTGGGTAAGTGAATGATGCAGAGAGAGCATCACAGAATTATGGAAATTATTGAATTATTGGAAAAGTCCTCCAAGATCATCAAGTCCAACCTTCGACCGAACAGCCCAGGGTCACTTGGTTAAGTGACAGCTGTTCACTTTTTGAACATCTGAACCACATCCGCTCACTTTTTGAACACTTCCAGGGCTGGTGACTCCGCCAGTGCCTCTTCTGATTCTGAACCGCTCTCTGAGTGAACAAATGTTCCCTGATATCCAACCTGAGCCAGCCCTGGAGTGCCCAAAGGAGGCCAACACACTCTGTAAACAAGAGAACCTTCTCATTCTCACTTTCCTCACTGTAGTTTTCTTTCAATTATTAAAAAATCCCCTATTAAAATTAATTAATAATTTAAATTACTAAAAACTCCTCCTGTTACAGCTTCCTTGATCCTATTTTCAGGCCAGTCTCATGCTGGAGGGTTCCTCTCCTCTCCTGGGCCAGTGCAGATGTGGCAGTGTGGTTCCTGCTGGAGCAGGAGGGACCCTGGCACTCCTGGCAGGTGAGGAGCACTCAGGGGCAGGCTGGACCTCTGCCAGGCACCTCGTGCTGAGCTACCAAGGAAAATTTCGGTGAGACAGAGACAGCTGAGTCCAGGGGGGAGCTTTGCCTGCAAGCAGAACTCCTCAGGGAGCAGGTCTGGGATTTCTTAGAGGGGAAAAACTCCCGCAGAGAGCAGGCAGAGACACCCCCCTGCACAGAGGCAGCTCTGAGCACACACGTGCTGCCCCAGGAGCACCCAGTGGCTCCTCTCAGCACCCTGAGAGAGGTGGCTGTGCCAGGAGCTGCTGGAATGGGCGTTCGTGCCCAGGAATGCTGGCTGGGGTAGCCAGGAGGGAAGGTGCAGCAGCATGAGTTCACAGGGAAGGTATGATGAAGTCACCTGGATTTATGAGAGATGAGCAGGGCCCTGAGCTCTGAGTCATGGCTGCAAAGGCACCTGAGAGGAGGGAGAGACCCAGGCAGGGCCCTGGACCTCCAATTCCTGCACAGAATTGCCCAAAGGAAAGGGAAACTGGAGCTTGAGAGCAGCTGGGCTGGAGGGACACAAGGATGAGGAAAGATCTGGAGCAGCTGAGGGCTCTTGGTGTGTGCAGCTGGAGCAGAGCACCCTGAGGGCAGAGCTCAGGGATCTGCAGCTCCAGTCCCTGCTCTGGGCCAGGGGCAGCACCCAGGGCACGGCTGGAGCTGGGCCAGGGCAGGCTCAGGCTGCAGAGCAGGGAAAGGTTCTTCCCCCAGAGGGTGCTGGGCACTGCCCAGGCTCCCCAGGGAATGGGCACGGCCCCGAGGCTGCCAGAGCTCCAGGAGCCTTTGGACAGCGCTCCAGGGATGCCCAGGGGGGATTGTTGGGGGCTCTGGGCAGGGCCTGGGGCTGGGCTGGATGATCCTGGTGGGTCCCTCAGCTCAGGGTGTTCTGTGGCTCCAAGATCCTCAGCTCAGATCCCAAGGGAAAGCCCAGCTACAGGAGATCCAAAGCTTTGAGGAAACCTCTGAGCTCAGCACCAATGTCCACAGGAACTCCTGCTGGCTGCCGGCTTTAGCAAACTGGTGGAACATGGAAATTGTTTCAGAGTCCCTCAGTTACAGCTGTCAAGGGCGGCTCCACAACCACCCCATGGCCCAGGCTGTCCTTGTTCCCTGTCCTGGAGGGAAATCCCACTGCCCCACCAGCTCTGCTGCTGCCACACTGACACTGCTGGCTGTGACCATCGCCCAGCGAGGTGTGTGCTGGAACCCTGGAGGCTGAAAGTTTCAGGCTTTCTGTGCTAAAAGCCACTGACCCTCAAGCAAGAACTGCATTTGACCCGAGGCCGTGGAACAGGCTTCCAAAATTGAGTGATGACACTGGGGTTGTGGGTGTGTGCTTTGAATAGAATTCTGTGATCTCACTGGGTGAAAAACCTAGATTTGAGATTTTAGTATATAATAATATTTAGGGGGCAAGATGGAGGATTTTGGGTGTTGTCTGGGTCCTTCTTCACCTTCTTCTTCCTTCTTCCTTCTTCTTCATGGGTTGGGTGGGGTTTTTTCTAATTGGGTGAAAAAGGTCTGCACTGCAGGCCTTGGGTGGTCATTATTGGGTCAGAAATATAAATAATAGAGGTGTCACCTCGTTACTGGGTGATTAGTGCTTAGATAACCTTGGAAAGAGTTAGAGGCACCACCATTTTACCTCGTTTCTCTGACTTGCTGGTTAGAGCTCATGGCTCATGAGAGTTACTATAGATAACAGAATTATTAAAGAATTAATAAACACCGAGTTCAAACACAAACTGTGACTTCCATGTATTAATCCCGGCTCTAACACAAAGAAAAGAAGATTTGGAATTGACAGGTGTGGGCACTTTCCACCCTTTCCTGCAGAAACCTCATCCTCCTCCAGCCCCCAGCCCCAAACACGGAGTCAGTACTGAGCTGTGGGCCTGGCTGTGTTTGGGGTTTGTGCCACTCTGGAGTTTGGGTCCTGGCAGGTTTGGTGTGCTCATCACCCTGTGGTTTATGTGTCACAGCGAGGATCCTGTGGGCAGCACGTGGGGAAATGATTACTGAACGTGAAACCGAGATTAGGAGGTGTTTCCACAAAATAGCCCTGCTCAGCCAGGAGAGGAGGGATCCTGTCATAATAGGACACGAAGTAAAGATGTTTGACTCCAGTCAGGAGGCAGCAGAAATCAGGAGGTTTTATTTACAATTCATTCAGCCCTTTTATAACACACTGCACATTACTGGTCCATAGGGCTGACACCTCTCCTATTGGCTCAGTAGCAGAAATAGCAAACAACACCTGTTATAAAAAAGGAATATTGTTTACACAAGGTTGTTTTGGGAAAAAGAAAAACTGCTGAAAAGTTTCCCTTGGGAAGAGCTGGCTCTTCTCAAGCTCAGAAAATATCGAGTCCACAGGATCCCCTGGGACAGCCCGTGGTCCTTTGTGTCTGAGTGTAAAAACAAGGGATTTCTGGCAGTGGTTGATCAGCCTCACTCTTCCCTCCTTTCCAGCGTTTCCTAACTTTGATTTCAACCTCCAGCCACTGGAAATTTGAGTTACACGCTCCTCTGCTCTAATGCATCACCAACCACCCCAATCAACCTTAAAAACACCAAGGTTTGGGGTTTGCTGGCAGCTGAACCTCCTCAGGTGGGAGATGGCCCTGGTAAGTGCCTCAGAGCAATTCGAATGATAAATCTTTCAAAGACCTACCCCAGCAGCGTTGATTTGAAACAACTGATGCTGGTTGTGGTCCCAGAGACTCATGACATAAGAGCTTAATAGCCTTGGGATCCCTCCAGCATTGTTGGGCAACGGGTTCAGCAGAATCATAAAAAAAAAAAAAAATACAAATTGTGTTTGGTGATGTGGGAGAAGCTTGGCGTGAGAAGCCAACCCCTGGCCACGCTCAGCTTTGGCAGAGGCAATTCCCAATGGGGCTCTGGGGCAGAGGAGAGATCCTGAGGGAAGGGCTGTCCGAAGACCTGGAGGTCAGGGGAAATTGTGGAAATTGCAGAGTGCGTGCAATAGGTGAAAAAAGATCTTTAGAGAAGCAGCAGGGGGGAAAAAAAACGGAGGGGAGCGTGAATAAAAAATAAAATATAAATAAATAAATAAATATTAAAATAAATAAAATAAAATAATAAATAAGTAAATAAAATAAATTAAAAAGGAGCTAGCCCTGCAAAATCTGGGGGCTGTCACTGGTTTTGTTGATGCTTTTTTTTCCTGGAGTGATCTCAGAGCCATAGGACAAATCCAATCCAAGGGGGTGACCCTGTGCTGTCCTGCCCTGGCGCTGGCATGGATTTTCCATCATCATCAGTGCCCCCCGGGGGCTGCTGGAAACAGAGAGGCCAATAAAGTTCCATCACCACTGGATGGATGGGCCGTGGTCAGCAGGGGCTTCCAGGGACATGGGATTAAACTCCAAAGGCACCCCAGGCACATGGGATCCAATCCCAGGCTGGGGGATGGGATGGGAAGCTCTGTGGGCACAGGGATGGCACCTGCCCACCCTGTGCCCCCTCCCTCCAGCACTCAGGGCTCTTTGTAAGGTGTGAGATGACAAAAACGCTGTTTGTTGTCAGACAGGGAACTCCAGGCATCAGCTGAAGTCACCTGAGACACAGCAGGGGCTGGGAGAGGCTCCGAAGCCGTGGGGGCACAGCAGAGATGTCCCCGTGTCTCTCTTGTGGCTGCTGAAGGCTCAGGGGACAGTGTTTGTGCTTCCCCCTTTGCTCTGCCGCGAGCAGCAGGGAGGAGGAAGGTCCCTTGTCCTCTTTGCAGAGAAAGGGGGCAGGAGAGAGGAAAATCCTCCTTTTTTTGCACATTCAGAGCAAAGACAAAGTCAGGAGTGACAGAATCCCTTCCTCTCTTTCATCCGGGATCTTCTCCCACCAAAGTGGGACAATGCGTGGCTTCTTTAGCTACAGAGAACTGATCCTGGGCTTCCTTCAGCCACAGGGAGCAGGTCCTGGGTTTTCTTTAGTCACAGGGAACTGGTCCCGGGTTTCCTTTAGCCACGGGGAACTGGTCCTGGGTTTTCTTTAGTCACAGGGAACAGGTCTTGGGCGTGTTTTAGTCACAGGAAGAAGGTCCTGGCCTCTCTTTAGCCTCAAAGAACTGGTCCTGGACTTCCTTTAGTTACAAGAAACAGGTCTTGGGCTTTCTTTAGTCACAAAGAACTGATCCTGGGCTTTCTTTAGCCACAAGGAGCAGGTCCTAGGCTTTCTTTAGTCACAGGGAACAGGTTCTGTGGCCTCTTGGTGGAGGAGACAAAGCAGAGAAACGCAGGATGAGCCCCAGCTGTGCTGGGGGGCAGCTGCTACTGGAGTTGTGACCTTCTCGAGGAGCAACTTCTGGAGTCGTTAGCTCATCCACAGAGTGGAAACTGTGGGAGAGATGCTGTGGGAAGCGTGGTGACCCTCCCTGGAGCTCCACAGAGAGGAGGTGGCCAGTTGGGCTGCTCTGTTTTATCTCAGAGGCAAAAGACTCCCTGAATTTTCCTTTCCAGGTCCAGCTCCCAGCAGCTGGTGGATCCAGGTGTCTCCTGGGGGTGGGATGATGTCCCAGGAACCTCAGTGAGGTTTGGGAAAGGCAGAGTGGGCAGAGGGTCTCCTCCGATCCATCTCTGGTAGTTCAAAGCTCAGTGGAGTTCCCTCTCCGTGGAGAGAGGGAGAATTTCCAAAGGGAACCCAGAGTCCTTCAGAACCCACTCTGGGTGAAGGCATTCGTGGAATTTCATGGATAGTCACCTCCTTTCCTCACCTTCCTTTCTTCCCCAGCGTTCCAAAGAGATTTCCAGCTCCATTCCAGACTTAAAAAAAAAATAAATAAAAAGGAGAGAGGATCTCACCTCCTGTAAATTCGGGATGTCTGCAGTCTCCACGAGCAGGACTGAACCCATCCCCATCCGAATTTCTGGGACGTTTCCCCCCGGCAGCCCGGACATCCCTGCGGGTTGGCGGGACTCTTTGCTTTCATCCCACACTGCCCTCTCATGGAACAGCTCGGCTCTGCCGTGCCCAGAATTCCCGAATTTCCCTCTGGAAGGGCCGCGGGGGACGGGGGGGATTCACCCTCCGGGGGGGTGTGGGGAGGTGGCTTTGGAAGAGGAGGGTCCCTGAGCAGATGTCACCAAGGGAGATGACCCCAGCAGCCTTGGCCACAATTCCTTCAGCTGGTTCCTGGGAACAAGGAGAGCAGGACAAGGATGGGACAGTCCCCTGGGACATGCCCAGGGCTGACACCAGACGAGAATCATCTGAGAGATGGAAAGAATTGAGAAGGAAGGGCCAGAGAAATCCTGGAATCCTGGCAAACGCAGGGGAAGGCTACCACAGGGGTGGATAATTTTCCAGGCTGGAAGTTCCTGGGCACTGCAAACATCCCCCTTTCCCAAGAGAAATATTCCTGTGCCAGGAGATCCCTGAGCACAGAGATGGCCAGAGACAGCAGGGAAGGGGATGGGATGTGACACCTGGGCAGGACATGGGGCTGGAGACACCCTAAGGTCCCTCCCCACCCGAATTATCCCCATTCCCATGAACTGTGCCCACGCTCCCTGCTCTGCCAGCCTGGGATCAGCTGTGCTGGCCTCACAGAGCTGCTGGTGTGACAACTTTCCAGGGGCAGAAACTGTTTTCTGACGTTTGGGAAAGTTTGAGGCGCTGCTGTGGACAAGGACAGGGCCCAGGTGGGCACTTGGACACCTGAGGGACAGCAAGAGCAGCAGGGACAGGCAGTGAAAGAATCATGTTCCAGCCGATGAATAATTCACTCTTGTGCAGGCCCCTTCCTTTTGCTAAGGCAGGGCAGAGGAAGAAGAAGAAGAAAGGGGAGAAATGAAAGATTCTCTCACTCAGGACTGGTCAGGAGTTTTTCTTTTCATGGGAAGCGTTCAAGAGGCTCTGGGAACTCTTGGAGCTGACAGCAGAGCAGCCCAGACAAGGCTCCAGGGGCTGTCAGCTCTCAGCTGTGCTGGTGGCAGCAGAGGAATATCAGCTGCTCTGAGGACAGGATGCATTCCAGGCTCTGGGGCTCCTCTCCCTCCCGGGGTCAGAGTTTTCATTGATGTAATGGGAAAACTTCTCCCCTTCAGACGCCTTTGTAATGCCTGCTGTCTCATTCCATCACAGAGGCACAGAAATGAGGGATGGAAAGCACCTCACGGGGTCACGCGGCTCTGCCTGTGCTCATCAAAACCACAGGGCAGGCGGGTCCGGGACATTCCTGTCGTGTTTCATGCACTGGCCACGAGTCCTGAGCCTGCAGTCAAACGAAGTCATTCACTTGGTCTCTTCCCCTCCCATCTGAGTCTTCATTTCCAGAGAATTATAATTTCTCTCACGAAGAGCTGTTTCCTTTTTCTAACATCAGAGCACGGCGTGCCGAGGCAGCTGGAGCTCTCCTGGGCTGCCAGGCGCTGTCCCTGTCACCCCTGTCACCCCGTCACTGTCCCAAGCATTCCCACTCCTGCTCAGAGGCCAGGTGGGGTTGGGGTCGTTCACATTCTGCCCACGCCTCGTTCCTGGACCTCCCCCTTCCCATCAGCTCTGCTGGCCACAAATGTCTGTCCCCCAGAGAAATCCTCCCTCGTGCCCAATCCTCCAGCACTATTTTAATAAAACACAGCAGATGTTGATGGAGTTCTGCCCTCCTGGAAGCTGGGAGCGTGCTGGCTGGCTGGATTGATGTCTCACGAAGGTTTTGTGCTGCCTGGCACAGGAGATTCCTGACTGAGCACAGGAAACAGCCGGGGAACAGTGACTTTGTCAGGGACAGTCACAAACCCCGTATGGGAGCACGTTCCAGGTTCAGTGTCATTCACAAACCTTCCTAAAACGCCTTTTCTCTCCATCCCTGTGGCACAGCAGGACAATGGGTGGCTCCTGCCTCACCCTGGATTCTCTCCGCAGAGGACCCTGTGGGAACTCTCCCGTGCTCCAGCACACGTTCAGTGAGGGCAATGAGTGCAACAGTGAACATGCAATCCGTGCAAACCCCGGCACAGGGAGGGGGCACTGGGGGGTCTGTGCAGGGCCTGGGGTTGGACTGGATGACCCTTGAGGGTCCCTTCCATCTCAGAACATTCTGTGACTCTCTAAAACTTCAGCAGTGCCAAGAGGAGCACAGGAAACCTGAAGGTCCTGGTAGGAGGTCGAAGGTTGTCACAGCACCAGAGCAGAGGCTGCCACTGTGCTGGGCAAGAAAAGGAGATGTTCTCAGCTGACCAAAAGGCCTTCCTGCCCCAGATGGACCTTCTGGAAGTGCTTCCACTCCCTTTTCCCACAGGGACACCTCATTTCTGGCCCTAAAGCCCCGTGCCCTGTGACCACAGGGAGTTCTCCCGGCCCTGATGGTGCAGAGGCTCCAGGGGATAGGAGCTCATCACCTGGGGAGCTGTTGCCCAGAGCAGCTGTGGCTGCCCCTGGATCCCTGGCAGTGCCCAAGGCCAGGCTGGACATTGGGGCGGGGAGCAGCCTGGGACAGTGGGAGGTGTCCCTGCCGTGGCTGGGGTGGAGCTGGATGTTTTTCAGGTCTCTTCCAACACAAACCTCCCAGTGATTCCATGACTCCCCGAGGGAGTTCCTGCGTATCAGGCACTGCTCAGGCTGTGAGTGCCTCACTCAACATGCAGGGAGAAAGAAATAAAAAGAAGACTAAAACCTACCAACAACTCTTTTTTTCTTGTCCATTTTTCTTGCCCATTTGGCCAGTGAACAGCCAGGACAGAGTCGCAGACACAGCTCTGCACTGCGAGCACACAGAATAATTCCATGCTTTATTCTATGATTTTATTCTGATGATCATTATGCATGATTTGCTCTATGATTATAGACAGGAGCAGTGCCAGGAGACACAGCTCAAGTCCTCTCTCCCACCCTGAGAGGAGCAGAGACCTGGAGGGTTCATCTATAAAGGAGCCCTCAAGGTTCTGTTCCAAAAGCTGTTTGGAATTCTGCCCTTGCAGCCAGCGGAGCATCACTAAAACTACAAACAGAGGAAACCCAAACCATTTCTGTGCGGCCTGTCCCAGTGCTGGGCTGGTTTCTCTGGTTTTCTTTCATCTGGGATTCAGGGTCTGACAGAATGGCATTTTCAGCTCTCCATGGGCAAAGAGAAGCACATCATCCATGGGCTGCTTGTCCAGCTGCTGCCCCCTTGGACGGGAACCATGGGCTGGGTGTCACTGTGGGGCAGAGCTGTGGGGCTGAGCCTGAGCAGGGGCCCCTGGGTATAAAATGCGGTTGGAGGATTGTGTTTGGGAAGATATTTATTCTTACCAAGGCTCCACAAACCTCTCTGCCTGGCCTGAGCACCGTCCCTGCCCCTTTTCCCTCCAACCCCTGGTGCCAGAGCCAACGTGGGGAGTCTGGCACCAGCCCCTGGGGTGAGCAGGATCTGCTTTGGGGTTTGGCTGACCCTGGGCCTCTGCAGAAATGAATCTCAGAGAGTTTGGCAGGAGCCAGCCTTGGGGAGCAGCTGAGGGGCTCAATGAGTGAATTCCACCCGGGAGCTCAAAGGTAAGGCCATAAAGGGAACCTTTGGCCGAGGCCAGAGGACCTGAGAGCCAAATCCTCCAGGGTGACAGAGGCAGGAACTGCTCAGAGCAGCTGTAAACTCTCTTCTGGAAAGGACATTCAAAGAAAGCATCTGGAAGATCAAAGCCGGGGCCATAAAGGGCGAACTCTGTCCCCTGTCCCAGCACTGCAGCCTTGGCCAGGTGCAAGCAGAGGGAACATTCAGGGTCAGAGATGTCAAGGAGAGAAGAAATTAATATTTATTCCCCATCTGCACCCCCCGTGCCCCTCTGTGCCAGAGGCAGGCTCTGTGCACGCTCAGGACAGCCCAGGGCTGTGCCGAACTCCTGGTGTGCCCTCCACGGGGACCTTCACCCTGCCCACCCTGGCCCATCCCAGCTGGGCAGCTCCGAGCCTCTTCCCTTTGCACTCTGGAGGAGAATCTGGGGTTCTGCTGCAGGGCTGTCCCACCCTGCGAGGGGCAAACACAGGACCTGGTGTGTCACTGAGCACCTCCAGTGATGCAGCACCCTCCCGGGCAGGGCTCTGCCCCCTGTGCCCCTCAGAGAATGCCCTGAGCAGCTCCCAGCACCATTGTGGATGCCACACGTGGGAATGAGAGACTAAAAATACGGATCTGTTCAAAAGTGGGATCGTGTCAGATGGCACCTCCAACTGGTATCTGGAAATCCAGAGCCAAGAGTGCCAACACTCCCTTCTCCATCAGGAGAGAAGGGACTGAAGTCTGCTGTCTCAACCCCCACAGAGCCCAGGAAAGGCAAAAAAAACACTTGAAAATACCTTTCCAAAGAGAGCCCTGCCTGGAGATGCAGCTCCTTGTTTTCCAAGGCTGGTCCTGCAGCACAGACACGCTGAACGTTGTTTTCGAGATGCAAATTGCATTTAGCTTCCAGAGTCATTTAAATATACAAATACCACCGAAGAAAACATACAAAATGTTGTTTTTAAGGATGTCACAAAAAAGCACTCACCACCTGGCTGTGGGGCTGAACACGTGTGAACATGGAACTTTCACACAAGCAGGAGCTGCTGCTCCCTGGGACAGGGACAGGGACAGGGACAGCACCCAGGGCACGGCTGGAGCTGGGCCAGGGCAGGCTCAGGCTGCAGAGCAGGGAAAGGTTCTTCCCCCAGAGGGTGCTGGGCACTGCCCAGGCTCCCCAGGGAATGGGCACGGCCCCGAGGCTGCCAGAGCTCCAGGAGCCTTTGGACAGCGCTCCAGGGATGCCCAGGGGGGATTGTTGGGGGTCTGGGCAGGGCCAGGGGCTGGGCTGGATGATCCCTGTGGGTCCCTCAGCTCAGGGTGTTCTGTGGCTCCAAGATCCTCAGCTCAGATCCCAAGGGAAAGCCCAGCTACAGGAGATCCAAAGCTTTGAGGAAACCTCTGAGCTCAGCACCAATGTCCACAGGAACTCCTGCTGGCTGCCGGCTTTAGCAAACTGGTGGAACATGGAAATTGTTTCAGAGTCCCTCAGTTACAGCTGTCAAGGGCGGCTCCACAACCACCCCATGGCCCAGGCTGTCCTTGTTCCCTGTCCTGGAGGGAAATCCCACTGCCCCACCAGCTCTGCTGCTGCCACACTGACACACCTGGGATGCCCAGGGGGGATTGTTGGTGGTCTGGGCAGGGCCTGGGGCTGGAATCCAGGATCCCTGTGGGTCCCTTCAGCTCAGGATATTCTGTAACTCTGTGATTCTACAAATGCCCCACCCACAGCCCACCCTTGGCACTCAGACCCTCACAGGGCATCATTAATTCATTAATTCATTAATTACACCTCTGAGCTGATGTTTGCTGAGAGCTGAGACGCCTGCACTAACCCAGGGACTTGTGCTTGGTGACAACTTTGTCACCTGCTCCATTTGCTGGGACAAAGCTTTGCCCATGCCAGGCTGCCAGGGTGTCTTCCTCACCCCAGTGATGGCAGGGGCAGTGCTGGACACGGTGCTTTGTCACCAGGACCTGCCCCAGGGTGACACCTGCAGGTCTAGCACATCCTGGTGTGGGAGCCCCTGGAACAGCCCTCAGTGATGGGAAAGTGCAGCTGCTGTGGGTTCTTGCCTTCCCAGGGATGGCACAGGGCATTTGGGGGCCTCAGGGTGTGTCAGGGACCTGCTCTGAGGTCAGGATGCCCAGACCTCGCATTTGGGGACATTTGAGGTGTTGGCAGTGAAGGTGTCACCATCCCGAGGGTCAGGGCCAGCCTGCCCTGGGCTTTCTGTGTGCCCTGTGCACACCCATGGTGAGGAAGAGGAGCAGGAATGTGGGGAACAGCCCGTGGGGGGCCTTCCCTCAGCAGGAGGGGCTGAGCTGCTGTTCCTCAGCAGATAAGATTGTGCTCCCTGGCACCAGCACGGCGGTGGCTGCTCTGCCCGGCGTTCCCACCCCGATACAGCCCGTGCCCTTTGGCTCTGTCCTTCCCTTCATTTTCACTGGAAAAAGGAGTTGTTGTTCTTCCTTCCTCACCCGAGGAGGGAGCTGAGGGCTTGGCTCTGCTGGGGGCTCTGCTGTCCTGAGCTCTGCTGGTGCCCAGATCACACAGAGATCTCCATCTGTGTCCCCTGATGGGCTCGCAGCCCCAGGGGCTCTGGTTAAAAAATGGGCAAAATTCCACCCAGAGCAGCTGCGGCCGCCCCTGGATCCCTGGCAGTGCCCAAGGCCAGGCTGGACATTGGGGCTGGGAGCACCTGGGACAGTGGGAGGTGTCCCTGTCATGGAAGGGGATGGAATCGATGGGATTTAAGGTCCCTTCTAAACCAAACCAGCCTGGGATTCTGGGATCCCAGGGAAAGCTCTCATTGCCATTAAAGCACATCCTCTATCCAGAACTTTCCATGGTAAGGATGGTGCCTTGGGAAGGCTGAGCTGGAACAGAGACTGGACACAGCTGGAGAACAAAGCAGGGATTTATTGAATGGCCTCGAGGATCCACCTTGGGCAGGACAAGAGCCTGGCCAGGGCTGCACCCAAGGTGGACCCAAAATGGTCACAAAATGCACAACCAATCACGAGGTCTGGCACTTCTATAAGTTTTGGTCCATTTGCACATTGGGGTTTAATTGTCCAATTCCAGCTCCAGGCTGTGAGGTCCCATCCTGCTTGTTCCTCCCTCCAGCCCACCCTTGTTTGTGCTTTTGGGCTGAGAGTTGTCCTTGGTGTGCAGCAGGAGAAGGATTTGTTTTGTGTCCCTGCTGTGTGCAGAGCTGAGTGACACTGACTGTGAGCTCAGAGCTGCACCCCTGGGCAGCACAGAGCCTGAAATACATGGGAGATAAAGCTTAAGGCATCACTGCCAAAGCCTGGCTGGGGCTGATGGGAACAGACCCATTCCCTACTGGTCATGACCTGGGAGCTGTGCTGAGCCTCCTTTGTTTCCCCTGGGCTCTCAGATAAGTAATCACTCCTGAGACCTGATAAATACGATTTAAAATGAGGGAAGGAATTGAATATCTTTTCTCTTGCTGCAAAGTTCAAAGGGTTTGCGTGGTGCCTCAAAGGTGCTGCTCAGTTTGCCTTGAACCCCAAATAGGAACCAAGAATGATCCCGTATCTTGAGACTTTGTGTCTCCAGCCACTGGCTCTGTGTGCCTGAAGTACTGAACTGTCTCAAAATTAACAAATTTAAACGTTTGTAGGATTTAAAGGTTTGAGGTTTTAGGAGCAACATTCTGCAGGAATTTGGGGCTCGAGGTCACTTTATTCTGTGCCGTGGTTTGATGAACTGACCCACAGAGTCAGGATTATAGAACATCCCTAGAGGAAAATAAGTCATTCTAAAAGGAAGCACCAAAATATATCACTGATAAAAAATGGGCAAATGGGCAAAATTCCACCCAGAGCAGCTGTGGCTGCCCCTGGATCCCTGGCAGTGCCCGAGGCCAGGCTGGACACTGGGGCTGGGAGCACCTGGGACAGTGGGAGGTGTCCCTGCCATGGCTGGGGTGGCACTGGGTGGGATTTAAGGTCTCTTCCAACCCAAACCATTCCGCAATTCTATGAATAGACCCAGACTTCCCAGGAATTGTTTCCCCTGAGATACTTTTGTCTCCACTAGAATCATCTGCACCCTTAAATCTAAACTGAAGTAGAGATTTTGCGTGGATTTACTGGGTTATTTCCCCACTGAGGAGTTGAGAGGGGGAAAAAGGGAATATGATTTTTGAAGAAAAATGCTTGAAGATTCATTTTCACACCTTCCTGGGATGAAAGGAAGAGGTGACACCGTTCATGTCCCCCAAAACAGAACTGTCCTGGTGTCTCAGATCAGGAGCACAGCAGTCCAGACTGAAGGAAGACCTTTCCCACACCTCCAAAGGCAGCTTTTCCATCCTCTCCATCCATCTCCTCCATCTCCATCCTTTACGACCTATATCCTGTCTCCTTTTATTATGCTAATGAGTCACATATAAAATTTCAGACTGCTGAGACTTACCCAGAACCTATTCCATCAGCAGAGTTCTGACCTGTCTTAAACCCTGTCGCTGCTGATCTTTGCTCCTCGGGCCCGTGTGGATGAGGATACTGAGATAATCAGTTCATTCAACAGAGCAGAGCATTTGCAGCTGCTACAGAGAAGTTGCATTTTTTGGGTTTTTTTTTTCTCGAGAAAAATGAACACGCTGAGCTATTGCTCTGGCTTTAGTAAATGCAAATGAAGTTAAGTAAGAAATTAGGTAAATGAATAATTAGAGCAGCATTCTCTTCACCTTCCTCTGCATCAGTCTCCCTCTCTGTGCTCAGGCTGTGCCCCTTAGGGGACTGTGCCCTGCCAGGCCAATTCCTCCCCTTCTGGCTGCATTTCTGCTCTTTTTGGGAAATCCAGGCCTCAAAGGCCGTCACTTCACTCCACAAACGATCCTCTCCCTTCCCTCTGGTTCTGTTTTGTTGGCCTGGTGCCCTGCACAGAGAATCACTCACTCCGCTTGTGCTGCCCCGGCCTCCTTGAGATAATCCATCACCTTCTGCTGCCCAGACACAAAACACCGTGAGTGCCAAAACCGCCCCAAACGCCCCCTGAGATGGCACTGGAACGATCCCAGCGTTGGCCTGTCAGCATCTCAAAGCTTCTCCAGCCCTGCTGGCAGATGGGTCAGCCCCAGGAGTGTCCCCAGGGAGCTCCTGAGGGTGTCAGCCCTCAAACAGCAATGTCCCCTCTCCCTGTCCCACACGGGGACAGTGGCAGCAGTGTCTGGGGAAGGGGGATGCAGGGGAATTCGGGGGAAGGCTGGGTGTGGTGTCACAGGGAGGAACCTCAGGCTGCTGGGGAGGCAGATTTTGGGTCTCTGATGACAGGAATTGCCCTGAATGGCCATGAGCAACCTCACCTGGGGTGTGACCCACACCTGGGGTGTGACCCACACCTGAGGGTCCAGCCCAGCCCAGCCCAGCTCTGCCTGACCTGCAGTGACCCCATGGGAAGGTCAATTTTGGCCATCCAAAATTGACCTTCCCACTTTTGGCTTCCCACCATCCCACCATCCACCATCATCCACCTTTTGGCTGAACCTGAGGGTCCAGCCCAGCCCAGCCCAGCCTGGCCATGGAGGACTGTCATGGGTCACTTTCGGCCACCCACACCCACAGGTCCAGCCCAGCCCAGCCCAGCTCAGCTCAGCCCAGTTCTGCCTGGCCATGGAGGATTTCTGCGGGTCACTTTTGGCCATCCACACCCAAGGGTCCAGCCCAGCCCAGCTCAGCCCAGCCCAGCCTGACCAGCAGTGACTCCACCCCTATGGGAAGGTCACTTTTGGCCACCCACACCTGAGGGTCCAGCCCAGCTCAGCCCAGCCCAGCCCTGTGTGACCATGGGGGACTCTCATGGGTCACTTTTGGCCACCCACACCCACAGGTCCAGCCCAGCCCAGCCCAGCCTGACCAGCAGTGACCCCATGGGAGGGTCGTTTTTGGCCACCCACACCTGAGGGTCCATCCCAGCCCCAGTGGCCATGAGTGACCTCTATAGAAAAATCACTTCTGGCCACTCTGGCAGTGTTTGGGCCCCAGCCTGGGCTCAGCCAGGCCAGGATCAGCCCATCCCAACCCATCAACATCTCCTGCTCCATCCTCTTTTTGTTGTCAGTTAGGCAAATTTGCTTTAAAAAAACCCCCCCCACGCCGCATTTAAAAACTAAAAAATATTCTGAGGAGGCAGAAAAACGTTTTTTTCTGGCCTCATCTGTCTCGTGTTATTTTGAATCTAATGAGGTTTCCAGATGGATCTTCCTGTGACAGATGAAACGAAAGTGACTGAGAAACCAGGGCCAAAACACACGAGGAGCAAATTTTGTTTCCAAAATTTCCAAAATCATGTCTGTGTTTTCCGTGGGCACCTGTTATCTTCGCTTAGGACAGGGGACACATGAAATGTGATTTATAAGGGGCACTTTGACAGTGTCCCCCAGTAAAATTTGAAGGCAGGAGAGAGTTTTTTAGGTTCTTTAGGACTCGAGCCTGCTGCTCTCCACAGTCACAAGATTGTCCCTGCTCAGAGCAAGGAAAAGGCAAGGAAAGGGTAAAATTCCCATCCTAGAGGAGCTTGCCTGGGACAAGGGAGCTTCAACCTCTCGTTTTTATCCCTACTCACCCCCAGATCTCTGGTGGTGCAGCAGGACCACGGGGGATATTTTTGATTCCCTTTGCCTTTCCCCATCACCTTTGGCATCCCACCTGCCTCTGCGCTCTGGAAGGGAAGGATCCATCGACTGCAGCTGCAGGGGAGCAGAAACATCAACCCCAGAATTGTTAAGGTTGGAAAAGACCTTCAAGGTCACCAAGTCCAGCCACCAGCACAGCTCCTCCACCGTGGTCACCGTGTCCTCAAGTGCCACATCCACAGGATTTTTGAGTACTTCCAGGGATGGTGGCTCCCCACTGCCCTGGAAAGCCCATTCCAGTGTTTTACAGCCCTTTCCATGAAGAGATTCTTCGTAATATCCAAACTGAACTTCCCATGGCACGACTTGAGGCCATTTCCTCAATCTGTGCCTGGACAACTTTTCACCCAGCCCAGAGCCCTGAGTGCCACATCCAGGAATTCCTTGGACACCTCCAGGGACGGGGAATCCAAACCTCCCTGGGCAGTTCCAAGGCCTGCCCACCCTTTCCATGGGGAAATTCCTGCTGCTGTCCACCCTGAGCCTCCCCTGGGCCAGCCTGAGGCCGTTCCCTCTCCTCCTGTCCCTGTTCCCTGGGAGCAGATCCCAACCTCCCTGGCTGTCCCCTCCTGTCAGGGACTTGTGCAGAGCCACCAGGTGCCCCCTGAGCCTCCTTTTCTGCAGGCAAAGGATCCCTGCAGAGCTCAGGGGGGCTGGAGCTGCTGGCAGGGCAGGAGTTGCAGGGAACAATCTGTTCCATCTACATTTGTCAGAGTGCAGCACTTTGATCATCACTGGTGGTTATTGGGAGCTGGGCCTGGCCCGGTTGTTCCCTCTGAGTTCTGCAGCCAAATAATTCACCCTGCTGCAATACTGACTGGCACTCACCCCTCTGCCCTGATTTCTAGGAAATCCTTTGTCATCCATAACGACTCGATGACTATTGGGAGAGGGATGATGTCCTCTGGAGAAAGGAGCCAGATTCCAGCACTGCCAGGAATGAATGTTTTCCTTCCTGCTGGGATCTGGATGTCAGAAATCCTGTTCCACTCCAATCTATGAGAGGCAGATCTCCTTACCCACACGTTCAGAGGGACCCTTGTCCCAGTCACTGGATCACACCAGAGCTCTGCTCCGGAGCAGGCAAACACCCAGATGAAAGTTGGAATAATTTTAGCACCAGAGATTTGGCGTTGCCGTTGATAAAAGCTAAAGGTTGCTGTTCAGCAGAGTTATCTGACTCAGAGAGCAGCAAGGAACCCACACTGTGGATGGGGAACAAGTCTGCCTTGTTCCTCTCTGCCTTAATCCCCTTTTAATGGGAGTTAAACCAAAAAAAGCAAGAATGTTTTTTAATTATTTTTGGGGAGGGGGTGAAATCTTTCCTGTGATAAATGGGCAGAAAAAAAACTTGTCAGTTCTTGGACACCCGGGCTTCTTTCACGTCTGCTTCCGTGTCTGAAAGTTTGTCTGAATTTTCTCCGGCTGCTTTTGGTCTAATTGAAGATTTTATCTGTCCTGACAAACCTCGCCTATCTTGTACTCTTTCGCCTCCTTATCTGTAGAACAACTTGCATTTAACAAGAACAAGAAACACGGGCATCCATACCTGGCATTCCTAAGAATAATAATGGCGCTTTCTAGACAAATACATTTTTGGATAAAGGGCTTTGCTTGGCCAAAGTCTGGCTCTCTAGACAAGACCAGCAAACCTTCTGTGGTGGCTTTGTGAAAACATCATTAATCAGCAGAGATTAGCAGTCAGCAAATTCCACGTTCAGATAGAGACTCTGGGCTGTGAATGTGCCCGTCCAGGGCTGGGGGGGCTCCTGGCAGGGCTCAGCACCTCCTCCTGCATCTCTCTAGAGCTCAGCAGCTGCTCGGAACCAGGATTTAAACCTGGTTTAAAATCCCCTTTATTTAACTCAGCAATGTGTAATAGGCTCAGCTGGGATTGCTTTCTTTGTCTGGGCTCTTTTTTTTTTTAATATCATCCCCTTTAAAATCCACTTTAATCCGTTTCCCACAAAGCCCCTCTGTCTGAGGGGGTGCTGGGGGACAGGGCAGGGCTCTGCTCAGCCCCTGGAGCCAGGAGAGGTCTCAGGGGGGACAGGAACTCCCAGGCAGGTCAGGTTTGGGGCCATGCTGGGTTCATCCCCAGCAGGGTGGAGGTGTGGAGGGGACGTGGCTTTGGGTCACCCTGGTGGCACAAACGGAGCTGTGCCAGCCTGAGAACGGGCCTGGGGGCTGCCAAGGAGGCCCCAAAGCTGCACCCTCATTTCTTTATGGAAAGGGCTGCCAAGTATGGGAACAGGCTGTGCAGGGCAGAGCCCAGCCCGGGAGGGGTTTAGAAACCAGGTGCATGTGGCACCTGGGGACGTGGTGGCACCTGGGGATGTGGGTCAGTGGTGGCATCTGGGGACTTGGTTCAGTGGTGGCACTTGGAGATGTGGGTCAGTGGTGGCACCTGAGGACATGGTGGCACCTGGGATGTGGGTCAGTGGTGGCACTTGGGGACATGGGTCAGTGGTGACACCTGAGGATGTGGGTCAGTGGTGGCACTTGGGGATGCCATTCAGTGGTGGCACCTGGGGGCATGATGGCACCTGAGGATGAAGGTCAGTGGTGGCACCTGGGGACATGGGTCATTGGTGGCCTCGGCAGTGCTGGGGGAACGGTTGGACTGGCCGACCCTAAAGGTCTTTTCCGGGACTCTGGGATTGTTGTCTCCAGAAGGGGAACCCAAAATCAGCCCTCATTGAGCAGAACCAAGACCCAAACCTTGTGTAAACAAACCAGGGCTGGAAGATCAGGAACGTCTGCAAGGTGACTAAACTCGAGGACTGCAGTGGTGAAAGATGAATACAAACACCTCGGAAATGCCAGGGAGGTTTCCTTCCCTCAAGTGGTCCCCAAAAAATCCCAAGATCCCTCAAACCTCAGGGACTCCCAAATTTGAGCCAAACCCCCCAAACCACCCCAGAACCCCCAAATTTGGGGCTAACCCCCCCACCCCAAAATCACACCACAAGCCCCAAATTCTGGCTGAAAATCCCAGAACCTCCAAATTTGGAGGGAAACCATCCCAAAAGCACCTCAGAAGAGGTGGGGCAGGAGGTGAGGGACCCACCTCATCCTAAACCAGAGGTTGACAGGTTCCTGCAGAGGATCCTGGAAGGGAGGGACCCAGGAGAGCTGAGCAGGTCCTGGAGCCTGGAGACCTCACGGGAGAGGGGACAGTGGAATGTCCACGTGGAGAGGTGGTTTGCACTGCAGGTTGGAGCTGTGGTGGGGTGTCTGTGCACATCAGGGCGGTGAGAAATGGGGCACTGAGAGGGTGGTCAGGGCTGGCACAGGCTGCCAGGGCAGGGCTGCAGTCACCAGTGCTCAAAAGTGTCCAAAAAAAAAACAGTGCAGGGGGCACTTTGTGGTCTGGTTCGGTTGGGATTCAGCCAAACGCTGGATCTTGGAGTTCTTTTCCAATCTTAATGACCCTGCAAAATTTTTGAAAGCCAAATTATTTGGATTTGGGTATCCCTGCTTCCCCTTCCTGACATTTTTACTCCTCGCCATGCAGATTTTATAACGTGGAAACAGCAGAGCTCAGCTCTCCACACCGCCACAGGTGAGAACTGAAAAGCAGAAGAACAGAAATTCCTTGCAAGAGGTTTCTCTCTTTTCCCACCCACTGAAACAGGGATTTAATTCAGCAACACCACCACAGGTGAGAACAGAAATGAAGACGTTCCTAACAAGTTATTTATCCCTTTTCCAGCCCGCTAAATTTAACTGCGGTTAAATCCACAGGGATTTGACCCAGAACACCCCTACAGGGAGCAGAGCACCCGCACTGGATGTGGAGAAACCTCCCCAGCACCTCTGAAAGCCTTGAGCTGGCTCAGAGATTTCCTTCTCACACCACCCGACCCAGGCAGGAGTGGGAATGTCTCAGGGCCCCAGACTGATGGCAGGAAAAAGGGGGTTTTAGGGAAATTAAATGCTAAATCGATTACACAGGCTTAGCTGCTTTCCTAGGGCTAAACATGGAAAGAGAAAACAAAAAAAGAAAAACAACAAAGTGGTTTTAATGACTTAACGGAGCAAACATAACAAGAAAGTGATGAAATGTGAGGAAGATAAGGCAGAATAAATAAAGAGAGGGAACAGGAGCTGGCTGTGCACGAGCAGCTCTGCACCAGGGAGGGACCTATTACTCATCCTGTCACAGGTACAGCGGGGTCTGGGGGCCCACCACGGAACACTGAGGGGTTTGTTCTGCCACTCGTGGAGAAGAAAGAAAAAAAAAAAAAAGCACAATCCTGAATCAAAATGTCCAAAAGGAAGTGAATGGGGTTCTCTTCTCTTTGCTGGAAAAAAAGAGCGTTGAGTCGGCAGTGCAAATTGGGTTCTCTAACGTCACAAATTATGATAAAATAATGAAAAAAAAGACTCTTTCAGTAAAGTTTTCTGAGAGCAGAGCAGCCCATGGAGGAGGAGAAGAGGGGGTTTTTCCTTGGAAGGCCAGAGGGGCAGTGAGGGTCATTGGGAATTCGCTGGGAATTGCTGATTTCCAGTTCGGTGTCACAGCAGTGCTCCCCCTCAGCGGGCACACGGAGATGGTGACATTTTTATTCTCTTTATTCCCCATCGCAGGAGGATGGAGCAGCCAGGTCAGAGCAAAGGGCTGTGCCTCAGGCCCTGCCCCAGTGCCCAGGGGATTCCAATCCCCTTCCAGGGCTTTGTTTTACAGCTGCTGAGGGACTTTAGTGTTCGCAGCTCTCCAGGAGAAAATCACCTCTCACTTAGCTCCTGGCAATTTGTGATTGGAAGTGTCTGAGGCACAGGCACATTCCTGCAGAAACGGAACTCTAAATTGAATCTCCCTGCTCATGTGGGTGAGATAAACCAGCCAGGGCTCTCCACCTGACCAAGCACCTATTTCTGCCTTTTTAACTGTCCTTGGGCATTTTGCTGGTTCCTATCCAAGATGAAACTTAAATAAGGCAGAGAAAAGCGCAGGGCAAAAAGGAGAGACGTTTTCAGATCTTTATCCATGATAGGGAATGACACAGATCCACCAGAGCTCTGCTCTCCCCGTGCCATGGTGCAGAATTTCAGCCTGACAGGAGTTACGGGAAGGTCACTGTGGAGATTTGCCCTTCCAAAAGCTCAGAGTGGAGAAGGAAACCCGGTGAAATTCACGTTGGGGAAAACCAGTTCTTCCTTTCCTCGAAGAGTGAACAGCAGGCACGAGTCTGCTTTGGGGGAGGGAGATGATTTCCCCCAAAAGATAAAGACAATCAGAACTGAATTGTTCCATTTTTACCGGGAAGGGAAGGGAAGGGAAGGGAAGGGAAGGGAAGGGAAGGGAAGGGAAGGGAAGGGAAGGGAAGGGAAGGGAAGGGAAGGGAAGGGAAGGGAAGGGAAGGGAAGGGAAGGGAAGGGAAGGGAAGGGAAGGGAAGGGAAGGGAAGGGAAGGGAAGGGAAGGGAAGGGAAGGGAAGGGAAGGGAAGGGAAGGGAAGGGAAGGGAAGGGAAGGGAAGGGAGGCTTGAGTTTGCAAATCTTTTCATGGTTTCCTTTTTGTGCACAAAATCCTGAGAGAAGCAGGTCAGCCTGCTGGCCCAGCTCGCCCAGGGCTGTCTCTGGAGCAGCTGTGGTGTTGCTATTTCAGGAGAGCACAGAGCTGCTTTCTGCTGCCCCTCTGTTCACCCAGAGCCTTCAACTGCTGCAGCACAAACACCTGACACACATCCCTGCCCTGTCCCTTTAAATATGTGTTTAGGCATTTGCAGCCCAGAAATAAATCTAATAAATAAATCCAATTCTTTTCTGAGCCTGCTGACAGCGGCTCCTGCACAGCCTGGAGTGACAGTGACACCAGTCTGATCCCCAGCAGGACAAGGATTGCTCTGTCTGAGGGAACACCAATCCTCTGCCACTTCCACACCTCTTCTGGTCATCAACAATCCACATCAAACATTGCAGTGAATCTTCACAGAGCCTGGGACCGGAAACCTAAAATAAAAATCTCCTCTGCTGTGAATCTTCACAGAGCTGAGCCTGGGACTGGAAACCTGGGGAAAACCCATCTCCTCTTCACCTGTGTCTGTGCAGTACCACCCAACAGGATGCTCTGGCCTTCCAGAAGGCTGGCAGTGATGCCATGGGGGATATTTTTGGGGAAGGAATCCATTTTTCCATGCATTCATTGGGAATGGTGTCATTGTGTGGCTGGAGTTTGAGGTCTGCCTTTCCCTGCTGGCACTGGCGTCTCGTGGTGAGCTCTGCACCTGCCTGGCTGTTAAAACAGAGCAGAGAGATCTCCCAGGAAATACAGCTGAGGGAAGCATGGGATTGCTCCTCAAAAAATTGATTTTGTCACTGACCAGGATGCCACACCTGAGTCCTTGTGGCTGACAGCAGAGGGGACAGCCAGGGCCAGGCCTGGCTCAGGTGGGAATGCCAGGGCAGCAGGGACAGCCCTTGTGTCCAGGGACAGCCCTTTGCTCCTGGGGATGCCTTGGAGTGGCCCCCTGGGACAGAGGCCGGGCAAGATTAAGAGAATAAAGTGGGTGTTTATTAAAGGATATTTATATATTTATTATATATAATAGGTATTTAATATATTTATTAAAGTGGGGATTTATTAAATTATTATTTAATAGATACACCTTGGGCAGTCAGAGCCTCCCAGGAGCTACACCCAAGATGGACAATGGTCACGAGTTTTTCAGACAATTATAAGTTTGGTCTATTTGCATATCAGGGGTTAATTCTCCAGTTACAGCTTCAGGTAATGAAGTCATTTACCCCCAGTTTGCTCTCCCAAATTCACTTTTGTTTATATTTTTGGGGCCTGAGTGCAGGGTGTCCTTGGTTCTCAAGCCGAGAGAGGAATGGCTTTGTCTGACCAACATGTGAAGACAGTAACTAACACTTTATATGGAGTTTAGAGCTGTGCACTAATGCAGTACAGGATCTGAAAAATACAAAATCTAAAATCCTAATGCATCACTGGGACAGCCCAAATCAGCTCCTGGGACAGCCTAGGGCAGCCCCTGTGCTCCTGCCACCCTCTGCCAGTCTCTGCAGGTTGGTGATGTCACCCTGGCCCAAGACAATCAGACTGATGCCGTCATTAGGATGAGCTGGTTGTTTCCTGTGAAATAATCCCAACTTCTGGCTCCATTTCACAAAGGGGGCTCCAAGCGGCAAGGGACTGCCCCAGGGAGAGGGCAGCAGGTCTGGATCACAAGGGGCCTCCTGTCATGCTCCTGGGTCAGAGCTGGTGAGGCTGGGGACTCTCCTTGGGCTCTCTGTGGGGTGGAGGAGGCATGGAGCAATCCCCACGTTTGACCATCAAAGTCCTATTGAATCTATGACTGCAAATAAATCAAATCACTTTTTTGTGGAGAAATAACCTCTCCACCTGCCAGGGTTGGGATGCAGCCCAATCCCACTCCCACTGAGCCGATGGGAGATTTGAAAAGAGCCAATTTCTTTAGTGTGAGCCCTCAGTAAGGGCCATGAGTCACTGCTGACACATTATCATTATTAATTATTGTTGTTGCTGTTGTTGTCATTATCCTATTTTTATCACTTCTAGGAATCCACCAGCCTACTGAATCTGTGACTCCAAATGAATCAAAACACTTATCTCTAGAGAAAAAACCTCTCCACTGGCTAGGGCTGGGATCCAGCCCAATCCCACTCCCGCTGAGGCTGGCAGGAGGTTTAAAAAGAGCCGGAGGATTTCTTTAGTGTGGGCTCTGAGTAAGGCTCATGCAGGCCCTGAGTCACTGCTGCCGTATTATCACTATTAATAATAATAATAATAATTATTACTATTATTATTGTTGTCATTATCCTATTTTTATCACTTCTAGGAATCCACCAGCAAGTCATGGGGTGGAACTCGCAGGCAGGAATGAGCCTCTGGTCCCGGAGCAAGGCTGGGTTTGTCAGCTGGGGCTCCCTTTGGCTGTGTGAGCCCATGGAGGGAGACAAGAACAGGCCGAGTCTCCAGCCCAGCGCTGGTCATGCTCTCCAATTACCCGGTAATT
Source organism: Chamaea fasciata (assembly GCF_029207755.1). NCBI lineage: Eukaryota > Metazoa > Chordata > Aves > Passeriformes > Sylviidae > Chamaea > Chamaea fasciata. Next base: position 5,060,970 of record NW_027094111.1, on the reverse strand, counting down.
CATCGGGAATTACTCGGTAATTGGGAAGATAATTACCAGGTAACCTGCGCCGACCTGCCCCAGATACTGCCGGGGCAGCGTTTGCATGACATTGGCTGGGTAATTACAGAGCGGGTCGCCGGCTGGAGGAGCTCCGGGAAATAAAGGGATGCCTGAAGTGTGACTAAGAGGAATGCGGAGTTAATGCTCAGAGGAATATGGGATGTGTCATCTGCCTTGACTCCCGGCCAAATCCAAACCATCCCGCTCTGCCCTCTGGACCTGCCGGGGTGAAAACCACGTTTCTTTCCTCTGCACTTAAGAGGAGCAGAAAAGAAAGAACCACATTTCCTCCCCCTGCCCTTAAGAGAAGCAGAAAAGAAAGAGAACCACGTTTCTTTCCGCTGCACTTAGGCAGAATTTCTCTCAGGGCTGTCGGTGGGAGGCACTGAAGGAATCACCCACCCCTCGTCTCCAGGGAGGGACCTGCCTGCACCCCCCTACACCAGGTAACACCACCACAGCTCCTGTCAGGGGGGCTGTGCTGCTCTGAAGAGCCCCTCACACCTCGCCCTGATCGGCACCGTTGGTTCAGCAGAACCACAGGATCACCGAGGCTGGAAAAGACCCCCGAGATCACCAAATCCAACCGTGGGCAGAATCCCCCCCGTGCCCCCTGAGCCGGGGCATGAAGTGACACCTCTGCTGCTTCCTGAACATCTGCAGCCTTGGTGACCCCAGCAGTGCCCTGGGCAGCCCCTCCCAGTGGCCGACCCCCCTGGCGGGGAAAATCTTCCTGCTGCTGGCTGGAACCTCTAGTAGGGACTTCTGTGAGGGTGCCCAACCACTGCCTTCCTTGGAATCACAGGATCGTGGAATGGTTTGGGTTGGAAGGCCCTTAAAGCCCGTCCAGTGCCACCCCAGCCATGGCCAGCTGACCACCCCTACAGTGAAGATCTTCCTGCTGCTGGCTGGAACCTCCAGAAGGGATTTCTGTGAGGGTGCCCAACCACTGCCCTCCCCAAACGTCCTTGGAATCACAGAATTATGGAATGATTTGGGCTGGAAAGGACCTCAAAACTCTTCCAGTGCCACCCCAGCCATGGCAGGGACACCTCCCACTTTCCCAGGCTGCTCCCAGCCCCAATGTCCAGCCTGGCCTTGGGCACTGCCAGGGATCCAGGTCCAGGAGCACAGGCAGGAGCTGAACTGGCTCCTGGCCTCCCCATGCTCTTTGCCAGCCCAGATTTGTCTGTGGCCTTTTCTGGGTCAGCTCTGACCAGTGTGAGGCAAGGACCAGCACAGGGAGGTCCTTGCTCATGCAAGAGCTTATCTGACAATAATTAACTCCATTTAATGCACAGAAACACATTATCTAAATTTAATAGCCCCAGCTATGAAGACTTAAGGACTTTTTTATGAAAGGGAGACTATAAAAATTATTTGCCACAAATAAATACAGTCAGGCCTTATCTGGGTGCTGGTCCAGAAAAAGGCTGCTGTAGTCATGATGACTTGAAGAAACAGCTGGGATGGGATCATTTTCCTGAGTCATCCTCTGCTCTGGAACCACGCAGAGCAGAGCACAGTTACCACCATTTTAGAGGTGAACTTGAACAGAAAGCTGTGTTGGTTCAGGTCCTGGTGTGACCCCAGGCCGTGGCTCAGGGATGGTTCCTCCAGTGCCAAAGGAGCAGCTGCTGCACCCAGGAGTCGCTGTGACAGCAGGATGCTCCCCAGAGCTGGGGGAATGTTCTCCAAGGAGTTTCTGATCCCTTTGGAAGGCCAGTGCCCACCACTGAGGCACCTGGGCGGCACCAGTGCGGTCAGGGACAGCTGGGTGACAGGGACAGGGACAAGCCACTGCCCTCTTCAGCTCTCCAGGAGGGAGCAGGGAGCTGCTGGGTCCCACCAGGGTCCAGCACAACCAGGTGGGAGCTGGGAGCTCCAGGCTTGGCCACGACAGGGAAAACAGAGTGGAAGAGGCAGGAGACCAAGGAAGGGCAGTGCAGGAGCAAAGCCTCCAGGTGTTCAGGCCTTGCTTTACTCTGGCTGTGTCTGTTTGTGTCTCTTCTCTTCGCTTGGGGGTTTTCTGCTTTGTTAAAAAAAACAAAATTATATAATATACAATCATATATAATATATATTATATATGATATATAATATAAATCATACAATAAAATATAAATTACATAATATAATATAACATAATTTATATTCTATTCTATTCTTTTCTATAATATACATTAATTGTTTTATTTTATATAAATACAATATAATATAATAATATATAATATAATATACATTAGATAGAATAATATAATACATAGTATAATATATATTATATTGTATATATAATCTATTCTATTCTATATATAATATTATATAATACATATAAGGTGTGTATATATATAATTTATATATATATAGTCATATAAGTTTTGGGAGGGGTTTTGTTTTTTGGGGGTTTTTTTTGTTTGTTTTTTGTGGTTTTTTGTGGAGTTGTTTTTTTTTTTTATTTTGGAGTTTTTTTGTTTTGTTTTGTTTTTTTACTGTCATAGACAAAATCCTCGGGAACCTCAGGATCTCTAGTGGTCATTAGCACTCACCACACGTCATTTCCACTGCCCCCTAAACCACCAAAGCTGCAAATGCTGCAGTGCCAAACTTTTCCTCAGGGGCCCCATGGCCCTCAGAACTCAGTGTCACCACAGCACAGCCTTTTAATAGCAAATTAAAGATTCATTCAGTGACATTTGAGTAAGTTTATGAACCAAGTATTTCCCTGGGGGCCATTGATCAACTTCTTTTTATTCCAGAATTTTTTGTGTGTTTTACATTTTCCTCATTCTCATCAGGAATTTTTTTCCCTTAGAATCCAACCCCTTGAATAATCCTTGAGCAGTCCTGAACAAAAGCTGTGAGTGGAAACAGAAATAAACCCCCAAACATCCCAACTGGTTAACTGACTCCATTTTCATGTAGTGGACAGGGGGGGAAATCATGGTTGTGATTTTTGTACGAATATGTGCAGGGGGGAACCAATTCTCAAAGCAGAGCTGGCCACAACAAGGAATTTTCCACCACTTACTTTGAATGAATGATCTTTTTGTTTTGTTTTGTTGGAAATCTGTCATGGAATTTCTTCCTCCAGTGCCCTGAATCGGAGATTTTCCTGTTATTGTCCCTTATCTAAATCCCAGAAGTATGAAAAGAAATAAAAATATCTGAAACAGAGGAGTTTGGGGGTTTTGGGGGTTGTTTTTTTTTTTTTTTTTCCATTCTTTACCTTGAAAATGTTTCAGCTTGGCATTTCAGGGAGGCCAGGGGCTTTTCCTGGCAGTGCCCCTGGCTCATTTGCCAAAGGCATCCTGTGAGGCTCCAGGCTGGCAGGAGGGGATTCACTGTGCCTGGGTAAAACACATTTGCTCAGCCCTTTAAAGCCATGTGACATCCCCAACCCTCTCCTTTTCCCTTCACCTTTTCTCTGATTTCCCAGGGCACATTCAGTCAGTCCTTGGGAGGGCTGTTTTGCAGAGAATTTTGTGTTTCTGGAAACATCAGCAAGAGCAGAAAGCAGTTGAATGTGAGGCAGCAAAGTGAGAGCAGAGCTCAGGGACAGCAGGACTTTGTCCTCTGGGGATAGCCCTGGGAGGTGGGAGATGCCTTGGAGCCACCCCTTCAAAACCTTGGGGTTGTCCTTTAGGATGGGACCAACTAGCCCTAAAGCACAGAATGCTGGAGTGGTTTGGGTTGGAAGGAACCTTAAAGCTCAGCTCATTCCAGCCCAAAACATGGGCAGGGGCACCTCCCACTGTCCCAGGCTGCTCCAACCCTCAAGGTCCAGCCTGGCCTTGGGCACTGCCAGGGATCCAGGGGCAGCCACAGCTGCTCTGGGCACCCTGTGCCAGGGCCTGACCACTCTCACATGGAAGAACTTTCTCCTTCTTAACACTAATCTAATCTTATCTAACCTAATCTAATCTCAAATCTTCCTCCTCACCTCTAATTTTGACCTACTTTATTTTACTTTGACTCCATTCCCCCTTGTCCTGTCAAATCCATCTCACTCAGCAAAAGTTGTCCAGTGTTAATCATCCCAACGCCCTTGCCCTCAGGGTGTGGCCAAGGCACTTCTGGAACTGATTTATTGGTATTTGAGAACTGCAGTTCCTTTTTAAAATTCCTTCCTGGGAGTGTGGGCAGGCCCTGGCACAGGGTGCCCAGAGCAGCTGTGGCTGCCCCTGGATCCCTGGCAGTGCCCAAGGCCAGGCTGGACATTGGGGCTGGGAGCAGCCTGGGACAGTGGGAGGTGTCCCTGGGGGTGGCACTGGGTGGGATTACAGTCCTTTCCAGCCCAAACCATTCTGTGACTTTCGAGTTTTCTTGGAGCAGGTGATCTTGCTCCTGTCAGGATCCTCCCCTGGCTCTGAGGTGCTCAGTGAGACACTGTCCATCCCTAGAGCTGAGCCCTGGGCTTCTCTGGGGGCTGGAATTTGGGGTTTGATTTCTGCCCAGGCTGCTCTGCTGCTCCAGCAGCTCCAGACTCCTGCATGCTGAACACTCCTTTGTACCTTTGTCCTCCTCTGGAGAGTTGTTCCTTCTTCCCACGGAGCCAGACCCTCCTCAGGCATCCCCAGGCCGGGAATGTTGGTGCTCACCACGCTCTGAAGTGTTTCCTCAGCTCCATTCAGAGCTGAACAATGCCCAAGGCAGACATTTCGATCATCTGTGCCTGCAGATACCAGGAGACATTTTCCTGCCTGGGCTGGGGAGCCCTGGCTCCTTATCAGGCAAGCCCAGACATGGAAAAAACAATCCCATCCCTGGTGCAGCTTCCTTGCTTCGGGAAGAAGACACCTTTGCAAAGCGTGCAGCAGCTGGCACAGAGCCCTCCCTGCACCCCAGGGGCCTGTGCAGAGCTGTCCTTGTCACCGAGGACAGTGACTTCTAGAATATTTCCCAAAAAAAGAAATCTCATCCCAGGCACCCTGGCATGGTGCTTTCAAGTAGGATTTTCTGATAATTGCCAGCCAAATCTTCACTCAGCTCCTCTTCATTTACATGCAGCACTTGATCAAGTAGTTTTCTGCTGAAGTTAATGATACTTTTGCCTTAATTAAAACCTAAATGAGGACTCCAACTGGTCTTGTGGTTAATCTCTACGTGGCACCGTGACTTTGTGGGATGCTTGGCAGGGAAGCTGCAAAATCCTGCTGGGAGCGAGTGCAACGATCCAACACTGGGAAGAGGAGGGGACAGGAGGACAAAATACAGACTGGGGGAAAGTTTTCAAGTTTCTGGGAGCATCTGCATGCCAAGGTGAAGGCAAGGATTGCTGAGGGATCCACATCGAAGGCTCGGGGGGAGCTGGTCAGAGTCTATCGTGCTTTGGGGTATTTCTGCCCCACTGGGATAAGCATGGGTATCTGTTTGGGCTCCAGGCTTCCAGAAGACAGGATGTCCTGGTTTGGAAAGGCAGGTGTCTGCCAGGGAAAGCTGCAGCTTCCCTTGGCATGGAGAATGGAAACCCCCTCCCTCTGAATTATTATAATTTTGAAATTAAGGGGCTTCAGGCAAAGATTTGGGAATAGGAATAACAGTTCTTTACTGGGAATATTAAAAATACAAATGTAGTAGTACAAAACCCCAAGCAAATAAGAAAAACCCTGGAAACCCTGTCAGAGTCAGAACACGCCCTGACCCCCCGTTGGTCAGGCTGTTGGTGTCAGCCCAGCCAAGTCCTCCTGCAGTGACAGATGTGGTTCTGCTGGAGCAGAGATGATCCTGGAGAAGGCTCCAGTGGTGCTGAGATGGGTCCGCTCTCCCTCTGGGAATCCAGTGCACACAGGCTGTGCTGGTGTTCTGAATGCCAGCTTTGATCCGGGCAGGAATGCTGGGCTCCTTCCCCTGGGTGGAGCCTCTCCCCATGGGATGATGGGATTGTATCAGCCCTGCAGTGAGCCTGGATGGCCCATGAACAGCAGAGATCCCCTGGAGGGAGGATGGGTCCTGGAAGAGATAAAGAACACGGCCCCGGCTGCTTTAACAGCTGCCCGGTGACAGAAGGCACCGCCCCCTCCCCTGGAGTTCTGAGGGATGGGTCATACAAGAGATAAAGAAAACACCTCCCCAACCCATTCCAACAGATGGCAAATACAAATACACACCTTTGTCACATACCGCAACCCAAGACACAACAGCAGGTTCCTTCAGCCTGGGGGTGTCCACGGCTTCTCCTTCCTGAAGGAATTGCTCCCATCCAGCTGGGGTTCCTATGGGCCAGGGCTGCCCCCACGGCAGGAGATGTGGGGCTGGGAAGCAGCAGGGACACCTGGCCATGGAGCCAGGCTGTGCTGTGGGTCAGGGAGCTTGGTGAGAGCCCAGCTGAGCTCAGCACAGCTGGCAGAACCAGGGGCTGGAGCTGCCAGATGTGCACACGTGGCTCTTGCTGGCCAAATGACCAAAGCAGACCTCATGCCAACACTCCAGGGCTCGGTGCTGTCACCAAGGCTCAGGGTGGGGAGCTCAGGGTGGGGACATTGCCTGGCTCAGGCAGGAGGAGCCTGGCCAGGAGCAGAACACTCCTGGCTGGGCCTCAGGCTCTCCCTTGGACCCGCCAGGACACACTCTGACCAGTGATAGCACACCTGGGGTCACCATCAGTCTTGGATGTTCAGGTTCAGACCTGGAGGGATGTAAAGCAGGCAAGTGAATTTCAGGCAGCCCCTGTGGCTTCTGCAGCAGAGCACCTACATTTTCAGGATTGCAGACACAGGATCCCATACAAGGATCAGGACTTGAAGAGTGAGTGTGGTAGGTTTTGGTCCTTTTTAAAAATCTCATTCCGTGTCTTCCAGAGCTCCAGGAGTGTTTGGACAACACTCTCAGGGATGCCCAGGGTGGGATTGTTGAGGTGTCTGTGCAGGGCTGGGGGTTGGACTGGACGATCCTTGTGGATCCTTCCAGCTCAGGATATTCCCTGATTTTACGATTCTGCCGTTATGAGACTTAAACAATCACACAAATCCTCGGGGAAGATGTCCCTGTGAGTTGTGTGTCTGTGCACAGTCCCTGGGAGCTCCGTTACCCTCAGCAGGCAGCTGAGATCGGTGGCTCAGCATCTCCTCTGCCCCACTTGGCAGGCTCCGGGTGCACTCCTTGCTTTTCCCTTTTAAAATCCTCCCTGACGCTTCCAAGTGAAATCTCTCTTAAGGAAACAATTGAGAATTGAGGCTGCGGTGCCAGAAATCACAGAGGCCTCGGAGCTGAGGCACAGGCAAGGAATGAGTGTCCTCACTGCAGCCCCGCTTCTTGGGCATCACCTCCTGGAGGGGCCCCAAATGCTCGTCACACCAGGTCAGAGGCAGAGAGCGAGGCCAAGGCTGCTCCAAACATCAGCAGGGTCAGAGCAGGGCTGAGAGGAGCTGGCAGAGCAGGGATCCAGCACAGCAGCTCCAGGAGCTCATCAGCCTGACAGAAGGAAGCCAGCAGGAAACGCAGGGGAAAGGCCAAAAAATACAAGTGTGCTGACAGGGAGGAAACTGCTGGGAAAGGAGAACTGCAGGTCTGGAGAAATGTGCCCAGTGGCCTCCATGACTGCGGAGCTGCAGGAAGCAGTGCCTTGGCCAAGCCCCCTGTCCCTGGAGAACACAAACAGGCTCCTCTGTGAGCTCAGGGCTGGCTGTGAGCAGCCCCTGCCCCCGGCTGGGCTCTCCCTGTGGGCTCCAGGGCAGCTCAGGGGTTGGCAGTGCCAAGGTGGGATTCCCCCTTGAGCCAGTTTGGGGCTGGGGTGGATCCCAGCTCCCAGCTGAGCCCTGCAGGGTGGCCCTGGTGTCCCTGGGTGTGTCAGGGGACAAGGGACAGCTGGAAGTGGCTGAGGGGGAGCAGGAGCCTTTTCCCCACCCTGCCCAGGCCGTTCCTGCTGAGCAGGGACCGAGCCCTGCAGGGATCACCGAGGGCGGGACCCTGCTCACAGCACAGCCCCATCCTCACCCTGTCCCAGCCAGGATCCCATCCTGATTCTCACTTTCCCCACCGGCCTGGCTCCAGAATTCCTGCACGTCTTTGGTGGGGTGAGAAAGGGGCCAGAGGACCCCAGAGTGGTTTGGGTTGGAAGGGAAATTCAGGCTGATCCCATCCCAGCTCTGCCATGGGCAGGGACACATTCCACTGTCCCCGGTGGCTCCAACGAAGGGAAGGGGAAGGGGAAGGGGAAGGGGAAGGGGAAGGGGAAGGGGAAGGGGAAGGGGAAGGGGAAGGGGAAGGGGAAGGGGAAGGGGAAGGGGAAGGGGAAGGGGAAGGGGAAGGGGAAGGGAAGGGAAGAGAAGAGAAGAGAAGAGAAGAGAAGAGAAGAGAAGAGAAGAGAAGAGAAGAGAAGAGAGAAGAGAAGAGAAGAGAAGAGAAGAGAAGAGAAGAGAAGAGAAGAGAAGAGAAGAGAAGAGAAGAGAAGAGAAGAGAAGAGATTTCACATGGAATTATCACCTAACAGCAGGTCAGTGTAATTATCACCTAACAGCAGGTCAGTGTTAGTGGCCCTAACAAACATTTGCTCATTAAACACGCTGCAATCCATCAGGCAGCAGAGAAACAGGACCCCAGAGTGGGTGGAACTGGGAACGGGACCAAGCTGGAGCAGGCACAAGGCACACCTTTATACGGAGAGAGAGGAACTTCATGACTTTAGCTAAAACAATTATGGACTCAGAATTTTGGAAAAACCACTTTGATTTAAGCTCAGACATTGCCCAGGAACAGGAAGGACCTCGGGGCAGAAGTTCAGAAGTTATGCCCCAGATCTTCATCCTGACCTCACCGTGGAGGAGGGAGCACACCCAGGGGCAGGCCCTGTGCACACAAATGTGCAGGTATTTTGGTTTTCCCCAGCTTAGGCACAGCCATGCTGGGAGGTTGGATCCCCAGGAAAGTTCACATCACTTACCCTGTGTGGAAGCCAGATTACCTGGGGCAAGATCCAAAGCTTAGCCCAGGCTCCCTGCAGGGAGGGAATAAACCTGAGACCCTGGGAGGGTGGCACATTAATTATTAACGTTAATAGAGTGAGCCCCGTTGGTTCAAGACCTTAGACTTACAAGGTCAAGCCCCTGCCCTTGAACCAAGATTGGACACCTACTCCCAGGTAAAACCCTATGAAATGCCAGGGTAACCCACGCCCCTGGTCTCTGGAATAAATCCTATCTCTGGGCTATCCATCATACCCATCTCATTTTATTAGCCACGTGCAACCCATCCAAACTGGGACTGGGGGTCGTGGGGACACACCCCCCCTCGTGACAATCCTGGGGCACACTGAGCCACTCATGATTTGGAAACCACTTTGGCTGTGTGTGAGAGAGGGAGGGAGGCAGCAGAGGCCACCAAACCCAGCATCAGCAGAGCCAGCAGAGAACCCCACCCAGCTCCTGTCCAGCCTCCCAGCCCTTCTCTGAGCTGGCAGCTTCAGGAGCTGATGCCCAACACCCCCTGGAAGCATCTCCCCTGTGTGTGGGGACAGCACAGTCCTCTTGTGTTTTCTCTTCTTTTTTTTTGCCAGGGTCAGGATTAAATGCTCGAGACGGTGTTTCTTGTTCGGACTCTGATGTTTATTAATTCTTATCTGTGTTACAGTCTCACAAACTGTGAGTTCTACAGCACTTCAAGATAACAAACTAAAAATGGAGACCTATCTCTCTCTCTACAAGGCCTTTTAAGGATAAATTGCCCCAATTAAGAAATGACACCTAAATTATTTTTACTTTTAACCCAATCACCAACTACCCCTGGCCCGCAATGTGGATTTTTCTATCCAATTACAAAACACCACTCAGACCCATGAAGAAGAAGGTGAAAAAAGAAGGACTCAGCCTCTGCCCTAAAACCTCCATCATGCTTTATATATATATTAATATATTCTGAAACCTTAAACTCTGAGTTTTCCACCCTGTGATATCACACACTTCTATTCAAACCACACACCCACAATCCCAGTTCTGTCATTCAATTTTGGGAGCCTGTTCCACGGCCTGAGGTCAATGCAGTGTTTGCTTGGGGGTCAGTGCCCATCAGCACAGAAAGTCTGAAATTCTCAGTGCCCAGGGCTCCAGCACAGTCCCATTTTTCCCAGGTCCCAGGCACGTGTTGGGGTGGTGGCCCCAGCCCTGCTGCCCTCCTGGCTCCAGGAGCTCCTGTTTGTCACCTCTGATGCCAAAGACTCTTCAGCCCATGGGCTGCTCTCAGCCCTCTTGGTGCTGGGCTCATCAATGAGGGAGCTCTGGCGTAGGGAGAGGTTAAATCCTGACCCTTCCCCCAGTGCAGCTGCTGGCAGGGCTGGGAGCAGGAGCAGGGGCAGGTCCCACACAGCTGGCCGCGGTTTGGGACCACAAGGAGTGTGGGACCTTGGGCAAACCCTCTGTGTGTAATGCTCCTCTGCCTGTGGAAAGCTGCAGTGATTTCCTGCCTCTGCATTTCAGCAGTGACTGCCTGGATGGGGGATTTGGATCCAAACTTCTTCTCCCAGATCCTGCGGAGAGCCTCCACGTTTCCCAAGGCACTGTCCATGAACACGGAGCTCCACAGCCCCTCAGGTCCTTCCTCGTCCTCTGCGAGGCAGGGAACAGAAATGGCTTTGTTTTCTCTCCATGCTTAAGCCTCGTTCCCCTTTAGTTTCCTGCTTGTTCAGACTGTTCCCTCTTTATCTCCCCAGACAATCTCCATTGCCTTTGTTTGGCTTCCAGAAAATCCCTGCTCGAAACAGGCAGGAGGAAAAGCGAATTCAGCGGCTTCCTCTCACAAAGGAGGAGTTTGGAGGAGGCAAAGCCCCGGGCAGGGCAGCTCTGTGGTGTTTTGCTCACACCACGAGCCACAGCAGTGGGAAGAGCTCAAACCCACCTGTGCTGCATCCAGATCGTTCTGGGAGGGGGGAATCAGGCCCAGGAGAGGCTGCCTTGGCCATGTGCAGAAGCGGTGGAAACTTGTGGGGTTTTTAGAAGAATAACTTCTTTGTTGGTTCCTCTGAGTGGCTCTGAGCAGCCTCCAAAGGCACTCAGGGGTCAGCCCAGGAGTTTCCGTCCTCCCCAGGCCTGCAGCAGCTCCCTGCGGGTGGAAATCCAGCAGAGCCTGGGATCCCTCCTGGCTGCTGGCACCTCCTTTCCTGGGGTGATTAAACCCCAGATTAATTCCCCAGAGCTCTTTGGCCATGCTGGGGCGAGGGGGGCTCCTGGCTCACCTGGCTGGGCTGAGCACGGGGACCTGGGTGGGGGCACAACCTCAGAGCGCTGGAGGTGACACCTCCCAGCCTGCAAAACCTGACCTGGAAAACATGGGGAGCAGCTCTGGGGGTCTGAGAGGGAAGGGAAGGGAAGGGAAGGAAGGGAAGGAAGGGAAGGGAAGGGAAGGGAAGGAAGGGAAGGGAAGGGAAGGGAAGGGAAGGAAGGGAAGGGAAGGAGGGAAGGGAAGGGAAGGGAAGGGAAGGGAAGGGAAGGAAGGAAGGGAAGGGAAGGGAAGGGAAGGGAAGGGAAGGGAAGGGAAGGGAAGGGAAGGGAAGGGAAGGGAAGGGAAGGGAAGGGAAGGGAAGGGAAGGGAAGGGAAGGGAAGGAAGGAAGGGAAAGGAAAGGAAAGGAAAGGAAAGGAAAGGAAAGGAAAGGAAAGGAAAGGAAAGGAAAGGAAAAGGAAAGGAAAGGAAAGGAAAGGAAAGGAAAGGAAAGAAAGGAAAGGAAAGGAAAGGAAAGGAAAGGAAAGGAAAGGAAAAATCCTTCCCTGTTGCTCCTCACCGTCCATAGTTTGTCCCTCACCTTGATCTTGTTTTCCCACTGTCTCTGACTCCCTGTGCTCTCCTCTTGCCCAGCCTCTCCAGCTCACCCCCTCAGCCCTCCCGGCTGCCTCACCTGGTGCCCCACCAGCCCTTCATCCCCTCATCCCTGCAAAGGGCTCAAACCCTGGTGGGGAGAGATCTCCAGGACTGGCAGGATCCCCAGGATTGCCTCCCTGGCAGGAGCTTGGCGGGCAGGGAGAGGTGCGGGGGTGTTTTGATATTGTAATTATTTTCTGTTTTCCCCCCTAATTACCGCCACGTGCCCCGGTGCTTTCGTAGAGAGATTCATTAACTCCGTGCTTTAATCCAAATAAACCATCCCCTCTTTCTGCCCCTCCCCGGGACCCCTGACACCTTTTTTATCCTGGAAAACTCCTCAGGCAGGAGCAGCACAAGCCCCTCAGCTCTTGGAGGAGGCTGTCCTGGCTTTGGCTCCCCTCTTGGCCCAAAGGGAAGAAATATGATGGAATTTAACAGAGTCAAACATGCTGAGGGATGTGAAGGGAGATACTTCGTAATATGGAAGCAAAACAGGGCAAAATTACCATCTTAATTGTATTAATGCTGCCAATTATAGGCAGAGCCCCTCGTCGCTCAGGCAGGAGCGTTTCTGGGAGACAAGGAAAGACAAATTATCTGCAAACTCCTTATTTTGTCTTTGTGAATTACCACCCCAAGGTAGGTAATTGAATCTCTGGTCCTGATCAGTGAACATTGTTCACGGGAGTGAATTAAGGGAAGGCCCTAAAGGCCTGCTCTGTTTTGTCCCAATTAACACAACCATCAGATTTCTTCTCTTTTTTAAGTATTTTTTTCAGTTTTTTTTTTTAAATGACTACACGGTGAAGAGTTAAGTTGGAGAAGAGAACCCGGGGTTTATAATAATTTAATTTCTGCCTGGAGCAGAGCTGGACAAGCGTACTGGGTGCGTGAAAGTCACTGTGGCCACCCCTCTGAGCACCACCAAAATGGGACAGAGCAGCTGAGAGCCCTGCTGGGAGCGTGGAACCCCCTGATGTGTCCCATGGCGGGGGTCCTGCTGTGGTCCCCCCTGCGGAGGGGAAGTCACGGGGACAAAGCTGACACTGTTTTACACCACAATGACACAGAAGGCTGAAAATTACTCCTTTATTTTTGGGATGTGTCTCCCTTTTATACTATTTTACACAGACCAATTCGATTGGTGACACAAAGACAAACCTCTTCACTCACAGTGGTCAAACCAGAGGGACATCAAGAAGTCCCTCCTAGCGAAAGAACGTAAACAGAGTTTACAGTTACAGAAACATTTCTCCTCTTTACAGAAAATTCCCTGGGAAAAGAATTTCAGAAAACCAAAACATGTCAGACATGGAACCAGGGCTACGCAAAGTCACAGGACAAGGTGTAGGACGTAGCAAAACGCCAGGGTTTTGCTGTCTCCAAAATCACACTGAGAGGGGAAGAGCTGCCCTTGGCTGAGCTCTGTGGGGTTGGGTGCTGCTGGTATTGAGAGTTTTGTGCAATGAAAACACAGAGGGGACAGAGCTGTCCCTCCCTCTGAGCCAGTGTCAGGGACAGACACCAGCCTTGGGCGTGGGGATGGGCCCTGTGCACTTCTGGCTCTCCTCACATGTGACAAATTCAGGCAGTGCTTTGTTCAGAGTGATCAATTTAGAGAAAATTCCAAAAAGGACAGTCCAGCTTGATCAGTCCTTTTGATTTTACTGCATAAATCTGCGTGTTCCAGGAATATTTTCAGGCCTTTGAGTCTGTTCTCTTATTTAGTAAAGAAAGGAAGCAGCCACAGGTGAGTTTTCCTGCACGCCACTGGACTGGACCTTCAGCCTCTGGGATGCTTTAAGTTTATTTAGGTTTTTAAATGCAATGTTTCAACTGGAAGAGGGGAAATTTCTGTGAGGAATAGGAAAATCCTTCCCTGGGAGGGTGGGCAGGGGCTGGGCTGGAATTGCCAGAGCAGCTGTGGCTGCCCCTGGATCCCTGGCAGTGCCCAAGGCCAGGCTGGACACTGGGGCTGGGAGCAGCCTGGGACAGTGGGAGGTGTCCCTGCCCATGGATGGGGTGGGATTTGAGGTCCTTCCCAACCCAAACCATTTCATGATTCTGTGCCTAATTCAAGCCTTGTAATTTAGGGTTAGCCCAGGCTCATATTGCTTAAAAACTTCAGTGTTAGAAGTGGAAAAAAACCCAAAACAAAATAAATAAATCCCAAATATAATAGATTACACAGAGAATGCAGTTTACCACATGCTTGATTTCATGAAAGGTTTTGTTGTTCACTTTCACGTCATGGCTGTTATTCGTTGTAATTTGTTTTAGTGCGTTTTTTGTAGATTATATGATAGTACCCCTGAAAATAGTCCTGTATTTTACTTTGAAAAGATGAGTTGGTTCTGCCCTGGTTCCACACCCTTGGACAGCGAGGAGCAGGGATTTGGGATGACAAGGAAGTGACTGTTCTGATCGGGGCTGGGGTTCATTCTGGGGATTCCCTCCTTTCCCCCGCGGTGTCTGGAGCCTGTCTAGCGCAGGGCTGCACATCTGCCAGGGCTGTGCTCAGGAGAGAGCCTGGCTCGGCTGGGGGGGCTGCTCCTCTGGAGAGAGCTCTCCGAGAGCATTCCCACCCTCCCTCCACGATCCCTCTGTGTCCTGGTGTGCCCTGTCAGTGTCATCCTCAGGAGCAAGGATCATTCAGGAACGCAGGGCCCAGCAGGTCCTGGCCTTGGCCAGCGCCTGAAGGGCCATTTATAACAATTCCAGCAAAGTGCTCAGCGCTTCTCCTGGGATGCCAAGGGAGAGGTGACCTGCAGGAGAGCCCTGAAAGGGATTCCTGGAAAGGAAGGGGATGATCCTCTGGAGCTGAGCTCCTCCAGCCCGGCCACAGGCACATCTGGGAGCCCTGCTGAGGGTGTGCAAACAGGCACGGGGGGCAGTGCCTCCCCAGTCAAAATAAACCCCGTGGAATTCTTTCCATTGTGTCCCACTGAATGCAGAAGCTTTGGGTGATGAAGCCACGAATTCCAGAGCTGGGGCACCTGGAACAGTGCCTGCGAGGAAGGGGAAAAAATATTGTAAAACATAATGATCAAACAGTGGGGGAGAGCGAGGAGCGTGAAAACATCAAAAGTCCTGGCAATTGTTTTTGGATGAGAATGTTTTTAGAGTCCCTGTTTGTGTTGGACAGGAGGGTTGGCTTTGAACAATGGGTGAACTTTGCAAGGCAGGCAAAATCCACTCTCCTCACCGAGAGGAGCTGCCTTTCCTTGTGAAAAATACGTACAGACACTTATAAAAATGGGGCAAAATGGGAAAACAAGTGTCTCATTGTTGTGCTGTCCTCCCCTGGTCTTTCTCTCCCACTGCTGGGGATTGAACTGGATGAGGTTTGCCCTTTGGTGGTTGTGTGGATGAATTCCCTGGGCTCCCAAATCTCCGGGCTCAGGCACAACACACACCCTGCACCAGGGCCCAGACCTTCCTCCCTGTGCCCAATTGTCCCACTTAACACAACCACCAGACTTCTTTCTTTTTAGTTTTTTTTTTTTAATCATTTTTTTAAATGACTACATGGTGAAGAGTTAAGTTGGAGAAGAGAACCTGGGTTTAAATAGTTTAATTTCTGCCTGGAGCAGAGCTGGATGACTGACCCTGCACAGAAAAGCAGCACCACCCTGGGCTGCAGCCCCTGAACTGCTCCTGCCAAGGACTCCCTTCGTGGAAAACACCCTCACCTTCACCCCTGCAAGGACCTGCTGACCTCCCACCAGCTCTGGAACAGCCTGGTGGCCCTGCAGGACAAGGGCTGGTCAGGAGGACTTTCCCTCATGGCCCCGGGACAATGGCGAGCTGTTCCTGGAGTGCCCCATACATTCCAGGATGCATTGGCCTCACAAGTTAAATATTTAGTCTTTCCTGAACCCAAATACTTCCCCAGCTCCTGGTTTTGTTGTTTTCACCCACTGGGCTTTGTTACCCTAGACTGGAGCGGAGGGCTTTGGAGATAGGGACTCTATTCTTGGCAGAAAGGGGAGGATCGGGAACATTCCTTATCTCGGGGGTGGATTTTATTGTGTGCCACTGCTCTTAGGGCAGCCTTAAAATAAAAGCCCTGCTCTGCCAGTCTGGGCAGTGTTTTGGCTGCCAGCCACCTGCAGGGCCCTGGGAGCAAACACAGCCCCGGGGTTATCGGGGCCACTTCCACTCCTGCCCCAAATCTCTGCCGTTCCCTCTCAAAGGGACTCTCAAAAGCATCCAGAGCATCCTTGGGGTGATCTGGAGCTTGGTTTCCAGCAAACCAGGGGTTAAAGCCCTTTTGGCTGCTCCTCCTGCTGCGGGGAAAGGGGAATAAACTCAGGGGGTTCAGAGGGAAAGGCAGTTTCCTTCCATGCAGAATGTTCCCTAATCTCTGTGTTCCCAAAATTCCCAGTCCCTGTGTTCCCAGAGTGTTCCCCGATCCCTGTGTTCCCAGATTTTTCCCAATCCCTGTGTTCCCAGATTTTTCCCAAGCCCGGTGTTTCAGTGAGGGGTAAAACACCCCAGTGCTGCAGGTGGATTTGACAGCAGCAAAAAGCTCCTCCAGATCCCCGAGCCAGCCCGAAGGAAGATCCATTTATTTCCAGAAAACATTTCATTTTCATTTATTTCCAACCTGTCAGGATGGGTTTTTGCAGCATTTCTCACTGGAGGAGTCATGGTCCAAGAGTTGAAGTGTTTGAGATTTTCACAGGTTTTAACTGACGGATCATGTTTACAGGGTTTTTTTCCTCTGAATTGGCTGAGTAGAGCTCACCCATCCTTCCCTAGATCACGAATTTAGTGCTGTAAAACAACCAGGGAGCAGAGAATTTGCACTCCAGGTACAAAGCACCCAAGGCAGGGAGGGAAAGGAGCAGCCTGTGTGCTCTGAGTGGGGCTGAAGTGGCCTTGAGAGAGTGAGGATTGTTGTGCACCAGCTCAAATTCCTCTTCCCTGAGCTCCTTGAAGACCCAGCCTCTGGAGAAGAAGCCAAAGTCTTCTCTCAGGAGCCTCTGTGATGGGCAGGTCACCCCCAGGAGCCCGTGCACACCCCAGGGCAGCCCAGCTCCTCGGGTGCGGGAAACGGATTTGTAGAGAACTCCCAAAGCCTGGCAGAAGGCTCACACAGCCCTGTGCATCTGTGTGCAAACCCTGAGATAAAAAATGCCCAGAAAGGCCGTGGAAAAGGACAGACATTGCCGAGAGAGAAATTAAACTAGAAACAAGTTTCAAATGATGACTTCGCAAACAGAAGGACCATGTCGGTGTGGCCCAGAGCAGGGACTGGAGCCTGCAAAGCCCTCCCCGTGCCAGCACAGCCCCCGGCTGGCCCCTGACCCCCAGCTCAGAGCAGGTCCGGGCCGGCCAGGCTCATCTCCAGGTACACAACGACACCTGAAGGCAGCGGGCTGGGGCTGGCAGGGCTCCCCTGAGTCATCCCCGCCCGTTCCCGAGGCTCTCCCACTCCTCCGCTCCTGCCAGCACCTGACAGGCACGTCTGGTTAAACTTCACAGGAGTGTGGTTAATAATTAGCAGGGCTCGGGAAGATCTTGCTCGCAGCTCTGTTGCGCGAGGAGGTGTTAATAGGAGCACACGAGCAACGAGAAATGTTTGGCGCCGGCAGCAGCTGGAGGACGCTTCCCCCGCTCGCTCCCAGCGGCATCTCCAGGGCTCCGCGCTGATGTCACCAGTGCCTGCAGGCTCCTCTTGCTCTCTGCTTTGCCGTCTGCCTCCTGTCCCTGGGACTGAGGGGCCCTGAGGACAGCAGAGCAGGCTCGGTGTGGAGGGGACAGTCCCCCACAGGCAGGGAGCCTCGCTGAATCACAGAATTCACAGAGTCACAGAGTGTGTAGGTTGGAAGAGACCTCCAAGATCATCGAGGCCAACCCAGCCCCAACACCTCAACTAAACCCTGGCACCCAGTGCCACATCCAGTCTTGTTTTAAACTCATCCAGGGATGGTGACTCCACCACCTCCCCAAGCAGATCATTCCAATACTTTTCCAGGCTGGTGCTGGCTCAGCCTCCCCTGCAGCCCCCAGCACAGCCTGGTGGGGGTTTCCCACTGCCCTGCTCCTGTGGGAGCTTCCCCAGCAGGGACATCTCCTGCTCCAGGTGTGTGACATCGGTCAGGGCTCTCTGAGCCTGTCCTGCCCACCTTGGCCTTGCTCCCCATCTCACTGGGGAGCATTCCCATGCACTGTCCAGGGGAGCTCTGGCCTTCCCCTGTCCCCCTCAGTGTCCCTCCCCAGGGTGTCCCCTGGAGCTCTGGACTGCAGCTCTCTGCTGTTATCTGCTCCATCAATCCATTTCCTTGCTTATCTTCATCTCAGCTTCCATCTTTCTCCATTTCACCCATAACCTTCCTCGTTTCCAGCCCGTCCCAGCCCGGCTCCTTGTGTTTGTGTATATTTGCTGCCAACCTTCAGCCTCCTTCACACTTCCCTTTGCTTTGCTTTTATGGCCTTTTACGATGTTTGTGTTACATCAAGGCTCTTTTCCCTTTTCATCCCCTTCCCGGCCCTGGATAATTATTCCTCCATGCGTGGCTTTTACTGCCTGCCTTTATCGTGAGTGTTTCTGAGGGTGACAGGAGTGTCTGGAGCCACAGGCTGTGTCTGGCAGCTCAGGCACAGGGCAGGACTGGTGGATTCTGCCCATTTCCTGATGGATTTTCCCTGTGCAGACCCCTCACTGGCCATGTCCTCCCTGCCTCGGGAAGCCAGTGGCACCTCCAGGTGTGTTTTTGTGTCACATCATGGACCGGGAGAGGTGACAACATGAATGAATCTCAGAATTCCTGAGGATCCTCCATTCAAACCATCCCTGCGGTTCCTCAGCTGCAGTTTTGGGGGAAGGAAGGAGCCAGACCCTGACACCAGCAGAGGCACGAGGTCCATCTCTGCTCCCTGAGTGGGCTGGGAGGGAATGGCAGCCCCCTTTGGGAATGCTGGCTGCTCCTTGAGGCACCCTGTGGAGCTCAGGGAGCTCCTTCTCACACCCAGAAGGATCTGACGCAGCCTGTGGGTGATTTAAATGTCAAACCACGCTGACAACGGGCTGATCCATGGGCCTGCAGAAAGGGGAGCAGAGGGGAGGGATGCTCTCCTTTGCACCCCCAGAGCCCCCGTCCCACACCTCAGGAATGAGGAGATGCCATCACCACCTCCAGTAATGGGTGCCCCTCACCTGGGCCTTTCCACCCAGGAGAATCCAGCCCCAGGGCTGTGCTCAGCTGCCCCAGGAGCTGGGCTTGTCCCTGCAGGAAGGGTGGCCAAGCAATGAGCTGGGAAAGGCACAGGACGGGGTTGTGTGCTCAAGGAGAGTGTCCTCGTGGTCAGGGCAGAGTCACTGCACTCCACAGCCGCGGCAGCCCAGGAGATGGAAGAGGGAAATGGTTTTGGCAGGACAGGGAGCCCTGATCAGCTGTGAGGAGGAGTCCAGGCACGGCCCATGGAAGGTTCTCAGCACACAGATTCAGCAGCCCCTGGGGCAGGAGGTGTTGGGAGGTGAGCCCTGCACAGACACCACGGCAGGGACCAGGGAGGGCTCAGAGCAGGGCAGGGGGCACAGAGATGCTGCTGGAGCCACACCCCGGCACCTCCTGCACAGAAAGGCAGCCCCAGCACCTCCTCAGCAGGAAAACAGAGTCACAGAGCAGGGGAATCTCCTGAGCTGAGGGACTCACAGGGATCATCCAGTCCCACCCCAAACCCTGCCCAGACCCCCAACAATCCCCCCTGGGCATCCCTGGAGCGCTGTCCAAAGGCTCCTGGAGCTCTGGCAGCCTCGGGGCCGTGCCCATTCCCTGGGGAGCCTGGGCAGTGCCCAGCACCCTCTGGGGGAAGAACCTTTCCCTGATCTGCAGCCTGAGCCTGCCCTGATGGGAATCTGTCTGCTTCAGCACTTCCAGGACTTTCAACAGAACCCTGAACACCACCCTCCAGCTCCCAGGCTCTTTCAGATCTCCACCAGCTCTGCTTCCCAGTCTCTCTGCCTTTTTCCCCTGTCTATGTTGGAGTGATGAAATTCCATCTCAGTGCATCTAAAACGGCTTCATTCTCACATCACCCTTGCTGTCCTTATTTATTTTCACATCTTATCAAGAAAATCCCATTTTTCCTGGTGTTGCTGAAGCCTCTGTGATGATTTCAGCTCAGGACTGAGCTCTGGAGTCCCACCAGGCTGGTGTGGAGGACTCGGTGCTGCAGCTGATAAAGGGATCAAGGGACCTTCCAGGGATCTTCTCCTGGTTTCCTGAGCTGTAACCTTCACTGGAGCTTCCAGTGACCACATTCCCCTGGGAGGGACAGCAGGAGAAAAAGTGTCCAAGCAGGGCCTGGTAGCACTGTCAGATAAATCCACAGTGCTCAGGGGGCTCAGGGAAAACACAGAGGGATTAGAGAGGGATGGAATTGGGGGTGAGGCACGGGGCAAAGGTTTGGTTTTATTGCTGGATCAGCTGACAAACACAGGGGTGGGATCTGAATAAAGAGAGGAGGCGGCCTCAGCAAATCCTCCAGAGGGAAACCAAGAGAGAGTGGGTGTGAAAAAAACTGTTTTTCCGTTTTTCCTTGGCTCTCTGTGGCCACAGGGCACCTCAGCCCCTTCACACAGCCAGCAGTGGCTGCTCCCCCTTCTCCAAGGAGATGATGGAGCTGCAAGGCTGGGCCCAGAGTGGGGGTCAGGCTGAGACACAGGACCTCGGGGTGGGCAGAGAAAAACACCTGACAGCCTTGGAGCTCACCCAGGAGAGTCCCAAATGCTGCCCGAGACTTCAGAAGCTGCTACCCCTCATTTCACCCCGATGGGGGATCCAAGTGCAGCCTGACCCTCACAGCTCCCCCCAGACTTCCCCTTCCAGAGGGGAACAGCCAAACCCCTGTTTTCCTCTCTGCCTCTTGCTAGAGCTCCTTCCCTCGCAGCTGCTGGAGTCATTTAATTGAATTGTAATGCTCCGAGCTGGCTCCTCTCCAAGGGCAGGAGCCACAGCTTGTCACCTGCAGGGCACAGCTCCCGGGGAGGCAGAACACGCTGCTCCCGCCTCGGGAGGCTCCTGGTGACAGCTTTAGGAGAAGCCCCGCCGTGTGTGAGCTGCACAGCAGCCCCAGGGGCAGCCGCTGCTCCTCGGCAGCTCCGGGGGGATGCTGAGCTCCCTCCCGTGCCTGCCTCCAGCCAGGAAGCAGCAAAGCCCTGTCAGCTCCACGGGAGAGGAGCCGGGGCGGTGCTGGGCAGCCGGGGGGACCCCAGCAGCATCTGCTGGTGCAGGAGGGCTGGGGGAAGTGGGGGTTTGATGGTCTCGAGGGCTGGATCACAGCCAGGACTGAGCGATAAATCCTGGAGCAAACCCTTGTTCCCTGTCAGCTGGGTGCTCACTTTGCTGCCTTTGGGCCTTTTCGTGTCCCTTCCTTCCTCTCAGCATCTCCGCCCTTCTCCAAAGGCAGGGGGAAATCCCTGCTTGTGTCCTGTGTCCTGGCTGGGACAGTGCCCAGAGCACCCAGTTCTCCACTGGCCCACAGACCCTCTGGGCAGCCCCCCCTCCGTCCCCTCCTCCGGGGGAGGGCACTCTGGGGGGTTGGCTCTTCCCCAGCTCTCCAAGAGCTGCTCCCAAAAAGCACCTTGCTGCCAAAGGACATCATTCCCAGCGGAGAATATTCCAGCAGCTCCTTTTGAAGTGCTCCGAGGGAATGACTGGGAAAACTCCTGAGCACTTTGCTCCTGGAGCTGCCCCTGCTCTTTATTCCATGGCCCTTTTAATCTGCTGAGGAGGAGGAAGGGCAGAGGACAGCCTGTGCTGGGCTGGTCCCCTGCCCCAGGGTGGGTCCCTGTCACCCCTGTCCTCCCAGCCCTCCTGGGGACAGCCAGGACAGGGACACCCCGGAGGAAGTGGAGCAGAGGGTGTCCCCTGGGGATCTCTGTGGTCTGGGATGGACCAGCAGCACAGGTAAGGGTAAGAGACTGGTTTTGCTGAGGACTGGAAAATCCTGGGGCAGGTCAAAGGACCCATCAGAGCCTAACCCATTCCAAGGCACAGAGGCACCTCATTTTAACAAAAACCTCACCCTTTGGGATGTCATCACAGAACTTCTGCAAGTTTCTGCAGTTTTCCTGTATTCCTGCTGGTGGGCAGTGTCCAGGACATGGGTGAAGCCAACCACCAGAACAAATCCTCAGGAAACCACATTCCATGTAAATAACTCAATAAGAATTTCTGTCTTTTGCAAAATCCAATTCTTACAATGCGGAACAGCAGAAGATCTGGCCTAGAGTGGATATCAGGGTCTGGGTGGGTTTCCTCGCAGGGGATTGTGCTGACTGTCCTGGATAAGAGTCATTATTAGTTTTACACCTATTCAAATTTTGTCTGTGAGAACAAATCCACCCTAGAGAAAGGCTCGTGTTGAAAAACCTTGGGCAGAAATTCAGTGTCACCAAGGCGGGATCCTCTTCCCAAATCTGCGTGGTCTGAAAAGAAAGGCAAGGAATAGAACACTGAGAAAATATCCCAGAAAGATTTGAGGTTTTATTGAATGGATGGGAAGGAAGGGATGGATGGATGGATGGATGGATGGATAGATGTGGGATGGATGGATGGATGGATGTGGGATGGATGGATGGATGGATGTGGGATGGATGGATGGATGGATGGATGGATGGATGGATGGATGGATGGATGGAGGGATGGATTCCTGCCTGTGTAGAGGGAGCTGACTGGGGCCCTCTGCCTGCCACATTCATTCCCAGTCCCATCCTCGGGCTTCTCCCATCTCTAAGGAAGCTGTTCGGGCTTATTTATATTCTTGCCAAGATGTAAAAACAACAGCCTGCAAAGTTATCTTCCCCTGTTATCTTTATTGTTTGCACAGGGCAGATTTCCCTCGATGCTCGGAGCAGGGGTTTTATTCTCCCTGGAAAACAGCCTGGACTCGGTGTAGGGAGCACACCAGGCACTGGAATGCATTGCTGGAGCTTGTTAACCTCCAGCCCCACTGCCCTGCCCTGCTGACCTCCCTGTCAGCGCTGGGGAGCCCCATTAACTGTGACCCTGGGCAGTTCTTCACGGATCCAATTGGGATTTGCTTTGAAGTCAGATTTCCCATTCCACTGGCAGGGATCTCTTTGGGCCTGAGTAAAAAAGAAAACAAAAACACAGGAAAAGGTCCCCCATCAGGATAAATGAAATTCTCCATTTTGATGTAATCTGGATGTTTGGGTGCTGCTGCAATTCTGGGCTTCCTCGTGGAAAGGAAATTCCAGCAGCTCTGGAGTGGGGCCCTCTGACCTCACCCAGATATTTCGGTTCGATCTTTTTATCCAATGCTGAAATTTGCCAAAAGCAATTCCCTGGAGAAGGAGTTCTGCTTTGATGTGTAGGCAGTTTCCAAGGGAGATATTCTCCATTCCCAAACATTCCCCAGCCCTAATCATGGTGTTTCACAGGATGTTTTCCTTGCAGCCCAAGTTTCCAGGCAGCAGATGTGTCACTAACCTGGAGATAACCTGGATGGATGATCCCAGAAAGGCAGGAATGACTCGTGCACAACACATTTTGAGGATCACATGCTTGGTTAAAAATCCAGGCACCAGGACAAGGTCCAGGAGAGTCAGGCCTCCTACCAGGCTCTGAAAACGGGAAAAAATCCCAGAGAAAATGGGAATGACAGTTGTTTGGTCGGTTCATTCTGTAATCCATGGGGAATCAGGGGATGATCTAATGGGGAATCTCATCCCAGGGGCTGGTCCAGGAGCTCTCCAGTGCAGCCTCGAGGTGTCTCCTCCTGACAGAGCCACGATGTCTGATTTCAGCAGAAGCAGCTCCAGCGTTTGCTCACTGACATCCCGTGCCATCCCCTGCTCCTCCTGGTGCCTCATTCCTCCTGCTGTGGGCTTCTCTTTGTGTCTGCGGTGAAAATCCAGAGCCAAACATCCAATTCCCATGGGCACCATCGTGTTTTCTCTTCCAGGGATGCCTCATCACAGCATCCCAGAACATTTCCAAACATTCCTTAACAAACCAACGACCTGCCTTGGCAAAGAGGCAGAGTTATCCCTTGTCAGTGAAGTCAAAGACAGGGACATCAGCTGCTTCACCAGAGGTCCTGAAAATCTTTGCCCTTGCACAACCCTGTGCTCTGCAGGTGATATCTGGCAGAGGTTTTTGGAGCATTGTGCAGGGGCAGTGACTGACACTCAGATAAAAAAACAAACCCTTTGTGGTGTTTGGTTGGTCTTCCAGCATTTCTGGGAGCCCTTCTGCCACCTCATGCTTTGGGGAGAGCCCAGTGAGATGGTCCCTGAGCTGTAAAAACCACCTGGGAGCTTTTCCTCAGCCTCAGCAGCAAGGAGGGGAGTGTCCCAGGCAGATGAGTCCTGTGGGGAGGGAGGGATGAGTTTGTTCTCTGAGCTGACAGTGCCTTGAAGAAGCACAGACTGAGCTGAGCTCAGAGTCTGCCTCCTCCTTCCTCCCCTCCAACTCCTGCTCTGAACACAACACCAAGCCATGGACATAAATACCAGGGGATAATTAACATTTCCTTTGTCTTCCAAGTTTGGGAGCTGTAGATGAATCCTTTCAAGTTGCTCTGCCTTTCCTGTTCTGGTCATCAGTGCCCTGCTGGGCTTGGCATTGTTCCCCTCAATAACTCATCTCAAATATTCTTGGTGCTGCTAAAGATTGATGATGTTTTCTCCTTCCCTTTCTCTTTATATTGTCACTTAACTGCTCCGACTCACAAAGCTGTTAATCTTTCACACACATGCTTACGTTAAGCTGCTTAAGAGCCCTGCAAACACTTTATCCTCATAAAGACTGAACTGCCCTGATATGAAACTTGTACCCCCCAGAATAGAACAAAATTTACGTACACAAATAAAAGCTGAAGGTCAGGGACAGAGGCTGTAAATATTCCCGGGCCCAGATTTCAGGGGATTTCGAGAGAGGGGATGGGTTGATTTGCTCCCAGCTGGTTCTGTGCCCTGAGTCAGCCAGAGCTGAGTGGAGAGGGAAAAAAAGTGCAAGGAAAAGGCCACACAGCTCCTGGGTCAGGGAGTTCAGCTCCAGACCTCTGGGACTCATCACGTCCCAGCCTGGTGGGACCATGCTGTGGGTTAGACAGGCTCGGGAAAATTCCTGAAGTTTTTTTCTTCCTGGCATGAAAATTAAAAATGAAAATGCATATTTAAAATTAGAATTAGAATTAGAATTAGAATTAGAATTAAAATTAAAATTAAAATTAAATACAATCTTTCCTGATGAAAAGCTCCAAGGTGAAAGCCCTGGGGTGAGCACGAGGCTTGACCCAGCCACTGGCTTTGCCCCTTGGTGGGCACCAGACAGAGGCAGGACTGCTCCACAGATCCTCTGCCGGGGCTGCAGCTCCTCCCTGCAGGGCAGCACCAGGAAAAGCTTCCCAGAGCTTTCTCTCAACCTGCTTGGAGCCACCAAGGTTTTGCAAGTGCCAGCGTGAGCCCAGTTTGGGGCTCAGTGGGAGAAGGATTCTGGGTTTTCCAGGGTGTAAGGGCAGCTCCATCCCAGACTTAATCATGGAATATTTGCAGAGCAAACTCTAAACGGTGTCACAGGAAAGGTTTATGGCTGAGATGGGCTCAGCACATCCCCCAGCACAAGGCACATTAATTTCTGAAGTGCTTTATTAAAGGTTTCACTTAATTCACTTCATTAACCAGACCTGGTGCATTTGTTCGGATTTTCTCGTGATCTTCTGGAATCACAGAGTGGTTGGGGTTGGAAGGGACCTTAAAGATTATGTAAATCCAACTCCTCTGCCACGGGTTCCACTGTCCCAGGTGGCTCCAAGCCCTCCCCACCCTGGCCTTGGACACTTCCAGGGATGGGCAGCCACAGCTGCTCTGGATAACCTTCTGCATCAAAAACGGAGCACAGGAGGTGGCCAGGACAGGCAGCAGATCCCAGGCCTACTTCCATCGGCTAAAGTCAAGCCGGGACATGTTTACTCCTTTTCTGGTTTTGAAAGGTGTTTCTGTCTTTGAGAACACTTTGGGATCGCCCCTGGCTCAACGCCTGGCAGCCCTGGCTGCAGGGCTTGCCCTCTGTTCCCAGAGAAGCAGCACAAACCCCGGGCAGCCTTTTGATGCCAGGATCAGTGATAGGCTGGACTCGCCCTTGGAGCAGGATTTAACCCCTTGCAGTGTGGGCACAGCTCAGGACACCTCAGGGGCTGCAGGAGCAGGTGCTGCTGCACCCGAAGACATGTGAAAGGCTCTAGGACCTTTCCCAGGTATGATTTTTTTTCATGGAAGTGATTTCTCTGTGCTGGGCTGCTCTGCTGTGGGGAGCCCTCACATCTGATCCTTGTCACGATGCCCCAAAGTCCACGTTCTCCACTCTGGTCCTGACTGCCCTGGGCACCCAGCCCTGCTGATCTTTATTTCCCAATTCCAGCTGTGCAGGGTTGAAGAGGAAAAGAAGATTAATATGAAGAGCAGCTGTGAGCAGGTCACACATCCCCGTGAAGGATTTGGGTCCAAGGCACCTCCAGCAGGTCTGGGATGGTGGCATAACCTGACCCGTGCAGGGCTGTGGAGCACAGGATGGACAAACCCAGTGGATCCCCTGGATTTTCCTTGACCTGCAGCTCCCTGCCAAAACTTGATCCCATTTCTTGGCAAGCCCTGGTGTAAACAGGAACCAGGCCACTGCATCCCTCTTTTCCCATCCAACATTTCCTCTCAGATCTCTCCAGCAGTGATTCCTCTCTGCTCTTTCCCCTCCCTGCTGGGAAAGGGCTGCCAGTGAGTCCCGCCTGTCCCGGGAGCCGCGCTGAAAGGGTTAACCTTTCCCAGGGTTTGTGGTGGGGATGCGATTTATAATTGTGTTTTCCAGGAGAGCCATAAACTTGTCTGCTATCGGTTCTCTTGGCTGAGGCGGCGGCTCATCAAGAGTTGCATCAGGGATGAGGCATAATTCAACCAATTATAACTGGCAGGTTATGCTGCTCTTGTAAAGTGCGGGTTTTAGAGCCTGCAATTGCTGATAAACAGGGCTGCGGGCAGAGCGGAGCGAAATCTGCTCGCGGGGAGAGGCGAATTGCATCCTTTAACCCTTTCCTCCCGGGGGATTGGGGCGTTGCTGCCGGGGGTGCTCTGCAGGTGCGGTGGGGAGGGAGCCACCTGCTCCAGGGATCCGCGGTGGGAAAGGCAGAGGGGTTTTGGGGATGGAGTGATTGGAACTACACAGCCGGGGCTGGGAGGTGGGCTGGGAAAATCCACCTGACAACGAGGAGCTTTCCTGCCCCCGGGTCTGCAGCAAGGGTTTGGTGATGCATTCCCTACACCTCCAGCAGGTGTTTCCAAACACGGAAAGACTCTCAGTTTACCTTTAGACATCTTAGGGACTTTAGCCGGAAAGTTCTGTGGGTTTCTCATTGTAATTGGCTCGGAGCCAGCACAGAAGTGTGGATTGGACTCCGGGAATGTAACTCAAAGTCTGTTGTTCATCTCATTGGGCCAAGGGCCAAAAAGCCCACCTAGGCTGTTAAGTACTAAAGGGAGAGAGAGAAAAAAATCTCTAGCTTTTTGAGGTGGTGTAGTAAGTCGGAGACTTGTCTCCGCGCTGTGCTCAGCTTTGGTTTTGTTTTTGTATTGTTTTCCGTCTTTATTAAAATCTTTTTGATTTTTCAAGACACACTCGATCATGCCGTCTCACTAATTAGTATTAGCCACGTCTCTGCCAGGCTGGACCCTCAGAAGTGTGGGTAAAACCCATAATGGGGCTCATGCAGCCCATGGGTGTGCAGCACAGAGGGAGCTGTGTCCTCTCCTCCTGCTGCCAAAGCTTTGCCTTTTCATCCTCCACTTAGATCCACAACTCAGTGCGTTCAGCAGAAATCAGTGTAATATCTCACTCTTGGGTGTTTGTCCTTTAGTCTGGGTGCAGCTTCTTCCAGTTTTACACGGAATTACAGAGATGGGGAACAGCAAAACTTGAGCCAAACTTCCAAAAATGCTGGGAGGGACTGCAAAGGTTGCCTGAGCTGCAGAAGGAACCCCTTTCCCTGCTGCTGCAGAGGCTCCAGCTCCACAAAGCCACTCTTTGGCCGCTGAAGCTCCTCAGAGGCACCGTGGGGGAAGGGGGAGGAGGAGGAAGAGGAGGAGGAGGGAGCAGCTCAGCCGGGCACCAAGGGCAGTGAATTGTGCGCAGTTTGGGCGGTTGAACCCCTTTGTGAAGGAAGGGGTTAAGCAGATCCTCCTCCTGTTACCGTCAGCCCCAGGTGCGTGACCCCAAAGCTGTGGGACATCCTTGTCGCCGCAGCTGGAGGGACATTTGGGGTCGGGGCCGCTAGAGGGCAAGCTGGCCTTGCCACAAACCCCGCAGCCCTGCGAGCCGGTCCCTGCAGCGCTGCCGGGGCACTCGGCCGGCTCAGGGGCTGGGAGGAGGCAGGAATGTGCCCCTCTGGAATTCTCTAGGCTGCGCTGAGCCAGGGCCGCTCCTCTGCACGTTACTGCAAACCGCTGGAGGTTTTTGTGACGGCGGTGGGCTGCAGGAAACTCGCTTCCAGCCTTCGTTATGTGGAATAAAACATCACCCACAGTGGTTGAGTTTGGTCTGGTGGCGCTGGAAGGGGCAGCTGGGACAGCAGATGGGGGCCCTGTGTCCCCACCCTGTGTGTGGCCTGTGCCCAGGGAGGGGACGGGCCAGCAGGGAGGGCTCTGCCCGCGCTGGGGCTGCCCTTGGGTGCAAACACCACAAACCCAGCCCTGATGGTGCTCATTGAGCTCTCGTTTTCTCCAGGCTGGAGGCAGGGATTTGCTCTCTAGATTTTCTTCTCTGTGTTTCTGCCCACAAACTGTGGGCTTCTGATTGAAGAGCCGTAGCTTCTGATTGTGATGGTGTAAAAATTATAACATCTGTCCTGTCACACCCTTCACATGAGACTGAAAACAGAATAAAAGTTTTTTAAATGCCCCTCAGTTGCCCCATCTCTAGGTCAGAAAAGGGCATAATCTGACAACAAACAACAGTCTTGCACTTTCTCTGTTTGTTGCTCTTGGCTGGCTCGGGGAGCAAAGGAAGGGCCCTGTGGTGTTCCCTGCCAGCAGCAGTTCCTCTCCTGGCTGCAGGATGCTCCTGGGCTCCACGCTGGGCCAGGCAGCTCTGATAAACGCAGCAGTGCAGCAGGGATGCCTCTGGTACCCCTGGGAGGTATTTCCTTCATCTCTGAGGCTCCCAGTGGTGGAAACTCCACGTTTTACCCAGTGCTTTCCTTATCCATCCTGCCAGAAGCGCTCTCCAGGTGCTGCCAGGAATCTCCCCTGTGCAGCCTAAATTCCTTTCCCGCTGCCTGCAGCACCCCAGGCATGCAGAGCACACCTCTGTCCTTGCTGCAGCAATCCTTTGCGTGCCCTCAGATCGATGCCGTGCCCAAGCTAAACACGCCACCTTCCTTTGGAGAACGTCATCCCAGGCCTCTGATCGTTCCTGTCGCTGTCCTCGGGGTGATCCCCAGGTGCTTCACAGCCTCCTGGAAGAAAGGAAGAGCTCAGAGCCAGTGGGACCAGGGCTGTGACCCCGCTGCTCCACCAGGAAGCGCCAAGAATGCAGAGTTTTTTATGCTTTAGCCTGAATAAACGTGAAGCAAACAGAGAGGAACGGCACAGAACCAGCATCTATGCAGCCCCCGCCGTCCTCAGCTGTGATAAGGCTGAGAAATGTTATCTGGGAGCTCAGGGAAGAAAGGGCTGGGTGGCTGAATAAATAAAAATAACATCAAATGCTGCTACGAGTCCCTTTCAGTTAATAATCCCAAGTATCTGGATTAGGCATTTTCCACAAAACCTTTGTGTTTTCAGTCACTTTACGGAATGACAATATCACAATAACAACGTGACAATGGTTTTGTGAAAGGACAATGGCACACACGTGAGCAGCAGCTATTTTTTGCCAATGAAGTTGCAGTGAATTGATCCATAAACTAAAATAGAAAAAAAAAAAAAAAAAAAAAGGAAAAAAAAAAAAGATAAAAGCAGGGTGGTTTTCCTGAAGAATTTCTGAAGTTAAAAATCAAGTGTTTGTACTCGACAAGAGAGCTCCCAGAGGAAATTCTGAGTGTGGGTTGCCCCAGACCTTTCATTGGTGTCTCCTGCCTTCCAAATCTTTGAAACAATGAGGAAATGAGAGGGTTTGGTAATTTCTGTCCATATTTTCTGTGAGGTTTAGGAATTCCCAAGAATCTCAGAAATCCCTGAGGGTTTTGTGAGGGTGATGTGCTACAGGCTGGAAAGGTGTGGAGTGGTTCAGGATTGCTCCTTCCCACCTGAGCCCAGCTGCAGGAGCCAGCCCTGCACCCCACAGGCTGCTCTGGGGACAGAAGTGGAATTTTACACGGGCTGAGGCAGCTCCTCTGTCGGGGTGGGGTTTGTTGAGCTGTTTTGGAGTTCCGTATCCCAGTGGTTCATCCCTGCTTCCCCCCCGATAAATCAGGTACTGTGCAAAGGTATCTCCTCCCCTGCACCTCTGTCCATCTCCCCTGACCCTGCCCTTGCTCTGGAAGCTTCGGTCAGCTGTCCGTCTCCCCCCTGACCCAGCCCTATGTTATAGAAAGTGACCTGTCAGTCCAGCCTGGGGCCAATCACCTTTCTGCCCCACACCCTCTACCCCTGGTTTAAAAGTGGGTGCAGGATTTGTTTGACTTCTTTTTTGTCTTCCCCTCTTGGGGAATAAAGATCTCTGAGAAACCATATAGAAAAGAGCCTTCTCTCATCCTTGGTCTCAAACCCAGACACCGAAACACCTGTTGCTGTTGAAGAACAGGTTTGTTCTGCCCCGTTACCTGTGTCTGTGGGCAGATTTGGGAACAGCCCCAGGCCCTGCCAGGAATCAGAGTTAACTGGGGATCAACCAGCCCAGTGTCACTCCTCATCTGCTGCTGCTGCACAACCTGGGTGACGCTGTTTTACACCACCATGACACAGACTCTGAGATTCAGAAGGCTGAAAATGGCTCCTTTATTTTTGGGATGTGTCTCCCTTTTACACTGTTCTACACAGACCAATCCAGTTGGTGAAACAAAGGCAAAACCTCTTCACTCACAGTGGTCAGAGCAGAGGGACATCAAGGAGAAGTCCCTCCCAGGAAAAGGAATGAATAACAAAGTTACAGTTACAAAAACATTTTTCCTGTCTACAGAAAATTCCTTGGGAAAAGAATTTCAGAAAACCAAAACACCTCAGGCACGGAACCAGGTTACACCTGGGTTTAGCTTTCTTTTTATGACCAGCAACAGCTCCTTGGCTCTTTCCTTGCTCAGATACAGAATTAGTGCTGAGGCTCCCAAAATATCTTTAAATTGGCCAATTACCACAATGTGTGGGGCATTGGCTTTATTTCTAAAGGGTCAAAGTTTCAGGAAGGAGCTGGACCATGTAGGAACTGAGTTATTTGGGCCTGGCACTGCTGAGGGGGGAAATCCCATCTCACAGGCTGGGGTTGGGGATGTGTCAGTCTGTGAGGTCACAAATGAAACTTCTGGTGATTTCTGTGAGTTGGGGAGAACAGCAAAGGCTGGAAATGCAGGGGAGTTGCAGGGAGAGGGCTGGCATGGCTCTGCCTGCCCTTCCCGGCCAAAAAAACACGCCGAGGAGCCCTCCCAGGGCAAGGTGAGGGCCAGCATCAGTCCTTGCTCATGTCCATTCCCTCCCAGGCACCCCAGCAGGAGCTCTGGGGCTCTCCTCACCATGGATCCTGCTCAGAAATGAGAATAAATTGTGCAGCACTGCCCAGGCTCCCCAGGGAATGGGCACGGCCCCGAGGCTGCCAGAGCTCCAGGAGCCTTTGGACAGCGCTCCAGGGATGCCCAGGGAGGACTGTTGGGGGGTCTGGGCAGGGCCTGGGGCTGGATTGATGATCCCTGTGGATCCCTGCCATCTCGGGACATTCTAAGAACAAAGGGGACATTCCTGCAGAAGGTGTCTGGCACCAGAGGACAGATGATCTCTGAAATCCCTTCAAACACATTTTTTTCTGTGATTCCATGGCTCTGTGATTCTATTTTGGCAGCTGAGACCTGAACGTGCACCACTGTCCTGGGGAAACACTGCTGCTGTTTTCTTGAGGGCTTTGGTTGTGGTTTCTTCCCCCTTTTACTCATTTATTTTAAAATAAAACCTATCAGGCTTTTGAACACCGCTGCTTCTCACGCCGGGGAAATTAATGATGCCCACTGCACATCGACTGTGTTGATTTTAATACTGAATATAAACGTACGGGCACAACTACAAATTGTACAGAAGCAGAAAGTCAAGGCTGGAGATGGGGCAATGAACTTGGTCATGTTTCAGGCTCATAGGCAGAGACCAGGCAGCAAAAACTCCCACAAATCCCCTAAGTCCATAAATCCCTTCCATCCAATCCCTGAAGAGCCAGCACCAAGGGGTGCTGCAGTGTTGGCTTCTTAGGGATTGGCTGGAAGGGATTTATGGATTTATGGGATCACCAAACCCCCTCACCCAGGGCTCTGGGCACAGGTGGAGATCAGCAGAGCTGACAGGAGCCTGTGCCTGCCTCCAGAGGGTTTGGGATGGGTGGTGACACCCTGCAGTGCTTCATTGCCTGGCCCTGAGGTCAGCTCAGCCCCTCCTGTGCCCGCTGGGCATCTGCCAAGTGTCGTGTAGCAAAACAAGGGCAGTGCTGAGGGGAGAGCAGGGATGAGCTCCGTGCTCTCAGTGCTAATTACTGGCCCTGCTTGGCCTCGCTGGCACCTTCCCAGACCTGCAGACATATTTTCTCACTTGCTCCTTATCCTGGTGCTGCCGGAGAAAGGGATGGAATCCACCGGGCTCCTGGGAGGGATGTAAGACAACTTCCATGCTGCAATTATCCTGTTCTGCAGCAGGAGCTGGGAGGGGAGGCCCTTTCTCCTGACCTGATCTCTGCTCCTGAGCTCAGGGACAGCCACCAGCTGCTCTGTAGCTGGGCTGGCCTGAACAGCACCTGTGGGGCGAGAAAACAACCAATTCCATCTGCCAGTGACTGGGAGCGTTCCCTTTTTGCTTGGATTGCTTCATTTCTCAGAGACAGCCAGGTCACACCTCACTGACCTGTCAGGACTCCATTGTCACCTGCCCCATGCCCCTGTAAGTGCCCACTGTGACCCCAAACCCAGCCTGCTCCTCCCTGGCCGGGCCCTCAGGAGCTGCCAGGGTGTTTTCTGCTCTGCCCCTGCAGGAATGGGATTCATCTCCACCACAAAATTCATGCTCCTGGCGTGGGACAACCATCACTCTGACAGAGATGGGCTTTCCTTCCTCCTCATCCCAGCCAGGCCAGCGATGGGGATTTCTTTGTCCTGCTCTCATTTAACCTCTTTTGATTCCTGAACCTGTATCCGTCCCTCCACAGCAGGGCTCGCTCCAGGTGCCTTCTGTGCATTCTGGCAGTGGAGTCACAGGATCCTTAAGGTTGGAGAAAACCTCCAGGAAGTTTGAGTCCAACCTTTGACCTCCATCATGCCCCAAGTGCCATTTCCTGCTGTTTCTTGGACACCTCCAGGGATGGTGATCCCACCACTGCCCAGCTCCAATGCCCAACCCACCCTTTCAGTGAAGAAATTCCCAATATTCAACCCAAAACTCCCCTGGCCCAGCCTGAGGCCGTTCCCTCTCCTCCTGTCCCTGTTCCCTGGGAGCAGAGCCCGACCCCCCCGGCTGTCTCCTCCTGGCAGGGACTTGTGCAGAGCCACCAGGTCCCCCCTGAGCCTCCTTTTCTCCAGGCTCAGCCCCTTTCCCAGCTCCCTCAGCCTCTGCTGGGGCTCCAGACCCTTTCCCAGCTCCCTCAGCCTCTGCTGGGGCTCCAGACCCTTTCCCAGCTCCATTCCCTGCCCTGGACATGTTCCAGCCCCTCCAGGTCTGTCCTGCTCAAAACTGACCCCAGGACTGGAGGCGTCTCATCAGTGCCCAGCACACTCATCACTGCCCTGGTCCTGCTGCCACGTTATTGCTGGGACAGCCCAGGTGTCATTGGCCTTCTTGGCCACCTGGGCACACCTGGGCTCGAGTTCAGCACCCAAATGAAGGTGAGAGCCCAAACAGCTCCCTGGGGGATCAGGAGTTCCTTTAAAGCAGAACCCAGAGCCCTGAGCTCCCCTCCCCAGGCAGCACGGAACGGTCACACTTCTAAAAAGGATGGATTTGCTCAGCCAAGGCTTTGGCTTTAGACAATTGGCTCAACCAGTTCCTTAGGCAGGAGAAGAGGAGCCTTCCCAGGACAGTCTCCCTGCAGGACACGGCATCTGTGGGCCCAGCACACCAAATAAAGCTGGCCCAGCATTTTGGGAAAGGCTGCAAAATCGTTCAGGGGAACCAGGAGGAGCAAATTTTAACCACCAGCCCTGAGGATTTGGTTCTGACCAAGGTTTGTGGCACCGTGCTAGGGGTCAAGGACCCCCAAACACCCCCAGGGGCAGGAATCCCCCGCAAGGTGAGGAGGGACCCACTCACACCGCACAGGATGATCCCACCCGTGATACGTAGATACTTGAAACTCTAAGGTTTGGACAATTCTCACAGTTCTCTGCTCACAGCTGGGACATCCTGCCCTGAGCAGCCAGGCTGGCCCAGGGCACTCCTCCTTATAGGGCTGCTCTGGCCAGGGCAGTGGGGACTTGGGTGGGTCAGGGTGGGATCAGTGTGCAATGGGATCAGGGTGCAATGGGATCAGGGTGCAATGGGATCACAGTGAGCAGTGGGATCAGAGTGTAATGGGATCACAGAGCATAGTGGGATCAGGGTGTGCAGTGGGATTGGTGTGCAATAGGATCAGAATGTGCAGTGGGATCAGAGGGTTGGGATCAGTGGGCAGTAGGATTCCAGGGTTGGGATCAGCAGGCAGTGGGATCCCAGGGTTGGGATCAGTGAGCAGTGGGATCCCAGGGTTGGGATCAGCAGGCAGTGGGATCCCAGGGTTGGGATCCCGGCGGTTCCGGAGCCAGCACCACTAGAGGGAAGCACGAAGCCGCTGTCGCTGCCGGCTCGAGAGGATGGAGATGGATTAGGGGACAAAAGGAAGGAGGTGTGGGGACAGGGACAGCCGCGTCCCCTGCTGCTCACACCTCCCGCGGGCCGGGCAGTTCCGGCTGAACCGGAGGAGCACAACAAATTTCTGAACAGCCCAAATCTTGGTTCCTAGAAGGTCACAGCGTGTCCTCGCCATCCCCTGAACAGCCCGGGAGCGAGGCTGGGCCTCTGCTTTAGCAGGAATCAAACACGTGGGAGAAGTGAGGGAATTCCTGGCTGAGGGGCTCCTGGGATGAGCTATGAGCTTGGCTGAGCCTGACAGGGGCAGTCTGGTGTCCCAGGATGGAGAAGAGCCAATCCCCCTGTCCCATCCTGATCCTTGCCCAAGCTGGAGCAAAGGTCCTGGCAAGGTCAGCTCCGTGGGGACACAGAGAGCTCGAGGGACAGCTGCTCTCGTGCCCTGAGTGCCCAGGCAGAGTTTGGTGCGTATTTGAGAGCACAGAAAAGCTGTCCACCCCCGCCCCATCGGGGAGGGCCGTCCTGGAAACCCTCTGGGGGAGCTTTTTGCTCAGTGTGGGGCAGAGGCAGGTGTGGGGAGTGTGAAAGCCTCACAGGAGCTGAGGCACCACGTGTGCCCAGGGCTGGGCTTTGGGACACTCCTCCCCTGTGCCAGCAGGTGGGACCCAGGGACACTGGGGACAGGACAAGCCAGCTGTCCTGGCTGCGGGGCTGTCTTGGGTTGCAATATGTGACCAAAAGCATATATTGTATTCCCAATCTGTTGAAACCACTTGAAGAGCTGTTTTTTCTTTTCAATCCAGGGGAGGGAGCGGTGCCTTCTGTTACTGGGCAGCTGTTAAAGCAGCTGGGGCCGTGTTCCTTATCCCTTTCAGGACTCATCCTCCCTCCAGGGGATCTCTGCTGTTCATGGGCCATCCAGGCTCACTGCAGGGCTGATACAATCCCATCATCCCATGGGGAGAGGCTCCACCAAGGGGGAGGAGCCCAGCATTCCCGCCTGGATCAAAGCTGGCATTCAGAACACCAGCACAGCCTGTGTGCACTGGATTCCCAGAGGGAGAGCGGACCCATCTCAGCACCACTGGAGCCTTCTCCAGGATCATCTCTGCTCCAGCAGAACCACAGCTGTCACTGCAGGAGGACTTGGCTGGGCTGACACCAACAGCCTGACCAACACGGGGTCAGGGCGTGTTCTGACTCTGACAGGGTTTCAAGGATTTTTTGATTGTTTGTTTGTTTTCTTTACCACATTTTTATTTTTAATAGTGATGCATTTTTATTTTCCTAATAAATAACTGTTATTCCTATTCCCAAATCTTTGCCTGAAAGCCCCTTAATTGCAATATTGTAATAATTTGGAGGGAGGGGGTTTCCATTCTCCATTCCAAGGGAAGCTGCAGCTTTCCCTGGCAGACACCTGTCTTCCCAAACCAGGACAGGAGCACAGGACACTGGGGCAGTGAGGGATGTCCAGGGACTCCATTCATGGGCAGAAGGACCTCTTGGGGACACACCTGGCTCCAGGAGGGCTCATGGGGTTCCCACCACACAGCCTGGGAACAAGAACACTCTGCCTGGGGCCTGACAAACCATCAGCACCAAACACCCAGAAATAGGATTTCACAAACAAATTACTGAAATGGGCTGAATGTCCACAGGCCCAGCCACCAGCCTGACCCACCCCGAAACCTTTGATGCAAAGGCAGGAATGTCTGTTTTGGACTGGTTCTGCTTCTGTCCCTGCTCCCAACCACCCCATGAGACAGGTTATCCTCTAAAGAGGCTTCTGGAAGTCCAAATAACATCCTGGCAATGGCATCAACAGGAAAAGGACCTGAAAACTGAACACCTGAACAGCTCCAGACTGCTCACAACGTGGGTCAGGTGAAGAACAAATCCCTGCTTGTAGCAGGTGCGTGGAGCTGTGAGAATCCCATAAGTGAGGCCTTTACCGGGAATGCCCTCGCCAAGGTGCCTGGAGAAAGCAATTCCCCTTCCCTTATTGCCAAATTGTGTGGCAGAGGGTGAGACTTCACTGCCCTGATCCACGGGAGCTTGGGGAAGAGGTGATGGGGCAGAGACACGTCAGGGCCCCTTGCTTTGGGCATCACAGGCTGCCCAGCTGCAGCTCCCCATGTGTTAATTCTTCCCTTGTTTCCAGTCCTCAGACATCTCATTTATTTCTGGAAAACTCTGCTAGGAGGATATTTCAGATCCTGTTTGAACCAGAGCCCATGGACTGTTCTCTCTCCACTTGCTGGCTGGAGAAACAGGGGTCTGAGCCCACGTGTCTGCATCTGTTCCTGGGAATGCCTGGAGGCATCTCGTGTTAATCCACTGGCTGCAGCCTCAGCCTGCGCCTCTGAGCCTCCCTAAATCACAGGGATGACAACAGGCTCCATCTGCAAGGGAGCAGGGACAGCTTTGTGCACTCACAACTGCAGGGAACACCTCACACTGGGAGGTGCCGGCAGCCAGGGTTTAGGGATTGCGGAATCACGGAATATCCTGGGCTGGAAGGGACCTCAAGGATCATCCAGTCCAGCCCCAGGCCCTGCCCAGACCCCCCAACAATCCCCCCTGGGCATCCCTGGAGCGCTGTCCAAAGGCTCCTGGAGCTCTGGCAGCCTCGGGGCCGTGCCCATTCCCTGGGGAGCCTGGGCAGTGCCCAGCACCCTCTGGGGGAAGAACCTTTCCTGATCTGCAGCCTGAGCCTGCCCTGGCTGTCTGTGTCCCCAGGGGCTGCCAGCACAGCCAGGTGGTGACGAGGACACACCTGGGCTCTGCCCATGGCTCCTCTGAGTCTGCACACTGCGAGCCAGCTCTGCTCCAGGGATGTTTTACTGCTCTTTGTCCAACGTGCTGCTCTCCTGGACCTGCCAGTGGAGGCCACAGCAGCATTGATCCGGAGTGCTCATCCAAGCAATCATAACAGGATTCCGGAGGAAACTGCAATCAGCTCCTGTGCCCAGCATCCTGCCTTCAGCTGAGGCTTGCACTGAGCAGGAGCTGCTGTGCTCAGCACTCAGCAGAGCTGCTTTCCTGGCTGTGGTCTCTTCATAGAATCATAAAATGGTTTGGGTTGGAAGGACCTTAAATCCCACCCAGTGCCACCCCAGGCATGGCAGGGACACCTCCCAGTGTCCCAGGCTGCTCCCAGCCCCAGTGTCCAGCCTGGCCTTGGGCACTGCCAGGGATCCAGGGGCAGCCACAGCTGCTCTGGGCACCCTGTGCCAGGGCCCCACCTCCCTCACAGGAAAGAATTCCTTCCTCATATAAAACCTAACCCTGTCCTCTGGCACTGGGAAGCCCTTGTCCTGTCACTCCAGCTCCTGACTGCAGCAGTCTGGGGACACAGGATGGACACAGAGTGTCCTGGATTGTTGCAGAGGTGCCTCCCCCAGGATGCTTTGGTGGGCACTTCCCTCAGCTGCCCCTGTAGCAGGTGGTGCTGAGGATCTGCTGAGGACCAAGGACAACTCTCAGCCCAAAAGCACAAACAAGGGTGGGCTGAAGAGAGGAACAAGAAGGATGGGACCTCACAACCTGGAGCTGGAATTGGACAGTTAAACCCCAAGATGCAAATGGACCAAAACCTATAAAAGTGTCAGACCTCGTGACCGTTTGTCCCATTTTGTGACCATTTTGGGTCCACCTTGGGTGCAGCCCCGGCCAGGTTCTTGTCCTGCCCAAGGTGGATCCTGGAGGCCTTTCAGTAAATCCCTACTTTGTTCTCCAGCTCTCCAGTCTCTGTTCCAGCTCAGCCTTCCCAAGGCATCCCAGGGAAGGGACTGTTCTGGCCCAGGGGCAGCAGCTCTGCCCTGTCCCCTCTGAGCTGCAGAGCACGTCCCAGGCTGACCCCTCCAGGCCCCACAGCAGGGACACGCTCAGCCCAGGAGGGGATACAGGATCTGAAACAGCAAAAAATCCAACTTAATGAGGCTTTTCAAACCAAAGAGGGTCAGAAGTGCTCGTTGTGTCTAATTGGACATGCCCTGGGAGCAGGGAGATGGGGATGAGATGAAGGCTCAGGGTCAGGTGTGAGTGTGCTCCCTGTGACCCTGCAGGACAGCAGGGCCAGCCAGGGGTGACATCCAGGCTGCACTGCAGGGGAATGAGATTCTCAGAGCCTGAAACGCTCTCCCAAAGGAAGCCAAGACTGTTAGAAAAATCCCAGGTGTGATTTTTTTTTTCCTCACCTTAAGCCAACCCCTGAGGAAACTGGGACGTTTAAAGGATGGAGTGGGAGGAAGAAGAACCGAGAGTTACTGAGTTGTCAGCTCTGCCTCTGGCTCTTGATACCACCCTGGGCACGGATCCTGCCAGCTCTGGGCCACAGTGGGGTGGAGATGAGCCTGTAAACCTTCCCTGCCTCTCAGAACAGGGAATCAATTCAGGAGCCTCAGGAGAGCTTTGAATCTGCAGGCAGGAGGCTGTGGGAGAGGGAGATGCTGCAACTTCTGGGCTCTGAAATTCAAAGTCGTGTTCCTTTTCATTTCTTCCGCGGCCAGCCAGGCTTTGAGGGGCTGGAGCATCAGAGAAGAGCCTAAACTGCACGGAGCAGCTCCTCTGTGTCTGCAGCAGGGATTCCTCTCCGAGGCAGGGGCTGAAGTTTGGCTGGGAAGGGCTGGGGATGGAGGGACCTGCTGAGCAGGAGCTGCTGTGTCAGCAGGGTGGGTGAATCTGAGCAGCCCCCACTGCCTCCCCCAGAAATCCCAGGCTGCTGCTGGGGCTGCCTGTCCACACTGCTCAGTGGGTGAAATAATATCCATTGTCCAAAATATCCACTGTCCACCCTGCTCAGTGGATGAAATAATTGTCCAAAATATCCATTCTCCACCCTGCTCACTGGGGCAAAACAGGATCAGAGGATCCCAAATCTTTCCCTCCAAGTATCCCTTGTCCACCCTGCTCAGGGAGGTGAAAAGCAGGGCTGCAGCCTCCCCAGAATATCCATCACTGCCCAGCCTCCCCTCCTGCACCTCCCAGGTCTCTCGGGACCCCCTCAGCCACTGCTGCAGGTTCACAGCATTGCCAGGTGCGCAGCCGGGCTCAGGAGGGGCTGGAGGGATGCAGGGATGTCTGGCTCTGGACAAATGAAATCCTTAGGGAATGGATTTGCCTCACACCCTCAGGAGCAGGTCTGCGGCAGCCCTTCCAAGGCTCTGCTGAGCAGATTCTGCCCCAGCAGCCAGCCCAGGGTGATTCCTCCAGCCCAGGATTGTTCCACCAGCCTAGATTATTCCTCCAGCCTAGGGTTTTTTTCCCCAGCCCAGGGTCATTCCACCATCCCAGGATTGCTCCATGAGTTCAGAGTTACTCCTCCAGCCCAGGGTAATTTCTGCAGTCCAGGGTTATCCCACCAACCCAAGGTTATCCCACAATTCCAGGGTTATCCCTTCAGCCCAGGGTGATCCCACCAGCCCAAGGTTATCCCACTAGCCCAGGGTCACTCCACCAGCCCAGGGTTATCCCATCAGCCCAGGGTGACTCCTCCATCCCAGGGTGACTCCATGCGTTCAGGGTTATCCCCCCAGCCACAGGAGCCGTTACTGGCAGTCCTTCCCCAGCAGGTCCCTCCCCTGCCGTCCAGGCTGGTCCCGCTCAGGCAGCTCCAAGGGATGCTTGGCTGGTCTCTGAGCACGGGAACGCTCAGGCAGGAGGAATGCAGCTGGGCTGGGCTGGGCTGGGGGAGCCCTGGGCCCTGCAAACCCTCATCAATGATTCACAGAGCTCAAAAGCACCACGGGCCGCCTGCAGCTCGCCCTCCCTCACCTCTGCTCTGTCTCAGGACGTGCTCAGGCGGCTGTTCCAGAGCTCGGAGGATTTCAGGAGATGTCTCAGAGCACGCCCAGGGGCTGGGGAGGGCTGTGCTGGAAGCCAGAGCTCAGCTTGTTAGCAGCTCTGCCCTCTGGAGTTACGTCCCCTGTGCCAGCAAAGGCTCTGCTCCTTGCCAGAGGGCACAGGAGGGGTGGGAAAAGGTCGGGAGCTTTCCTGGAGATGTCTGCCCTGCTTTGAGATCATGAGGAGCTGGGGGCTGAGGCCAGGCCCGGGTCTGACCCCTCCTCATGGGGTGATCTGCCTGCAGAGGAGCTCTCACAAATCCCTGGAGGATGAGCTGTGCCACGGATGCCTTGGGAAGGCTGAGCTGGAACAGACACTGGACACAGCTGGAGAATAAAGTAGGGATGTATTGAAAGGCCTTTAGGGTACACTTTGGGCAGGACAAGAGTCTGGCCAGGGCTGCACCCAGGGTGGACCCAAAATGGGCACAAAATGGGACAAACGGTCACAAGGTCTGACACTTTTATAAGTTTTGGTCCATTTGTATCTTGGGGTTTAATTGCCCAATTCCAGCTCCAGGCTGTGAGGTCCCATCCTGCTTGTTGGGCACCCAGGGAGGCTCCTGGTCATACTGGGATGTTCCTGGGCACACCAGCCTTGCCCCAAGGACAGCCGATCTCCCAGAGCCCATCCCCTGCTCACTCAGCTCCGATATGGCAGACAGGGGAGGGGTGCAGGGCCCATGGGTGAGGCAGAGCCAGAGGGTTTGGTTTTGGCTGTGGGGAAGAGGGTGAGGAGGGAGAACGCGGTGATAAGAGCCAAGCATTGTCAGCAGAAGGTAATCAGGATGTCCCCTGGTATCCCCAGGGGATAATCAGGGCCCCCCCTGGTATCCCCAGGAGATGATCAAGGCATCCTCTGGTATCCCCAGGAGATGATCAGGGCATCCCTGGTATCCTCAGGACATCCCCCCCTTGGCTCCAGGTGCTCCCAGCCCCCCCCGGTGTTTCTCACAGCTGCAGCTGCTGCCCGCAGGGCTCTGCCCTTCCCCTCTCCCGTGTCCTGTCCCCAAGGAACTGTCACAGGCCACCCTGGGACACCCGGAGGAGGGTGTGGGTGTGGGAAGGGCGTTTCACCCAGACAGGGACGGGCATGGGGCAGGGCTGTGGGGCTGGGGGGTGGCTGGGGCAGGGCTCCCCGCGCCCTTTGGGACACGGCTGCGGTGTCACTGTCACCGCCGGGTCCCGCCGCGGAGCTCCGGGAGGCTCCGACCCGGCCCGGCTGCTCGTTTGTAACAGGCTCCGTGTTCCCGCTGCGGTCTCCGTCTCGGAGCACTCAGCTGCCTTGTCATCAGCCAATTCGATCCATCAGCTTCTTGACAGGCTCGGAGAATAAAAATAACCACCCATTTCTAAGTGCCTATTATGGCACTTTGAAAAATGCCTCCGCAGGCGAGCCTGAATTATTCCCAAAGTACTCATTTTTTAAAAACGTTATTTTAATGTAATAAATTATTTGTACTGAAGAGTAAAAGATTATCCGTGCACCCTGATAAGCTCTGCACGGCGAGGGGCCGGGCCTCCCGTGGGGAGAGAGCTCGGGGGGGATGCGGGGAGCTGCCCCCGGTGGTCCCTGAGCTGTGGGGGAACACCGGAGCTCACCTGTGGGGGAAAGCCCGGGGAGCCAAGGGGATCCTGGCACAGCCCAGGGGATCCCAGGACAGCCCAGGAGATCCCAGGAGAGCCCAGGGGATCCCGGCACAGCCCAGGGGACCCTGGCACAGCCCAGGAGATCCCAGGACAGCCCAGGGGATCCCAGGACAGCCCAGGAGATCCTGGCACAGCCCAGGGGACCCTGGCACAGCCCAGGAGATCCCAGCACAGCCCAGGGGATCCCAGGACAGCCCAGGAGATCCCGGCACAGCCCAGGGGATCCCAGCACAGCCCAGGGGATCCCAGGACAGCCCAGGAGATCCCAGCACAGCCCAGAGGATCCCGGCAGAGCCCAGGGGACCCTGGCACAGCCCAGGGGATCCCAGGACAGCCCAGGGGATCCCAGGACAGCCCAGGGGATCTCAGCACAGCCCAGGAGATCCCTGCACAGCCCAGGAGATCCCAGCACAGTGCCGCATCCTCTGGGGACGAGTGACAGCCCAGCTGCCGCCGGAGCAGGCCCCAAATGCCACCACGGCATCCACCTGGAGCTGCGGCGGTGCTCAGGGTTTGCTCAGCGGCTCTGCCCCTCTCCCCTTGCCACGGGGATGTCTGTGTGTCCCTTCAGCCCTGCCTGGGGCAGCCGGGATGGGATGGGATGGGATGGGATGGGATGGGATGGGATGGGATGGGATGGGGGAAGGAAATAAAGGAATTCCACCCCCGGGCTGGCTCTGGGTGCGGGGATTGCTGAGCCGGGCACGGCTGGGGGGGTCCCTGTCCCGGGAAGGGGCTCCTTGCGAAGGTGACTGGCGAGGGGAACTGGGAATCCTTCATCTCCCAGCAACCAGCGCTCTCCTGGGAGCACAGAGCCTCCTCCTCCTCCTCTGGGAGCATCCTGCCCCCCCTCCCGCAGCTCTTCCCGTCCTCACACAGCCAGCAGCGCCCTCACCCACCCCCTGCACGGGCAGCACCTGCCCGAGGATACCACCGTGGCCTCCTTCCCGGGGCAAAAGTACCCCAAAAAACCCCGAGGTGTTTTAGCAGGATATTTTCAGTCTGTTTTTTTTTCTTTCTTTTTTTTTTCTTTTTTTTTTTTTCCTGTCGTATTCCATGATGATTTTAATACCTTTTTTTTTTTTCTTTTGTTAAAACTGCTTGGGTTTAAGCTAAACCCCAAAATGCTTGTTCTTCACAGCCTTGTCTTAGTAAAAAAGAGAAAAAAAGAGGATGAAACCTTATTTGGGATGAATGTTTTGGGTGAACCCAAAGAGGGATTTTTTTTTTTCTTTAAACACAGCGATTTGTAAAATGTGAGCTGAAAGAGGAGGAAAGCTCCAGCTCCTGTTTCAAGCCACTCTACCACCCCCAGCACAGCTGCCGGGCTGCTGGAGGGCGTGGGGAAGCGGGAACCATCCTTGCAGGAGATGTGAGGACACGGGCCAGGGGCAGGATGTGACTGCAGCCACGGGGGAGGTGCTGGGGAGGAGACCCTGGCAGGGGGGCCCGATGCCCTCCTTCCTCCAGGAGGGACCAGCACGGGGTGGGGGACTCTGCTGTCCCCACAGCGCTGTCCTGAGCCTGTACCTGCAGGTGGCCAGGTTCTGGAGCTGGGAAGGTTTTGGATGGAGTTGAGCGGGCTCTGGATGGAGCTGGAAATGTTTTGGAGCTGGGCAGGCTCTGGGTGGAACTCTGAAGGCTCTGGATGGAGCTGTGAAGGTTCTGGAGCTGGGCAGGTTATGGAGATGGGTGGGTTCTGGAGCTGGGCAGGTTATGGAGATGGGCAGGTTCTGGAGGAGCTGGGCAGGCTTTGGATGGAGCTGTGAAGGTTCTGGAGCTCTGAAGGCTCTGGATAGAGCTGTGAAGGTTCTGGAGCTGAGCAGGTTGTGCATGGAGCTGGAAAGGCTCTGGATGGAGCTGGACAGGTT
Source organism: Chamaea fasciata (assembly GCF_029207755.1). Lineage (NCBI taxonomy): Eukaryota > Metazoa > Chordata > Aves > Passeriformes > Sylviidae > Chamaea > Chamaea fasciata. The sequence goes on along the minus strand of NW_027094111.1, from coordinate 5,016,792 downwards.
CTGGATGGAGCTGGACAGGTTCTGGATGGAGCTGGGTAGATTCTGGAGGAGCTGGGCAGGTTCTGGATGGAGCTGGGCAGGTTCTGGAGGAGCTGGACAGGCTCTGGAGCCTCTCTCCACCCCCCTGCTGGAGCCCACCCCGGCCCGGGGCTCCCCTCCCCACCAGACCTCCCCCCCCCGGTGCCTGGATGATGGGGTAGCCATTCAAATCATTTTAATGAGCTCCGTGGCTGCTGTGAGGCACCAGTAACTATGGCAACTTCATTGAGAGGTGCCTGCGGTGGCTGCTGGCAGGATTTGTGTTCCGGGAGCTGATTGGAGCAGCCCGGCAAAGGTGGGAAGGAGTCCTGTGGGAATTGGGGCTCCTGGCACCGGGGGGAGCGTTTAAAGTGGAGGCAGGTGGCACTCGGGGGGGGCAGAGGTCCGGGGCAGACACGTCCCCTGTGGTGCAGGGACAACCTGCCCGCAGTGCCAGCACAGCCAGGATTGTTCCAGCAGATCGGAGTTGTTCCTGGGTTCTTCTCCTGGCCCAGGGTTATTCCATCAGCCCAGGGAGAGTCCTCCAGCCCAGGGTGATTCCTCCAGCCTGGGACTGATCCTCCAGCCCAGGGTTATTCCCCCAGCCCAGGGTGATTCCTCCAGCCCAGGGTTTTTTCCCCAGCCCAGGGTTTTTCCCCAGCCCAGGGCCATTCCATCAGCCCAGGAACAATCCCCACACCTCCCACTGCTGTCCCGGGCTCACCTGGGGTAAACTGGCCTCGAATCCCAGCACAGAGCTCGGCCCTCCTGACACCCAGGGAAGCCAGGCTGTCACTCCTGGCTGGTGGTGGAGCTTCACCGGGCTGGGAGCAGGGTCCAGCCCAGCCCTGCTGCTCTGCTCACACCTGGGGCCCCCCAGGCATTTTAGGGGGTTTGTGTCTGCTGACCCCAGGGACAGCCAGAGCAGCACTGCCCCAGTGAATCCCCGCCATCCCACCCTGGGCTGGATTACTCAGGGAGGGAATAATTCTGATATTCCAGTGACAGTGGAAGCCCTAAAAGCTGCCACAAACCTCTGCAGCCCCATCATTCACACAGGTGACATAAACAGGGCATGGGTGGCATCACTGCACCCAGGTCAGACTGGGGATTCCCCCAGACTGGGTTTTGCCAGGATCCAGCTGGAATTCTCCTGGAATCTTCTCCCAGTGCAGCTCTGGGGAGCCTTTGGAGCCCCTCTGCTCTGGAGCCAGGCTGGGAGAGCTGGGGGTCCTCCCCTGGAGAGGAGAAGCTCCAGGGAGAGCTCCGAGCCCCTGGCAGGGCCTAAAGGGGCTCCAGGAGAGCTGCAGAGGGACTGGAGACAAGGCCTGCAGGGACAGCACACAGGGAATGGCTTCCCAGTGCCAGAGGGCAGGGCTGGATGGGAGATTGGGAACTGGGAATTGTTCCCTGCGAGGGTGGGCAGGGGCTGGGCTGGAATTGCCAGAGCAGCTGTGGCTGCCCCTGGATCCCTGGCGGTGCCCAAGGCCAGGCTGGACATTGGGGCTGGGAGCAGCCTGGGACAGTGGGAGGTGTCCCTGGGGGTGGCACTGGATGGGATTTAAAGTCCCTCCCAAACCAACCCAGTCTGGTATTCCGTGATTCTCTGACACCAGAGTTTTCCTATAAACTCCACTTTTACTCCCCCATCACATTCCCACTGGGAATGAAGTTGGTGAAGTCATTCCAGACTCATTCGTGTACCTTGGAGCAAGGTCTGGCCCCAGCTGAATCCCTCTGCGAGGTGAGGGATGTTTTTAAGGCACCTCCTGCACTGCACCAGCAGTAAATCCATAGTTAAAGGCAGGGTAGCTGGTGCCTGTTTTTCGGGGAAATGGGAAAGAACAGAGAGCACAGGCTGGGTGGGAAGGAGGGAATTTCAAGGGTCACAGGTTGCAGCAGAGAAACCCCCCATGGGCCACCCCACCTTGAAGTCTACTCAGCCTCAGACTTGGAGAAGTAAACAAAGAGAGAAATGTTTCGAAACTTATCTGTGAATCTCAAAAAGAAAAGTTTCCCACTCAGGTGCTGTTCCTGATTTTGTCTCCTTGCCCAGTGTAATTAATCCAGCAGGATCACAGTTACTGGGAATGCAGCACAGGAGACACACAGAGACAAGAAGTCATAGTAATTTTTGGATGAACTGTGGGGTTTTTCCACTGAAAAATGCTGATTTTTCCAAAACTGACACTTCTTTTAAGAGGAGGTCGATTTTGATTAATTTATTGAGTCAGAAAAAAATTTGGAATGGGTTCTGAATTTGTCAAAATGAAGTGTTTTGACATTCTCAAAGGAGGAAAAAAAACCCAATCTATTTTTCAGTTTAGATGACCTCTTGTTTTGAAATTTAAGGTAATTATAATTAAACATTTCAGAGAGAATGAATACTTTGAAATCAGCCCTGGGAGGAAGGCTGAGCTGCTGCAGATGCTGATTTTCCAGGCCAGGCTCTGGTGGAACCCTTTGAGGCACCAGCAGCTCTCCTCACCTTGGCTCAGGGTGACACTTGGGGACACAGCTGGGGCCACCACTCAGCCCAAAGCTTTTCCTCTCCCAGATTCCAGCTGATGGACCACAGGGTGAAGTCCAGCTCACAGTGATGGGCAAGCAGCTCTGATGGCACACAGAGCTCCCAAAAATTGGCTTTTCAGGGATGCTGCCGTGCCCATCCTGAGCAGAGCCTGCTGAGCAAAAGGGAAGGAGATCCCTCATCCCATCACTCCCCCAGTGGGGGTTCACAGTCCAGGGATTTGGAGTGGGGAAGCCACGACACAGGAGGTCACACAAAAAACTTACTTGAAGCTCAAAATCCCAAAATATTGTCTTGGAATCCCAGAAGGTTTGGGTGGGAAGGGACCTTAAAGCCCATCTTGTTCCTGCCATGGCAGGGACACCTCCCACTGTCCCAATGTCCAGCCTGGCCTTGGGCACCACCAGGGATCCAGGGGCAGCCACAGCTGCTCTGGCAATTCCAGCCCAGCCCCTGCCCACCCTCGCAGGGAACAATTCCCAGTTCCCAATCTCCCATCCAGCCCTGCCCTCTGGCACTGGGAAGCCATTCCCTGTGTGCTGTCCCTGCAGGCCTTGTCCCCAGTCCCTCTGCAGCTCTCCTGGAGCCCCTTTAGGCCCTGCCAGGGGCTCGGAGCTCTCCCTGGAGCTTCTCCTCTCCAGGGGAACACCCCCAGCTCTCCCAGCCTGGCTCCAGGGCAGAGGGACAACCCCAGCCTCACTCCTCTCCTGTGCTGGGGCAGTGAGGAGGATCTGAAGTTCAGAGGGCTGGGAAATTTCTGGATCTGAGCACTCCACCTCAGAACCTCAGCTGCTCTCTTTTGGGGCTGCACAGATCAAGGTTTCTCTGCTCCAGGTGATGATCAGGAGCCTGGAACCCTCCCAGGGCTGGTTTTGCGACACGTCTGTGCACAGCCTGGCCTGGCTGTGTCAGCAGAGGATATTCCACGCTCTCCTCCTGGCCGGGAGCAGCAGGATTTCCAACTGCCCTGCTCCCTCCCAGCCCGGGGAGCACACAGGGCCCCCGAGCTCTGCAATCCCACAGATCTCCTCCAAACTGCATCTGCACTCCCTGGAAGGGATCCTGTTTTCCTGGAAGGGTCTGACCCTCTGGCTCCCCCTCTGAACTGGGGGCTTGGCAGAGCCACAGCCAGAGCTGGGAACAATCCTTGGAGGCAGCTGTGGAGGCTCCTGGCTTGCAGCTGGGTCAGATGGGCAGGGCAGAGCTCCAGGGCTCAGCAGGAGGTGTTTCACCCCAAAAGGAACAACACAGGGCACAGGAGGAGGTTTTTCATCCCCAAAAGGAACCCCACAGGCACAGCAGGAGGTGTTTCACCCCAAAAGGAGCAACACAGGGCACAGGAACCGGAGTGGTGCAGATATTCTGCCTCTCCAGCCCAGGACAAACCCCAGCCAGGATGGAGAATGTAACACCAAATCACATCTGGATTTCTGCAACACTGGAGCGGCGGGACCAGCCAAGGGTCAGGGGTTTGGAAGCTTTCTCAGGTCTGGGAAGGTTTCATTGCCTGAGGAGGGTTCATGTGCCTGGGCAGTGGGCGGGAGCTGAGCTGTGGGACAGTCACTGCTTGGCTGAGGAGCTGGAAGTGGCACGTCCTCAGTCCTGTGCCCCTCCAGCCCCACTGAAATCCTGGGAATGCTGCTGCAGAGAGCGAAACCATCCCCTGGGGGTGCTCCCCTGGAGAGGAGAAGCTCCAGGGAGAGCTCCGAGCCCCTGGCAGGGCCTAAAGGGGCTCCAGGAGAGCTGCAGAGGGACTGGGGACAAGGCCTGCAGGGACAGGACACAGGGAATGGCTTCAGCTGGGAAAAGGGGAGATTTGGGTGGGATATTGGGAAGGAATTGTACCCTGGGAGAGTGGGGAGGAGCTGGGATGGAATTCCCAGAATGTTGGAACCCTGGGTGCTGAAAGTACCAGGTTTTCTGTTCTAAAAGGCAGTACTCCCCTGAGGGTCACTACCTGTCGGAACAGAAAACCTGATATGTTCAGCATCCAGGGTTCCAGCACCAGAGCAGCTGTGGCCGCCCCTGGATCCCTGGAGGTGTCCCAGCCAGGCTGGAGATGGTGGTCCCTGGCATGGTGGGAGGTGTCCCTGAGGGTGGCACTGGATGGGATTTAAGGTCCATTCCCACCCAACCCATTCCATGCCTGTAGGACCCCCAGACGTGCCGGGTGCTGCTGGGACCCTCCTGGACCCCTGGAGTTGCAGAGGGGACCCCGGGAGGCTCCTGGCAGCTCAGTGGGGTGAGCTGGGCTCACAGGAGCTGCTCCTCTGCCTTCCCCTGCAGCAGCTCGGGGCAGGGATCCCTGCGGGTCCTGGGAGCAAACAGCAGGAGCAGGAGGGCTGTAATTACAGAGATAACTCACACCGTGTCACCCAACAATGAGACATGAAAATGCTACATAAACCCGTCTATCTGCTGCTCTCCATTTATCTCTCTGCCTCTCGATTTATTTCTCCCTCCATCCTCTCGCCCAGGACCGAGCGGGAGCTGGAAATGCCAGCTGCTGGAAATGCAATTTGTTTTGATTCAGCAGCATCTCCCAAAATATCTCTGTGACCTCTCGATTTTTCTTTTTTTTTTTTTTGGGCCATGAGTTATGATAATGATGATTTTTTTTTTTACTTATATTAACAAACTGCAGTAACTCAACAGGGCCAGCATATATATTTATATTTATATTTATATTTATATTTATATTTATATTTATATTTATCTTTATCTTTATATTTATATTTATATTTATATTTATATTTATATTTATATTTATATTTATTTTATATTTATATTTAATATAATATAAATATATACTACATAATATATAAATATATAAAAATATGTGAAATAATAATATGTATTATATAAATATATACAATATTTATATAATATGTTATTATACTATACTATATTATCTTATATATGAATATATAAATATATGAATATATAAATATATAAAATATATATTATATGTGAATATATATAATGTATATAAATTGTATTTTTATATATATAAATAAATAAATATATATATAAAACCTCATCAAATACACATATATTACTTCTGTTTTGTTGTGGGCTTTTTTTTTAAATTAAGGACGCCTTAAAGCAGTATCAAGCAGGGTGGGTTTTCTATCTTCTCCTTTTAGAAAAGGCATCAGCGCCAAATTTCTCCCCTAATTACAACAATGCTCCTGCTAATGAAAGAATTCATTTGCCTTCACTAATCAGCTGGCTGGCGTCGGGAACCGCAGCTGATCGCGGCGGAGGAGGGAGGTGCCCCGGGCAGCTCGGGAGGAGAAAACCCGCGGTTTCCAAGGTACCCCCGAAATTCGGGAGGTGGGAATTGCTGCTGCTGCCGAGCCGTGCTGCTGCTCTCAGCTCAGGGAATCCGGCTCTGGAATCCTGGAGACTTCCCCGGCTCTGCTTCCAGCAGGGGGAACACAGAGCCAGGGGTGCAGAGGGAAAAATGCTGTTGGTGGGGAGAGATGGCAAAGAGCACTGAGCTGATCCTGCTTTGGGTTTTTGCACGGGGAAAATGGAAAAACAAAACAAAACAAAAAAACACCCCCCAAAAAACCCCCCAGAAAACCACCTAAACCTGCCCCCCCCCCAAAGGAAAAAAAAATAGAGATGTTGAGCTTAAAATGTGCTTCTCCCAGGGACTGATGCTCTTCCATGAGCTTGGGGTTTTCTGCTCCTAATGGGCTTTGAGGTATTGATGCTCTTCCATGGGTTTTGGGAAGAGATGGCAAAGGGCATTTGGGCTGCTCCTGTTGTTTTGTGTGGTTTTTTTGTTGTTGTTGTTGTTGTTGTTTTTTCATGGGGGAAAAGAAAATAGAGATGTTGGGCCTAAAATGTGCTTCTCCCAGCTCCAAGAAGGTCACAGGCAGCAGAAGTGCAGGCCTTGGGAAGCCCAGGGAAACTGAGGGACTGATGCTCTTCCATGAGTTGTGGAGAGTGATAAGGTCACCTCTGAGTCTCTTTTTCTCCAGGCTAAACAACCCCAGCTCCCTCAGCCGTTCCTCACAGGGTTTGTGTTCCCAGCCCCTCACCAGCCTTGTTCCCCTCCTCTGGATGTGTTTGAGCATCTCAACATCCTTCCTAAACTGAGGGGCCAGAGCTGGACACAGCACTCGATGTCTTTCCTAAACTGAGTGCCTGGAACTGACACTTCACAGTGCTGGTGATCACACCACTCCTCCCAGAGTTCTCAGACTCCCTGGGTGCCAATCTGCCTAAAGAGGAGCTGAGCATGGATCCCCTGAAGGCGTAAAACAGGCACCGGACATGAGGAATATCTCAAGATTGACTCATTCCCTCCGTGACTGGTGACAAAGCCCTCAGGACACAATGGAAGCCGTCTCAGGGACATGGTTCAGAGGTCCAGGTGATGGAATTCTTCACACAACCCTGGCTTGGGTCCACCTTGTGCTGCCAAACAAATCATTCCTGCTCCGTGGGCTCCTGTAATGATGGGGTTCAGTGCAGTACAAGCCATTAGGATATCCCATATATGTAAATATTTCTGCTCCCTGATGGCCTTCGGGGTATTCAGGGACCCCACACCTCAGGTTTATGGTCTTGGAGGAGCAGTCACAGCAGAGCAGTGAGGAGCCACCTCCTACACTGCAGGAAACTCAGAGTTTCCACAACCCAGCAAGCTGTGCTCAGACCCTCACACTCATGCACACACTCACTCAACAGGAAAAAGCATCAGGCGGTCTGGGACCAGCTCCAAAGTGTGGATAGCTGGGAGTAATCCCTGCTCTGAGGAATCTGCTGAGTGCTGCTGGGAAGTTCCTGCCTGTGGGGCTGGGTTTGTGCTGGGGGAGGTGTGGGTGCAGCTGCCTGCGCCCACCTCATGAGAGCAGCACCAGGGGAGCTCCCAGGCTCCACACAGAGGTCTGGAGAACCTCCCAGAGGGGAAATTTCAGTAAATGTGGCCTCCCTGAGCCTTGGGACATGGAGAGATGGAGAGAGGTCTCATCCCAGTCTGTTCCAGCCCAGGCTGGGGGCAGAGCTCAGAGATCCCTGCAGGCTCGGGGCCACCAAGTGGGCCGTGTTTTAATGGTTAAATATGATTTTATGGCATCACAGTCATAGCAGCTGGAAACTGGCCTGGGAAAGAGATCAGGTTGGATGGGGCTTGGAGCAGCCTGGGACAGCAGGAGATGTCCCTGCCCATGGCAGGGGGTGGCACTGGATCATCTTTAAGGTCCCCTCCAACCCAAACTTCTCCAAGGCTCTGCGATTGTTTCAAGAGGTGTCCCAGAGGAGATAAGGAAGCAGCACCTGAGCAGGTGGCACTGCACAGGGACACTGCCACTTGCCTGTCCCCTCACAGCCCAGGAAACAGCCAAGGGCTCTGGAGAGCCCTGCACAGAGTCCTCACAGCACCCCCTGGAGAGAACAGCTCTGTCACACCTGTACTCACAGGGACACCCTGGGGACACCCTGCACTCACAGCACACCTTGGGGACACAGCTGTCCTGTCACACCTGCACTCCTAGGGACATCCTGGTGACAGCAGTACTGCTGTCACACCTACACTCACAGGGACACCCTGGGGACACCTCTGCACTCACAGGGACACCCTGTCCTGGCTGGGAACACAGCTCTCCTGTCACACCTGCATTCACAGGGACACCCTGGGGACACCCCGGCACTCAGGGTATCCTATCTGGGGACAGAGCTCTCCTATCACACCTGCACTCACAGGGACACCCTGGTGACAGCAGTACTGCTGTCACACCTACACTCACAGGGACACCTGAGGACACCCCTGCACTCACAGGGACACTCTATCCTGACTGGAGACAGTAGCACTGCTGTCACCCCTGCCGTCTCAGGGACACAGGGCTGGGCACAGACACTCCTGTGTCACCCCTGCCCTCCAAGGGACAGCCCTGACTGGGCGCTCCTTCACTGCCAGCTCCGCAGCTGCTGTGCCGTGTCCCTCGGGCCACACTGGTGGCAGCAGCGGTGTCCGGGGGATGCTCGCTCGGAGGGCAGTGCCGGGTGCTGGGTGACACTGGCAGGGGTGACCGGGGGGACAGTGCCGGGGTGCTGGGTGACACTGGCAGGGGGATGGATGCTCAGAGCCCACTGCCAGATGCTGGTGATGCTGGCAGGGGTGACAGGGGTGACAGTGCTGGGTGCTGATGACGCTGGCAGGGGGATGGATGCTCGCTCAGACCCTGGTGCTGGGTGGGGCTGGCGGGGTCAGGGGGATGGATGCTCACTTGGAGCCCGGTGCCGGGTGCTGGTGACACTGGCAGGGGGATGGATGCTCACTTGGAGCCCGGTGCCGGGTGCCGGGTGACACTGGCAGGGGGATGGATGCTCACTTGGAGCCCGGTGCCGGGTGCTGGTGACACTGGCAGGGGGATGGATGCTCACTTGGAGCCCGGTGCCGGGTGCTGGTGACACTGGCAGGGGGATGGATGCTCACTCGGAGCCCGGTGCCGGGTGCTGGTGACACTGGCAGGGGGATGGATGCTCACTCGGAGCCCGGTGCCGGGTGCTGGTGACACTGGCAGGGAGATGGATGCTCACTCGGAGCCCGGTGCCGGGTGCTGGTGACACTGGCAGGGGGATGGATGCTCACTCGGAGCCCGGTGCCGGGTGCTGGTGACACTGGCAGGGGGATGGATGCTCACTCGGAGCCCGGTGCCGGGTGCTGGGTGACACTGGCAGGGGGATGGATGCTCACTCGGAGCCCGGTGCCGGGTGCCGGGTGACACTGGCAGGGGGATGGATGCTCACTTGGAGCCCGGTGCCGGGTGCTGGTGACACTGGCAGGGGGATGGATGCTCACTCGGAGCCCGGTGCCGGGTGCCGGGTGACACTGGCAGGGGGATGGATGCTCACTCGGAGCCCGGTGCCGGGTGCTGGTGACACTGGCAGGGGGATGGATGCTCACTCGGAGCCCGGTGCCGGGTGCTGGTGACACTGGCAGGGGGATGGATGCTCACTTGGAGCCCGGTGCCGGGTGCCGGGTGACACTGGCAGGGGGATGGATGCTCACTCGGAGCCCGGTGCCGGGTGCTGGTGACACTGGCAGGGGGATGGATGCTCACTCGGAGCCCGGTGCCGGGTGCTGGGTGACACTGGCAGGGGGATGGATGCTCACTCGGAGCCCGATGCCGGGTGCTGGTGACACTGGCAGGGGGATGGATGCTCACTCGGAGCCCGGTGCCGGGTGCTGGTGACACTGGCAGGGGGATGGATGCTCACTCGGAGCCCGGTGCCGGGTGCTGGTGACACTGGCAGGGGGATGGATGCTCACTCGGAGCCCGATGCCGGGTGCTGGTGACACTGGCAGGGGGATGGATGCTCACTCGGAGCCCGATGCCGGGTGCTGGGTGACTCCGGCAGCCGCTCAGAGCAGCGCATTCCCCGCCGCTCATGCAAACCCTCGTCGCGTTCATGCAAAAGCTCCTTCTCTCTCTCCCTCTCGGTAATGACATTGGCGGTGGCAGCTCCCGTCTCCTCCCGCTGCCGCCCGCCCTCCCAAGCCCCCTTGTCATTTGCCTCCCCTTTATCGACAGCCTTTAATGGGATGAGGCTTTTGCCAGCAGAGAGGAGCCAATGTGTTCTCAGCGGCTGTCAAAGGCACTTGGGCTGCATAAAGAGCTTCCCATGTGGTCTCACTGCTAAAATATATATACAGGCACCAGACAAAACTGTCACCAGCGTGCCAGAACCATCATTAGCACTTGATCTTCCCAGCACAGAGGACATGCCTCAGCGAGTTATTTTCATCCCAAATCCTTCTTCTGTTGTCGTTGCACCCATTTTATTTTGGGAACTGGGCTGGGGAAGGGGACTTTGTTTTCCCTGCGCCTCATGGGAGAGACAGCACGGGCCTGGTGGGCACATTCTGTTCTCAGCAGGGAGCTGTGGCATCTCTGTGAGAGGTTTTGGAAAGCACCAGAAAAACTCCCGAGCTCCTGAACCCCTCAGGGTGAGCTTTGGGTGAGAGGGGAGGGGAGGGGAGGGGAGGGGAGGGGAGGGGAGGGGAGGGGAGGGGAGGGGAGGGGAGGGGAGGGGAGGGGAGGGGAGGGGAGGGGAGGGGAGGGGAGGGGAGGGGAGGGAAGGGAAGGGAAGGGAAGGGAAGGGAAGGGAAGGGAAGGGAAGGGAAGGGAAGGGAAGGGAAGGGAAGGGAAGGGAAGGGAAGGGAAGGGAAGGGAAGGGAAGGGAAGGGAAGGGAAGGGAAGGGAAGGGAAGGGAAGGGAAGGGAAGGGAAGGGAAGGGAAGGGAAGGGAAGGGAACACCCACAGAGCATTAAGACGAGCAATAATATGAGCAAGGCAAGGAGCTGATTTCTCCAATTTCTCCGATTTCTCTGATTTCTCTGATTTCTCTGATTTCTCTGATTTCTCAGTGGCAGGTGTCCCTGCTCATGGCAGGGGTGGAACAAGATGATCTCTAAGGTCCCCCCCAACCCAAACCAGTCTGGGATTCTATGAAATATTCCAGTAAATCTCAGACAAGATCACATTCATCAGCTTCCCCATGCAGACAGGTTCTGGAGGAACAATCCCCTGTGCTCACAGCCACAGTCCTGCTCTTCTTCCACTGATGCTCCTCTCTGCCCAAGCAAATGTCCTGCCCAGCATCTTTGGGCACAGAAACAGAAAAAGAGACCCCAGCACCAGCAGGAAATTATTTTTAAGAGCCAGAAGAACCCCTGAGAGGCCCATCATCCTCTGGCTGCCCAGCTCTGGGAGCACGATCAGATAAATAAAATTATTTTTTGGTTGGGCTTGATAACCCGAGAGGTCTTTCCCCACCTTAATGAGTCAATGATTGCAGCAGCTTCCTCCACCCCTGGCACAGGGCCGAGGGTGTTCAGGGATGTTCAGGGCTCATGCTGCTCAGCCAGCACCAGGCACAGCATCCTTGGAGCTGGATGTGGGCAGTGGATGCTCTCTGCCACCCCCAGGAATACCCACAGGAGCCACCTGCAGCCTCCCCCGAGGCCCCACGGGATCAGAGCGGAGTGATGAATTCATTGTGCGGCTTCGCAGACGGAAAGGGAGGCTAAATCCATCTCCTGAATTATTCACTGGGAATTGGTGCTCTGTTCTAGCAGACACACATCCAGCAGCTCCATAATGGGGAAATTCAGTATATATCATAGTAGTTAGACACGTATCCATTACACACAGCAGTTGTTAATCTCCAGTGAATGTGTTTAATAATAGCTATTTATGTACCATACATTAACTACCCCTTTTAAGCTGAAACTGAATGCAGATTTGAGCCCCTTAATTCAAAGCACTACTTAAAGCTGAGGCTCTGAGTCAGGATAATAACGGTTTCACAAGGGGAGTGTTTAAGTACTTCAAAATAAAGAAAACCTAAAAAAAAAAAAAAAAGGCAACAACAACAAAAAGAAAAAACCAACCCCAAAACATCTAAAGAGGTTTCTTGCACTTGAAATCCCTCCTGGGTGCAGACCTGTGGCTGAGAGGGGCTCCATGGGCAGAGGAAAGTGCAGCAGTGAGAGATTCTTCAGCCCCCAGGAGTGCAAAATTCCATGAGGAATGACTGAGGGATGCCCTGGGAATGTCCTGTTGGCAGCACTGGTGGCAGGGAGGGGAAGCCCAGCAGCACCTCCAGCCTCACAGACAACCAAACCCACCAGAAATGTGCCCAGAAAGGGAAAGAAGAAAACACCAGAATTCAGGATGAATTTTTCAGGATAATGCTGGAGTGAAACCCATGGGGGTACCAGGGCACTGGGATTGTGACACCCTGAACTCACCAGCCTGGGCCACGGCTGGTGCTGGGCTGGGACATCCTCACAGCTCCAAAAAACGACCCCTGAGGTGTTTATTTGTGTCAGCTCCTCCATCCCCGGGTGAAACACCCCCCTCAGAGCACACAGAGGGGCAGCAGGAGGAGGGGAAGGATCAAAGTGGGAGCCACTGGTGGGTCAGGGGCACTGGAGCCCCCAGAGGTTGTGGGGGGACCCCCATGCCTTCCTCCTGAACACCCCCCTACAGCCTCCACCTCTCCTGCTCTTCCCAGCCTCACCAGTTTTTTCCCATTTTGCTGGAAATTAGTTTTCCTGTGGGTAGTGGAGCCATGGCCTCTGCTCTTCTGTGGACTCATGGGGAGGGACAAGCCATCAAAACATCCTGAGGGTGGGACAGTCCTCACTGAGCTCCTGCGTGGGGATTCAGTGGTGTCACATCCTCTGCTTAGGGTGCCATTGCTGCAGCCTGGAGAGGAGAAGCTCCAGGGAGAGCTCCGAGCCCCTGGCAGGGCCTAAAGGGGCTCCAGGAGAGCTGCAGAGGGACTGGGGACAAGGCCTGCAGGGACAGCACACAGGGAATGGCTTCCCAGTGCCAGAGGGCAGGGCTGGATGGGAGATTGGGAACTGGGAATTGTTCCCTGCCAGGGTGGGCAGGGGCTGGGCTGGAATTCCCAGAGCAGCTGTGGCTGCCCCTGGATCCCTGGCAGTGCCCAGGGCCAGGCTGGACATTGGGACAGTGGGAGGTGTCCCTGCCATGGCTGGGGTGGCACTGGATGAGTTTGGAGGTCCCTTCCAACCCAAACCATCCTGGGATTCCAAGATTCCATTTTTCACTTTGTGAGGGCACTGACTTGAATTTCCCCTCCCGTTTTATTGCACCTTGGAGTCTCCAGGCATTCCCTGAATTCTGAATGCCAAATCCCTGAGTCCAGCAGCACCAGCTTTTCTCCTCCCAGAGCAACTGCAAGTTGTGTGTCAGAGCAGGGACAGCACAGTGACCCTCTCCTGGTGTCCCACCACGACTCCTGACCCAGAGGCACCTTGGAACCTATCATCCCTCGGTGAATTTTCCTCTGATGAGCATTGCTGTGGGGTGGGACATTTGCACCACGGACCATGTGAGGTGTCACTGTGGGCCTGATATTTCTGGGTCTGAGAGATTTCAGCCTGCTAGCAGCTGCTAACTTTTTCCCTAGGAAAAAATTTTCACAAAAGCTTCTTCTCAAAACGACCTTGGCAAACAACTTTTCTTTCTCCAAACAATCTTTCTCCAGGTGGTGTTTGCTGTTTCTGGTTTAACCAATGGGATTAGAGAGGTGTCGTTCCCATTCACCAACCATGTTAAGTCTGTAGTGGAACACCTTATAAAAGGTAGTAAGAATTAGACAATAAAGCCTTTTTTCTGTGCTCTTTGCCCTCTGAAATATTTGCAGTCTCTCATCTTTCTTTTGTGTCCTACAACGACAGTGTCACCTCCTGCTGACCATGGATGTGGCACCCACCTGGGACAGTCCTCGTGGGAAGAGAGAGGATCCCGCAGCAGCAACACCTGATTTCCCTGCCTGCTGTCACCCACTCCTCAGGAGATCCCCCAGAACTGCCCAGCCCTGATGGCAGAGCCCCCCCGGGGATTTCCCCAGGGACAGATCGGCAGCTGGGCTTTACACTCCTGCTCTTTATTCCCTTCATGATAATTCCTAACACTTGATTTGCTTTTTCGAGCCACTGCCGAGCACAGAGCTGACATTTTCAAAGCTGCCTCTGTTGGAACTCCGAGACCTTGTTCTTTAGCACTGACAGGCGGCTCATGGGGCTCTATTTAATTCATAAAGTTAGGAGCTGTGTTTTCCCGTGTACCTCCGTTTTCATTTCTCTCCTCTCTGAATTTTATCTGCCATTTTGTCACCAATCTCTTCCTATCTCCGAGTCTTTTTGCAGCCCCTCACAACCGGCCCTTGTTTCATTCCCAAAATAATTCAGCATCTCCAGATGAAGGTGTTACTGCAAAAAAAAGAGAAAATTGTTATAATTAATTAATGAATTAATTATATTAATTGTTATTAATACAATATAATTAATATTAATAATATATTAATACAACATGATTATATTATATATTATAATTTTGCAATTAAGCGGCTTTCAGGCAAAGATATGAGAATACAAATAACACCTCTTTACTAGGAATATTAAAAAGTACAAATGTTGTGGTACAAAAAAAAATCAAAAACAAGCAAACAAGAAAAAATCCTAGAAATGCTGACAGGATCAGAACACACCCTGACCCCCCGTTGGTCAGGCTGTTGGTGTCAGCCCAGCCAAGTCCTCCTGCAGTGACAGATGTGGTTCTGCTGGAGCAGAGATGATCCTGGAGAAGGCTCCAGTGGTGCTGAGATGGGTCCGCTCTCCCTCTGGGAATCCAGTGCACACAGGCTGTGCTGGTGTTCTGAATGCCAGCTTTGATCCAGGCGGGAATGCTGGGCTCCTCCCCCTGGGTGGAGCCTCTCCCCATGGGATGATGGGATTGTATCAGCCCTGCAGTGAGCCTGGATGGCCCATGAACAGCAGAGATCCCCTGGAGGGAGGATGGGTCCTGGAAGGGATAAAGAACACGGCCCCAGCTTCTTTAACAGCTGCCCAGCAACAGAAGGCACCGCCCCCTCCCCCTGGAGTTATAAGATAAAGAAAAAAAACACCTCTTCAACTGATTTCAGCAGATTGGGAATAGAATTCATCTGGCATTGCAACCCAAGACAGGAGGTTTATCCCTCTGCCTGTTATCACTGAGTTGCCACTCCCAGTCCGTGCCCTCAGCTGGTACCTGAAATCCCTCTTTGTCTTTGGGGTATCTCCTCTTCCCCAAGCCCCTTCCAAGCTCAGACAGGTCAGACATGAACATTGACTTGGATTTATCAGTGAGAAAAGCCTTGCCCATCCTCTCTCTCCCATTACACAACAGATTCCCAACACCTCAGACCTGCAGTGATTTTCTGGTGATTTCCAAATTTGTACTTTTAAAAATGTGAGCCTTTGGCATAGACAGGCATGGAGGGGCTGCCTTGGTGAGGTGTGTCCAGAGGGAATCCATGTCCAGAGGGAATCCATGTCCAAAGGAATCCATGTCCAGAGGGAATCCATGTCCAAAGGAATCCATGTCCAAAGGAATCCATGTCCAAAGGAATCCATGTCCAAAGGAATCCATTTCCAAAGGAATCCATGTCCAATGGGATCCATGTCCAAAGGAATCCATGTCCAATGGAATCCATGTCCAAGGGAATCCATGTCCAAAGGAACCCATGTCCAAGGGGAATCCATGTCCAAGGGAATCCATGTCCAAAAGGAATCCATGTCCAATGGGATCCATGTCCAAAGGAATCCATGTCCAAGGGAATCCATGTCCAAAGGAACCCATGTCAAAGGGGAATCCATGTCCAAGGGAATCCATGTCCAATGGGATCCATGTCCAATGGGATCCATGTCCAAAGGAATCCATGTCCAATGGAATCCATGTCCAATGGGATCCATGTCCAATGGGATCCATGTCCAAAGGAATCCATGTCCAAGGGGAATCCATGTCCAAGGGAATCCATGTCCAAGGGGAATCCATGTCCAAGGGAATCCTTGTCCAATGGAATCCATGTCCAAAGGAATCCATGTCCAATGGAATCCATGTCCAAGGGGAATCCAAATGCAAAGGGAATCCATGTCCAAAGGAATCCACATCCAAAGGGAACCTGTGTCCCAGGAAATCCCTGTCCCTGCTGCAAACATGTATTTCCCTGCTTTTGGATCCAGGAGCCATTCCAGCTCTGGCAGCTGCACCTTGGAGCTCCTGCTTTGTTCATTATCCCCAACATCCATTTCAAAGTTTTACGTTCTCGCCTCTCTCTGCAAAATCCAGATTTTTCCTCAGTTTTGGAAGGGGTTTTTGGCCTTTTATGAAAAACACAGCAATCGGAATTTTGTAATTTTTTGTGCAACAAGAGCTGCATGGAGAAAAAAAGATTTCTCTCGGTTCATTTGCAAACTGTGCATTTGTTTGTTTGTTTGTTTTACGTTATTCAAGCCTGGAACAAAGATAAAGGTTTCCCAAACTATTGCCAAATTGATTTTCAAAGGGTTTGGAGTCAACATTTCGTTTGACAGTATCGGAATACTTTGCTTCAATCATGCTTTTGGATTTTTCCAAATTAAATGAAAGGGAGTTTTTAAACTGAAGAATGTTTCAGGCCCAAAAAATCAAAACATTTCATTCTGAACATGTCAAAACTGGCCATTTTAAGCGCTTTCACATGTTTTTTTTTTCTCCAATAAACAAAATTGGGCAAATTCACCATCATTTCACAAAATACTTCAAGAGCTGACACACTTGTGTTTCCACCATAAAGAAATCGCATGGAACAAAAATTCATTAATCTCCTCCCCAGAGCTGGAGGAGCATTGGAGGGAAAAAAAAAACCTTCCAAGAATGAAAACATGGGAATTCCAAGGCAAAAATGGATCCATTAATTCTTCTGATCAGCAGCCTTTTCCCACTCTGAATTTTTTGTAGCTGAATTGCAGCCACATGGTTGGGACACACTCAGGTGTCAGATTGTGAGCTCCCCAGTGGTCTGCACTGGTTTGAACTGGGTGGCAGCCCCTCCATGGGATATCCATGGGATATCCCCACGGATAATTGTCCTTCCCTTCCTGCCTGGGAGCCTCCACTGGCCTCATTCCACTGAATGTGGAATGAAAGGTGAGATGTAAAAAATACTCTGGTACAAATATAAACCCCGTGTGAGCTTCATGGGCACTAAAGGGGCCTTTCCCTGCCAAAAATCCTTCCCCA
Source organism: Chamaea fasciata (assembly GCF_029207755.1). Lineage (NCBI taxonomy): Eukaryota > Metazoa > Chordata > Aves > Passeriformes > Sylviidae > Chamaea > Chamaea fasciata. The sequence goes on along the minus strand of NW_027094111.1, from coordinate 4,999,644 downwards.
TGGGGTGAGTCTCACTCCCAGGGCTGGATCTTTGGGCTGGAAAGGCTCTGGAATGCTCTGCTCCACTGGCGGGATGGGATGGGACTGAGTACCAAATATCAGTGCTGCGTTTGAGGTTAATTATCCCCCACAAACCTGTACAAAGCTGGCTTGGCATGGCAGTGAGCCCTGCCAGCTCTCCAGGGATTCACAGGATCACAGAATGTCCTGAGCAGAAAGGACCCACAAAGGTCCAGTCCAACCCCAGGCTGATGCCTTGGGAAGACTGAACTGGAACAGAGACTGGACACAGCTGGAGAATAAAGTAGGGATTTATTGAAAGGCCTCCAGGATCCACCTTGGGCAGGACAAGAGCCTGGCCAGGGCTGCACCCAAGGCAGACACAAAATGGTCACAAAATGGACAAACAGTCACGAGGTCTCACACTTTTATAAGTTTTGGTCCATTTGCATCTTGGGGTTTAATTGTCCAATTCCAGCTCCAGGCTGTGAGGTCCCATCCTGCTTGTCCCTCCCTCCAGCCCACCCTTGTTTGTGCTTTTGGGCCTGAGAGTTGTCCTCAGTGTGCAGCGGGAAAAGGATTTGTTTTGTGTCCCTGCTGTGTGCAGAGCTGAGTGACACTGACTGTGAGCTCAGAGCTGCACCCCTGGGCAGCACAGAACCTGAAATACATGGAAGATAAAACTCAAGGCATCAAGACCTTGCCCAGACCCCCAAGAATCCCAGCCTGGGCATCCCTGGAGCGCTGTCCAAAGGCTCCTGGAGCTCTGGCAGCCTCGGGGCCGTGCCCATTCCCTGGGGAGCCTGGGCAGTGCCAGCACCCTCTGGGGGAAGAACTTTTCCCTGCTCTCCATTCTCCTTCCTCCCCCTGGGCTCCCCAGAGTCCCTTGGCTCACACAAGGGGCACCCTGTGGCAGAGACACCCCCAGCCCCACTCCCCCTGCAGGAGCTGCCCAGCTGTGTCCAGGAGGAGTTGATTCCCTGTGCTCCCCAGCTCCCTGGGTGATTTATGGAGTGTGGGATTAAGGGTTGGAGCTGCTAACAGGGAGCTGGGAGATGAATGAAATTGCAAAGAGGATTTATGGGTGTGACTGAGCCCCTCTGCCAGTGACACCCAGCAGGGACTCTGGGCCGTCTGGGGAGGACAGAGGGGCACCAGGGCTGCAGAGAGATCTGGGACCCTGTGCCAGGTGTGAGTGGGATGAACAAGCAGAGCTCCATTCTTTTCCCAGTGTGCTATAAAAGAAATTATAGAACTGTAGAATACTCTGCACTGGCAGGGGCCCCCAAGGATGATCCAGTCCAACTTCCAGCCCTGCACAGACACCCCAAAAATCCCACCCTGGGCATCCCTGGAGCAATGTCCAAATTCTCCTGGAGCTCTGAAAGGCTCAGGGCTGTGCCCGTTCCCTGGGGATTCTGGTGAATGACCAACACAGGCAAGGGGATGTCCTGGGATATCCTGGACTTGCCTCGGTTAATTCCAGGTGGCCTAAAGGATGTGAGAACTTCTCCTCTTGAGGTTTCTGTGCATCAGATCCCTGCTGTGCTGTGAGGCCACCCTCAGGCACTGAACAGCACTGGGTGGGTTTGGTGCCACCAGCACATGGTGTCACTGGTGTGCACAGGCCCTGTGTTACTGCAGGCCAGCAAAAACATTGGAAAACACTTGCAAAACCCCCTCAGTTTGTGCACCTGCTTCTGATCCTTGAGCAGGGGGGCCTCTGTTGGCCCTGGAACTTCCTGACCGTTTCCCTGGAGCAGTGGGACATCTCCTCTCATCCTCCACCTCCAAGGAGACTCTGCAGTCCAACCTGTGCCAGTCCCAGGAGCATCCTGGAGCCACAGGCGTGGCACTGGGAGCTCTGGATCCGCCCCTGATGTGCCAGGGGTTCAGTTTAGCCCTGAGCTCCTCGCAGGAATGTGTCCCTGCTGGTTTGTTTGACACTGGGCAGCTGAGCAGAGCGCCAGGTTTCCTGTGTTGTCTGAACCAAGTCCAACCCCAACATTTCATCATTTCTCCTGCATTCCGGGCCTTCCCTAAAACTGCAGCAGCAGAAGCCCTGGGGCAAGTGTGGCTCTTGAACTCCTGTGGATCATTTAGGTGAGGAAAGGAGTGGATTTAAGTACTTTTAAAGCAATAGGGAGGAAACCCAGCTCCCCCTGGGAGTTCCTGGTGTGGGGAAACCACTCCTTTCCCCCATCCCCTGCAGCAGAGCTCCCGCACAGCTGGAGGGAGGGACTGGGGAGAGGCACCGGGACCACGCAGGGATCCCAAAAAAGAGAGAGCCCATCCTGGGCCAGGCAGGGCAGGGATGGATGTGCCTTTCCCGACGGGCTGGGGCAGGGCAGGGCTGGATGTGCCTTTCCCGACGGGCTGGGGCAGGGCAGGGATGGATGTGCCTTTCCCGACGGGGCAGGGCAGGGATGGATGTGCCTTTCCCGATGGGGCAGGGCAGGGATGGATGTGCCTTTCCTGACGGGGCCGGGGCAGGGCAGGGCTGGATGTGCCTTTCCCGATGGGGCAGGGCAGGGATGGATGTGCCTTTCCTGACGGGGCCGGGGCAGGGCAGGGATGGATGTGCCTTTCCCCACTGGCACAGGCAGGGCAGGGCTGGATGTGCCTTTCCCGACGGGCAGCTCCCACCGAGGCGCTCGGAGCCCAGCCCCGGCCCAGCGGGAGGCGCTGATCGAAGCCCGATGGATCGGGGGAGATCAAAGCTCGCCTTTTATCTCAGCCTCCCTTCTGCCTTCTTCCACAGCTGGAGGGCGTGTGTTCCCCTCCTTTGTAGCTGCTCCATCCCCTTCTTTAAATCTTCACTTAAAGCCTTCCTTTCTTCTCCAGCAGGCAGCCGCGTCCTCCCCAGCGCGCTGCTGTAATGCCCGTGGAGGATCCTGTTCCAGAGGCATAAATTACACGGCCCCGTGTCGGCTCCCCCTCGCCGGGCACCTCTCGCAGGTAACCCTCGGTGTTAAGTGCGCATTAAGCAGCGCCGAGCGGCTGCGGCGGAACAAAGAGCGGCTCGGGGGGACACCCCCGCGCCCGCCGCTCATTAGGATCGATGTCGGGATGAAGGCTGAGCCCCCCCGCGCTGCTGCCGGGGCTGCCACCGCCTAATTGGATCCAATGTAAGGTATTAGAGGCACATTAGGAGATGACACAGATTGGGTTTGGCTCGTTCTCAGCGCGCCAAGAGGCCTCGGTGGCTGTCATGGGCACGGCCAGGGGGAAGTGCCAGGGTGTCCCTGTCACCTCCTGGCGCGGGGTGACCTCGGGGCTGGAGCACCCAGAGCAAGTCCCGTGCTGCTGCTGCTGAGCACTGTCACCTGCAACACGGGCTGGAAGGGCTGCTCTGGCCACCCCCGGCAGCAGGAGGGCTCACAGGGCCATCCCAGATCCCATATCCTAGTCCTGGTGATGGGGGATACACCCAGTCCTGGTGATGGGGGATACATCCAGTCCTGGTGATGAGGGGTGCACAAAGTTCTGGTGATGGGGGATGCACGGAGTCATTAACAGGGATGTGGCTGCCCCAGGAAAATGCCAGAATATCCCTTGGTGTCCCCCAGGAAAATGCCAGAATATCCCTGGTCTGGCACTGAGGGCTCAGGCACAAGGCCATCAAGTGGGAGACCTTGCAGGGGATTGCTGCTGAAGAGCAAAGACACTGCAGCCAAGCCTCAGCAGCAGCACCAGAGCTCCACAGGCTCTGTTCCCACTTTGTCCTACCCAAAAAAAACCTCATCACCTCATCCTACCACTGCCTTTGCCTCTTTCCCGGGATCCTGCAGACCCAGGGAGCCTCTTTGGGCACAGGGATCACAGGGCTGGACTTAGAACACAGGGACACCACAATTGGAGGTGTGGGGTGGACAGAGGGTTTCATTAATCCTTAGCACTGTCAGCCAGCCCTCGAATCCCTGCTGGAGAAGCTCTTTGGTGCCCACAGGCAGGGGCAGGGTCAGTCTGAGCCGTGCAGGAGGAGGGTTCAAGTCCTTGGTTCTGCTCACAGTGACTGCAGCTGCTGCTGCTGACAGGCAGCCCCAGCCTATTTTAATATCTCACAGCAATGAGCTCTGCAGCTTAACCACAGGCTGGAGAGGAACTGGTGTCAGTTCGGAATTCACTGCCTTTTAATTTCCTGCGTTATGATTTTCTGCGTTTCCGGAGTTTAATTTCTTGCCATCTTTATTTTCTCATCGCTGTCCAAGAGAGGATCTGGGGGCTGCTCTTCTTACTGCTGAGACCAAAAATACTGCACAGCCAGCAGTTCCCTACGAGGCTTTGCAATAGATTAGCACCTTCAGCACCATTTTTGTTCCCCCCCACCAAAAAACCTCACCCAAACCCCCTCAAAAAAAAAACAAAAAAAAACCCAACCAAAAACAAACAAACAAACAAACAAAAAAAAACTGAAACAACCCACTCAAAAAAAAAAAATCCTAGCAAAGAAGTGAAGGAATATTGAACAATCCCAAGTAAAGCACTGCAGATCAGCTTCTGAAGGTGAGTGGGGAATTAGAGTTTCTGCTTAACGTGCTCCTGTTTGAGGAACAAAATGCAGAATTGTGGGTGCTGCAGGGGCTGTTTTGAGCAGACACAACACTGCCAGGACCTGTGCTGAGAGCCATCAGTGTCAGGCCTCACCCTTCCTGCTCTCAGCATCACAGTCACCACCCAGGGTCCCTCCTTTGCTCAATTTTAACAGAGGAGCACAAAGGGGTGAACCCAGGGTCATCTGCCTTCCTGCCACGCTGTCCCAGTGCCCTGGAGCACAGCAGGATGGTCCAGCACACGAGAGGGGCACCAGTGAGTGGTGGCACAGCCAGGGGAGGCAGGAAACACCTCCCTGGAGCAGGAAATTTGTGATCACAACATTATTTACCACAGCCCCGAGGCTGCCAGAACTCCGGGAGCGTTGGGGCAACGCTCCCAGGCACAGGGTGGGATCGTTGGGATGTCCTGGGCACGGCCAGGATCCTCCCAGCTCAGGATATCCCATGATCCTGCAGTTCTGGGCTTCTAAACTGCCAGGAAGATGCAGATTTGGGCTGAGGAGCAGGTCCTGGATGCTGGCAAGGAAGATGAGGGTCTCCTGCTGAGCGCTGTGACACTTTGCTAAAGTGTTCCGAGAGCTCTTCCTCCCCAGCCCAGGCAGCTAATGGCTGGTTTATGTCCTGAAGCAGGAGGGTTTGGGTCCCCTGCAGATTTTTATCCCATTTAATGTAACTGTAGATATCCTCTGTATTCATATAAATGAATAATCCTTTCGGAATCCTTCTAAGCACTTTGCCTTAGCAGGCTGGATGTTATTAATCATAATGCTCTGCACTTAGACAGCGTTTTACCTATTCAGGGCGCTGAACAAACAGTGCCTAATTAACCCTCCCCATGCCGAGGGAGATGATTATCACCTTTGCTGTCTGGGGGAGGGGAGGGGGGAGGTGGCACCAAAAGTGTCAGTGAGTGGGGATTTGGGGTCAGGGCTGCCTCTTTCTCCTCCTTCCCTGTGGCAGTGGGCACAGGTCAGTCTCTGTGGCTGTAGACCTGCTCAAAACTTCCGTTTCCTTCCTGAGAATTCATAAAAACGCAGCATGGAAGGAGCCAGTTCCACGTTCCACCAGGGACACCTCCCACTGTCCCAGGCTGCTCCAAGCCCCATCCAGCCTGGCCTTGGGCACTTCCAGGGATCCAGGGGCAGCCACAGCTTTGCCAGGGCCTCCCCCACCCTCGCAGAGAAGAATTTTCCCCTAATACTTAATCTAATCCCACTTTCTGTCAGTGTAAAGCCACCCCCCTTGTCCTGTCCCTAGGTGCCCTTGTGAAGATTTCCTCTCCCTCTTCCTTGTAGAATTCTGGGACAACATCATTTAATTCCCCAACAACCGAGTGGCTTTTTTTGCACTGAAAGTGCAGAGAGCTGAAAACTAGAACTAAAAGCATTTAATTAACTAAACAGAAAATCAGCACTGCGAAAACCGAGCTCTTCTTGGGGGCAATTTTTGTCTTGTCAAAGCAATGGGGAGTTGGGGTGGGTGGAGGGAAATGCCACCAGAGCAGCTCGGGCTGGGTTTGCTGTGCAGCCACCACCAGCAGCAGGGGAATAGTGATGATAATAATAATAATAATAATAACAATAATAATAATAATGATGCTAATGATAATATCCCTGTGCCTGGGTTCCCCGCAGCAGACGGATCCCAGAGCACATTAGAAACGGGGTTGCTGCTGTCACTCCTCCTGCTCAGGCTGGCTTGTCACAAATGCCACGCAGCTGAGAGGCAGGCTGGAGCTGCCAGCAGCCTCTCGTGTCCCCTGGGGGGACCGAGGCTCTGTGACACTCCCAGCAGGGCTGGCACAGTCCCTGTCACACCCTGCTGATGAGGGACCTCGCACCCCTCCCTTCCCTGGCCTGCTCCACTCCCAGGTGGCCCAGGGTGGTGGGGACAAGTCTCACCCTCCTGTAGCCCATCACACACAGGGTTAATTAACCCTTCCTGCCCCAGGAATGAGGCTCAAGGGATGAGGAGGGAGCACGCCATGGCCAGGACACCTGGAGCTCATCTGTGGGGCCAAATGCCCCCCTTGCAGCAAGGTCCTTATGGCAGGGAAACAGCAGGGGCGGTCCCTGTCCCTCCTGCACGGGAGAGGAGCCGGCCCTGCTGGTGCCACCAGGGTGCCTGGCCTGGGGTAGGAGGTGGGAATCAGGAGCTGAGGGGGTTAATCCTCCTCACCCTGCCCGGGCTGGGATGTGCTCCTCTGCCCTGGTAGTTAGGGATAGGGAAAAACATCCCCCAAAGGGACAGCCCCCAGGGAGAGCCCCGTGGACTGCCCCAAATACCGCCCCAAAGGAGAGTCACAAGGACAGCCCCAAAGGACAGCCCCAATGACAGCCCCAAAGGAGAATCCCAAAGAACAGCCCCAATGACAGCCCCAAGGACAGCCCCAAAGGACAGTCACAAGGACAGCTCAAAGGACAGCCCCAAAGGACAACCCCAAAGGACAGCCCCAAGGACAGCCCCAAGGACAACCCCAAAGGACAATCCCAAAGGACAGCCCCAAATATAGCCCCAAAGGACAGCCCCAAATATAGCCCCAAAGGAGAGTCCCAAAGGACAGCCCCAAAGGACAACCCCAAAGGACAATCCCAGAGGACAGCCCCAAGGACAGCCCCAAAGGACAGTCACAAGGACAGCTCAAAGGACAGCCCCAAGGACAGCCCCAAAGGACAGCCCCAAGGACAGCCCCAAAGGACAGCCCTGAGGCACAGCCCCGAGGACAGCCCCAAAAGACAGTCACAAGGACAGTCCCCATGCCGGGCAGCCCCTGGCACAGGATTCTTGTGGTCAATCCTGCAAACAGAACCCTCTGACCAAGGGGTCACCTTGGCTCCCCCAGAGAGAGCTGTAGGGGCCAGGGACACTCCCAGACCAGGGACACTGTCCCAGGGGCACTCCCAGCCCTGTCCAGCCCTTCCAGGGATGGGGAGTTCACACCCTCCAAAGTTCAAATCCTCACTTTCCTTGCAGTGTGACCCGAGGGAAGCTGCTCTCCCGTGCCTCAGTTTCCCCGGGTGATGGCATGGATGGAGGCTGTGCTCTACACTCCAGAGGCCAGGAGGAAAAACCCTTTGCAGGGAGCACCAAAAGAGAAGCTCCTGGGGTTTGGAGGTGGTGCTTCCATGGCATCCCTTACCCGGGGCAGGGAATTTGATGGGGATGCCTGCACATGGGAGCGAACCCCACTCCCCCTCGGCTGCCCCGTCGTTTCCCTGGGAGAGCCGTGGGAGGTGATGAATTGCCCAGGAGGGAAGGCAGCGGTGCCCTCTCTGTTTGTGTGCAGTGTGTCTAATCTACTGATATATGCTGCATTCATCCCTTTTAAATATAAATCAATAAGCTGCTGTATTTCAAGCAGGGGCCAGTCAATGTGCACTATAAATGTCTTCATTCCCCGGGGTGCCCCGGCTGGCCTGGAGGGCTGCAGCTCACGGGCACCCAGGGACAGCAGACGTGCTCAGGCTTTTCCAGGGAGCGGTGCCAAGGACCCAGGGAGGCCATGGCAGGGTTTTCCCTCCCTCCTGAGGCTGCAGCAGCACAGAACCAGCCCCGTTCCTGCCCTTGGGAGCCAAACCGGCCCAGTTTGGGAGTAAACAGCTCATCCCAGTCCCTGCTGGGCAGCCTAGGGGGTTTGCACAGCTCAGGCCAAGCCAGCAGTGTCTGCTCACAGCCCAGAAAGCCAAAGGTGATCCCACAGCACGGGCAGCAGGGAAGGGGGAATTCTGCCCTGCTCAGTGAGACCCCACCTGCAGAACTGCCCCAGGACTGGAAATTCCAACACCAGCAGCACCTGGAGCTGCTGGAGAGAGCCCAGAGGAACCCCCGGAGCTGCTCCAGGGCTGGAGCCCCTCTGGAGCCAGGCTGGGAGAGCTGGGGGTGCTCCCCTGCAGAGGAGAAGCTCCAGGGAGAGCTCCGAGCCCCTGGCAGGGCCTAAAGGGGCTCCAGGAGAGCTGCAGAGGGACTGGGGACAAGGCCTGCAGGGACAGCACACAGGGAATGGCTTCCCAGTGCCAGAGGGCAGGGCTGGATGGGAGATTGGGAACTGGGAATTGTTCCCTGCCAGGGTGGGCAGGGGCTGGGCTGGAATTGCCAGAGCAGCTGTGGCTGCCCCTGGATCCCTGGCAGTGCCCAAGGCCAGGCTGGACACTGGGACAGTGGGAGGTGTCCCTGCCATGGCTAGGGTGGAACCAGACGATCTTTAAGGTTCTTTCCAACCAGTTTGGGATTCCACAATTTCACTTTTCCCTCCCTCAGTCCCATGGGCGAGGGCTCTGTCCCTGTGTGCACTGTATGGCCAGGCTGTGCTGCTCAGCCTCAGCCCCTCACACCCTGCAGGAGCAGTCAGGGCCTCCCCTGACCTTCTGTCCGAGCTCTTGGTCCCTCCATCCTTGCCAGGGACCTTGGGGTGCAGCTGCATTTGTAGACCTGGGCCATCCCTTCTCCAGATTCCATATCCCACTTTAGTCTCTCCTGGAAATCCCCCTGGGCTCGGGCTGAGGCTGCAGCAGCACAAGGAGCCCCCAGGCCCACGGTGGGCGCTGCAGCTGTGTCTTGCAGTGCTCTGTCCTGCAGTGCCGTGTCCCTGCAGTGCCGTGTCCTGCAGTGCCCTGTCCTGCAGTGCCCTGTCCCTGCAGTGCCGTGTCCTGCAGTGCCCTGTCCTGCAGTGCCCTGTCCCTGCAGTGCCGTGTCCCTGCAGTGCCGTGTCCTGCAGTGCCCTGTCCTGCAGTGCCCTGTCCCTGCAGTGCCGTGTCCCTGCAGTGCCGTGTCCTGCAGTGCCGTGTCCCTGCAGTGCCGTGTCCCTGCAGTGCTGTGTCCCTGCAGTGCCGTGTCCTGCAGTGCCCTGTCCCTGCAGTGCCGTGTCCCTGCAGTGCTGTGTCCCTGCAGTGCTCTGTCCTGCAGTGCCGTGTCCTGCAGTGCCGTGTCCTGCAGTGCTGTGTCCTGCAGTGCCCTGTCCCTGCAGTGCCGTGTCCCTGCAGTGCCGTGTCCTGCAGTGCCCTGTCCCTGCAGTGCCGTGTCCTGCAGTGCTGTGTCCCTGCAGTGCTCTGTCCCTGCAGTGCCATGTCCTGCAGTGCCCTGTCCCTGCAGTGCCCTGTCCCTGCAGTGCCATGTCCTGCAGTGCCGTGTCCTGCAGTGCCGTGTCCCTGCAGTGCCCTGTCCCTGCAGTGCTCTGTCCTGCAGTGCCGTGTCCTGCAGTGCCGTGTCCTGCAGTGCCGTGTCCCTGCAGTGCCGTGTCCTGCAGTGCCCTGTCCCTGCAGTGCCCTGTCCCTGCAGTGCCGTGTCCTGCAGTGCCGTGTCCCTACAGTGCCCTGTCCCTGCAGTGCCGTGTCCCTGCAGTGCCGTGTCCCTGCAGTGCCGTGTCCCTGCAGTGCCGTGTCCTGCAGTGCCGTGTCCCTGCAGTGCCGTGTCCCTACAGTGCCCTGTCCCTGCAGTGCCGTGTCCTGCAGTGCCGTGTCCCTACAGTGCCCTGTCCCTGCAGTGCTGTGTCCCTGCAGTGCCCTGTCCCTGCAGTGCCGTGTCCCTGCAGTGCCGTGTCCTGCAGTGCCGTGTCCCTGCAGTGCCGTGTCCCTACAGTGCCCTGTCCCTGCAGTGCCGTGTCCTGCAGTGCCGTGTCCCTACAGTGCCCTGTCCCTGCAGTGCTGTGTCCCTGCAGTGCCCTGTCCCTGCAGTGCCGTGTCCCTGCAGTGCCGTGTCCCTGCAGTGCCGTGTCCCTGCAGTGCTGTGTCCTGCAGTGCTGTGTCCTGCAGTGCTGCAGCTCCAGGCTCAGCTGGGTGAGCCCCAGGGCTGAAAATCACCCTGGACCCGGGGCTGAGCAGAGCAGGGACTCGGCTCCTCCTGCCAGACTCCAATCACCTGTGCGATAAATTCAGATTTTCCTCTCAGCTTTCCTGCCTATCACTCCTGTCAGTCCATGCCCACACAGGGTGAGCCCAGCAGTGCTCGTGGGGGTCAGCAAAACCCCCTCCATGGGGCAGGAATGGAGCCAAATGATGCCTCCAGCCACATCTTCCCTGCTCCTTACCCTGCTGGGAGCTGGGCAATAGCGCTGCTGCTAGGAGAGTTTTAAAAAAATAAAATAAAATAAAATAAAATAAAATAAAATAAAATAAAATAAAATAAAATAAAATAAAATAAAATAAAATCTACTCCTCACAATTGCAAAATGGTTTCAGATCCAAGGACTGCTAATTATACAACAGTTTCAGATCTAGGCTATTATTTATGATCAAAAAATGTCAATTTGTATAGACTCCAACATTTCACCTACTAAAAAGCTCACCCATTAATTCATGTTGCATTTAAATGTTCGTTTTAGGCCAGATTTCTCTGGTTAATGCACACGATTCTCTTTCAAGTCCTTTGGAAGCCAGAGTTGAAGTTGAAAAGGAGAAGCAGTCCCTTTTCTGGAATCTTCTGCTCAGAGGAAAAAAAAAAAGATGTTAATTATCCCTCAATATTTTATTAATAATCAATTTCTTATGATTATTTTTTTAATGAGACGTCATAACATAAATGCCCTCGTTTTCTGCAGTGCAGTGTGGTATTTGTAAGAGCCTGTGATACAGTTTGCATGAATAATTCCCATTCAATTGACTATTCCCAAACTGTTCCCTTCAATCCTGGGCTATTTATTCCTGGGGATGTGTGGCTGGCCCCTCCACTTGCAGGGTAAAATCACTAATTGGGTGAGTGGGGTTTCACAAGCCTGACAGATTCAGGGTTAGTGGGCAGCGCAGAGGGAAGAACGCAGCCACCAGGTGGAAATATGGATAAAAACCCCCTCAGATCTGGGAGGTTTCAGGATCAGGAAATGTTTCCCTGAAGCTCTGGGTGTCATTTGAGAGGCACAGCAAGAAAACTGCTGCGCTCTGGGTCAGGAGAGTTCTCCCTGCAGCAGTGACTCCTGGAGGGAGGATTTGATAACCAGGGCCAGATTTCCCTGCTTGTTCTGAAGCAAAAGGGGAAAAAAAAAAATTAAAAAAATCACCATTTGGGGGATTGGATCCTTTCAGGACTGCATGACCCCAAGTGACAATACAATGGAATGATGCCCATGATGGATTTCTGAGGGCACAGACCCCCCAGCACCGTGTGATGCAGCTGCAGCTGTGCCCGGGAGTGCCTTGATAAGGAAAATCAAATCCCGTGCCACAGGGCATGGGGAACATTCTTGGGGTCAGGGAGGCCCTTCCCAGCCCCAGCTGAGGCCAGGCTGCATTTCAGCTCATTTCTCACTGAGGATGAGATTTCCAGCCACTCTCCACTCAGGGCAGGAGCCAACGACCCTGTGCTGGCTGCCCTGACACTGGGTCAGGTGGCTCTGCGTCATCTCCCTGAGCCAAAACTGCCTGCTGGGAGCAGGGGTGAGGGCACATCCCCAGGGTCAGGGCGCATCCCCAGGACCACAGCACATCCCCAGGGCCAGGGCTCACCCCCAGGGTGAGGGCACATCCCCAGGGTCAGGGCGCATCCCCAGGACACTGGCACATCCCCAAGATGATGGCCCAGGACCACGGCACATCCCCAGGGTCAGGGCTGATCCCCAGGACCACAGCACATCCCCAGGGCCAAGGCTCACCCCCAGGGTGAGGGCACATCCCCAGGGCCAGGGCACATCTCCAGGACTATGGAACATCTCCAAGAACATGGCCCAGCCCCAGGATGACGGCCCAGCCCCAGAACAGTGGCACATACCTAGGGTCAGGGCATGTCCCTAGGTTAGTGGCACTTCCCCTGGACACTGGCACATCCCCAGGACCATGGCCCAGCCCAGGACAATGACCCAGCCCCAAGACAATGACCCAGCCCCAGGACAATGACCCAGCCCTGGACAATGACCCAGCCCTGGACAATGACCCAGCCCAGGACAATGACCCAGCCCCAGGACAATGACCCAGCCCCAGGACAATGACCCAGCCCTGGACAATGACCCAGCCCCGGACAATGGCCCAGCCCAGGACAATGACCCAGCCCTGGACAATGACCCAGCCCTGGACAATGACCCAGCCCAGGACAATGACCCAGCCCCAGGACGATGGCCCAGCCCTAGACAATGACCCAGCCCTGGACAATGACCCAGCCCTGGACAATGACCCAGCCCAGGACAATGACCCAGCCCCAGGACAATGACCCAGCCCAGGACAATGACCCAGCCCTGGACAATGACCCAGCCCAGGACAATGGCCCAGCCCCAGGACGATGGCCCAGCGCCCCCGGTGAGGATCCGCAGAGCGCCTGGAGGTGGGAGGGAATCCCTGCATTCCTGCGGGGAGGGGGAAGCAGCCGTGGGTGATAAGACCCTGGCAGCGTTCAATAAGTCTCCGAGCCTGCTGCCTAAGTGAGATGTTGACAGAAACAAAAGAAACCCCGATAGGAAATCTCTCCCCCTCCTGGAAGAGGGCGAGGGTTTTCTTGGAGGGGGGAGAGGAAGGTTTGCATACATTTCAAGGCTCAGCCAAAATACAAAGTGCTTTTTGTGAACGCAAGAGAAAAGGACGTGAAGCAGGCAGAAGAGGAGGAGGAAGAGAAGGGGAAGGATGCCTCAATACAAAAAAGCTTAGCCTGATAAAATATTTAGGACGGGCTCACACATCAGAATATTAATGCTCTGCATTCCTTGTGCTTGCACTCTGTTGATCTTCATTCTCCAGTGACCTTGTTTACAGTATCTGAATTTGCAGTCTGCATTTTAATAAGGCCCTGAGAGAAGGTCTGAGACACAGCGCCTCGCTGAACCAACTTCAAAACCCTGCTCCGACTGGTTGGGATTCTGGAGGATGGGATGTGGCTCCGGGCTGCCTGGTGCCCTCCGAGGACACAGACCCTCCGGAGAGCCCACCCCGGGGCAGCCCGAAACTGGGGCAGCGCGGACAGCCTCCTCCGTGCCCTTAATTAATTAATTTCCCTGCCCACCTCCTCCAAGGCTCGGTGGGAGCCTGAGCTGCCCCCGCAGGGTGCACAAGGGCCCTTCTCTTCCTCCTGCCGTGCCCAGGTGACCCCGGGGACACGGAGCGGCTGCTCCCCACGGGCTGTGCCGGCCGGAGTTAAGCAGCTGCAAGTGCCGGGGAGCCACGGTCCCCTCGGCAGGCAGCGCGGCGGGCCGGAGGCATCCGCCGTCCCCTGCAGCGCCTGCAGAGCGACGCGTGTTCCCGGCCCTGAATTGCCTAATGGGCTGTGAAGGGTCTCAGCAGGCAGAGCCCAGGCTCGGGGGGATGTGCGGGAGATGGAGCAGGCACAGAGTGTTTGTCACATCTGCTCCCTGTTTCTGCCGAGACGCGCTCCGAGCCGGGGAGGGCAGCGGGAGCCGGGAGCCGGCCGGGGGATGCTACAGCGCCCGGCCCGGCTCTGGGGCTGGCGAGGTCCGGCAGGGCTGGGCCGAGCTCTGGGCACGGGATTGCGATGGCACGGGGCTTATCCTGCTGCTGTCCTCGTCCAGCTGCGGTCCCCATCCTGCACCGTCCCCATCCTGCACCGTCCCCATCCTGCACCGTCCCCATCCCGCACCGTCCCCATCCTGCCCCGTCCCCATCCCGCACCGTCCCCATCCCGCACCGTCCCCATCCCGCACCGTCCCCATCCCGCCCTATCCCCATCCTGCCCTGTCCCCATCCCGCACCGTCCCCATCCTGCACCGTCCCCATCCCGCACCGTCCCCATCCTGCCCCGTCCCCATCCCGCACCGTCCCCATCCCGCACCGTCCCCATCCCGCACCGTCCCCATCCCGCACCGTCCCCATCCTGCCCCGTCCCCATCCCGCACCGTCCCCATCCCGCACTGTCCCCATCCCGCATCGTCCCCATCCTGCACCGTCCCCATCCCGCACCGTCCCCATCCTGCCCTGTCCCCATCCCGTACTGTCCCCATCCTCCTGTCCCCATCCTGCTGTCCCCGTCCCGCTGCGGTCCCCGTCCCCCCAGCAGAGGGTGGTGGCAGCCCGCGGACACACCAGGGCTGGCTGGCTCTGGGGACAAGCAAGGACATCCCGGGCTGCCGGCGGTGCCCGGTGTCCTGCCCTGCTGCCGGCAGCTCCCGGGAAGAGTCGCTGTCCCCAGGGCCAGCCCTGCCCTGTTTGTCCCCGGAGAACGCGCTGCGAGGTTGGTGCGGAGCCCGGGCACGGCACAGAAAACAACACCGGGGCCTGCGGGGTTTGGGAACAACCGCCTTGAAAGCAGGTCCTGGAAATGAGTCACATCCCTCAAATCCCCAAAACGTTCAGAGGGTGGGGGAGACCCTTCCCTTTATCCCACCCTACTCCTGATGGATTTTGGGGCACCCTTTCCTTGTCCCACCCCACTCCTGCTGGGTTTTGGGGAACCCTTCCCTAATCCTATCACACTTCTGCTGGGGTTTGGAGCATCCTTCCCATTATCCCACCCCACTCCTGCTGGGGTTTGGGGCACCTTTCCCTTGTCCCACCCCATTCCTGTTGGGTTTTGGGGCACCCTTTATCTCACCCCACTCCTGCTGGGTTTTGCTTTAAGAAGAACCAGAAGTCCCGTGATTCGGACAGGCAGCTACACTCCCTCCCCCTCACCGCCCACTCCATCTCTCCTCTCACTGTCCCCTGGGTGAGTTCCGTGCCGTGCCATGCCTGGAGTGTCCCCGTGGTGCCACAGCCAGGGGACCGTGAGGGCAGTGTCCTGGAAAGGCTCTCCAAGGTGTGTCACAGCGTGGGCACAGTGCCAGTGCAGCAGAGGCAGTTTGTGCCCACACAGCACTTGGCACGTTTCTGCTCCGACATAAATCATGGAGTCACAGAATATCCTGAACTGGCAGGGACCCACAAGGATCATCAAAGGACACCTCCTGAAGGGGCTCGGCTCAGTGAGTGAATCCTCATGGAGACTCTGGCAGGGAAGGGAGGATGATTTGTTTTATTTTTGGTGGGGTTTTTTGGTTTTTTGGGGGGTTTTTTGGTTGGTTTTTTGGGTGTTTTGTTTTGTTTTGTTTTGTTTTGGCTTTTTTTCCCCCACAAATAGGAAAATACAATCTGCAGGCAAAGCAAAGGTGGGTACGTGGGGCGGATTCCTTCCAGTCTAACGCTTCTCACCTCAGCGTCCACAGGGCCGTGCAGCCAGCTGGGTGTTCCTGCTCCTGCACAGCCTCCTGGAGACCTTCCCTGTTTCAATCCTGCTCTTTCCTGCAAAAAGTTCAACTCTCTCCCCTTTGACTGCTCGCAGAGGAATATCTCAGGGCAAAGCAGCACCTTCCAGAGGAGTCACACAGCCCTGTGGCACCCAGGGATGGTGATGAGCTCCAGTGCCTGGTGCTTCTCCCCGTGAAAAGGGAGGAGTTTGAGGCTCCAGGGCTGCACCAGAGCGCTGAGATCTCCAGCAAAGCAGGGAAAACGTGCAGCTCCAGCTCAGGACTGATTCACTGCCCTGACAGGGGTTCAGAGATGATTTTCAAGAGCAAGAAAGGATGTTCCTCCTCCCGAGTGACATTTCTTTGTGCTCTGAGGAGCTGCAGGCACAGAGGTGCATTCTGGCCCTGTCTCTGCTCAGGGTCTGTGAGCAGCTCAGGTGCAGGCTGGGCAAGTTTGGCCTCGCAGCTCTTCCCTTCCTGGGCAGCTGCTTGCTCCATCCTTGGCACTCGCACCCCTCCTGCCACTTGCTTTTTTTAGGCTGCCTGAATTGAATTCCAAACCATTACATGAGAGATCCTGCGCACTCTCTTGTAGTCCTGGGGATATTTTCCCCCAGTTCAATCCTTGCCTGCAGGAGACCGTCCTGGGAGCTGCAGAGAGCTGAGCTGGGTGTTCCCATCGTGACCAGTTCGACCACTGAAGCTTGAGGTCAACTCCAGGGTGAAATAAACCTCAGTGCTTCGAAACTACATTTTTAGGAGTCCCTCCCAGACTGGGGACAGGCTGAGAACACCCACCAGGCCCTGCTCTGAGATGACTGGGAAAGATGACAGAGTGCACAGAGCTCAAGGCTGACTTTTGTTTTCCAGTTCAAAGCTTTTGGCACCGTCCCCGTCTCTATTTCCAACTTGGCTTGGCACCATCAGAAGGGCGAGAGTGTGGCCACTCATTAAGTAAATCCCAGTTCTCCCTGGGCTCTGCAGCTTGGCTGACAACACCAAGATCCCAGGGAGGTGGGATTCCCTGGGAAAAGGCAGAGGCAGCTCACAGGGAGACACAGCAGGCTCTGGGGCCGGGCTGTGGACACAGCTCAGCATCCCCCTGATACAGCTGGTGAAGGGTCTGTCCCCTGGGAGGTGCCTGTGGGGCCACCACTGTGCCCAGAGGTGTCACTTGGGGAGCAGGACGAGGCTGCTGAGTACCTGGCACTGGGGTGTGGAGGGGGAGGCTGATGTCTCCTGGAGCCTGGAAGTGTCTGTGGGGAGCTGCAGAGTGCTCTGGAGGCTCACTGCACACCTGCTGAGCCCTGCCAGGCATTTTTGGGGTGTGGAGGTGCAATCTCCAGAGAAAGGGGTTCATGTCCTTGGGGATATGAGGCTTTGGAGCCTCAACAGCTGGGAATTTCCCTGGTGTGTGTGCAGCTGTCCAGCACATCTGTGCCTCGGAGCAGCAGCCAAGGGCCCTGATCCTCTGCTGGGAGGGTCTCACCCTCACCCCCAGCTCCTGGGAGTGCCAAAATCCATCAGCAGAGCCCTCGGCAGGCAGCTGGGAGCTGGGAGGGCTGGCAGGGGGGATCTGCAGCCCTGGTTCCATGTCTGAGGTGTTTAATTTTCTGAAATTCTTTTCCTGGGGAATTTTCTGTAAACAGAAGAAATGTTTTTATAGCAATACCTATGTTATTCATTCCTTTCCCTAGGAGGGACTTCTCCTTGATGTCCCTCTGCTCTGACCAATGTGATTGAAGAGGTTTGTCTTTGTCACCAATCAGATTGGTCTGTGTAGAATAGTGTAAAAGGGAGACACATCCCAAAAATAAAGGAGTCGTTTTCAGCCTTCTGAATCTCGGAGTCTGTGTCGTTGTGGTGTAAAACAGCGTCACAGCACCTTCTCCAGACTGGAGCTCTGGGGACACAGGGCAGGGTCACACCTGCCAGGGGGAGGGGACATGGGGTAAAGCCTGAGCCCCACCTCTGCCAGGACTGCTCCAAGCCAGCCCAGAGGAGGAGTTTGGGGAGTTTCCCCCTGCCTCGGGGGGATGTGACGCTCTGTGCACCCCAATATGCCCAGTGCAAGAGAGAAAACCATTTCCATGGGGAGCCTGGAAAAATCACTGGGAGCAGCCTCTGGTGCCTCTGTGGGTGTGTCCCCAAGGCAGGAGGGCCACCCAGAGTGGCACTGGGTTCCTCAGGAAGGACATTCAGTGGCACTGTGTCCCATGGGAGGGCCATTCGGTGACACTGTGTCCCACCAGGAGGGACGTTTGGTGGCATTGAGTCCTGCCAGGAGGGACATTCAGTGACACTGTGTCCCACGGGAGGGCCATTTGGTGACACTGTGTCCCACCAGGAAGGACATTCAGTGGCACTGGGTCCCACGAGAGGGACATTCAGTGGCACTGGTCCCACCAGGAAGGACATTTGGTGGCACTGGTCCCATGGGAGAGCCACCCAGAATGGCACTGGGTCCCACAGGTGGGCCATTTGGTGGCACTGAGTCCCACAGGAGGGACATTTGGTGGCACTGAGTCCTGCCAGGAGGGACATTCAGTGGCGCTGGGTCCCAGGGGAGGCTCTGCCCGTGCCAGGCTCCCCTCTCCAGCTCCCAGCCCCTTCCCCACCGCCCTCCCCCGGCGCTGGCAGAGCCCTGCCCGAGGGCTGCCCGTGATTTATTTCGGAACATTTCTCGCCTGTTGAAAGCCTGACCTCAGATATGGGAGAGGCGACGTGGGGAAGATGTACGAGTGTCTCTCCGCAAAAGTGCATCAGAGAAATTGAGCGTGAGCCGCCATCAATCTGCCCGGGAGCCGCGGCCCCGCGCAACAGCGAGGGACGGGAGGGACCCGCGAAGGTCACCCGGGAGCTGACTCAGCCTCCCCGCTCCTGCCATCCATCACCGCCGCCGGGAGAGCGGCACGGAGCGCAGGCTGCAGGCGATCTCCGCCTCATCCCCCGCCCAGCCCCTTCTCGGCTGTGTTGGGGCACAAATGTCACGGGGGGCGTGGGCGGAGGTGACCTTTGGGTGGCCCTGACGAGCCCTGACAAGGCTGCGTGGGGAGGGGATCCTGCCCCGCGGGATCAGTGGGCTGGGACAAGGATGAGACGGACGGAAGGCAGGGACAGAGGTGACAGGACGGGTTTGGCCTCTCGGTGGCTCCGGGTCGTGCAGCAGCAGCAGAGTTTGGATAAACCTGTGGAGTGTGCCCTAAATCTGGTGAGGGCTGGGAAGGAGTTGAGCTCTCCTCAGCGGTTCTGGGAGCAGCAGGAATGAATCAGGGAATCCCTGAAGCCCTGAGGTTGGAAAAGGCCTCCAAGACCATCGAGTCCAACCTTTGACTGAACCCTCCTGTGCCCATGGAACCATTTTTCGGATACCTCCAGAGATGGTGACTCCACCCCTGCCCTGAGCAGCCCATTCCAATGATTAACTCCGCTCACAGTGAAGAAATGTTCCCAATATCCACCCTGAGCCTCCCCTGGCCCAGCCTGAGGCCGTTCCCTCTCCTCCGGTCCCTGTTCCCTGGGAGCAGAGCCCGACCCCCCCGGCTGTCCCCTCCTGGCAGGGACTTGTGCAGAGCCACCAGGTCCCCCCTGAGCCTCCTTTTCTCCAGGCTCAGCCCCTTTCCCAGCTCCCTCAGGATTCTCCAGACCCTTCCCCAGCTCCGTTCCCTGCTCTGGACACGCTTCAGCCCCTCAATCTCCCCCCATCCTTTATCCCAGCTCCCAGCAGAGATCTCAGCACCAAGGGAGGACAATCCCAGTCCCTCCCCTGGCCTGGATCCAGGCTGGTCACCTTCAGCTCCCAGCAAAGGGAACCTCCAAAGGGTTTTTTTTTTTTCCTGCAGATGATGAGGGACAATTAACACCACATCCCATCACCAGATTTCCAGAGTTCTGGAGGGACCCGAGCACGAGTCTCAGACATCTGCTGAGCGTCTTTGGAAAAAGTTCTAAATGATCCACCTGCAAAAAGCATTTGGTGGCTTCTGCCAGGTGCCTGTGCTGTGCCAGGCACGGGGATGCTGCTGTGGATCCGGCCCCAGATTACCTTAATAACTTTGCAGATTGGAAGCTGTGAGAGTAATTGATTCTCCACTTCATTAGTTAAACTGAAAAAAGGAATTAAGAACTACCGAGGGTACGGCAGAGTGGTTGGCCAAAGGCTTGTTGTGCTGTGAACAGGTAAGCTTATTTACTTTTTTGTTTTTATCAGATGGGAATGATTTAGAAAAGAAAACATTAGGATTTTAAGTGGGGAATCAAGACCTCATTACTTTTCAGAATTTCCTGTTGCTAAATTGATTCCGCTTCTCTGTTACTTTATGGAATTTTGAAGACAGATTCAGTCACAGCAAAGTGATTTCTTTTTAATTATAATTTTATTTTTCTGGTGAATAAACTATCCAGGCTAAAGAACCTCACAACTGCCCACAGCTGGTGTTGGCAGAGCCAAGAGGCTCCTAATTCACCTTTGAGTGAATTAGTCCTTAGAGGACCTTTGAAAATCCTTACATTTGGTTATGTTCCAGGCCCCAGAGCACTGGAGAGTAACAGGGTAATTCCCCCAGGATCAGGTCAGGGGGACACCCACTCCCACCCCTGAGGCTCGAGGAGGGTCTGGCACCAGGGATTGGGGTGTCAGAGGGATCCCGGCTCCTCCTGCACCTGGAGGATCCCAGCTCCTGCCCCAGGGGATCCCAGCTCCTCCTTCTCTGGAGGATTCCAGCTCCTCCTGCACCTGGATCATCCCAGCTCCTCCTGCCCCTGGGTCATCTTGGCTCCTCCTGCCCTGGAGGATCCCAGCCCTTCCTGCCCCTGGAGGATCCCAGCTCCTCCATTACCTGGATCATCCCAGCTCTTCCTGTGCCAGAGGGATCCCGGTTCCTCCTGCCCTGGAGGATCCCAGCTCTTCCTGCACCTCGAGGATCCCAGCTCTTCCTGATCCTGGATCATCCCAGCTCCTCCTGTGCCAGAGGGATCCCAGCTCCTCCTGCATCTAAAGGATCCTGGCTCTTCCTGCCCTGGAGGATCCCAGCTCTTCCCTCACCTGGAGGATCCCGGCTCTTCCTGTCCCTGGGTGATCCCAGCTCTTCCATTCCCTGGAGGATCCCGACTTTTCCTACCCTGGAGGATCCCAATCCTTCCTGTGCCTGGATCATCCCGGCTCCTCCCGCGCCGCTCTCCCCGGAGCTCTGCCGGCTCCCGGGGCTGTGAGGCAGATTGAGCTGTTTGTTTTGCCTTGTCTGTCTCTTTATGCATCCCCAAGTCCCCAGTGACTCCGACGGCAGCTTCCAGCACGGGAGGCATCCTTGTTTTCATATATCTGTTAAATAAAATGTCAGCAGGTGACAACACAGCCTTCGTTGGTGCCGCTCCGTAATTTAACTGAGTTAAGAAGGGATCAGAGCCTGGCACCACTTTTAGATTTAGGACCTGGCCTGGACTCTATTTGATACAGACCCCAGAGTGTAGAGACAGCCTGTGCATGCCCAGGCTTCCTTCTGCACTTCTTTAACCTGCGGCTGATCAACTCTCACCTGCAGGAGCAGAGCACCACTCAGGTACCCCCAGCCTGGCACAGGTGGGGTGGGTGGGCACTGTCACCTCCCCAGCAGTGGTGCCACCTGTACAGCTGAGCCTGGAAAAGCAGGAATGAAGAACTGTTGGAGGTTTTTATCACCACCAAAGTTTCTGCCATCATCACCACCATGGTTTTCACTATCACCAAAGGCTCATTTTTCCCTTTCAGCCCAGTTCTGTTGCTGGCAGAAGCCATCACACCCTTCTTGTTGGTGCCTTAGGATTTTAGCTTTTATGATTTTCACGTATTTGTAACCCTGCAGTTCTTTAGTGTAGAACTCTAAACTCCACACACAGTGTGAGCTGCTGCTTCCCCATTTGGGGCAGGCACAACAATTCCTCTCCAGGCCTGGCAATCAAGGACACCTCACTGCCTCAGGCCCTGAAAGATGGGAACAAAAGTGAGTTGGGGGCAGCAAACTTGGGGTGAATGACTTCATTAGCTGAAGCTGTAATTGGAAGATGAACCCCCAATCGACAAATGGACCAAACTGATAAAAATGTGAAAACCCGTGAGCCATCGTCCATTTTTGGGTGCAGCCCCTGGCGGGCTTCATCTGCCTGAAATGTACCTGAAGCCCTTCAATAAATAGAACTGCTTTTTATCGCCTATAATTTTGCCTGCCCTCTGTTTTTAGATAAGCCCCAAAAGACATCACTGTTCATCTGAAACCAGAGCGGCCCAACCCAGGCCTTCCTCTTTGAAGTTTTAATTTGCAGTGGTGCTCCCAGAACCACGCAGAGCCCAAACCATTGACTGAGCCGGTTCCCTGTGCTGGCGCAGGGGGTGGGAAGGTGCAGCTCCAACCCCTCTCAGCAGCTGCAGACCTGTTTGCAGGGTCTCATCCAGAGCAGCAGCACTGTCAATCACAGCCCGTGTTCCGGGGAGACGAGACAGATTTTCTGCTATCAAAGTGACAGGTACAAAACCCAGCCCTGACCTTTGCTCCCCTGAGCTCTGCCTGACGCTCTGCGAGATCCCCCCAGCCAATGGTGGCCTCCAGGTGAGGATTCAGTATTGAAATCTTACATTTTATAGCTGAAATTAAAAAAAAAACAACTCTGTTCATTCTGTGTGTGGGGAGTGTTGACACCGTCCTCGAGCAATCCTTGCTTTCAGCTGGCGCTGCTCATCACGATTAAATATGAAATTTTAAATATCGAGTTACCATGACCATGAACTTCATTTTTATCGCTGAGTATTCACATCTTTCCTTTTGTTCATTCTGCAGCACACGAGCTGCTGGACCGCTGCTTGGTGGTGAGTGAACTGCCCTGAAATCCCCTTTAAAAACAAGCAGAGACATCCCATTTCCCCCCCCCCCCCACCCCACATTTAGCATTACACGGCGGGTTTGTGAAGTATCAATTAGCTGTGTTGATTTTTCCGTTCTTTAAACCACCCTGCAACCACAGCAGTGATGGGCTTAACCCAGCCCTCATCTTCCTGCATCCTCTGAGGTGGGAATTCATTTCCAAACAGGTTATTTTGCAGAGCAGGAGCTGCCATTTCGCCTTGCTGAGCTCAAAGCAAGGAGCTGGGCTGGTTCTCTCTAAAAACTTCTCCATGCTCTGGCCACACTTTCTGCTCTTTCACCACTGATGAAAACAAGGGCTGTGACACCCTGGGTGATGTCAGGAATTGTGAAATTCTGGTGAAAAGTGGTAGCAAACTAATACAGTGTTTGCCACAGGTGTATAAAGAGCTCCCTTTGCCAAGCAGCCCTTCCCAGGATCCTGTTGATGCAGCAGGAACAGGAGGGCATCAGTCATCAGCCACTTGTCCCCCAAACTCTTCTCTGGGGGTCATGGGAAATGTCCCCCTGCGCCACACTCAGTTAATTAATTAGTGTCTCTGTGCACGGCAATAATTGAGTCTCTGGTTCTTTTCCCCGTGGTGTTCAGTGAGTCTTTTCCCTCCATTGGGCTGAGAGTGGCTCTGCTGTGGGCTGGGGGAATTTGGGGAAAGCTTTGGGAGTGTCCAAGGCCAGGCTGGAGCCCTTTTCCCAAGGGTGTGCAGTGACAGGGAAAGGGGGAACTGCCTTAAGCTGAAGGAGGGCAGCATTAGATGGGATCTTAGGGAAAAGTTCCTCCCTGGGAAGGTAGGCGGACCCTGGCACAGGGTGCCCAGAGCAGCTGTGGCTGCCCCTGGATCCCTGGCAGTGCCCAAGGCCAGGCTGGATGGGGCTTGGAGCTGCTGCTGCCCTTCACAGCCTGCCCTGCTCGAGCTCTGTGAGCACTGAGGAACCACCCAGTGCTCCATCCAGCTCCTGCCACAAACAGAGCCAGTCCTGAGAGCCTGTCCTTGGGCTGGCGGGCAGCACAGCCCTGTCTGACCCTGCCCAGCTGCCTGCAGGAGCTCCCAGGGCTTTGCCCTGACTCTCCCCCTCCTGTCTTGGCTCACTTTGCTCCGGGCTCCACGGCCAAGCTCCCCAGAGGTGAGGTTGCTGCTCAGGCTGGTTTGTACCCCACAGCAGGAGCCTTTAAAGCAGCACTGCTCTCACTCCACTGCCGCAGGGGTGCAAGGTTGGACCCTTTCCTTCATCCCTTCCTGCTGCCCCTCAGGAATTTCCACACAGGACATGAAAGGAGCAAAGCGCTTCGGGGACTTTTTTTAATGTGCAAATGGGACAAAAGGAAGTGGCTGCTTTGCTCTGCCCTAACCCAAGTTTGCATTGCAGGAGGAGGAACCCCGAGGTGGGTTTGGGAGGCGCCTCAGCAGGGAAAGCTGCGGAGCTGGCACTCGGGGCTGTCTGAGTGCCAGGGCCGGGTGTTCGCAGAGCTGTCACGGCCCCGCAGCCCCCAGCCCCTCCTGCCAGCAGCCAGAGGCTGTGTGCATCCAGCCCGTCGAGCTGTCACCGTCCTGCGGTGACAGACACTTCACACGCTGCCAGACAGACAGGGCTCAGCACCCTGTCTCCTGAGCCGGGGCTCGGGGCAGGGCAGGCGGGGGGATGAGCTCAGCTTAGGCTGGAGCTGAAGCCAGGCCAGGAATAACAAAGCCAGCCCAGCTGCCAGGGAGGCTCTGCAGGAGGACATCTCAACCCGTGTGGATTTGTTATCTTCTGTTACAGTCGGGATTAACCCCCGGGAATTGTAGTTTGGTGTTCGGACTTCGAGGTTTATTAATATTTATCCACGTTACAGTCCCACAAGTCGTGAGTTCTGCTCTGCTCTAACCAATAAGGGTCCAAAACTCTGGGATCACACAATTCTCTTCAAACCACGCACCCACAGCCCCAGTGCCATCACTCAATTTCGGGAGCCTGTTCCACGGCCTCAGGTCAAATGTCGTGCTGGCTTGAGAGTCAGTGCCGTTTTAGCACAGAAAGCCCGAAATTTTCAGCCTCCGGGGTTCCAACAAACCTGTCCAAAGAACTCCAAAAACACACACCTCCCTCAGCCAAGCATCCATCACTTCCACAGCTCCAGGTGGGAAATGTGGCTGTAGCTGCTCTGCCTGTCCCTGCGCCCCCCCAGGTGACAGTGGCTGCCTGTCACAGGTCAAGGTGGCTCAGTTGGTTGGGCAAAGCTGTGCTTTGCACCTGCGGAGATATTTCAAAGGCAGCAGCAGAAAATAAGGGTGTGAAAGGAGAGCAAACCTCCCGCTTTGAACCTCCTGGAGTTGTTCATCCTCTGGAAAGGAAAACAGAACATGAAAACACTTCAAAGAGACCCCCTTCGCCAGCCGGAGAGGAGCTGCAGTGGGAACTGAGGCATCCCCCGGCGTGCGAGTGGCTGAGAGCGTCCCCACATCACAGCCACCGTGGGAATCACACCCTGTGCAGGAGAATAAAGCCCTGGGCAGCTCCACACGGTCACCTCTGCACCATGTGGGACGTGCTCAGCCCTGCAGCTCCAGCCCTGCCCCCTGAACCGTATCCGAGTGCAGCTGTACTGCGGGGTGGAGGAGGAAATTCATTAAACCCCATCCCTCTGGAGGAATGGCACTGATATTAAGGGTCTATCAATAATGATTCACTAGGCCATGATAGCAGCGAAATTGCAGTGATAAAGGGTGACAAAATATTGTAAGATATGTGCACCGAGGCTGTGGAGCAAATTATCTGATGTGAGACACAACGTGTGATGATGATGTGCAGAGAACCAGCTGCTGCCCACGGGAAAGGTTAGAGAAAGGCACAGGGAATTGGCTGCTGCTGGAACAAGGATTTTATCTGCTCCCTGGGGATGGGGGCTGACCCCAGCACGGGGCCTGCTCTCCTTGGGGAGGAGCCCTTGCTCTGGCCAGGCCTCCCTGCAGTACATGCAATTAATCACTAATGAGGGTGATGAAGAGCAGTGCTCCTCCCCTCCAAACTCCTGCTGTGCGGTCATTTCGCATCCACAGCACTCCTCTGGGCACACCCCTGCGTGCCAGCAGCTGGACTTGGGGTTGCTCCTGTCCCTCCCAGGGGAGGTTCCAGGGCAGGACAGGCAAACCCCGGTCAGTGGCTGCTCTCAAAGCCGGGCTGGCTGCTGAGGAGCTGCCCAGCTGTACTCGGTGTGATCAGGGGCAGCACGAGGAGCCAGCCCAGCTCTCCACATCCTCCTGACAAACTCTGCCTCATCTTTTCCAGGCTGGGACACCTCGTTCCCTCTTCAAGGCGGGAGGAGCCCTGGGCTGGCTCTGGCAGCAGCAGAATTGGTGGAATCCCTTGTTCCTCCAGCACTCCCCGTGCCAGCAGAAGCCCATTCCCAGCCCCCTGGTGCCTGCTGTCATTTCCTGCTGCCATCCCTGAGCCTTTCCCTTGGTGCTGGCTCAGGATTGATGGGGTTTAGGATTGCGAGCAGTAAAAACCCGATGCAGAAACTGCAGCGTGTAAAAGCTGCCCCATAAAAAGCAAAGGCTTCTTCTTTTCCTCCCTGTAACCTGTAAAACATCCAGTAAATCCCAGGCCCAGAGCAGCACACAGACCTAATCCCAAAAGGCCACGAGTATCCCGTGACCAGGTGGATGTTGTGACTGATGGTTTTGGCAGGGCCCAGTGGAAGCTTGTCTGGAACTCGCTCACAATTTATGTGATTTGCCTGGGGGGGTCTCGAAATGAACCCACCTGCCCAGAAGTCTTTGCTGTGCCTGTTCCAGGGCATTCAGGGAATGTGCTGCTGTTCCCACCAGGCTGAACGTGTCAGCCTGAGGCTGGCACAGGAGTCCAGAGGGGAATGGGGAAGGAGAGTGGGAGATGGGGAAGGAAAGTGCAGAGGGAGCCACGCTGCTTTCCTGCTCTCTCCTTCCCTAATGGACTCAATAATCGACCGGCAGTGGGAGTGAAAGTGCTCTGGCCAGGCAGGGCATGGAACATCTGATCCCCTGCCAGGACCTGGGGGAAGGAAACAGCCCCGAGAGCTGGGGATGAGGCATCTCTGAGCAACGGGGTGGCATTGCTGAAGGGGACACTTCACCCTCTGCCTCTCCTGCCCACGGGGCTTTGCTGAAATCCCAGCCTGGCTGATCCTGGCTCACTTGGCTAGTCCCACCCCAGCACTGCCAAGCCAGCAGTGCCCTGTGCAGCTCCAGGGAGAGTGGGACATGCCAGGGGGTGCTGTCAGCCTGGACACAGCCCTGAACAGCGCTGCCTGCTCGGGGTGTGGAGAAATGGGTGATCCCTGGAGACAGGGGCCATGGAAAGCCACCTTTGAACCGAGGGGCCATGCCCCCTGTCCCCTGATCCCCCTTACATAAAGCATCTGCTGAGGTCACTGCTGTCCCCAGCTCCTCCGTGGTGGCTCCTGGAGGGCCTCAATGACATGATTATCCCTCCTTAGCAGAGCATTTCCAAAGCCCAAGGAGAGCTTTGCTCACTAATCTGGCATTCAGTGCAGATAATAGGCTTTGAGATGAAGCCCTCCTGGAGTCTATTTTAAGGTGGTTTTGTAGCTTTGTCTCCTGTCACAGCAAGAGCCATCCTGTGACAGCACTGCGGGGACACCGCCCCATCACGGCCACTCTCACCCACTGTCCCCTGCCAGGGAAGCTCCTTCCAGCCCCTGGACCTCCCCAGCCTTGCCAGGCCTCTGAATTCTCCTTTCCTAAAGATTTAAGGAGTCTCCCCAGGAAGGAGGTGGAAAGGGAATCTCCCAGGCCTGGAGCAGGGCTGGACTGAGGTGTCTGTCCAGTGACGTGTCCATCCAGTGAGGTGTCTGTCCAGTGAGGTGACCGTCCAGTGAGGTGTCCATCCAGTGAGGTGTCCATCCAGTGAGGTGTCTGTCCAGTGAGGTGACCATCCAGTGAGGTGTCCATCCAGTGAGGTGACCGTCCAGTGAGGTGTCCATCCAGTGAGGTGTCCATCCAGTGAGGTGACCGTCCAGTGAGGTGTCCATCCAGTGAGGTGTCCATCCAGTGAGGTGTCCATCCAGTGAGGTGTCCGTCCAGTGAGGTGTCCATCCAGTGAGGTGTCCATCCAGTGAGGTGTCTTCCCAGTGAGGTGTCCATCCAGTGAGGTGTCTCCCCAGTGAGGTGTCCATCCAGTGAGGTGTCTCCCCAGTGAGGTGTTTGCCCCATGTCACCCTGGCAGGGGTGCCCTGTCCATCCCTGTGAGGTGCCTGGGCCAAGGAGCTCTACACTTGTGGCCAGGAATTCCTCTAGTTTAGAAAATTCCTTATTTAGGGTAACAGCTGAGGCTGTTTCAGAAGGTGGGTGTTGGAGCCCTGAGAATTTCAGACTTTCTGTGCTGACAGGCACTGACCCCCAAAAAGGCACTACATTTGACCTGAGGCCATGGAACAGGCTTCCAAAATTTTTGTCACTGCCCTCCTCGGGGGACAAAGTCCTTTGGGAAGCACACGAGAGAGCCCTCGCTGGTCTGTACTCCGAGCCTCGGCGTTTCACAGCTGGTGCTGTAGAGAGCAGCCCTGTCACCGCCAGAACCAGCAGCCCAGCTCTGCTGCCCCCCAAGCCCGATCTGGCCCGGGGGCAGCGGCTCTCGGCGTGGTCTGGGTAGCGTGAGCTGGCTGGGATCCTGCGGCATCGTGTCAGGGGTGACAAACCCTCCTGTCTGCTCCGCTGGGAACTCACACTGCGGGGTCTCCTGGCAGCCTCCAAACCAGGGACAGTCTGTCCCCACTGCCAGCCCAGGGTGACAGCTCCAGCAGCCCCTGAGGTGCCACGGGTGCCACCCGGCCCGGCAGCCAGAGGGGAGCAGGGGAGGGGTGAGTGCCAGCCTGGGCTCCTTCCCACCGGGGCTCGTAGCTGGTGCCAGGAGGGCACTGGCAGAGGGCTTTGCCTCTGCACGGGGCACCGGTGACACCAGGGAAGGGCGTCCCGTGTGGCAGGGACAGGGACAGGAGAGATGGCAGGATGGGAGGGACCTGTAAGGGCTGTCCTAGGTGAGGAGGGACCTGAGACACCAGAGCTGTCCCATGCAGGGAGGATCCTGAGGCACCTCTAAAAACTGTCCCAGGGACCTGAATCACCTGTAAAAGCTGTCCCAGATACCTGAGGCACCTGTAAAGGCAGTCCCAGGCAAGGAGGGACCTGAATCACCTGTAGAGGCTGTCCCAGGGACCTGAGGCATCTGTAAAAGCTGTCCCAGGCAGGCAGGGACCTGTAAAAGCTGTTGGGGCCCTTTGCAGGCACCCACAGAGGCCGTGTCTGGGCATGGGGAGCTGCCCCCTCCTCCAGGTTTAGGGGGCTCCTGGTGACACTCCCCAGCCTTTCTCTGCTCCTGTCTCCCCTCCCACACCCCCACGTGTCCCCACCTCGCTTTTCAGGCTCGTGTCTCCTGTCACCACTCGGCTGGAGCAAGGGGACACCTCCAAGGTGGGCTCTGTGTGCCCGGCACTCCCCAGCTCACAGAGCTCTGTGGATAAGGTGAGCCCACACCTGTCTCACCTGCCCTGTCTCACCAGGAGGTGCCAGCCCACGGCACGAGCACTGGGAGCTGGGAAGAGCTCTGGGAGTCTCCAGGGCTCTGTGGCCCAGCCCAGCATGCACTGGCAGAGCTGCTGGGATTTGTGGACTGGAATAGCATGAAATGATGCTGAAAATCCGGGTTAATCTGAACCGGCTCCAGAGGCCAGTCCTGCCAGAGCCGCCTCTTTATCTGCAGTGTGGATCTAAATCCACAGCAGGCTTAACTCGGGTCTTGGCAGCTTTACGTCGGCTCTGATTAGTTCACATCGCCCTGCTTCCAGCTCCCTGACCCTCTGCTGGGGAGGCTGCCTCCAGATTGTCAATGTTTTATATTTACACAACAATGTCACCATCCTCAGGTGTCCCCAGGGCAGCTTCCAAAATTGTCCCCTGGCCTCCTGCCCCACTGGGAGCCACATCTCTGGGAGGTGTGTCCAGCATCCCCTGACAGCCAGCACAGAGACCACCCTGCACCCCTAAAGCCAGGCCTAAATTTGAGCCAGGCACGTGGAGCTGGCAGCAGGTGGGCTGTTGTGGGATGGCTGTGATCCCTGCCTGGGGATCCAGCATCTCCCATGGGATTGGCAGCACCAGGAACACAGGGTGGGGTCATGGGAAGGTGTTTGGGGACGTTGCCCCTGACCAGGACATCGGAGCCAACGAGGGCGTGGTTGTGACCCTGCACTGGAGACCCTGCAGGAGAACCAACCCCAACCTACAACCAGGAAACGAGGTAAAATGGAGAGCTTCTAACTCTTTCCAAGGTTATTTAAGCACTAATTACCCAATAACGAGGTGACACCTATGTTATTTATACTTTTGACACAATAATGACCATCCAAGGCTTGCAGTGCAGACCTTTTTCACCCAATTACAGAAAACCACCCAAGCCCATGAAGAAGAAGGAAGAAGAAGGTGAAGAGGAAGGACTTAGACAACACCCAAAATCCTCCATCTTGCCCCACACACACTCCTATATACTAAAATCCCCAAATCCAAGTTTCCAGAATTCCAACATCCACCCATCCTGATACAGCTGGAGTTCATTCCAAGCTCTGCCATGGGCAGGGACACCTCCCACTATCCCAGGGTGCTCCAAACCTGGCCTTGGACACTTCTAGGGATTCCAGGGGCAGCCACAGCTTCTCTGGGCACCCTGTGCCAGGGCCTCCCACCTTCCCAGGGAGCAATTCCTTTCCCAGTATCCCATCTAACTCTGCTCTCCTGCAGCTCCTCTGCTGTCGCTGTTGAGGTGGTCACAACACACAGAGGGACACAGTAGAAGTTCAGAGGGCTCAAAAAGCTCTTTATTGTGGCCCCATGCTGTCTTTTATACAGTTTTTACAAACCTTGAAGGCAACTTCTAATTGGTTAATGGCTTTCTTTATTATATGGAAGAAATATAATAATTATATATAATATTATAAGAAATATAATAATTTCTTGTTAATTATTCTGTTGGTTAGTAGAAGGTATTTTATTTGTCCATCAAATCTATCTGTTCTCAGATTGTTTACATGTTTTCTTTACTGAATCTCATGGCACAAATCCCTTGTTATATTTCAGGTGCACTTGTTTTTCACCCTCAGAATAGGATTTGCTGATGACCCCGAGCCGTGGTCCCAGGGGGGTCACCTAAGCCAAGCTGAAGTGGTGAGCACAGAGATTCCCACTCTGGGATGCTCTGGCAGAGCCCTGGGGTCCGTGGAAGGAGGAGGGACGCTGCCAGGTTTGGCAAAGAACAAGAGGGAAAAGAGGAGAGGGGTGACGCTCAGGGGTTTCACCAGACACCACAACAGGGCTCTGGCAGCTCAGGCTGCCAGGGACAGCCAGGAGCCCTTTCCACAGAAGCTCAGCTGGGGAGAGGTGCTGAGGAAGGTCTGAAGGTTTGCACCAGATGCCAGCAGGGCCAGGATGAAGCCAAAAAACCGGAGACTGTGTCAGCTGCTGGGATAGAGAGTGTAAATCCCTGGATGTTGGCTGAGAAAAGCGACATCGCTGCCCTAAATTATTTCTGCTCTCTTCACTGTTGTCCCCAGCTGCCTGTGCTGGGCCATCCGTGCTGCAGCACAGGCTCGTAATGTGCTGTAATTAAGTGGGCACGAGTTTAATCAGTCTGCAGAGAGCCTTGGACAAAGGCACTGCTAATCCCTGCTGTCCCCCTGCAGCAGGGCCAGGCAATGTGTCAGAGCACAGTAGAGCACCAGCCAGGCACGGGTTGTCGCCTGGTGGCTTTTTCCTGTTGCAGACTGAACTGCTCCAGCTGAAATCAGCCCTGTCTCAGCAGCCCCTGAGCTGGAGAGGGGCAGCAGCCACAGCCAGGGGACAAGGGGATCCTGCTCTGGCCTCGGCACAAGGATGTGAGACAGGGAACATCCTGAGGGCAGCAGGACAACAGAATCCCCGGGAAGGGAACAGGCAGCCCCCAGGAGTGCCAGCACTGCTTTTCCCAGGGGGACACAAGACCCTGGTCCAAGTTCAGAGGGAAGGATGCTGCAAGCACTGACTGTGCTGTTTGTAACAGCCAGAAGGATTCCTAAGAGCTCTTGATCTTCCAGTGAGGTCACAGAACCACAGAATCACAGAATCACAGAATCACAGAATCACAGAATCACAGAATCACAGAATCACAGAATCACAGAATTAGAGTCATTTGGGTTAGAAGGGATCTTAAAGCCCATCTCCCAGAGGCAGAGACACCTTCCACTATCCCAGGTTCCTCCCAGCCCCAATGTCCAGCCTGGCCTTGGACACTTCCAGGGATCCAGGGGCAGCTACAGCTTCTCAGGAAAACCTGTGCCAGGGCCTCCCCACCCTCTGAGTAAAAAATTTCTTCCCAACATTCCATATAACCCTGTTCTCTTCCACTTTGAAGCCATCCCCCCTTGTCCTGGCACTCCATCCCTTGTAAATAATCTTTCTCCATCTTCCTTGTAGGCTCCATCAGGTACTGGAAGGCCACAGCTGGGTCACCCCAAAGCCTCTGTTCGGGTCCTGGCAGCTCAAACAGGGTCACACCCCTGGAGGGAGTCACTGTCCCTGAAGGCAGAGCCCCTGCTGCCTTTGTGGCCTGGGAGTGCCTGCAGGAAGGGAGGTGTTCCTGGGCTGTAGGGACCCCTGAACTGTCCCTTTGGCCCCCTCCCACCCCAGCAGGGCCCGGGCAGCAGAGGGGTTAAGCTGAGCTCTCCACCATCCATCCATCCATCCTGCAAATCTGACGGCCCCATCTCTTCAACGGGCCCAGATTGATTTCTTGACTGGGAGCAATGAGCAGCTTCACATGAAAAATGAGGCTTGGTGCCGTCAATAGAAGTTCTAATTACAACTTAAATCCAGGACATTCTTTACAGCGCACACCAGATTTACAGCGCTTGCAGGTGGGCGTGCAGCCCTTTCTAATTAAAAGCAGCACGCATTGCAGATTGCTCCAGACAGCCCTGGCCCTGCAAGGGCACCAGTGCTGATGGCACCGAGCTCGCCAGGGAGGCACCGGGCACCCCAAGGGCACTGGGCAAGGATGGGGAGCTCCGGTTCCTCCTCTCTCCTCTCTCCTCTCCTCTTCTCTTCTCCTCCTCTCTTCTCCTCTCCTCTCCTCTCCTCTCCTCTTCTCTTCTCTTCTCTCTTCTCTTCTCTTCTCTTCTCTTCTCTTCTCTTCTCTTCTCTTCTCTTCTCTTCTCTCTTCTCTCTTCTCTCTTCTCTCTTCTCTCTTCTCTCTCTCTCTTCTCTCTTCTCTCTTCTCTCTTCTCTCTTCTCTCTTCTCTCTTCTCTCTTCTCTCTTCTCTCTTCTCTCTTCTCTCTTCTCTCTTCTCTCTCTCCCGTGGCTGATGAGCTGCCCACACAG
Organism: Chamaea fasciata; assembly: GCF_029207755.1. Classification (NCBI taxonomy): domain Eukaryota; kingdom Metazoa; phylum Chordata; class Aves; order Passeriformes; family Sylviidae; genus Chamaea; species Chamaea fasciata. The sequence continues at coordinate 4,966,729 of NW_027094111.1, read as the reverse complement.
GGTCAGGCAGGGCTGGACTGTCCCCACTGCCCAGCACAGTCACCCTGGGCCCAGCCCAGTTCTCTGTAGCACAAAGGGCAGAACTGGGTCTGACTGGGGCACAGAGTCATGGAATCACGGAATATCCCGAGCTGGAACTGATGCCTTAAGCTTTATCTCCCATGTATTTCAGGTTCTGTGCTGCCCAGGGGTGCAGCTCTGAGCTCACAGTCAGTGTCACTCAGCTCTGCACACAGCAGGGACACAAAACAAATCCTTCTCCTGCTGCACACCGAGGACAACTCTCAGCCCAAAAGCACAAACAAGGGTGGGCTGGAGGGAGGAACAAGCAGGATGGGACCTCACAGCCTGGAGCTGGAATTGGACAATTAAACCCCAAGATGCAAATGGACCAAAACTTATAAAAGTGTCAGACCTCGTGATTGGTTGTGCATTTTGTGACCACTTTGGGTCCACCTTGGGTGCAGCCCTGGCCAGGCTCTTGTCCTGCCCAAGGTGGATCCTGGAGGCCTTTCAATAAATCCCTACTTTATTCTCCAGCTCTGTCCAGTCTCTGTTCCAGCTCAGCCTTCCAAGGCATCAGAAGAGTCTCCAAGGATCATCCAGTCCAGCCCTTGTCCCTGCCCAGACCCTCCAATAATCCCCCCTGGGCATCCCTGGAGCGCTGTCAGCCTCGGGGCCGTGCCCATTCCCTGGGGAAGAGCTGGGATTTCATGGGAAGCAGCCCCAGAGCTGGCTGGTGCCCCCAAGGGACCCTCAGGGACCCTGAGTGTGCCAGAGCCCTGTGTGAGGATGCCCTGTGGGGTCTGTCACCAGGAGCTGGGGCAGGACAGGTCCCAGGGTCATGGCCAGGGTGTTGGCAGCTCTTCAAGGCACCCTGAGGCTTTACACAGACCGTGCTGCCCCGTGCCTCAGTTTCCCCATATCTGGATTAGGAGAAAAGCCTCTCTGAGCAGGGCTGGAGCACCAGAGGGCTTTAGGAAGGCAGGGAGGAAGTGCCTTGCTCAGCAGGTGTGACGGGGGGAGCTCTGGCAGAGGGAGGTGACATTTCTGGATGTGTGCTGTGGCTGCCCTGACACGTTCCCTCTGTACCTGTCCTCCTCCAGCCCCTGGACACTGCAGGATCCCTGTGCCAGACCCCCTGGCAGCTGCCCCGAGGTCCTGAGAGCAGCCAGAGGGGTCGGGCTGTGTGGGAACTGTGGTTTCTAAGAGCCCCAAAAGGAGCTGGAGTTGGAGGAGGACACAAACAGAAAATGCTGAGCAAGTCTTCATCATCTGGAGAGAGATCCTGGCTCGTTGGACAACGCTGTGTGTCCAAAATAACTTCCACTGGGGATCTGGCTGCTCCAGCTGTGGGAGCAGCTCAGTCCCTCACAGCAGCACTGGCATTAGGGAACGAGCCCTGCCTGGTGGGTGTCAGGATCCAGGATGACCAGAGAGGTTGTTGTGGTGGTGATGGGGTCTCTCAGCTGTGGTTGGCATCCCCAGCCCCACCCTGGGCACTCTGAGTGCCTCTCCCAGTGCATCCCAGCTCCCAGCTCTGCTCCTGGAGGGCAGGAGATCCTCCCGAGATCCTTCAGCACAGGATTTGTGGAGCTGAGCTGGGAGCAGGGAGAGCTCACTGATCTCCCAGGGCTGCAAGTTAAATCACTCCTGCCGCGAGCTGCTGCTTTGGAGAACAGAAAATCCCACCAGAAGGTGAGAGGGGAGGAAAGTGCAAAGCACCAGGACTCCCCAGAAATCCTCCCTGCCCCAGCTGGAGCCTGGGGAGCTGCAGCTGGGTTTGGAGGCCGGGAGGTGAATGGTGAGAATCATGTCCAGAGCCTTCTCCACGAGGAGCTTGCAGAGGCAGACAGGTGATGCTGGGAGCTGCTCTCCGAGGATCCTGGATCCTGGATCAGGGGCTGGCACTGCTGGCTGATAGCAGAGGGCAGCACAGGGACCTGCCCAGTGACCCTGGGGCTGCTGCTGCTGCAGGAAAAGCCGCCAGGAGACAGAGTGAGAGACCCAGCAGGATGTGAGGATGTGACCCAGATCCAGAGAGGCCACAGCTTCCTGGGAAATGTGAGGAACAGCAACTCTGTGTTCGGCTGAGCCAGAAAATGCCCCCGTGATTCAGCCAGTCTGGACCAAAGCTCACCACAAACAGCTGTGGGGCCCAGGAGGAGGGCAGAACCTCCGGCTCCTTCCGCCCTGCTCGCCGAATTTCCTGATTAGAGCAAGATGAAACAAGGCTGTGTCATGCAGGCCCTGATGTGGGTGAGCAGCCCCAGAGCCCAGATGTGAGCGGCCCCATCCTGACACGACACGCCTGCTCTGGTTCATCAAAGCTGGCCCAAAAGTCCTTCCATGTGCTCGGGGTCACGCCCACGTGTGGGCTCACTCTGCAAGACTTCAGCCCCAGGGGGTAGAAGTCCCTTGGGTCAGTGCCTTGGGAGCATTTTTTCTCTGTCCAGGACCCTGGAACAAATCCCTCCTGTGTTTGGACTCTGTCCACAAGGAGAGATGTTGGAGATTTGGTCGGGGTTTGCTCCTCAAACACGAGGCTCTGGTGACGGCATCACCTGCAGTTCCTGTGGGGCTGATCCAGGTTTGGGGAAAGGTTTCTGTCTTCCAAAACAGGAAGGGTTTTGTTCTGTGCTAACCAACATTTGTACTTCTATTGCTCTGCTGTGGAGGGTCCCATGTTGGGATCAGGGTTTGGCTCAGCCCTGTCCCAGCAGTGACTGTGACTGATGGAACATCCCAGAAACAGCCCCACAGCAACCCCTTCCCAGGAAATCACAGGATCTTGGAATGGATTGGGTTGGAAGGGACCTGAAATCCCCTCCAGTGCCACCCCAGCCATGGCAGGGACATCTCCCACTGTCCCAATGTCCACCCTGGCCCTGGGCACTGCCAGGGGCAGCCACAGCTGCTCTGGCAATTCCAGCCCAGCCCCTGCCCACCCTGGCAGGGAACAATTCCCAGTTCCCAATCTCCCATCCAGCCCTGCCCTCTGGCACTGGGAAGCCATTCCCTGTGTGCTGTCCCTGCAGGCCTTGTCCCCAGTCCCTCTGCAGCTCTCCTGGAGCCCCTTTAGGCCCTGCCAGGGGCTCGGAGCTCTCCCTGGAGCTTCTCCTCTCCAGGGGAGCCCCCCCGGCTCTCCCAGCCTGGCTCCAGAGCAGAGGGGCTCCAATTTAATGTCTCCCCTTTGGATTCATCCCAAGAAATTGACAGGGAAGCACTGCAAGAGGTTCTTGCAGGTGGACAAAGGGACTTTTTGGGAGACCCTGGTCAGACAACACCTGTGAGATTTGTGGTAAGAGCCAGAGGATCTTTCACAGCCAGCAAACACCTCAGGTGCACTTCGAACCCGGAAAGAAGAACACGGGGTTTGGAGGGGAGGGGGAAAAAAAAATAAAAAATAAAAAAATCCTTGTTGTCGTGGATCCCTGGTGCTCCCAGCTGCAATCCTCCCCACGCTGGGCTGTGCAGGAGCTGAGGAGGAGGAGGAAGGGAAGAGGCTCTGGATTCCTGCACGCGGCAGCCAACGCCTCCCTCCGCCTCTGCTTTTATGTAGTTTGGAAGTGCTCTGGAACTGCTGGGCACAGACACTTCTGAGGCAGCAGCAACTTTGCACGGCGCGGTTGTTTTATGTCTGAACTGTACATACAGCAGTGAATAGAGCTCATAAAAGATGGATGCATTCTTGTTCTTTTTGCCGGTTTTGATTTATTATTTACTTCACTTTTTTCAACTCTTCCGAAGTGCTGTAAATCATCGAAATCATTTTTCTCTTCTGCTTGGCTAGTTTTGGGGGGGAGCCGAAGCGAGATGATAGTGCCTCACCTCCTCGGCAGTGCGGGGTTTGCTGGGGGTTTTTCAGGAAGAGAGAGAGAAAAGACAGGAAATTTGAGCTCTTTAGGTCTCGGCAAAGTAGCTCGGAAAGGCTTAAAGGTCTTCTTCCGTCTGCTCGCTGCCTTTGCAGGGCTCTGAGGGCTCTCAGTCCTGGGAGCTCTCCTGCCTCAGGATTCCTGCCCAGCCGGGGCTGGTTCAGGCAGCAAATCAGTGCAGGGAAGGTTTGCACACTCTGCCCGTGGTGTGGATCAGGAGGGCCCTTTCCCCTGGGGAAAGAGGGAACGTGGGCAGGGGCCCAGCCTGGGGTCTGCAGGGATGGGGGGACACTTTAAACACCTGGGGTCTCCAGGGATGAGGGGACACTTGAAACACGCAGCTCTGCTCCAGGGGAGCTCTCCCAGGGCTGGCTGTGGGCAGTGCAGAGGGTCTGGCTCAGAGCTGGGCAGCGCTGGGCAGGTCCAAGTTCAGGGCCAACACATCCCAACAGCCAGAGCTTCCCCAGCAGTGCCCCCCGGCCTCCTCCGTGCTGAAGGACACCGAGCAGGGGCTCCAGCACCCAGAAAAGAGAGGGGAGTCTGTGCCCACAGGTGGGGCAGATTTCCCAGGGCACTGTGCCAGTGCATCGCTGTCAGAGCGCCCCTCACTGTGAGCCCTCACCCACTGCTGAACCCTGCACAAACCCAGCGACTCCTGAGACCTGGAGCCTTCCTCCCCCTTGCTGGTCCCACTGCCTTTCCTGCCAGCTCCCAGGAGGGAGGGGATCATTCCCAGCACCTCTGGAGGAGGATGTGGGGATCCCCACCAAACCTGGATCTGAAGGGGTGAAATCTGTGGTGACCCCTGCACTCAGGAGGGTCCCACTGAGCAGGGAATGAACTCACAGCCGGATGAGCCCACAGCTGGATGAGCCCAGCAGAAGGATGAACCCAGCAGAGGGATGAACCCACAGCTGGATGAGCCCACAGCTGGATGAGCCCACAGCTGGATTAATCCAGCCTTTCAAGCCCAGCCGAAGCACAGGGTGGCCCTGTCTGTGGAAAGACAAGCGGAGCAGAGCCCTGAGAGCACCAAGGGGTCCTGGGGACGCAGTGGACGGGGCACAGAGGAGGACAGTGGTGCCTGGGGGCTGTGGGGCAGGACAGGGCTCCTGTCACCTCCCCACACTCTCAGCCAGACCCAGGCACCGCGTCCTCACAGCCCAGAGCACGCCAGGCCCAGGGCTGCCACTCAGGGGCTCTGTCTCCTTCCTGTCACTTTGTGTCTCTTTTTTTTAGCAGGAATTCAGCTGTAGGGAGAGAAAACGAGCAAGCTGCTAATGAAAGGGCAGCTGCTGCTCCGTGTCAGGCGTGTGAGACCCCACTGGGAGCTCAGCTGGGCGCAGTGGGTGGCTGGACACCGTTTATTTTTACATTAGAGCTATTTTCCTCTCACCCTGTCTGCTTTGTGCTCCTTATTTCTGAGTCAGTCCAGCCCCTGTCAGATGGACATCGATGCAGGATGCACAAACCTTCCCAGTAAAAGCCAATTTTGGGGATAATAACCACTGGGGGATGGAGGGTCTTGGCTCAGCACCCCTGGGGCAGAGCTGTCCTTGGTGGGGGCACTACCTGCCCTTGTCTGGGTCTTGCCCATGCTGCAGCCAGCAAAGAGGGGAGTGTGGAGCACAGGGCAGAACCTCCAAATCAAACACCAGGAACTGCCTGTGGGTTTAGAAATCACAGAATCACCAGGTTTGGGTTAGAAAAGGACCTTAGAGCTCATCACGTTCCACCCCCCGCCATGTCCAGGGACACCTCCCACTGTCCCAGGCTGCTCCAACCCCAGTGTCCAGCCTGGCCTTGGGCACTGCCAGGGATCCAGGGGCAGCCACAGCTGCTCTGGGCACCCTGTGCCAGCGCCTCACTGCCCTCCCAGGGAAGAATTTCCTCCTAACACTTAATTTAAACCTGCCTCTGCCTGTTTAAAACCATCCCTCCTCCTCCATTAAGTATCTGTCGGCACGAAAATTCGCTCTCCCTCCTGGGGAGGGAGGGACCCCCTGGACCCGGGGGAAGGTTATCAGATCACAGGGGGTCACAGATCACAGGTTATCACAGCACAGGGGGCAGCTGGGCAGGTGGGACAGCACAGGCTGTGCTTGAGGACACGTGGCCTCAGGTGTGGTGGGGACGGGGTGGCTGCAGTCTCCTCACCCTGGGCTGGTTTTGTGTTTTAAAAGCTGCAGTGTCCTCGTGGGGGAATGGGACAGACTGGATCCACTGGAAAGGTGAGAGATGTGTGGGTTCTGCAGGGCATTCAGACATTGAGGATTCCAGAAGCAAATCTGCCTGGGCAGAGAATCCCTGAGTCATTTCTTTGTCCTGCGTTTTCAGTGTCCTGCAGGAATTCCTTCACGTTCCCCTCCGAAGCTTTCCCCGCTCATTCCCAGTGCTGGGGCTCAGTGGGACTGAGAATCCCAGCCCTCCCCAAGGCTGTTCTGTGGGAGCAGAGCCTCCCTTGGCACACAGCTGATGGAGGTGACATTCCTGCCCCAGCCCAGCTCGTGGCACCTGAGGGGAGCAGGGGGAAGCTGGCCTGGAGCTGTGCAGGTGTTCTCAGCACAGCCGTGACCCCACAGAGCCAGCGAGGACACAGCAGCACTTCCACCGCCATAAAACTGGCAGGGAGAGCCCAGCTCTGCTCTCAGTGACTGATCAGGGGCACAGGGTGCCAGGGGAGCACCCCGGACTCATCTCACCTCATTTCAGACGTTTATAAATTTCTCTGAGTTATTTAAGTTAAATGTGAGTTAACCCTTCCCAGTTCCAGGCTGGGTGGGGAGGAATGGTCACTCCCAGAGGGTAAAACCTGAGACACTTCCAGCTCAGAGCTGCCATGCTCCCAGGTGGGGAATGCCATCCAGGAGGGCAAAGGGCACAGGGAAGTGGGCAGAGCAGTGATGAGGAGGAGGAGGAGGAGGAAGCAGTGGTGAAGCTGTGAGCCCCTGGATGTCCCCGGGGGGTGCAGGAGGCTGCCAGGCTATGACACACCCGAGCACGGCGCTGCCCCGGTGCCCACACGGCTCTGACTGAGCCAGCCTGACAGCAGAGCAGTAACAGACTCAGACATCACATTTAAATGCCCATAAATTTGGAAACAGAGCCAGAGCTCTTTAATCTTGGTTCATTTTTTCATTCGTAACGAGATAACAAAGGAAGCCAAGCGCGAGCTGGAGTCATGAATTATTTAGGGAGGGCACATCCATCTCTGGGTGGTTTGGGGTTTGCTCTGCCAGCCCGGGGTGTGCGGGGTGAGCAGCCCCTGGCCCAGGGCCAGCTGGGTGCTGGGTATCCCCATCGGGGTGCGATGCCCTGCAGGCACTGGGGGGGTTTATTCCAGGGAGGCCCCAGGCTCTGTGGCCTCCAGGATGGCTCTGAGGGCTCGTGCCCAGTCCCTCTCATCTCCTCACGGCAGGGATTTTTCCTCCTGGAAAGGGTGAGGTTTTATCCCCGCACACACACGCTCCCAAACCAGGACATTTAGCAAACACTTGCCTCGATGCAGAGATCAGAGAGCTCCCTCCAAGCAGGGGAAGGCAGCAAAGCAAGGGCCCACAGCAAGGTAACCTCAACATGAGCCATCCCTCGAGCACAGCTGGGACCTCGAGATGCAGGGAATGAGGGCCCCCAGTGTCCCCTGGCTGGTTTTGGGGCCAGAACCCTCTGTCCTGGCTCCAGGCACAGCACAGCCCTGCAGAGGAGGCTGTGCCAGCACCAGGAGCTGAAGGGGGGAAGCTTTCCCACCCTGCTCAGAGCCTGGTGAGAAGGATGGAGGCTCCTGAGCAGCCTGGAGCACCAATTTCACGGAAATCCATTTATCTCTCCTTCCTGCAACCCTCACGACATGAATAAATGATGATTGCAGAAGTGATGAACCTGCCCCTGTTTAGGTGTGAAATGAATGTTTACAGGCATAGAATAAATCAAGTATCCCACAGGCGAGCAGCGGGATATTAAACCAAACACCTTTGTGTGCTTAGCCCTCGCTGGGAGAGGCCAAGGGTTTGAAGCCTGGCCAGGTATCGCCACCAGCCCCAGCGTGGCAGCACGGCCAAGCTCTGGGAGATCCCAGAGGATGGAGAGGGATGAGCAGCTCCGGGATGAGCAGCACTCCTCCCCTCTTCCCCACCTTCCCCCTCTGCCTGAATCTGCACCTCTCTCCCCGCCCAGCGCCACAATCTGCACAGCCTCCAAGAAGTCAGGAACACAATGCAAATTTGTGAAGGATTGGCAAGAAATTGTGTGTGTGCTGGTTGCCTGTCAGCATGCAGAGTACTTCTAATCTTGTCACATAAATAATACGATTATGTAAAATATCAAACAGTTGGAATAAACTTAAAAGCCACAATGTTCTAGTCACAGACTTAATGGCGGGGGGGAGAAAGGAAAAACAACAAAAAAAAAAGAGTGAAATCCCTTTTTTACTCTGCAGCATGAAGGGGAAATGGCTCCTCTCTGAAATCCTGGAGCCTCCCGAGGGATGAGGAGGTGGGAGCTGGGCACAGCCCCGGCCTCGCCTCACCTGGGCAGGACCGATGGGAGGAGGGAGCGCAGAGCCGCGCTCGGGAGGAGCCTCTGCCAAGGTCACCGAGGGCTCTGGGGACAGAGCCGCTGTCCCCTGCTCACTACTTCGCTTTTCCTCTCTGCTGCGGTGCTGCTGGCGCGGGGCGCCCCCTCCAACCACGGGGATTGTCCGGGAAACTGAGAGGAAAACACGGCTGCAGGTGCCGGCTGAGCACCCACCCCTCACCCAGCGCCCAGCCCGTGCCGTGCGGGACCGGGACAGGGCCAGCGGGGCCGGGGTGGGAGCGCTGAGCTCCGGGAGCACATTCCCCTCCCGGCTCCGCATCGCTCCGCATCGCTAATGCCGTCCTCTATTTGTGTTTGTACCGCCCGCAGCGGGGCCGCCACCGCCGCAGGAGGAGCGGGAGAGGAGGCAGCGCTGCCCAGGGAGCCGCCGCCGGGATTTTGCTGCTTGGCCCCGAGATCAAGAGCGGCATGAAAAGCCAGAGTGCCTTTGTCAGAGCTCGCTAAAGAGCCCGGGCTGATTGAGATGGAAAAATCTCCTCGTCTTCCCCCCGGCACAGGCTCATGGGCAGCAGAGTCGAGCCCCGCGTGAGCACTGACATGATTTACGGCCCTGACCCCTCAAATCCAGCTGGGAGCTGAAGCCAGAGCAGCTTCAGAGCTTCCTCCCTGTGGAATACACCTGAGCCTTCCTTCAGATCCCTGGAACAGCCTCCCCAGGAAATGGGCACAGCACCAAGGCTGCCAGAGCTCCAGGAGCCTTTGGACAGCGCTCCAGGGATGCCCAGGGGGGATTGTTGGGGGGTCTGGGCAGGGACAGGAGCTGGACTGGATGATCCCTGTGAGTCCCTTGAGCTCTGGATATTCTCTGATTCCATGCTCCACCTTTCCAGGCCATTCCCTGAGCAGACACAGCACAGCTGGGGCAGGGCAGAGCCTGTCTCTGCTTGGAGAGCACCGGCCTTAGCCAAGGCACGAGCCCCTTCCCTGGCCTGCCTTTGGTGGGCGTGGAGGAGGAATTTGGTGCCGTGGACCGCCTTCACAAGAGACACGAAGCAGCCACAGCATGGGGCTGGAAACTCCAGCCCTGGAGGCAAAGGGCTCAGCCCTGAGCCACAGACTGGGCTCTGCGTACACCAGAGTGAAGCCCGGAAAGGTCTCGACTGCAAATCCTGCCCATGGCTACCCTCAGCACCCCCAGGATTTCCCACAGCCCCCAGGGAAGCTGCTGGGATGGGGACAGATGGGATGAGGCCTTTGGACAGGGAGGACCATCCCTGTCTGCTGGAACATCTGTGCCCAGCTCAGGGCTGCCACGCTGCCTGTTCCATCCTGCCCCACGTTCATCATCCACAGCGATCTGCTTTCTCCAGACCTTGAGAAGTTTTGGAGGCCTTGGGATAAGTCCCTCCCCTGTGTCCCCAGCTCTGCAGATCTCTCTGGGGGCACAGCTGTGCCCAGGCTGTGCCCGGGCGGGCAGGGACACGTGGCCCAGGCTGGTGTGGGGACATGGGGACAGGGCCGTGGAGCAGGGCCAGGCTGCAGCTGTGTGCCCTGCTCGGGGCAGTCACTATCTCACACACTGAGCTGCCCCTTCTGCTTAGCAGAGCAGCTTTGATGAGCTGAGCTGCGGGCAAGGCTCCTGCTGCCACTGCTGAGAGGGACACGGGCACTTTCCTGGCACTTTCCCTGGCACTTTCCCTTCCCCTGGCACTTTTCCCTCCCTCCAGTCCATCCATTCTGGCAGGGGAGACAGTCAAGGCCACTGCACGGAGCTGTGGAATTAATGGAAGAAAGAGCTCCTCTCATCTGGCCATTTTAAAAGAGGGAAGAGAAATTGCTGTCTGCAGGGCTCCCACAAAAACGGGAGCAGACCCGCCCACTCTCATTTAACGGACAAAAAACCACCTGGGGAAACCTGCACTGCATCTCCTGTGCTGAGCAGACCTTCACACGGGGGCCCTGTGTCTTTGTGAGTGTGACCAAACCCCTCAGTTCTAAGGATCCTTTCCCCTTGGGCCCCCCTACAATGGATGGTGGGTTTCTGACAGGGGTGTGTGTGACCCACTTTCCTGGGCTGGAGCAGGCTGAGACCCTGCAGCAGTGACCTGGCAGCAGGGGATTGCAGGTCACACCCCCCTGGAGCCCCAGAGCTCCTCTGGCCTTGCTGCTGCATTAATTCCTGCAGGGAAAGCCCTCTCTGTTGCCAGAGAACTGCACCTGATGCCCACGCCTTGCCACAGCGCCCGGGGCAGCCCGGCTGGGGAGCAGCTGCCTGCTCCATGTGTGCTGCTCCCCACTCGTGCTCCACCTCCCCGGGCAAGGCACCACGTGGGGCACTGCACAGTAAAAGCCAGAGCCCTGCCAAGGCAGCAGTGGGTGCTCCACCCCTCCTCACTCTCAGTATCTCTGCCCCCAAACCAGCCTGGCAGCCTCTAACTCACTGTCCTGCTCTCCCTGTAGTCACGTCAATGCCAAATATCCCTTTCCAGGGTTCAGAATGACTTTGGATTATAAAACTCCTGATTCTGGGACTCCCCATCCCCTCCTGTCCCATGCGTCTCCCTCCTGCAGGATGTCTGGGATTTTCTGGGAAGTTCTGCAGCCTGCCCTTTTGCAAGAGACAGAGGAGCAACTCCTCCTCCTGCCCCGGGGTTTTGGAGGTTTAAGCCTGCTGGTCATCCCTGGGGACTTGGGGTTGTTTCCATTCACCTGTAACTGCATTCTGGCCCAAATCTACAAAGCCACCACTGTGCCCCAAAGCCCTGCAGAGCCAGGCAGTGCCCCAAGGGCTGTCCCTGCTCTCTCAGCCCTGGTGTTGGTTCTGTGTAAATGCTGCTCAGCATCCCAGGCCCTGCTCTGGGACAGATGCTCTGAGCTGACCCAGCACAGGAGAGCCCCAGCAAACACAGCCCTGAGCCACAGGCAAAGGGGCAGGAGGGTTCAGCTGCACAGCAAGGCTGGGTGTGCCATGGGGAGATGGATTTTCTGCTCCCAACCTGAGTTGGGTTGGAAGAGACCTTTAAATCTCATCCCACCCCACCCCAGCCATGGCAGGGACACCTCCCACTGTCCCAGGCTGCTCCCAGCCCCAATGTCCAGCCTGGCCTTGGGCACTGCCAGGGATCCAGGGGCAGCCACAGCTGCTCTGGCAATTCCAGCCCAGCCCCTGCCCACCCTGGCAGGGAACAATTCCCAGTTCCCAATCTCCCATCCAGCCCTGCCCTCTGGCACTGGGAAGCCATTCCCTGTGTGCTGTCCCTGCAGGCCTTGTCCCCAGTCCCTCTGCAGCCCCTTTAGGCCCTCATCCCCCCAATCTGCCAGGGATGGTACAGAGGGCTCAGGTGAACATTGTTATTTCTCCTCCCTGAGTGCTGGAAGCCCCAGGAGCTGCCACTGACAACCACAACACTCTGTTCTCACGCATTTTGTAAAATGACAGCAGACTGGGGAATCCAGGGAGCATCAAACCCCCCGAGGATGCTGGGGGATGACACGTGGGGATCTCAGGTGTCACCACGTGCTCCTGCCATGGGCTGGTGGCTGCCAGGATGGGCCACGGCCAGGGGTGCTCCCTGCGCCCACAAAGCCAGGAAATGTGTCCCAGCCCCACGAGTGCCTGGCGGTTCCCACTGTGCCAGGATGGAGCAGGTACCTGTGAGCACAGATGGTGAACTCCAGCAGCACCAGGAACGCCGAGATCGTAATTATCTGAACATAATGAAGGGTTTCATTAAATACACTTGGAAAACAACTCAGCAGCCGCACAAAGTTAAACTGCTGGTCTCAACTCTCCAAACTATTTAAAATTTATTAGCTTCCCCTGCGGGTCTCAAGCTTTTAAGTACCAGAGAATTCTTGAAAATAAGATTATTTTTTCTTTTTTTTTTCTTTTTTTTTTTTTGTTTCTGCTGCCTTTCCCCCATCTCTTTCCAATGTTTTTTGGCCTCTCAGAAGTGTCCGTGGGGGGGAACCATCAGCCCCCACTTTGCTGCTCTCTCAGCCCTGCAGGCACAACCTCTTTCTTTCTCTCTCCCCCCTCCCCGGGCTGCTCCGCACTCGGCACGGCCCTTTCCGAAGGGATGAGCAAATCACAGACACCTGCACGCTGCTCCCTGCGAAACCCCGGGCTCCAGGCTGCAGGTGGCTCTTGTTGCAGAGGGATTAGTGGGAGGCTGAATAAACCTGGGTTTGATCTAGTGCTAAGTGGTGAGGGGTGATGCCCTTGGCTAAGATGAGATTTACTGAGCTGTATCTCTTCATAATGTGTGAGGGAGGCAGCGCTGGGGAGATGCTCCTTCCTGCTCAGAGAGAGAAATTCCTGGCTTTGGATAATGGCAGTGGCTCCGTGCTTGGAGAGGGGCTGGAATCCAGGGCTGGAATCCAGGGTTGTGCTCAGCAGAGCAGAGGAGGGTGGCTGCACACACACAGCCAGGGGATGGGCAGGGGCTCTCTCCTCTCAGCCCGTGTCTGGACAGGCTGGAAATTCCCTCCTGGGCCGATCTGGGCCGAGGGGAGAGATCCTGGCTGCTGTGGCAGCACTGGAGGAAAGAGCAGGGCTGGGGCTGGGGCTGGTGAAGCCTCCTTAGGGGAGTTTTGTGCCCTCACCCCTGCTTTGGTGAAGAGTTTTCCTGAGGAAAACCTGGGTGGGATTCTTTCCTCATGGGAGACCACAATGCTGGGTGCCAGACCGCTTCAGCGAATTGTTCTGATTTATAGTCCATGGCTTCAGGTTGGAAGGAAGCTTCAAACACAGGGGTGATGCAGAGGGATCAGGGGAAATGATGGCTGGTCCTTTGGGCTGAGCAGAGCCCTGATGTCCCTCGTGCTCTTTGCTGACCTCCAGAGCAGGTGAGTGTTCCCAGGAGGAGGTTTGGGCTGCCCAGGCTGAACTGGGCTCTGCGTTTGGTGGGGTTTGCTCTGACAGCTCCAGCTCCCCGCAGAACCCTCCACCCCACCCAGCCCCAGCTCCAGGGGGTTCCCCAGCCCACCATCCCTGCTCCAGGCTCTCTGCCCATCCTCCAGGAGGGAAGATTCCAGGTTCTGTTTGCTTTGTCTCAGCCAAGGTCAGGATGAAAGACACGGGGAAACGTAGAGCTGAGCTCGGTCCTGGTTGTTTAGTATCTCTTATTTATTTACAGTCTCACAAGGCATGAGCTCCAACTTGCAAGTTAGAGAAATGAGACAAAATGGAGAGATTCTAACTCTTACTAAGGCTATTTAAGAGATAATTACCCAATATTGAGGTGACAGTTATATTATTTATACTTTTGACCCAATAATGACCACCCGAGGTACACAATGTGGACCCTTTTCACCCAATGAGTGAGAACTACCTAAATCTGTGAAGAAGAAGAACCCAGACAATGCTGAAAATGCTCCATCTTTGTCCACACACATTACTATATACCAAAACCCCAAATCCAAGTTTTTCACCCTGTGAGATCACGCAATTCCATTCAAACCACACACCCACAACCCCAGTGCCATCAGTCAATTTCGGGAGCCTGTTCCACGGCCTCAGGTCAAATGTGGTGCTGGCTTGAGGGTCAGGGCCTTTTAGCACAGAAAGCCTGAAATTTTCAGCTTCCAGGGCTCCAACACTCCATCAGGCATCAGCCTGGTCCCCAGGGGCACTGCGGGACATCCCAGGTTTGGGGACAGCTCCTGGGGGGCTTCACCGGGCAGAGCGGCCGTGTCAGACCCTCCAGCCGGCCCTGCAGACACCCGTGCCCTGCCGTGGGGGACACAATTGCTCAGCCAGCTGTGCCTCCGGCGGTGGGAGGGTGACTCAGCCCGCCGGGAGCCGGGGCCATCTGCGGCGGGGCTGCAGCTCCCACGGACTCCGCTTCAGCCGCCCACGGAGCCCGCCCTGGCTGCCAGCCCACCGGGATGGGCTGTGCCACGGGCTGCCTGCCACACGTGGGGCAGCTGGGGCTGGATCGCCTCGGTTTGGGGTCCCCCACAGGCACAGACCAGCCTGGTGCGCAGTGCCCGTGTCCCCCGTGTTCCCCCAGGGTCGGTGTGAACTGGGAGTGTGCTGGAATTCTGGAAACTTGGATTTGGGGGTTTTAGCATGTAGTAATAGATGTGAGTCAAGATGGAGGATTTGGGGTGTTGTCTGAGTCCTTCTTCTTCACCTTCTTCTTCCTTCTTCTTTGTGGGTTCAGGTGGTTTTCTGTAATTGGGTGAAAAAGGTCCCCATTGCAGGCCTTGGGTGGTCATTATTGGGTCAGAAATGTAAATAATACAGGTGTCACCTCGTTATTGGGTGATTAGTGCTTAAATAACCTTGGAAAGGGTTAGAGTGACTCCATTTTACCTCATTTCTCTAACTTGCCAGTTAGAGCTCACAGCTCATGAGCCTGTAAATAGATAAGAAATAATAAACATCCAAGTCTGGACACCAAACCTACATTTCCCGTGTATGAATCCCGACCTCAGCAAGGAGAAAAAGGAGCCAGAACCTTCCCAGGAGTGCAGCTCCCATGGCAGGCCAGCTCTGTCCTGCGTGTCCCTGGAGTGGGGCAGGGAGCGCCGTGGGCGCTGTGGCTGATCACAGGGGGGCTCTGACCCACGGGGCTGGGCAGGGCTGGCACTGAGGGGTTCTCTGCCACCACGGTGAGGGGCCACGGCAGGAGCCAGGCAGCCTGGGCTGATCTGTGGACACGGAAGGGGCACAGCCCAGGGAGATGGAGCCAGTGGAGAGGCCGGAGGAAGGGGCCCTGAGGGGGAGGAGGGTGCTGGGTGCCCGGCTCTGCTCTCCCCACCTGCCAGCTGGGCGCTCTTCCCCCACTCTTAAATGTCAGCGATGATGTTTCCTGCCCAAGTCAGCTCTTCCCCTTGGGGCCTGGCCAGCAGGGTCTGTTTTATCCCCACTCCCGACAGCTTGGGTGGCTCGGCACTGGGCTGCTGCCTGAGCTGTGCCAAGTTGGCAGCGTGGCCGTGCTCCCCAGCCAGCTCCTCTCCCAGCCCACCCCGAGCTCAGCACTCGCTGCCTCTGGGGCCCCAGCTCACCTCGCCGGCCTTTCCTTCCTGAGGGGAGATCCACGGGCAGGGCAGGAGAGCAGGTTCTGCTTAGAGGGGGAAAATCCCTCAAATCACCCTCCGCTGGGGCAGGCAGAGCTGGGACCTTTCTGCCCAGCCCTGGGAACGTCACCCCCGCTCTGTCCTGTCCCTCAGGTGCCTTCAGCAGGGCTGGAGACTGTGACAGGGACTGCACGTGGGGAGGGACGTCACACACCTGGGCAGCAGGGAGGGAGAGCCCAGCAGGGATGTCAGGATCCCGTGTGCTCTCTGTGCTCCAGATATCCGAGCTCCAGGCTCAGCTGTCACCCCCCAGCCCGTGTGGGCATCGCCCCGGTGCCAGCTGCTCCTCCTGTCCCTTCCCTGGGGCAGTGCTGGCACACATCCACTTCCTCCTGGAACCCTTTAAGGATGGGGGCTAAACTAACCCACCCCATTTTTCCCCTCCTGAATCCTCTCCGATGTCCAGGCCTGTGCACAGACGCCCCCAGCCCCTTTGCACTGTGCCCCATCCCTGCATCCTGAGCACCTCCTCCCCTTCAGCCACGTTCCCCAGACACCCTGCTGCTCCCGACACCCGGAGCCAGCACCGGGGTGTCCCCAAAACCCCCTTCCTGCCAGGGCAGAGCCAGCTCCCGGCTGGGTGCAGCAGCAGCTCAGGTGTCAGCAGAGCTGAGGAGGGCTCCGCCCGGGCTGTGCATTCCCTGCCCCGCGGGTGCTGCGGAGGAGGTGGTGCCCGTGATGTGCATCGCAGCAGCAGCCCTGCATGGAGCAGCTCTCCCCGCAGCCCCGGGGCACTGCCACCTCTGCCGGGCTCCCTGAGGGTGCTGCAGGCACGGGCCAGAAAATCTTCAACTCCGGGCTTTCGCTCCAGCAGGGGAAAGGAAGGGCTGGTTTAGTTCATCCCCCGTCCCCAGGGGGTTCCAGGAGGAAGGGGATGTGTGCCAGCCCTGCCTCGGGGAGGGGACAGGTTTCATCCAGGAGGAGCAGCTGGCACCGGGGCGATGCCCACAGGGGCTGGGGGGTGACAGCTGAGCCTGGAACTCGGATATCTGGAGCACAGAGAGCACATGGGATCCTGACATCCCTGCTGGGCTCTCCCTCCCTGCTGCCCAGGTGTGTGATGTCCCTCCCCACGTGCAGTCCTAGCCCCTGTCACCACCCCTGCGTGGTGTAGATCACCCCCCTCGTGGTTTGGGTTGGAAGAGATCCTAAAA
The DNA here is from genome assembly GCF_029207755.1 of Chamaea fasciata. NCBI lineage: Eukaryota > Metazoa > Chordata > Aves > Passeriformes > Sylviidae > Chamaea > Chamaea fasciata. The sequence goes on along the minus strand of NW_027094111.1, from coordinate 4,950,081 downwards.
ATCGTCCAGTTCCACACATTGCCATGGGCAGGGATACCTTCCACGAGCCCAGGTGGCTCCAAGCCACGTCCATTTTGTCTTGTTTCAGCAGGATTCCCATAGCCAGCATTCCCAGAGGAGCTTCCCACCTCGTGCTGGAGTGTCCTGGTGCTCTGAAATGTGAGGGAGGAGAAGGAGCAGAGAGGAGATGGGGAAAGATGCTCGTAATGTGTAATGAGCCTTTAATGCTCTCCCTGGCCCCCTCCCAACACATATGGGAGCTGGATGAGCCAATTAAACCAACACCAATTAAATCAGCATCAATCACATCCCGTAAACCAGAGGTGGGGCCCAGGCAGACGCCCCTGCTGTGCAGGATGTCAGAGCTGGCCCGAGGGTGACTCCCTTCCAGTTTGGAGAGAGCCAGGCCCTGGAGGCACCACCAGAGAGGAGAAGGGGAGGGGTGGGGACCTGGACCAGAAGTGGAGGGGGCAGAGGGGACACCAGAGCTCAGGTTCCAGCTGGGACAGGCATCCCCCTCACTGGAGTCCTTGCACAGGGTCACCTTGAACCCTGGAGGTGACACACCTTGTGCCACTGAGCTGGCCCCCCCTCCCCTGGGCTCAGCCCCACGGACATCCTGCTGCTCTGGGGGGCTCCAGCAGCTCTGGGTGCAGGGTGGGCTCAGCCTGGCAGGCTGCACCTCTGACTCTGCCCTTCTGCTCTCATCCCAGCCAGTGCTGGGACACCGGGGCTGCAGCAGGGGATGGAAAAGTGAGAATTCCCCTTTGCAGCCCTCCCTGCTCTGCTCACACTCCTTCGTTTGCTCTCTCTTCAACCTAGAGCACAGAGAGGTGCTAAAAAGCTCCTAAAAAGGAGGTGATGGATGCTGGGTTGATGCTCATCCTCACCTTGGCTGGATGAGTCTTGTCCTGTCCTCTGGGTGTCCTCTGTGGGGTCCAGTGTCCCCCTGGCTGTCACAGACAGGTAGCCCAGGGAGCAGGAGGTCTCGGGGAGGCTGCAGAGCACACCTGAGTGTAGCTGCCTGTGAGTTGAGGGATCCAAACTGCCTCGGAGATGTCCAGTGTCAGAGCTTTGCAAATCCGGGTCTGGGGCACACGAGTGAAGTGGCAACTCTTGACTTAATCCAGACAACTGTCACTGAACCACAAAGGACCAGGGACTCAAATTAAGTCCCACAGCCCTTTGGGAAGTATCAAGCCAGAAAAACAGTTCGCAGGCTTTAGGCAAGGGTGATTTTAAACAAATGAGGAAGTGCCTTAGAAACAGCTTAAGATGAAAGCTACCAAATTAAAATCCTTGCAATCAGTGTGGAGGCTACTTATGCAACAACCTCCTGAGGAGGAATTGGAATCCCAGAGATAAAACTCTAAACAAATAAAGAGACAGGAGATGAAGGAAAAAGAAATGAAACTTGGTCAGAAAGTGATGTGCAGAGGGCTGCTTGAATTGCCTTTGAAAAGTGGCAGCCGAGCGTCACAAAGGGGCAAAACCCAAGTCAGCAAAGAGGGGAGTGGGGGGATGGAGAGGGTATCCAGGACACCTGGATATCTCCAGGATGCCTCCCAGCTTCCCTGGGCAAGCTGGAACGTGGCTGTGGGCATGGTCAGGCACCTCCCTGCATCCCTGTGACCCCTGGGTGCCTCTGGCACGAGGGTTGGGTTGAACCCAGAGGTCCACATTGGACACCTTGGCTTGGGAGAAGCAGCTCCCAGCAGAGCATCTCCCCCTCCTTGGAGTGCTGGGACATTGTCCTCCCACCTGAGCTCTTGGCAGGTCCCACGGGTGGCCAGGGCAGCCCCAGCTTGAGGAGAGTCCTGCAAACGCACAGCTTCTCCCAGGCTGAGAGAGCAAACACGGCGTGAAGCCTGAAGGTGAACAGCAGGTGCCTGAGCCAACAGCCCGGCTCCTCACACAGCTCTCCCCGTGCAGGGGCTGGGAGGGCAGGGGCTGCAGGGCAGGGGGGTCCAGGCACCGCAGGGCCATGCCCTGGGGCTGAGCCCGTGCCCACATCAGTGCCCTGAAACTTTGCAGTGCCTTTGTCTCTGCTGAGGGGAGACGGGGCTCCCTGAGGAACCAGGGCCCTCCCTGAGGACTCGCAGCCCTGACGTGCTTTGGTTGCAGATGAAGTTGGCAGCGTCCTCCACAGCTGGAGTGATGATGGAATGATGCTTCTCCTGAGCTCTTTAAAGGTACAGGCTGGCCCAGGGTGGGCAGCTCAGCGCAGAGACATGGCCTGTGCAGCTGTGCAGTCACAGCTGGCACACCAGAGGCAGCTGGGTGAGGCAGAGCTGATGGCACTGGTCTGGCTTTCGAAGGGGCACAGGGATGACACCAGAACTGCCCAAAGTTACCATGACTTTGGAAGCCCCATCCCAGTATCTCAGGGGGCTCAGAAGGAGGCTGGAGCCCTTTCCCAAGGGCGTGGAGTGGCAGGGAAAGGGAGAATGGCCTTAAGCTGAAGGAGGGCAGCGTTAGATGGGATATTAAGGAAGAGTTCTTCCCTGGGAGGGTGGGCAGGCCCTGGCACAGGGTGCCCAGAGCAGCTGTGGCTGCACCTGGACCCCTGGCAGTGCCCAAGGCCAGGCTGGACATTGGGGCTTGGAGCAGCCTGGGACAGTGGGAGGTGTCCCTGCCATGGCTGGAATGGGATGAGCTTTAAGGTCCCTCCAACCCAACCCAACCCAACCCAACCCAACCCATGCCATGGTTCTGTGGGACTCCAGCCAGCCCCTGCCCTGCTCCTGAGCCCCCTGTGTGCTGCCCGGGGGCGCTGCCAGCCGCGCCCTGCCCTGGCAGGGGTGGCACGGAGCACGTCGGGGGCACACAGCAGCGAGGGGACAGCCCCTGGCACGGGCTCCCGGCAGCTGCCGAGCCGGAGCCGCGGTCGGGATCGTCCTCCCGAACGCGCCCAGCTGCAGCCGTGCTGGGAGGCAGCTGCGGGACGCGCAGCCCCGGCTCTGCCATCCCGCATCCCCCCGGGCCGGGCTGGGCACAGCTCTGGTGGGCACGGGGCCGGGGGGAGGCAGCGATGGCAGCCCGGGCACGCCCTGCCCCAGCCCCGGTGTCCCCTCCGGGCCAGCAGCGGCGAGGCGGCGGTGGCCGAGCCCCGCTGCCGCTGCTCGGGGCACGGAGGGCTCCGCTCCCCCTCCCGCCTTCAAACCCAACCGCAACAAGCTCGGGAAATTAAAAATTAGAAGGACGGGAGGGGGAGGGAGGGCTAAAATAAGATAAATAAAACCAAATAAAAATAAACCCCAAACCCTGCGCTCTCCTTTGATTCTCCCTCCTTCTTTTCTTTTCTTTTTTTTTTTTCCTTCCTCCACGCCAAGATTACTAATTGTCTAAGCATCTCAATTTGCTGGTTTCACTTAATCACAGACACTTCGGAGATTATCAGCCTTCCCCACATGTTCGGTACCTTGTTTCCAAACTACAAGACCCACGGGGAGCAGGCAGCGAGCGCCTGCAGGAGCGACAGCCGCGCCGCGCCGCCGCTTCCCCCCGCGTCCCTCCGGCTGCGCTGTCAGAGCTTGATTTGCCTCTGAAACCGCCGCGTATTCCCCCAAAGTTCCCGAGCACGGGGGCCGTGAGGAACGGCGAGGTGGGGGCTGGGGGCACCGTTGTCAGCTCCTGGCAGCTCCCAAGCCTTTGATTTGCACAAAAGAAGAGGAGGGAGGTGGAGGGGGGGGGGGGAGGGAATGGATATGATTTATTCAGCAAGTTCCTAACCGGTTTTCTTTTTTTTTTTTTTTTTCCTTTCCCTTCTTCTTTTCCAGAGGCTGTGAAATAACTGAAGCCGACGGAAAGGTGAAGAGCTGGGAGAGATGAAGGAGGCGCGTTTGAAGGCATTTTCTTCCTTTTTGTCACATCTCGCTGCAAAGCTTTTAATTCCTGGAGCTCAGTTCCTTCCTGGAAAGTCTGAGGCAGAGGGGGGTGGGCTCGCTGCGGGCGGCGGGGTCCTGTTGGCTGCCACAGGGGTAGGCAGGGAGGAGGTCCCGGTGCTGGGGGGTGCTGGTTGTTCTCTGTCCCATCTGGACCATCTGTCGGTCCCTCGTTGCCCCGGTGCCCACCCGGGGCCGGGGGGGCTCTGCTGCAGCTGCTGGGAGCCGGCTCTGCGCTCAGCCCAGCGCCACCGGAGTGACAGAGCCACAGGACGAAGGATTTAAGGCTGGAAAAAACCTCCAAGTTCATCAAGTCCAACTTGAAACCAAATCCCACCGCACCACTAAACCACATCACAAAGTGCCAAGACCTCATTGTTTGAACTCTTCCAGGGCTGGTGACCCCACCACCATCCTGGGCAGCTCTGCCAGGGCTTGATCATCCTTTCTCAGTGAAGAAATTTCCCAAAATCCACCCTGAGCCTCCCCTGGCCCAGCCTGAGGCCGTTCCCTCTCCTCCTGTCCCTGTTCCCTGGGAGCAGAGCCCGACCCCCCCGGCTGTCCCCTCCTGGCAGGGACTTGTGCAGAGCCACCAGGTCCCCCCTGAGCCTCCTTTTCTCCAGGCTCAGCCCCTTTCCCAGCTCCCTCAGCCTCTCCTGGGGCTCCAGACCCTTCCCCAGCTCCGTTCCCTGCCCTGGACACGCTCCAGCCCCTCAATATCCTTCTTGTCCTGAGGGGCCCAGGATGTGCTGATGTCCTAAAGCTCTAAAGGGGTGCAGGAAATGACCCATCTCAGCTATGGGGCCACAGAGAGACCCCTCTGAGGGTGGGCTGGCCCTGGCACAGAGACCCAGAGAAGCTGTGGCTGCCCCTGAATCCCTGGAATTGTCCAAGGTTGGATGCTCTGTTTAGAAACCAAAAGAGGATTGTGTTCAGAGGTCTGATTTACAGCCCAGTCCCTTGGTACTGCACTCAGAGCCCCAGGAGTTCTCCTGTAACTGGGATCTGAAATCTCAAGTTTTTAATTTTTAAACTCGCACGACCAAAGGCCATTCCCCTGTTTCTCTCCTCACCCTTCCTCTCTGCAGCTCTTCTGCACCACCACCACCAAAATCATCTGCATGGCTGAGCTTTGGTCCTGCAGGAAGAAGCTCCTTCTGCACGATTCATTGAAGGTTTTTATTTTTTTTTTTTATTTCCCATTTGCAAGTTGCTGAGAAGCTGATCCTGATTTCTGCAAATGAATTTGTTATCTGCAAGTGTTCACTGAATAGTTTATGCAAACAAATTTCAGCCCATAGGGTGTTTGCAAACTGTTCATTTCATGGTATGTGATTAGTAGAAATGGTCAGAAAATGGGTGCAAAACAATTTTTTACGAGCTGTCCTCAACACCCAGGCTCCTGACGCCTCCATTTCTATCACAGACTTCTTTTTTGGAAACTGGAATTAGAAAAATATCAACCAGCACCCGGGATGAGTTGAACTTTTCATGCTTTGTTTCCAGCTAAAAGCTCTAAAAGGAGAGCAGTTGATGCTGGGGAAAAGGGCAGACACAGGATCAGAGAATCCCAGTTTGGTTTGGGTTGGAAGGGAATTTTAAAGAACATCCCTTTCCACCCCTGCCCTGGGACACCTTCCACTGCCCCAGGCTGCTCCAAGCCCCTTCCAGGGACACTTCCAGGGAGACTCCACATCCTCTCTGGGCAGAGGAGTGGAGTCTTATGAGGTTATAGGTTTCTTTTTCCTGCAGGAAGAGACAGCTCATCTCCGGGGATCCCTCACCACCAAGGCCCGTTCCAATGCCTGTGCTGAGTGTGTCTGGTCTCCAAGGCTGAGCTGAGGCCTCTCTCCCATCCCCAGCCCCTAGCAGTGCTCCTCACTCACCAGAGATGTACCTGCACCACCCCCAGGTCACCCCTTGCCAGTGATTTGCCCGAAATCCCACAGGGAAATCCCACAGCCAGAGAGGCTGCGGCTGCAAACTATCCAAGGCCAGGCTGGATGGGGCTTAGTGCAACCTGGTGCAGTGTCCCATGGCAGGAGGTGGGACGAGATGAGGTTGAAGGTCTCTCCTAACCCAAACCATTCCATGGTTCCATAATTCCATGAATCCATCACTGTGCCACCCCTGGAGCTGCAGCATCCCCTCCATGGGCAGGATCTCTATTGCAGGTTGTGCTGAGAAGGGGACAAAAAGCTGGTCCCAAGTGACCTGACAGTGACGTGGCATAGGTAAAACCGTGGAGGAACTCCGGGCAGAGCTGCCCAGCTCCAGTGCCCGGGGCTCTCGGGGGGCTCAGAGCAGTCAGGAGCTCCCCGTGGGTTTTCCAGCCCCGACAGAAAATGGTGCCCGGAAGATTTATTCATTTAACGCATCTGGTAATTACATTTCGGCAGGTGGTGTGTGGGGCCTGGATCCCTTCCATGCACACCAGGCTCGGGAAGGCTTCAGTCCCACGTTTGATAAATCTCAGAATAGAATAAATAAATAAAATCAACAGTCCCCAGCTGCGAGTGCGGAGGAGGCACATCCTCTCCGCGTGCCACGCGCTCCTCCTGCTTCCCCTGCGCCGGGGCCGGGATCCGGCTCTGCCCGCTCCTCCCGGGGATGCTCGGGGCTGGGATCCAGCATTCCCGCTCCTCCCGGGGATCCGGCTCTGCCCGCTCCTCCCGGGGATGCTCGGGGCTGGGATCCAGCATTCCCGCTCCTCCCGGGGATCCGGCTCTGCCCGCTCCTCCCGGGGATGCTCGGGGCTGGGATCCAGCATTCCCGCTCCTCCCGGGGATCCGGCACTGCCCGCTCTTCCCGGGGATGCTCGGGGCTGGGATCCAGCATTCCCGCTCCTCCCGGGGATCCGGCACTGCCCGCTCTTCCCGGGGATGCTCGGGGCTGGGATGGATCCCCCTCCTCCCGGGGATTCTCGGGGCCGGGATCCGGCATTGCCCGCTCCTCCCGGGGATTCTCGGGGCCGGGATCCGGCACTGCCCGCTCCTCCCGGGGATGCTCGGGGCCGGGATCCGGCACTGCCCGCTCCTCCCGGGGATTCTCGGGGCCGGGATCCGGCACTGCCCGCTCCTCCCGGGGATTCTCGGGGCTAGGATCCAGCATTCCCGCTCCTCCCGGGGATTCTCGGGATTCTCCTGCTCTGACGGGCACAGGCACACGGGATGGGGCTGCAGAGTCAGCGCGGGTGGATGGGGCTGGGGCCAGCTCTCCTGCTGGAGTTACGGCTCTGGCAGGGATGGGGACAGCGCGGGGGAGGCAACCAGGACAGGCCGGTGGGTGGAAAACCCTGAGTTTAAGGCGGGCAGGATGAGGCAGGAATCAGCGGTGAGAAAGGAGGATTGTGGCAAGAACCGGAGGAGCACACGGGGCAGAGGAGGCTGCAGGGGGTGGGTGGACCTGGAAACGCTCAAGACACGAGCAGACGTGTCACCTCACGATGTGGATTAGTGGGGACGAGGGTTTTTTGTGGAATGTTGGATTTGGTGATCTCTGGTCTCTCCCAGCCATAATGACTCCATAATTCCATGGTGATGGTGCTGGGAGGCTTGGAGGGGACAGCCCCAGGAGCCGGGCTGGGTGACACCCCAGGGCCTGGGGACAGCAGGGGCACAGGGCACACGGGCCAAGCCCCGTGGGGCACTTCTGGGATCCCGTGTGGTGTCCCTATGGATGCACATGGGCAGGACACGGTGTGGGGGGCCTGGCAGCAGCTCCTGCCAGGGGCAGGGCTGAGGGTGAGCACAGCTGGGCCACCGCTTCCTCTCCAAAGGGACCTCAGACTTTCCGGGCCGTCCCAGTAGGAGCAGTGGCAGTGCAAGGGCGTGGACACTTCCCCCATTACAGAGGATGCTGTAAGCACAGCTGGGCGCTGTGAGCACAGCTGGATGCTGTGAGCACAGCTGGATGCTCACACCCAGCCCAGCACACAGCAGACAGCCTGGCCTGGCGTGCAGGGGCTCTGCAGGGACCCTCAGCCCGTGCTCCCCGCCTGTGCCAGGGGGTCTCTGGGGGGATCTGGGGGATCCTGAGGCAAACATCCAAGGCAGGACCCCTTGGGGGCACCACGTTCCCCGGCAAGGCGCCGGCACAAAGACTGCGGCTGGATTTTATTTTTATACTTCACCTCCCTGCCCCCTTTGTAGAAATGACATAATTATGGGGATTTAATGTTCCACTGCTAAATTTCTTCATTTTTCAGGATAATTTCCACTATTTCATCAAGGAATAATTAATTGCATTGTCTTTAATCAGTTGTTTTACAAATCCAGCAGCGCAAGAAATTTTCATAGCCAGACAATGCAGGCAGCTGCTCTTCCCTTCTGGGTGTATTAATGAAGTGAAAGAGCTCGAGCCGGGGAAAAAGAATCGGCTGGCAAAAAAAAAAAAAAAAAAAGAGATCTATTGACAGAGAGATTGAAAAGATGACAGTGTAATCCCGTAATGTGTGTGCTGGGGAGGCAGAGGGGAGAGATGGAGCTCAGGTGTGAGGGCAGGAGGAATTGGGCTGCTGGGGCTCAGGGCTCCAAAGTCTCTCCTCTCTCCTCCCAGGTCCTCAGCATCAGATTATAATGTGGGGGAGCACAGGGGCATCACAACAAAACCTGTGAGTGCAGAACAAATCGTGGGTCAGTGGGATCGCAGAATTCCAGAATGGTTTGGGCTGGAAGAGACCTCAAAGCTCATCTGGTTCCAACCCCCTGCCGTGGGAAGAAACAACTTCCATGATCCCAGGGTGCTCAGGACCCCCAGCTTCCCTGTGAACATTTCCAGGGATGGCAAAGTGTCTGAAAATGTCTAGAAGTGTGAGGATGTTCACGTGCAAATGCACAGATGTTTATCAAAGGGCCAAAACTGGATTTTAAAAATCCATCTGTAAGCAAAACAAAAGCCCCCCCCGGCCCTGGGGCAGGGGATGTGATGGAAGTGGTGTCAGTGAAGTCACAACTCCAGCCTGGCTTTCCTCTTCCCTCAGCCCTTCCCTCCCTAAAGGTCCCTGCTCTGGAGCATCTCTTGGGGTCTCATTTCTGCCTTGGGGTTCCCACCCTGGCTCTGGCCCCTCCTGCCTGCCCTCGTGCCTGCTGCTCTGAGCCAAAAGGCAAAGAGGAGAAGCAAAGAAGTGATGAGCCATCCCAGATCCTTTGGTGTTCCCTCACTCCTGCTAATGCGAGGCTCCGGGGGTGGGAGGGAATGAGAGCAGAATCCAAGAATGGTTTGGGTTGGAAGGGACTTTAAAAATCATCTCGTTTCAAACCCCTGCCATGGGCAGGGGCTCCTTCTGCCATCCCAGGTGGCTCCAAGCCCTGTCCAACACTGCCAGGGATGGGGATCTGGTGGTCCTTGTGGACCTTGCTGTCCATCCAGGTCCCAGGGAGCATTTTCCATCTCGGCCACTGGGATTAACCTTCTCCATCTCATGGTGGAACATGATGGGGCAGCTCCTGCTGAGCTCTGCCCATGGCCCTGTGCCACAGGGCTGGGTGGAGGCTCACCCCTCCCAGAGGGGGCCCAGGCCAAGCCCCAGCACTTGGATCCGGCCTGGAAGCTCCAGATCTCCATGCAAAGTGCAGCTGTGGATGTGTCACCCTCGAGGAGAGGTGACGGAGCTCTCACAGGCTGCTGTCCCCAAACCACCCTGGCACAGGGCACCTCCTCCCCTCCCAGTGCTGGGATCCACCCATGGGTGGGTGGCTGGGCTCTCCAGGGGACCAGAGCACCACTCCCCTGCTGGCGACACTTCTCTGTCTCATATATTCACCCCTCCAGGCAGGGGCACAGGCTGCCCTGCATCCCTGGAAACGTTCAGAAGGTGGGTGTGGATTGGAGGACATGGTTCAGTGGTGAACACATCAGTGTTGTGCTGATGCTTGGACTCAACCTTAGAGGTCTTTTCCAACCTTAATGATTCCGTGATTCTGTTCCAGTCCTTGCAAGGGACTTCCATCAGGAAATCTGAGCAGGCTTTACCAGGAGGTCACAACACTGATCCTAAAACCCTGTGCAGGGCTCTGCACAGTGAGCTCGCTGGTTTTGGCACAGACACAGCAGGGGCCACACTCAGGGTGCTCTGGGCTTGACCAAGAGCCCTGCGGGGCCCAAATAACCCTGACTGAGCCCAGTTCACACCGGGGAATGGGCCAGGTGGAGGCCAAGAGGTTGGAAAGGGAAGGGAAAGGTTTCCATCAGTCTTGCTTTGATTCCAGTTTAAAATCAGCTGGATGGAAGTGTCCTGCAGATGGAGGGGCAGCCCTTGGAGTAACCCAGGAGCACTGGGGCTGTGCTGCAGCATTTCCAGCTGAGAGGGGACAAAGAGCACTGCAGCACCAGCGCTGCCAGCTCTGCAAGCACACTGATCAACAAAATGCTCCTTTTCTCAGGAGAAGATGCACACCACCAGTGCCCCGAGCCTCTGGGGACTGTTTGCATCCAGAGATTCTTTCCCAGCCCCGGGGGGCTCTGACTCCAGGCCTGGGTAGCTGAGGATGTGCTGCTGCAGCCTTTACAGTGCCCGTGGCTGTGGGAGCGTCCAGCTGAGAGACAGAGATCAAAGGCCATAACCTGGAGAAACCTCTGGACCAACCAGTCCCTCTGGAGCCTGGAATCACCAGGAATCATGGTTATTCTTTACTCTGAGGGTGGGCAGGCCCTGGCACAGGGTGCCCAGAGCAGCTGTGGCTGCACCTGGATCCCTGGCAGTGCCCAAGGCCAGGCTGGACATTGGGGCTGGGAGCAGCCTGGGACAGTGGGAGGTGTCCCTGCCATGGCTGGGGGACTCAGCATGAGCTTTAAGGTCCCTTCCCACCCAACCCAGTCTGGGATTTTATGGTTTTGTTTGTCTGTCAGAGAGAGCAGGGACAGCACTGCCAGAGCTGCGTGTGCTGCGGTTTTCAGATGGTTTGCAGCTCTGTAACAGCACAGGAGCCGGGCTGGTGAGGTTTTCCCTCCGTATCTGTTGCAATCAGGTGTCTCAGGGTTTCCCTTGGAGGCCTCAGTGGCAGGTGAGGGGAAGGAGGGCCGTGTTCCTACAAGCAGGGCCATTGTCAGCCTCTGCAGGGACACGAGTTACAGCAGCAGGGGCTGGGGCCACCTCCCCTCCCCAGCCAGAGACGAGCAGCTGCACCAGAGATAAGAACCAGATAAGGACCCCCCTTCCATCCTTCATGCCCTTGCTCAGGTGGAGGAGGAATAAGCCAGGGATTTAATCCTGCTTATCTGGGAGGGCTGGGAGAGGCTGGCTGGCTTTGCAGCAGCCCTGCAGAGAGGAGAACAGCCCAGCAGAGAGAATGGTCCAGGAGAGAGAACAGCCCAGCAGAGAGGAGAGCAGGCCAGCAGAGAGGGGAACAGCCCGAGGGAGAGGAGAGGAGAGGAGAGGAGAGGAGAGGAGAGGAGAGGAGAGGAGAGGAGAGGAGAGGAGAGGAGAGGAGAGGAGAGGAGAGGAGAGGAGAGGAGAGGAGAGGAGAGGAGAGGAGAGGAGAGGAGAGGAGAGGAGAGGAGAGGAGAGGAGAGGAGAGGAGAGGAGAGGAGAGGAGAGGAGAGGAGAGGAGAGGAGAGGAGAGGAGAGGAGAGAGGAGCCCAGCAGAGAGAACAGGCTGGCAGAGAGGAGAGCAGCCCAGGAGAGAGAATGGCCCAGGAGAGAGGAGAGCAGCCCAGCAGAGAAGGGAATGGCCCGGCAGAGAGGAGAACAGCCCAAAGAGAACGGCTCAGGATAGATCAGAGGAGAACAGCCCAGCAGAGAGGAGAATAGCCCAGGAGAGAGGGGAACAGCCCAGCAGAGAACCATCAACACCTGTCCTCGTTCGGAACCCGTGTGTGTGGAGCCAGGAGAGCTGTGGGGACGGCAGGAGGTGCTGAGAGAGCAGAGAGCAGACACACGGCTGAGGACAGTCCAGGAATACCTGGAGCTGCTGCAATCAGGCAAATTGAGATGGGGAGGGATGGAGGGATGTGCCACGGCTCTGGGTGAGGAGCAGGAGCTGGATGCAGACAGGGAGTGGCAGGTGTCACGGAGTCACCTCAGGTGTGCCCACCACCTGAACATCGGAGCCGTGCTGGCCCCCTGGCACAACAGAAACACCGAAGTTGCACTCACCCCCTGCGCAGGAGGGCTGAATTCCTAATTCCCCTTCATGAATATGCACAGTAAGTGCCTGAACACTCTCCAATCCGGCCCTGGCAGCACAGCCATGTGATTTTACCGTGACTGATCACCCTGTGCCCAGCACAGAGCCCTCACTAAATACCCCCAGGATCCACAGAGTTAAATTATTTGAAGGAAAACGCGGCTCTCACATAATTTTCCGTAACAATCAGTACAATCTGCAGGCAACCTGCAAATACTCTGCGCATGGAAAGGAGCTGATTCTCTCTGGGGAACTCCCTGCCCTGCTCTCGGAAAGCCGCCTCCTACAGCAACACCTTCAACAGGTTTCTGTGTGAGGAGCGTGGTCTTCGTTATCCAACTGCTTTATACAGTTATCACCCCAAACTCCTCTGCAGCGTAAACATATCATTCCTGGGAGAAGCTGTCAGGGGAGGGCCGGGCTGCAGCCTGCAATTAAAGCCCCAAACAATGCAGCCCAATAAATCACCGGCGCTACGGCCGGTCAGTGTCGCCAAGCATGGAGTGAGGATCTTAATTACATTTAGACCAAACAAGTGGTGGGTTATTTATGGGATGCTGTGAGTGCCTGACAATGGGTAGAAAGTCATTCCACGTGCATCCCTGGGCATTTCGGAGTCCGGGTGAAGAGGTAGGGAAAGAGAGGGAAAGGAGCAGAGCCAATATTCATCACTGAGCAAAATTGGAAGGGAAAGAGCTGTTGCTTTAAATAAGGCCCAATTGCATCATCAATTTAAAAGCAATAGCAGCAGCTTCTGGAGAAAGCAGCAGCTGCCACAGGTGGCCAAACAGCTGGAGAGCTGCCAGCACCCACGGAGCCACCGGGAGCCCGGTGCTTTGTCACACTGGGGCTCAGCTTTAACCCTTGTGCTCGACACCCGGGCCTGCAGAGAGCCCTGCTGCACCCAGGGGCTGCGTGGCTTCAACCTTAGAGGTCTTTTCCAACCTTAATGATTCCGTGATTCTGTTCCAGTCCTTGCACGGCACTTCCATCAGGAAATCTGAGCAGGCTTTACCAGGAGGTCACAACACTGATCCTAAAACCCTGTGCAGGGCTCTGCACAGTGAGCTCGCTGGTTTTGGCACAGACACAGCAGTGGCCACACTCAGGGTGCTCTGTGCTTGACCAAGAGCCCTGCGGGGCCCAAATAAACCTGACTGAGCCCAGTTCACACCGGGGAATGGGCCAGGTGGAGGCCAAGAGGTTGGAAAGGGAAGGGAAAGGTTTCCATCTGTCCCACAAGGTGAGATCTGTTCCATGCATTGCTCAGCATGCCCTGGAGCCTGCAGCTGGATTCCAGGGCCTTCCAGATGTGGCCAGGACTAGAGGATGCAAGGTAGCTGGGAAAGCTCAGGGATCAGCTGGGCCCACGTGAATCTGCTTCCAACCACAGACCATCCCAGGGCTCCGGGATCCTGCAGAGCAGTGCTGTGCTTGAGGCCCAGTTTGGTGCATCTCACCTGTCCAGTGACCCTAAAAGGCAGAAGCTTCTCTTTGCTCAGGGTGATGGTTTCAGAAAGAGCTGTGCTTGTCCCCATGCAGTCTGGAGACAGGAATTCTTCTGGAAAAGCTGTTTGCTCACAAGAGCTTTCTCCAGGGTAAGGTCCTGAAATGTGAGTGGGTCTGTCCCACTGCCCTGGGCTGAAACAGTCCCCTGAAAACTGTTAGAGGGTCAGGATTGTTGGCTGTGGCTGGACTACAGACCTGCAGATCCTGGTCACCCCGGGCCATGCAGCCAGGCTGGGCTGCCAGGGGATTCCTGTCTGCATGGGTAAATCCCACAGCCTGTGAATGAGCTCACAGTATGGAATCACAGACCACAGAATGTCCTGAGCTGAGGGACCCACCAGGATCATCCAGCCCAGCCCCAGGCCCTGCCCAGACCCCCAACAATCCCCCCTGGGCATCCCTGGAGCGCTGTCCAAAGGCTCCTGGAGCTCTGGCAGCCTCGGGGCCGTGCCCATTCCCTGGGGAGCCTGGGCAGTGCCCAGCACCCTCTGGGGGAAGAACCTTTCCTGATCTGCAGCCTGAGCCTGCCCTGTGTGCTCCAGCCGTGCCCTGGGTGCTGTCCCTGGCCCAGAGCAGGGATTGGAGCTGCAGATCCCTCAGGGTGCTCTGCTCCAGGATGAACACACCGCCATTCCTGGGTCTCCTTGAGTGACCTGATGCCACCAGGCTGGTGGGTGCAGTGCTTGTGCCCCCTGTGCATCAGGGAAGGGCTGGAGCAGGAGGCACAGACAGGCTCCAGAGCAGGATGCTCTGCTGCCAGACAGCTCACCCAGACCACAGCGAGCTGCTGAGAGCCCCGGGGCACTCAGGCCACGGGCTGGAACATGAACATTGTCAACATCCTGCTCACACCAGGGGGACGCTGCCTCCAGCCCCTGAGCAAACCTCGGGCAATGACTTTGCCCGTGCCTGTCCCCAGCCCTGGCTGCTCTCATGACCTGGGACTGTCTGGCCGCTGTCCCCGCGGCTCTGTCTGCCTGTGCAGCCAGTGCTCAGCCCAGGGCCACGGCACAACGGGGGCTGCCTGTCCCACAGCCTGGGTTTGGCTCCACACCCTCCCTCTGTGGGCCCAGGCTCTCCCCCACAGCCTGGGGCAGGCCAGCACGGTTGGGTTCAGCCTTCAAACGTGTCTAGACAGTGTCAGGGGTGGCTGTGGGGTGTCCTTGAGCCTATGGCTGGCCAAAGTAGGTCAGATGAGTCTGTTCCACCAGCAGCTGTTTATTGCTACTTGACCCTCTGGCTTGGGACACGTAATTCCAGCTGGGCTGCCTGAAATCAGGCAAGGTGATCACATCTCCAGCAGCCTCTGGGCCTCCTGTGGGCAGTTTCCTCCCTGTCCCGTCCCCTCCGTGTCTGAGGGCTCAGGAGTGGCCACAGGGTTTGGCAGGCTCTTCACACAGTGGCTGTGAGCTCCGGAGCAATTCCAGGCAGCGAGTCTGTGTTTCCTTCAGGACATCCTGAGGCTCTGGCCCAGCTTTCAGGGCAAGGAGGGTGGTGTGGGCAGTGCCATCCGTGCCTGCAGGACCGAGGATCACACATATCAATCACACTGCCCATAAATAAAGGACAACCCCCACGTGTGTGCATCCCTACGGTCACTCCTTTGACCCAGCAGGACCAAATGTTTTCCTTCCTCTGTGCCCTGAGGTGCTGGGTGTGCAGCCAGCCCAGCAGGGCACCTGTGGACGGGGAAGAGGCTGTGCTGTCTGCAGAGAGCCGGGACAGGATGGTCCCAGCTCTGGGAAAAGCCGTGAGCAGGGCCGGCACGGTGGGTGTTAATGGAGGCGGATGACATAGAGCCCTAATTGCCCGGCACGCTGATTGATCAAGCTGACAAGCCCAGCTGATGGCAGGCGCTGGTCCAAGGCCACACCACGGCACGAGGTGCCCAAGGCTCCCGATTGATGCCAAGGTCACGGCGAGGCACAGCGAGGGGGAGGAACGGGGGGTGCCCCACCACCCTCCCTGTGCAGGCCAGCCCACGCCCAGAGCCAGCTGGGCACGGGGACGGCACGGGGATGTCCCCATGTCCCTGGACGCCTCTCACGGGGTGCAAACCACTTGGAGGAATCGGGAGTTAAAGCTGTCCCCCCCCTCTATCCCCCCGCTCCTGTCTCAGCAGCCGACAGGCAGTAAAAGACCCTTCGCAGTTGTCAAGGCAACGGCGTATCATGAAGACGGTGCCGTGAAGTGGCAGCAGCCGAGGGCTCTGCTCTCCCTCTCCCCTGCTCTCCATCTCCGCCGCTTCCCTCTCGAGGCCGCGCTGCCGCCGCCAGCGATGCTGCCCGCGGGGGTGTGCGGGTGGGCTCCCCCTCAGCTCCCACTGCTCCTGGGGGGCCGGTGGTGGTATGGGACAACCCCACGGTGCCTGCCCCCACTGCCCCAGGCTCTGCCCTGACCCACCTTCCCCGCAGCTGGAACCCCACACCGGCGGCCAGCCTGCCCCACCTTGTGCTGAATGAGCCTTGTCGCAGCAGAGATGGTCCTGGGGGCTCCATGGGGGGTTCTGCATCCCCCGGGGTCTGCAGGCCCATGGGGAGCCCTGTGGTGTCCATGGAGCATGAGGATCCACCCCTGTGGAGCATGAGGATCCCTGCTGGGATCTGCCGCAGGCAGAGGTGAAGCCCGCTTTGGACAGCCCAGCAGGTCCCTGCAGATCCCCTTTCCCAGCCTGCAGAGGGATTGTGGGTCCCATAATTTGATCTTGTGGGGGCGCCTGTCCAGAGGGAGATGCCACATCCCTTCTGTCAGGGGAGCCACAACAACCCCTGGGCACGGTGAAAGGGGTGGGATGAGCCTTTGCAGGTGTCTCCTGCAGGTCAGGCTCCACACAGACACCAACAAAACCTGAGGACAAGGAGAGTTTCCCTTGGCAGCAGCCCTCCTGGAAGGGTCTTGCTGGAAATGCTGGATGCATCAGGGGACGAGCAGGGAGAGGAGAAGCATTCCCTGCATGGAGAGGTGTGGATGGGCTGATGCCAGGGGCTCTGGGGGTACAGCTGCTGCAGGGCTCCCCACTTGTGCCTTTGTCAAGTCCCAAAACGACATCACAGCCCGGGAGCCCTGGGAGGCAGACATCACCTCTGAGGGCTGCTGCTGGCACTGCTGAGGCTTCACTCCTGGTGGGCTGGGAGCGGGACACGTGTCCTGGTCCCTGCCAGCTCTCTGCTCCGTGTGGGGGCTGTAGGGCCAGCCCCGTGCTGGGAAAGGAGCAGGGGGATCATTCCCATGGGAGAACAGCGTTTGGAGCAGGGCAGGGCACCCATGGAGATGGGTGGGGGCCACCAACCCTTGTGTCAGGCCAGGTGCCCAGCGTCCCCACCTGCCTGGCTCCCCATGTCACCGCGTGTGGCCCTGCCAGGCTGGTGTGACCCCAGAGGAAGGTGCTAAAACAGGAGCCGTGAGCGCGGCCAGGCTCAGCGCAGGGCGGTGGGAGCAGATGCTCATCCTCCATCCGTTTGGCATTTCCTGTTGCTCTCGACTCCAGGGAAATGATTGCTGTGCTCGGAGGGATCTATAAATAGACCCTGCCCACGGACCTGCACTCCCCGGGGCCAGGACGTGGCAGGAGCTCCGTGATTGCTGCCGCAGCTGACACCCGGCCCCCACCAGGGCCAGCGCTCTCTGCCAGGCCCCCCGTCCTGCCCTGCCTTCCTCTGCCTCGCAGGAGGGCAGGACACCAAAGAAATGTTTTTTTTTTCTCAGGTAGGCAGCGTCTGGCAGAGAGGATGAGAGGCAGGAACCCTTTGTGGTGCACAGGCACTCGGGGCTGGCATTGCCCCTGGTGTCACACCACTGCTGCACTCCCTGCAGGAGTGTTCTGGGCTGCGGGCTGCCTGTGCATCCCTGTGCCCACAGACAGGCAGGGGCAGCCCCCACTTTTGTCCTCACCAGGTCCTGGCAGAGCTGTCCCCGCTGTGCCCTCCTTGGGCTGGAGAGCCACATCCCTGGGGACAGAGCCCTTAGCAGGGACAGCCATGGACATGTCCCCACTTGTCCCTGTCCCCTTTGGGACAGGCAGCCCGATGAATGGGCACTGCTGTGCTGGGCTCACACCAGCCCTGGGAAGGCTTGATCCAAAAGCTTTCCACAGCTTTGCAATCCCAAAATTAAAAATTACAAGCCGGGAGAGTTGGAAAGGAGTTAGAGAGAACACCAGTCAAGATCTGAGCTCTTAAAGCACTTGGACTCAGACTGAGAAAGGATTTAAACCCTCAGCAGTCAGCCTGATCGGGGCTGAGTCTGCAGCGTGCCCTCCGTGAGGCTCTCCCCAGCCACGATCCCAGCTCACCCCCTGTGCCTCTGGAGAGCTGCTGCTGCTGCCCCAGGACATCCCTGTGCCCCTGGAGAGCTCCTGCTCCTGCCCCAGGACATCCCTGTGCCCCTGGAGAGCTCCTGTTCCTACCCCAGGACATTCCCTGTGCCCCTGGAGAGCTCCTGCTCCTGCCCCAGGACATCCCTGTGCCCCTGGAGAGCTCCTGTTCCTACCCCAGGACATTCCCTGTGCCCCTGGAGAGCTCCTGCTGCTGCCCCAGGACATCCCTGTGCCCCTGGAGAGCTGCTGCTGCTGCTGCCCCCGCAGGTGTGCTGCCCCACAGATTGCAAGCCCCGAGCCTGGGGGGGATGCCGGCAGGTGACATCTTCCCCACGAGGGATCATGTGCGCACAGTGAGCACAGCTGGGGTGGTGGTGGCGGCTGTGCCTCCCCACAGATTTCACAAATCACTCAAAATCAGTCCCAGGCAGCGCTGGGATCAAAGCCAGGCTTTTTCAGCACCAAGGGGAACCCAGAGGCAGCCACAACCTGGGGACCCTCTGGCTTGTGGGATGCAGGTTCAGGTCTTGGCGAGCACCGGCCTGAGGGGACAGCAGGGCCTCAGGAAGAAGCTTTTCCCCTGCAGCTGTTCAGCTCTGGGGACCCATTTTGACACAGTTTCCCTGGGGTGCACGGGGGTGTCCCTGGAGCAGAGAGGACACAGATCCCCCGCAGAAGCCGTGCGGAGGCTGTCGGTGGGGCCGGGCTCTGCTCCCTCCGGGGCTGTGACGGGAGGGCGGGCACGGTTGGCAGGCACAGGCAGGCTGCAGCCGGTGGGTGAGGCCCGGAGAAGATGGGCCCTGCCAGGAGGGAGGAGGATGCCAGCCTTTCCCTAGTGCACCTCCCGCGGCGGCCCTGCCCGCTGACGGTGACGGTGACGAGCTTCCTGCGAAATGAGGGGACAGCAGAGCAGGACCTCCGCGCCCTGCCAGCCTGGAAAGCCTCGCCCAGGCGATGCCAGGATGTGTTGTATCCCGTTGCCGTGGCGACTGGCATCTCCCGGCGCTGAGGCGGGCGTGTGCGGAGTCACGGCGCGGGGATCGGGCGTGGGGTGACCCCGGCGCACACACACACGGTGCGGGGATACGCTCAGGGTCACCCCGGGCCGCACACGGCCACTCGTGCGGGGTTCAGGGGTGGCACCGGCGTGGGCAGCAGCACTGAGCCACCCTCAGCACGCTCCAGAGGCTGGCACAGCCCAGCTGGAGGGGTGGGGAGACAGCGATGTGCAGGATGGGGGGCACCTCTCTGGGGTGGTGGGGGTGGCACGGAGGGGCTGCGCAGGGCGAGCTGGTGACATCCCCTTCCACAGTGTGGGGACAACCCTGCCTGGTGCTGCGCCTGCACCAGCTGCCCAGAAAGGCTGGAGGATTGTCCCTGGAATCTCCCAGAGGAGCCCAAACCCCTCAGTTGTGGCTGCCTGGCCGGGCACAGCACTGTGGCTTCACGGGGTGTTCACCCAGGGTGTACAATCAAGGCGCCCTTTCCAAACCCTGGGTGTCCCCGTTTTCCCAAGGATAGGCACAGGGCTGTGCTGCCCAGGCACCGTGATCTGCTCCCCCGGGGATGTTTGGCACAGGGGCCACTCTCCGTGGGTGGACTCGAGGAAGGAGGAGTCAGCTTCTGCCTGTCACATTATTTAAGTGACACCTACCAGGCATCAAGGTCAAGGAGACCAAATTTTTCCATCTCAGCTCGTTAGAGAATGGAAATGTTTCAACCCAGCAGTGGAATATTATCCCTTCTACTCCTCCCAGCTTGAGAGATTACAGTTTTCCTCAAAAAAAAAAAAAAATTTAGGACAAAAATTAGCTTGTGGGTTTGCTATCACGTCATCCCCCTTCTTTGCTTGGGGTGGAAAAGGGGATGGAAAGGGAGATGGTTTGAGGTAGGAGAAAAAAAAAAATCTAACCCCCAAAAGCTGTGCTTAATTTAACGAAAAATTATGATGAAAAAAAAAATGCATCTGAAATCCCTTTCAAAATGAGCAACTTTCTACCAAGCACCCTGGTGTGAGCAGCACCACAGCCCTTCCCCTCTCTGGGAGCGCTGCCTCCTGCAGTGAACCTCAGTGGAAAGCCGTTTGTCCAGCAGGATGTCCCCGCGCTGGAGCCGTCCCCGTGTCACATCCGCAGCCTCCCCAGCCCTGCTCTCCCAGGCAGGCACATTCCTCCCGGCAGGAGCAGCCGTGCTGCCGAGGGATGACCGTGCCCCGCCGTACATCACCCGCAGAGAACAGCCCCGAGCGCTGCAGAGCCCGCTCCGGCACAAATCTTGTCACAGGATACTTAGTCCCACTCCTCTCCCTCAGAAAAAAAAAGAAAAAAAAAAAGAAGAAAAAAAAATTAGTTCCTCTTCTAACCAATTCCAGCCAATTTATCCTGCTGCATCCACCCAGCTCCAGTGAGATCTCACTGGAGGCATCAGGGTGGGGATGTGGAAACCAGAGGGAGTGAAATCCGCTCTTCTGGAAGCAATAAATGCCTCCTGCCTTTTCCAGGCACTTCCTGACCTTGCTGCGGCTGATGGGCAACTTTACGATCTCGCGTTTCAGCTAAATGGAAGAGGCAATTATTCTTCCTTTTGGATTGAAGTGATTTGAGGAACAGAGATGCGAAACAAGTGGAGAGCCTGGCAAAAGCCAACCCAGGAGGAAACCTGGGGGTCTCCTAGGAGAAGAGCTGGAGATGGAAGGGCTGGCAGAAGGCAGCTGTGGAGCACAGGCCAGGCCGGAGGGATGCTGGAGGGCAGGCAGCGGGGCTGGGTGGCCGAGCAGTGGCACAGCTGGCGGGGAAACCACCCCCAGCAGCCCCCCAGCCCCAGCCCAGCACCAGCAAAGGGCTCTGCCAGGGAAATCCCTGCTCCTTCATCACTGGGAGCAGCCTCCCGTGGCCTCAGGGCTCGCACATCACTCAGAGCCAGGGATAACTCCGCAGAAAAAAACCCTGATGGATTTCAGCATCTCTGCCCTGGTGAGCTGGAGCCCTCCCCTCCTCCCCTTGCAGGATCTTGGCTGGCAGCTGCTCCCCAGCCCTCGGCCCAGAGGAGGAGGAATTAACCTCAGCGAGCAGCTGGGGAGAGGAAAGGGGCCCCTGAGCTCATCCACACAGGACGTGGGCACAGCCTGGGGACAGAGGCCTCGCCAGCCCTGCAGCAGGGCAAATCTGGAGCACATTTCACACGGACAGGAGTTCCCAAATCCTCTCCTCACACATTCCCACCCATCAGTGGGAAGCAGGAAGGAAGCCGGGAGGATCAGGCCCGTGCTGACACAGCGGAGGGGATTTGGGTGGTTTCTCCCCTGAAGCCCCTGCCCTTGCTCCCTGTGCTGGGGGAGGCTGTGCAGGGCACTGGGGTGGGATCTGCTGCCTCTGTCCTGCTGCAGGGGCCGGGCTGAGCCTCCTCTGCAGCACAGCATGAGGCTGGCCTGAGTTGTCACCTGTGGGAAGCCACCCAGGGTGTCCCTGCACCCTCCAGCAGCACAGATGTGCCCCAGCTCGGGCAGTGCTGGCAGCTCCAGCTGATCCAGCACCATCAGCACCCATTTCTCATTGTGGGGTGGCAAACACCACCTCCAGAAGAGAACGGGCAGCCTGTGACCCCAGGCTGAGGGTCACTGCTGTGCCACCCTGCCAGACCTCCTGGTGACCCTCACCCACGGCCAAAGGTGCTGGGAACCTCAGAGAGAACCCGCTGCAGTCACTGCTGAGGGGAAAGTTCTGCCTCTTTGGTCCCAAACAGAGCAAAGATGAGTTAATGTGGATTTCCCTGCAGACCAGTTCTGACCTGGGCCCTCAAACTGGCACCTGGAACGTGCCAGGGCCCTGCTGTGCTTTCCCAGGGAGGGACTGCTGCACAGTTTGTCTTGGGGCTTTGCTGTGTCCTCTCTGAGGACATCCTCAGCCCAGAGCACCTTCCTCTGCTTTTCCTTCTGCTTTTCTGCCTGGCCCTGATCCCTTGTTTTGCAGCAGAGATCTTGTCTGTGATGGGCTCCCTGGGAGAGAGGAGCCAACAGGGTGAAGATGCAGAAGCACAGGGATGGCCACAATTAACAGGATGCTCATAATTAACCCCTCCTGAAGTACAGGAAAAACTCAGGGGTCATTTCCTTGCTGGAGCCTCTCCAGCTGGCCCTGACCAAAATCTCCCCACCTGGGGAGGATTCTCTGGCTTTACACAAACCCAGCACAGGGGTTGTATAAAGAAACACAAGAAAGGTGTTGAGTGTGTCCAGAGGAGGTCACTGAGTTAATCCCAGGGCTGGAGCCTCTGGAGCTGGGCTGGGAGAGCTGGGGGTGCTCCCCTGGAGAGGTGAAGCTCCAGGGAGAGCTCCGAGCCCCTGGCAGGGCCTAAAGGAGAGCTGCAGAGGGACTGGGGACAAGGCCTGCAGGGACAGCACACAGGGAATGGCATCAAATTGGATAAGGTGACATTTGGGTGGGATATTGGGGAGGAATTGTTCCCTGGGAGGGTGGGGAGGCCGCCCTGCAGCCAGCCCTGGTGCTGCTCCTGTCACATCCCTGCCCAGGCTGCCTGCAGGAGATTCTTCTTCTTCTGTGTGTAAGTCCAAACAAATAACGACATTTGGACAGGAGATGCTTTCCTTTTGGCAGCGAAAAGGTGTGGAACAAATATGTTTTTTAATAAACATTTTGACTGAAATTGAGCTTTCTCACCGCAGGAATTCGATTCTTGTCATAATTGCGCTTTTCAAGGGGAAAAAGAGGTGTTTGGTCAGGTGGCTGGGATGTCAGTGAGCAGCACGCCCTGGGGAGCCGGGTCCTGCAGGGATGAGCAAAGGCTCGGGGCACGACAGCTCTGCCTGCCCAGCATGGGCTGGTGAGGGGGAGAGCAGGGGGAGCGTTTCCTACCCGCTGGCCCCTCATTTCCAGGTGGGAACAGGGGTAGCCATGCCCCAGGATCTGCCTCCTGCCTCCCTGCTCACCCCCAGGCACTGCCAGGTGACGGGCAGGTGTGCCGGAGCAGGAGCCTGCCGTGCATGAGGGACAATCCCTGGGCCTGGCCTCCACCTCTCACCTCCAGGGCTGCCAATACCAGTCCGGGAGCTGGGATGATGCTGGGAAAGCTGGACTGGAAAAAGCCCAGAGAAGAGACGGGTTTGGGGTGACCTAACTGCAGCCTTCCAGCAGCTGCAGGGAGACCACAAGAAACACGGAAAGGGACAATTTAAAAGGGCCTGGAGGGACAGAATAGGGGGAATGGCTTCACAGGGACAGAGGGCAGGGTTAGGTGGGATACTGGGAAGGAATTGAGGGTGGGGAGGCCCTGGAATGAAATTGCCAGAGCAGCTGTGGCTGTCCCATCCCTGGCAGTGTCCAAGGCCAGGTTGGATGGGACTTGGAGCAGCCTGGGACAGTGGAAGGTGTCCCTGTGCAGGACAGGGCTGGGACTGGATGAGCTTTGAGGCCTTTTCCAACCCAAACCATTCCATGATTCCATGATTCCATGACTGACCACAGGCTGGGCGCCTGTTGCTGCTTGGCATGAGGAGCTGTTGGTATGGAAGTGGCTGTAGCTCCTCTCAGGGCTGTGCAGAATGAAGGCACCCAGCCCTTTCCTGCTTCATAACTTTTCCAGACTGGCTGCTGCCCCTTGGCTTGGCTTTCTCCATCCCAGTGCAGCCCTTCCCTTGTCGCTCTGATTTTTCAGCCTTCTGATGTTTTCATTCTTGGACTGGAGCTTTCTCACTGCATTGTAACACAAACAAAGTAAATTGTTTTCACATTCCTCTCTGTGATGGACTTCTGCCTTGACCAGTGGGGTCAGAGAGGTGTCAACCTTGTCCCCCAATCGCTGGTCAAAGTGCAAACCCTATTTAAACCCCAAACCAAAATAAACCTCCTCTTTCTTTTCTCGCTCCTCAACCTGATGGGTGAGTGTGGATTTTTGTGTCCATCTAGCAACATTCCCATACCCGTTCAGGCAGCACCGACATGGGGCCCCTGGTGCCCTGGGAGGGCAGTGGGGAGCCTGTCCCGGCGCTCCCTGGCCCGGCAGAGGTCGGGCTCGGGATGGCCAGGCTGGCTGGGAGCTCGGGGGCCTGATGGTAATAAATGAGTGAGGAGCACATCTGCACGCAGCGGAGCCGCTCCCTGCCAAGTCGCTGCACTGCAGGGCCACTCTCATCTGTCTCTCTTTAACAGGAACAAATGGAAATGAGCGAATCAATTAACACAGCGCATTAGCAAAATGTCAGAGCCTCCCCATCGCACTTAACCCTTCCCTCAGCACGGGCTGAGGCAGCAGCAGGGTCACCCCAGCCTGGTCCCAGCTCTCCCCATCTGCCCCGGGAGCAGAGCCTGGGGCTGGGGTGGCAGCAGGGACCCCTCCTTGGGGGTAGAATTAAAAAAAAATAAATTATTTGCTTAAAAAAGACTGGATGTGGCACTCAGTGCCATGGTTTAGTTGATGAGGAGGTGTTAAGTGATAGGTTGGACTTGGTAATCTCAAAGGTCTTTTCCAGCCTGGCTCATTCTGTGATCCTGTGATCCTGGGATTCTGTGATCCTGTGATTCTGTGAGTCTGTGGCTCTGTGATTCTGTGAGTCTGTGGCTCTGTGGCTCTGTGATTCTGGGATCCTGTGATCCTGGGATTCTGTGGCTCTGTGATCCTGTGAGTCTGTGGCTCTGTGATCCTGGGATTCTGTGGCTCTGTGATTCTGTGATCCTGTGGATGGCAGTGGGAGCTGTGGGACACAGCACAGCTGGTTTGCAGCTCCTGCAGACCCTCCTGGCTGTGGAGAGCTCCTCTGGAGCAGGGTGCCTGCTCCTTTATTCCTCCATCCTTGCCTGGAGAACCCCGGTGAGGGCTTGATGTGCCTGAGGTGTCCCAGTGCACAGCAGCTGGGCATGGAGAACGCCGGAGGTGGGCTGGCTCAGGGCATGGAGCTGAGCTTTTCTGCTGGGATGGATTTCACAGCTGTGACCCCTGTGCCAATGTGGGACACAAGATCACAGCCTCAGAAGGTCCCTTGTCCCCGCACAGCAACCCTGGCACACGTGTGAGCAACAGGAGCATCGAGCCCTCTCCTCCTGTGTGCCACTAAGTGCCACGGGCAACAGGAGAGCTGTACTAAGACATAATAAACCCTCATCAGCTAATTAATAATTAGAGACACTTGTGCCTGAAAGCCTGGCTCCAGTGGTGGGATGATGCACCTCAGCTCTCCTGCCGGGCACAAGCATCAGCTGTCCAAAGCATGCAGCATCTCAGGGCTGACACGGCCCCAGGCTGCAGGACAAAGAGCTCCCAGGTCCCCAGGCCCAGCCACAGTGACCATGACATGTCTTGCTTCTCCCAGGCCCTGTTTAGGAACAAACCCCAGGGCCAGGGTGTCCTTCCACCCCTGGCAATCAGGGCACGGCCATGTGGCTGCAGTGCTCCGACAGGGGGGAAGAGCAGCCACAAGTTCAAGCCATCCCCCCCCCTTCCTATGGGATGGAAACAAGGCTCCAAAATCCCAAAGTGGGTTGAAATGAAGATTTCCACACGTGATGGCCCTAAAGAGCCCTGGCCTGCACACAGGAGACCTGGGGGGTGCAGCTGCTCTTGGCATCCGCATTTGCTCCCTGGGTTCGTCAGCTTGAAAATTCCTTAATAAAAGTCTTGAGGGGAGTGGGAACAAAAGCGAACTCGCAGCATAACTAAGGGAGATGTTGTCAGTGATGCCTTATCCAGGCTACCTAAAAACAGAGGCCAGACAGAATTAAGGGAATAAAAAGCAGTTTTATTTATTGGAGGGCCTTCAGGTACATTTAGGACGGACAAAGCCCCCCAGGGACTACACCCAAAAATATGGACAATGGCTCACGGGTTTTCACACTTATCAGTTTGGTCCATTTGCAGATTGGGTTTAATCTTCTAATTACAGCTTCAGCTAATGAAGTCATTCACCCCAGGTTTGCTGCCCCCAACTCACTTTTGTTTCCATCTCTCAGGGCCTGAGGCAGTGAGGTGTCCTTGATTCCCAGACCTGGAGAGGAATTGTTGTGCCTGCCCAAAATGGGGAAGCAGCAGCTCACACTGTGTGTGGAGTTTAGAGTTCTATACTAAAGAACTGCAGGGTTACAAATATATGAAGAATACAAAAGCTAAAATCCTAAAGCATCACCAGCAATGGCTGGTCCTTCAGTGGGTGTCTCTGAGCACGTCCCTGCTGTCACCCTCTCTCCCCACGAAGGCCCTGGTGGCCTCACACCCGGTGTGTGCACACACACAGGTCCTTGAACAGCGCTGCTCCCTCTGAACAGAGGTGGGAACTTCCTGAGAGCCACTACAAACACGGGAAAACGCTGTCAATGGCCCGGGGTGGGCACACTTGAAGGAGGAGAGAGCAGAGCTGTCTGTGGATGACAGAGCTGTCACCAGGAGTGCCAGCAAGGCTCTGTGAGGGACAGGGGCTTTGGGGAAGATCCTCCCCAGCCCAGGCTCTGCCCAGCCTAGGTAATCAAGGCAAAGATGTGATCGACTCCAAGAAGTTAACACAGGGGCTCTGAGTGCCTGGGACACCTCCCCAGCTCTGTGCCACCCCTCTGTCACTGCTCCTGACCAGCCTGATGGCCGAGGGTCACACGGGGGGTCCTGCCATGTCCCCCTCTCTCCCGCGGACACAGGTGTGGGGCTGTCTGTAGCCAGGGCTGGATCAAGCCAGGTCCTTTCATCTCGATTTTCCCTGCTCTTATTCCTGCTGCAGACACGACCCACAGACAGCGCTGCTCGTGTCCCGTGGTGCTCACAGCGACCCTTGGAAGTGCTCCCGCAGCCCAGGCGGGTCCCTCCCGAGCACAGCACAATCCCAGCAGCCAAACTCCTGCATTGTGCCCTGGGGCGATTACCCACCTCAATGGCCTCTAATCCACCGCCACCGATTCCCACAGGAGCAGCGGGCCGGAGCTCCCCGCCGCATACAAATCCGGCCGGCAGAACGGGGCCGGATTGTCAAGGCATCACCTCGATTACGGGACGTGGCCCTGACAGCTCGGGGGACTTTGTGTCCCAGGCTCCCCGGCCCCGCAGAGCAGGGTGTGAGAACAGCGAGGGGGGCTGAAACAACCCCCGACATGAATTAATGATGTTCCTCGGTGTCTGCGGGCTCTCCCAGCTGGAGATTTCAAAGCGGGGTGGACACGGATCCCAGCTCAGCCGTGCTCCGGGACGGGGCCGTCCTGTGCCCGCTCCCTCCCCGTTCTGGGATGCTCTGGAGAGGCTGCGTGTGGCTCGGTGGGGACATCTGTAATCTGTGCCCTGTGTCCCAGCCCTGTCACGCTGCACCGCAGGGGCTGTCAGGGCTCGGGGCTGCCGTGGTTAATGGGCATGGCAGGGCCCGGCTGTGCTGACTGACGTGTCAGACATCCGAGCTGTGTGAGACCTGGCACCGAGCTCTGTGCCAGCCCCAGCCCGGCCTGGGGCTGCTCCTCCTCCCCCTGCAACTCTTAAGCTGCACCAAGGGAAATACAGGTTGGATGTCAGGAAAAAGGTTTTCACAGAAAGGGTTATAAAGTACTGGAATGGTCTGCCCCGGGAGTGGTGGAGTCACCATCCCTGGATCTGTTTATAACAGACTGGATGTGGCACTCGGTGCCATGGATTAGTTGAGGTGTTAGGGCTGGGTTGGACCCGATGATCTGGAAGGTCTCTTCCAACCCAATGATTCTGTGATTCTGTGAACTCCTGGGCATGCCAGAGCAGCGGCAGCGAGGGGAACTGAGCGCTCCCTCACCTCCCCAGTGTGTCCCCTGCTGCCTGCAGCACCCCGGGCCAGCTCAGGGCTCTCCAAAGAGCCCAAGCTGAGCCCAGGGGCAAGGCACTGGCCACCGGAGAAGTGCCTTGGCTCCGGCCCCGCCTGCCATCACACACCCAGGCTGAGCAAACCCGGCATCCAGGGCAGCCTGATTCAAACCACGGCAGTAGTTTGGGGTCTGACCTCCTCTCCCAGTGAGCTGAGGGCTCAGAGATGCCCACAACCCTCTGAGACTTTTGCACAGGATGAGGAAAGGTAGCAGCCCTGCAGATCCACGTGTTTCCCCGTGGCTGCAGAGCTGCAGGGCTGTCCCTGCCCTCTCCTTGTCTGTCCCTCCTGCCTGTGTCCCTCACCCTCATGGCAGAAACCCCACAGACACTGCAAGAAGGGGCAAATAAAGGCAGGAGAGGGATGGGAATCAGTCCCACAGGTGTCTGTGGTGGGCTGGCTGGGGGGTCCAGCTCTTACCCTGCTGATATGGGGCAGCCAAGCCCATCCAGGACCAAACTGAGCCCTGTTGGGAGCAGCGACTCCCTGGCCAGGGGGACAGCACTGACTGCTCGGCCCAGGAGGAGTCCCAGCCCTGGTCCACCAGGACACGGGGATCTGGGGAGATGTGCTCTCCCTGCAGACTCTTCTCTCCCAGCTCAGGAGCAGTGTAGGTGGTGCTGGCCCCGCAGAGGTGTAGGTGTGGATGCAGGGTGTCACTCTGGCTCCCCGGGCTGGCAGTGTGACACTCCCCAGGGTCAGGTGAGCCCCTCTCCCAGGGAAGGATGAGCCCATGTTCCCCATGAGCTGCATCTCCTCCTTTTCATGGCTGACACACAACGCCATCCACTCGCTCTAGAAATTTATGTAAATATGTACATATTTCTCTCCATCTCTCTCCTACAGCTACAGTTCTGTTTGCCAGTGTTCCAGTCCTCCAGGGGCGGGCTAAGGAGGGCAGTCCAGGCAGTCCCTGCACCCCGGCCAGCAGAGCTGGGGTTGGGCAGCTGCCTGCAAAGCAGCCAGACCCCGTGGATGTGCATCCAGCAGCCTGTCCTGCCACCCAACCTTCGCAGCATCCCCCAGTGCAGTGATGCGGACACAGCCCCACTGGGACCTGTGCTCTGCAGGAGATTGTGCACAACCTTCCTACTTAAAAAAAAAAAAAATTAAAAAACAAGCCACATG
Organism: Chamaea fasciata; assembly: GCF_029207755.1. Classification (NCBI taxonomy): domain Eukaryota; kingdom Metazoa; phylum Chordata; class Aves; order Passeriformes; family Sylviidae; genus Chamaea; species Chamaea fasciata. The sequence continues at coordinate 4,921,311 of NW_027094111.1, read as the reverse complement.
GTAAGATTCTTCCTTCCAAGCATGTTCACAATCCTTCACTAATCTGTTTCTCCATTCACATTTTTTATCTCTCCATCCCTCCAGCTCGCCATCCTTCCCCCCCCTCCCTCCAGTGCCTCACCCCAGCTCTCTCCCGGAGCCTCCCCCACGCAGTTCAGCTGCAGGGAGCCATCTGTTTGTCTGTCTCTGCAGCCATCTGGGTGTCTGCCTACAGTGTTTGCTGTGTCTCCGAAGCATATACAGCCTGCATGTATAGGTCTAGCAAGTCAGTCTCTCTAAGCTGCGTTCTGTGGGCTTCATTAACATGCAAATTAGCGAGATCTGACTGGCTCACTTAGCTGCTGCTTCTCTTAGACAGCCATGCAACAATGCAAATACTAATGAGGCTCTGGAAATGGCACTTGCTCCGGAGCTGAGCAAGCCTGCGCTCAGAGCGGGCACTGGCAATCCCAGGCATGCCAGCCATCCGCACACCTGCTGGAGGACTCCGGACAGAAGGGATGGGTGATGGATGGATGATTGAGGGCACCGATGCGGAAAAAGAGGCGAGAATTCCCGCTCTGATGGAGATGCCAGCACTCCCAGCCTCGGGATCCTTGGCTCCAAGATCCCTTTGTCCTCGTTGCCACGCGTCAGTGCTCTGGACCCCGGCCAGCCGCGGGATCCCCACACCATGCCAGCTGACCCCGATCCGCGCTGGGCTGGGCTGTTTCCCCACACCAACGTGCTGGGATCGACCTTCAGCCTCTCCTGGGCTTGACAGCTCCCAGGTACCTAGGCACACTCCTCACAGGGCTGCTCTACTCAGCTCCCAGAGCCACCTCCCAGCGTGGGGAGGACACAGGGGCTCGGGGACAGACCCCACTCGGGGCTCAGGAGCTGCTGCTGAGAGCTCCGCCACTCTGCCAGGCCCTGGGCTCTCCTGCTCTGCTCCCTGCAGGCACAAAGCAGCAGTCCGGGGAGTCATGGAGGAAGTTTCCTGTTACTCTTCAGCTCCATCACCTCCTCTAATGATAATTCAACCATACACCTCCTTGTAAAACATCGGGGATGATCAAACGCTGTGCAGCGAGATGAAGGCACCTCGTCTGAGGAACCCGGCTTCCGTATTCCTTTTTATCCTGGAGATAAAATAAAGAACCATTTGCTCTGGCTGCCGCTGCCGTCTCCTGCCTCTCCTCACCCACGCTGCTCCCCACCCCCCTGGGAGGGAACACCGAGCCCCCAACGCTGCTGCACCCCCGGCCCTTTTCATGTCCCCCCGATGCTGGCACAGGAGGAGCACAGAGTGGCTCCTGTGGGCCCAGTGAGCCCTGGGGGAGCACAAAATCAGAATTTCCTGAGCTCAGGGACACACAGGGATCATCCAGCCCAGCCCCTGGCCCTGCCCAGACCCCCCAACAATCCCCCCTGGGCATCCCTGGAGCGCTGTCCAAAGGCTCCTGGAGCTCTGGCAGCCTCGGGGCCGTGCCCATTCCCTGGGGAGCCTGGGCAGTGCCCAGCACCCTCTGGGGGAAGAACCTTTCCCTGAGCTCCAGCCTAAATCTCCCCAACATGGTTTCAGGGATGTCCCTGTGATGCTTTAGGATTTTAGCTTTTCTATTTTTCACATATTTGTAACCCTGCAGTTCTTTAGTGTATAACTCTAAACTCCACACACAGTGTGAGCTGCTGCTTCCCCATTTGGGGCAGACACAACAATTCCTTTCCAGGCCTGGGGATCAAGGACACCTCACTGCCTCAGGCCCTAAAACAAAAGCGAACTGGGGAGAAGCAAACTTGGGGTAAATGACTTCATTACCTGAAGCTGGAATTGGAAGATTAACTCCCAATATCTAAATGGACCAAAAAGTCAGTTTTTGGGTATAGCTCCTGGGGGGCTTTTTCTGCCCTAAATGTACCTGAAGGCCCTTCAATAAACAGAACTGTTTTTTATTCCCTTAATTTTTTCTGGCCCCTGTTTTTAGTAGTCTGGAAAAGGCATCACCTGTCTCCCCTGTGACAAGGTGACATTATTGTGTCAGTGTCCAAGCAGCGCCACACACATCCTGCCCCTCCTAAGGACAGCACTCCATCCCCAGGCCAAAAGATGCTCACTGGGTGCTGGGATGAGGGACAAAAACCAGCCTGGGGTGAGGGAGGTGGGGGACAGAAGCCAGCCTGGGGTGAGGAAGGTGGGGGATTCAGGGGTACCGAGGCCAGGGCAGGTTCTCTGGGGCTTGGAGCTGAAGCGCACACAGAAAACAGGAGCTAAGTGTGCAGGATGACAAAGCACAGGCAGGAAGAGTGACTTGTCCTGTCCAGTGAGCACCACAGTCCTTGGGAAGAGACACATTCTGGTGTGGGAGGGGTGAGGTTCACAGGTGCTGGAGCTGGCCCAGCTCATCACAGGCTCAACAGCAGCCCAGGGCAGTTTGGTGTCTCCGTGCTGTGGTTTCAGTGGCGTTTTCTCCCTCCAGAAATGACCTCACAAGACCCCCTCTTCAGGGAGGTCATCTCTGCCCTGCAGCCAGGCCTTTGAAGAAGGTGGAGATGTAAGGACAGCCCAGGAGGCAGAATTTCCTCCCGGCTTGTAGACAAGTGCCTGAGTTTAGGCAGCTCTTTTGTGCTGGAAGAGGCAGTCAGCAGCTGGTGCTCTCTTTGTGGGAATTCCACTGGCCAGAGACAGGTCCTCTGTGCTGAGCCACCTCTGTCCACACCCCTGCTCCCAGATGTGCAGCACAGCAGGGCACAGCTGGGCACTGCAGCCTGTCAGGTACCGGGGCTGCTCCCTGCAGGATGCCAGGGAGGTTCTGCCAGTGCAAATGCCACACACGGGCCCCTGGCGACTCCTCTGCGACTTGGCATGACCAACCCTGTGCAAATACGAGTTTTGGACAAGGGTCCACGTTCCCTGTGCAGGGAATCCCCTGGAATGTTGGCTGCACACACAGAGTGTGCCTGCAAATCCTGACTGGGCGGGGAGCCCCATGGGCGGGGAATGGGCCCTCCCAGATTCAGCTCTCTGTGCAAGCAATGCCTTGGATGGCTTCTCCTGGCAGAAGGATCCCACTGGCACAGGAATATGGCTGAATATTCCCTGCTATTCCAATAGGAAGGAGCTGTTCCCCTCCACCACTTGTCTCTGCCAGGTCCCCAGGCTGGGCATCCAGGGGCTCCACTGATGATCCATAGAAGGGACGGCTCTGTTTTCCAGCCCTGGAACTCAGTGTTTCTACTCTGGGAAATAGCACTGCTCTGCTGAGATGTGGAGAGCTGCTGAGGGGGATCTGTGGCAGAATAAACCCACCTGATGAAACCCCTGTGCTGCAGGGATCCCCCGTGCTCGGCTGTTTGCACACCAGCCCCAGCTGCTCTCCAGTCCCTCCTGCCCCCTCCCCACGAGGGGCTGACGCCCATGGAAGGAGCCTGCAGTGGGATGTGCCCCTCTGGAGAGCACTGGACACCAAACATGCCCCAGGTGAGACATTCCCACGTTGCTCCAAGCTTCAGGCTCCCATGCCAACCCCTGATGCTCGGCTGCCCCTTGGCTTGGTTCTGGTGGCCCAGCCACACCCCTGGGCTGGCCTGAGGCTGCCAAGATGTGCCCCAAGGCTCTGTGGATGTTCATGAAGGGATGGAAAGAGCTTCTCCACATTGTTTCTCTCCAGAGCAGCTTGTTACCCAGTTTTAACTGACATCACACCCAAATGTCCCCAAGCTGTCACTGTGTCTGGATTCCAGTGAGCCCCTGGCTGGACAGGCACAGCTCCCTGTGCCCCCTGCCAAGCACAAGCTCTGCAATAAACCCAAGAGAGGCCCCCGATCACTGTAAAAGGCAGGAACCGTCCCAGAAACTTCCCTCAGTGTGACCAGAGCCCAGCCTTGATGCTCCTGCCTCGCTCTTACCTTTCACTGCCCACGCTGTGCCTGGGGCTGATGACAGGAGGTGGCCAGGGCAGTTCACAGTGTGCCCAGCTGACTCCTCATCGTGCCCCACGAACCTTCCATGGTCCATGCTCAGGAGTTGCCATCTCCTCCCTTCCTGGGGCTGCAAACACCCTGGTGTCTGGCTGAGGGCACATCCTACAGAGGGTCACGGCATTTGAGGATGTTGGCAGCCTCGGTGTTGAGTGAAGAAGGGTCAGTGTGACCCTGTTGGGTTGGGAAGAGCCAAATCAGGGGGTTCGGGTTGGGCAAGAGCCAGGAGAGGCCTTGTGGGTCAGGTGAGCAGGAGCCCCAAGGCCTGTGTGAGATATCTGTGATCCCCAGGCAGCAGAACAGAGCGTGAGGCTGGGAGGAGCCTCTCCAGGAGTGAGGGGAGAGGAACTTCAGGGGGAGATTGAGCAGTCTGGTGCCAGGAGGGTCTGCTTTGACTTTTTTTAGGGTTTAGGGCACTGTCTGGCACATTGTATGGATGGGTAAAGTCTTCCCCAGCAGTGGCAGCAATTCAGAAATCATGGAATACCAGAACGGGTTGGGTTGGAAGGGTCCTTAAAGTTCATCCCACCCCATCCATGGCAGGGACACCTCCCACTGTCCCAGGCTGCTCCCAGCCCCAGTGTCCAGCCTGGCCTTGGGCACTGCCAGGGATCCAGGGGCAGCCACAGCTGCTCTGGCAATTCCAGCCCAGCCCCTGCCCACCCTCTCAGGGAACAATTCCCAGTTCCCAATCTCCCATCCAGCCCTGCCCTCTGGCACTGGGAAGCCATTCCCTGTGTGCTGTCCCTGCAGGCCTTGTCCCCAGTCCCTCTGCAGCTCTCCTGGAGCCCCTTTAGGCCCTGCCAGGGGCTCGGAGCTCTCCCTGGAGCTTCTCCTCTCCAGGGGAGCACCCCCAGCTCTCCCAGCCTGGCTCCAGAGGGGCTCCAGCCCTCCACACCTGGGTTGCAGAGGAGGTGGGGAGCGCTGGTTCCCCTTTGTGCAGCTCCTCCGAACTGCAGCACACCCACACAGCCCCCCACACTCTCTGCCCACCCCAGGATGGAGCTGGATGGACTCAGCCCTGAGACTAAACATCCCGCAAACCTGTCAGTCATGTCCAGGCTGTAAAACGCTCCGAGAGGGAGCAAAGCCAGCGACACCTTCATTTCATTTCTTCATTTCATTTCTGTCCATCCTCGTGCGCTCCGCTCCCCGACAGCCACAGACGGGGCAGAATAAAACACCTGCTTAATTTGACCTGTCGACTCTTCAGGGAGCAGCGCCGGCGTCCGCAGCCGCGAAGGTCAGCTCATTAAGAGGAGCCAGAGCCACGTCCCCCACCCGGGGGAGGCTGGGTGACTCCAGCCTGCTGAAGGGTGACCTTTTCTGCGCGGGAGGAGACGGGGCCTGGCACGCGTGCTCCCACCCAAATGGCACTTTAGTTCCACAGACACTTACACGTCCCCAGTACTGGTCTTGAACTTTTCATTCTCGCCAGCTTGTCAGCTCTTGAAGGCTCTAAGTGCCTCTGGTGTCTCCTGCTCGCTGATGGGGCGAGCATGACGCTGCTGCAAAAACGCTGCGTCCTCCCTGGCAGGATCACAGAACACCCTGAGCTCAGGGACCCACAGGGATCATCCAGCCCAGCCCCTGGCCCTGCCCAGAGCCCCCAACAATCCCCCCTGGGCATCCCTGGAGCGCTGTCCAAAGGCTCCTGGAGCTCTGGCAGCCTCGGGGCCGTGCCCATTCCCTGGGGAGCCTGGGCAGTGCCCAGCACCCTCTGGGGGAAGAACCTTTCCCTGCTCTGCAGCCTGAGCCTGCCCTGTGTGCTCCAGCCGTGCCCTGGGTGCTGTCCCTGCTCACTGAGGTTCCCACCTCTTGGAAACCCCCCTGGGGGGGCTGGGGTGGGGTTGGGGGTGGTTCTAAGGGGTTTTGGGGTCTCCTGGGGTAAACTTGGGGGACTGGGGGTGGCCCTAAAAGGGGTTTGAGGTCCCCTAGGGGGAACCTGGGGGGCTGGGAATTTCAGGGACTGGAAGTGATCCTAAAAGGTGTTTAGGATCCCCTGGGGGGACAGGGAGCACAGGGAGCCCTGGGTGCAGCATGTCCGAGCACAGCTGGGTGTCAGCCGCCTGCCAAAGCGGGTGGCTGTGACCCAGAGGTGGCCCCTGGGGAGGCAGAGTGTGCCGACACTCCAGCACAGAGTGAATGTGGTGCCAGCCCCGCTGTCCTTTCCCCCGGCGGGTCCCTGCTGTGTCACCGCCCGTGGGCAGCAGGGCACGGCCTGGCCCCATCCCAGCGGAGAGCCCCTGGTGTCCCCTGCTGCCTCCCAGCAGTGCTCGGGGCTGTTTTTTGCCTTTCCACGTTCTCACCGAGCTGGGGAAGGAGGAGACGAGCCCTCCCCGGCAGCAGGCGCAGGGCTGCGGTGCCGGCAGCTCGGCGGAGCGGGCTGGAGCGCGGAGCTCCCCGGGGAGCTGCCCTTCCACCCCTTCCCGGAGCTGCACAGGAGAGGCACGCCCGCCTCCTCCCCTGCTCTGCCCTCCGCAGACCTTTAATTCTTCCTCCTCTGATGTTAATCTCGGAGGTGGTGCACAGGTCAAGTTTAATATGCTGTCCTGGGGGAGTTTCATTTAGAGGTGGCGAGAGGGAGCCCGGCGGTTCAGGGAGGGCTTCCCGTGCGCTCCAAGAGCCCCAAAGGTGGCAGCCTGGGCTCGGCAGTGCCAGGGGAGGCCGATTCCCGCAGACCTGGCTCCTGCCCACGGCTCCTGCCAGGACCTGCGGCCTCTCCTCCAGCGCATCCCCCCACAGCCGCTGTGCCACTGCCCAGGGCCACGCTCAGGTGTGACCCCTGACCCGCCCAGAGGCCCCGGCACACCCCCAGGTCCACGTGCACTGTGTGTGACACCTCCCAAACCCCTGGGGACAATGGCAAAGGCCATCGGGCGAGCATGACGCTGCTTCATCCTCCCTGGAAGGATCACAGAACATCCTGGGTGGAAGGGACCCACAGGGATCATCCAGCTCAGCCCCAGGCCCTGCCCAGAGCCCCCAACAATCCCCCCTGGGCATCCCTGGAGCGCTGTCCAAAGGCTCCTGGAGCTCTGGCAGCCTCGGGGCCGTGCCCATTCCCTGGAGGGGGCCTCCCTCTGCCTCAGTTTCCCCAGCTGGACAGTCGGGCTGGGGGATGCAGGGAGGCACCTATGGATGGTTGTGCTGTGAGATCCATGGGGTCAGAGCCCACCAGCACAGGGGCACCTCCCTGAGGCCTTGCTGGGGTGTCAGGGGCTTGCTGATGGCTGCAGGCAGCCAGACCCCACCCCCGTGCAGCCCCAGAGCCCTCCCCACACACAGCCTGGGCACACGCTGCCGTAATGGGAAAGGACAGGCAGTAAAAGGCTGTGATGGGGATCATAAATATCCATTAAAGCAGCTTTTAATCCACCCTGCGAGCACCAGGGCTGCGGGAGAGCGGCAGGCAGGAGCCTGGCAGGCTGTGTGTGGGGGTAGGTGGCACTCAGGGCACGGGGCATCACCCCAAAACCCCCTGAGGGCCCGGGGAGGGGATAAGCCACCTCTGCAGGGCTCCTGCAGTGCTGCCCTGCACAGCTGCAGAGCCCTGGTGTGACTCTGAGCCAGCAGGGAAATGTTCTCAGTGCCCGGACAAGGTGAAGCCACAGTCCCTCTGTCCCCCAGAGCTGCCCTGGCAGAGGGGAAAGCAGCTCCTGCCTTCACAGGGATGTGTCCCAGCCCTTGGCCCATGAAGGGAAAATTCTGGCAGTTCTCCATCACCCCCTCTCCCAAAAAAACCCCCTCGAGAACACCCTGTTTGTGCATATCCTGCTCCGTGGATCCGGCTCTTGCATCCAGCCTTTCCTGCTCTCCAGGGACAGCAGGCTTTGGGTAACAAGGGCACCCTCTTCCCTGGCTCCTGTTGACGAGTTTCTCTCCACTTTGTGTACAATGCCTTCACCTTCCTCCCTCCCAGTGCTGCCACTCACTATTTATGGCTGCACAGCACAGAGCAGGTCACATCTGTGTCCTTCCTCTGCCTCTCAGCACAGGACAAAGTGCCCCTGATTGCTGCTGCCTCCACACAATGCTCTGTGCCACGGCCAGCTGCAAGATGGCAGCTCCATCCCCTCGGAATCTGGGGGCTTCCCAATGCAGACTTTCCCAAAATGCACAAATTTTGAGGGGGGGGGGGGGGGTGAAAAAAATTCACCCAGAAATATCAAAACGTTTCGCTGGGTTTTGATGCTGCTAAATCATTAAACAGTAAAACGCTAGATAGACTAGAAATGTAGATTTGGAGTAATATGATAATGTAAAAGCCCAAATGGAATGAAACCAAATGATAATGTCAAATTGAAATGTTCGCCTCTCATCGGAAAAAAAAAAATCCTTTCGACGTTATTGAAACAAAATGTGAAAGTTGAAATCATTTGATTTGACACTTCTCCATAGAAAAATATCATCAGGATCGACATGTTCCCAGGAGATGCTCAGAGTTTAGAAGCTGCTCTTCTGGAAAAATGTTGCCAGACAGAAAGAAGACAGAGCAGAGCAGCCGTGCTCTCCCTGTGCCCCTCTCTGAGCCAGAGGCTGGGCACGGAGGGACGGAGGGGAGGCTGGAAAGGGACAGGGCAGGTCTGCCCTTGACCCCGCTCCTCACACAGCTGGTCCCAGCTCTGTCCCCAGGACGGTGACCTGCTGGTGGCCTGTGTCCCCTCCCTGCAGGGCCAAACCGGGCGGGGGCTTGTCTTTCTCCCAGCTCCTCCCCTGTTCCTGCTCTCCTGCACCCAGCGCTGTCACAGCAGAGCTGTCACAGCAGTGCCATGGCTCACGCCAGAGGTGTCCAGCAGCACCAGACATGGAGCTCCAGCATTTCACAGCACTTCCCCTTCACAGCATTTGGTATTTTTTCATGCCTCCTCCTGCATGCGGCACCTGCCAGGACAGGGTGTGCTCTGAGGTGTCAGCCAGGGTGGTTTGCACCCCTCTGGCACTTTCTGGGTCACCCAGTGTGCAGGGGGTGGGGAGGGTGCCCAAAGGACCAGCAGCAAGTGAGATCCCCCCGCTCTGCACATGCCTTGATAACCGGGCACCACCTGCAGAAAATACTGCCTTTGGGGGGTGCAGGGCCCTCAGCAGGATCAGGGAATCATCCAGGCTGGAAAGGGGCTCCAAGATCATCAACTCCAACTTCAGAACTTCAGCTGAACACCCCCGTGCCCACTGAACCACACCGTGAAGTGTCACCTCCACTCACTCCTGGAGCACTTGAGGGGCAGCAGTGCCCTGGGCAGTGCCACTCTTCCAGTGAAGAAATCCTCCTAACACCAATCTTCCCTGGGACAGCTTGAGGCCATCTCCTCTTGTTCTGTCATTCCTACCTGGGAGCAGAGCCCAGCTCCCACCTGACTCCTCCCACCGGGGAGCTGGAGAGAGCAAGGAGGTTGCCCTGGAAAATCCCTGCCCCAACCCTGCCATGGACAGGGCAGGCGTGGGTCCCAGCATCCCCCGGAGCTGGGTGAGCAGGATGCAGTGGGGCCAAACCTCCCTCCTGGCTCTCTCCCTCCTCCCCAGGCTGCAGAGCTCGCCGGGGCTGGTGCTAATGAAGATTTCCTGCAGCGCTTGCTTAGCAGAAAATGATTGGTTACACCCGAGCTCGTAATTAAAAAAAAAGAGAGCAAGTGCACTAATGGGTATTTATTTGACTGTTACCTTGTCATGTATTTATCGATGCAGATAAATTCAAAATCATTAAATGCTTTACAGGGCCTGACAATTTACAGCCCCTGTCAGTGCCCTGCCTCTGCGGCAGTGGAGCAGCTCAGCCACGGGCACACACAGCCCAGCTGGGGCACTTGGAAGAGCAGCCCAGCAGGCTGTGACTGGGTGTGGTGTACGGAAAAGGTGCTGAGGTGATGCTGTGTCACGGTCTCTGCTCCACAGGGATGTGTGACGACAGCCACAGGTCTCTGCTCGGGGCTGGAGGTGCAGACGGGCACCTTTGGTGCTGCATGGGGGGTGATTGGAGCTGGATCCCCAGCTCCCACAGCCCCCAGCCCCACCTCAGACGTCCCTGACAGCCCCAGGCAGAGGGGACTGGAGTTGCCTTGGGGACACCGTGGGGCTGGAATGATTTGTCATCTCCACGTGCAGGTGGAAAACTCCAGACAGGAGCTGCTGGCACTGCTCGCAGGCGAAATGTGAGCCAGAGGGTCCTCAGGAGCTGAACTCACAGGAGGGGAACTCACCCTCTGCCTCCTTCCTCGGGGTAGGAACCCCTTTCCACGCCTCTCCATCACAGAGCTGATGAGGACAGTGGTGAGGGAGGAAGGATGAACACTTTGCCCTGCTCGGTGAGAAGCAGCAGGGCAGCCCAGAGAAGATCATCTCTGTCTCTCAAGACTTACCAGGTGTGCAGGGGGAGACGGGGGCATCTCTTGACTCGGTGTTTGCATAGCAACAAGGCCCTGATGATACAGCCCCTAATTACCTTATTATTCCCATTAGTGGAGGCAGGGAGCCCCCTCCTCTGAACACACCCACGGGCAGCCCGGGCTGGGGCTGAGTGGGAGCGTCCCCCGTGCTCTGGGCGGTGTCACCAGCGTGTCACAGACCGCTGGAGCAGCTCCTGAGCTGCCACAGCCTCCTGCCCTTCACACCAGCTCTGTGCCGAGCAGGCACAGCAGGGACACACCTGTGTGCCCAGTGTGTGCACACCTGTGCTCACGCTCCCCGTGTGTGCCTCTGTGCACGGAGCTCTGCCCGTTCCCCGTGGGATTTTCTGGGGGATAGTTTTGCCTAGAGAAGCAATGCTGACATGTGGGGTAGGTTTTTTCCCCCAGCACGGAGCAGAGTGAGCAGCAGCCACCCCGACCCAGGGCAGAGACACAGCCCTGGTGGCACTCACCCTCCCTGCTGCCAGGCGCCCTGACCCAAACCCTGGGAACGGCTCTGAACAGCCTCACCCCCAGTGCCGACACCCCACCTGCCTCTCCTGACCCCAAAGCGGGTGTGGCAGTGCTCACACCTGCAGCAGGGGTGACAGGGTGACATCCTTACCCCGATCCCTGCAGTGTCTCCGTGCGGGGAAAGGCCGGGCTGGGGCTGGCACAAGGCGAGCACAGCTGGTGGAGCTGCGGGCTGGCCCCAGGCACAGCTGGGAGAAGCCTGAGCACCCCCAGCTCGGCTGCCCCGCTGCCCTTGCTGTCTGCAGGCAGACTGGGGGGCAGGAGCCGGGCATCCCCTGCTCCCCCTGCCAGCAGCACCGCAGGAGGGTGCCTTGGAGGGGCACCCTGGAACAGAGGCTGGACAAGATTAGGAGGATAAATTCATTTATTCAAACGAATTTTTTTTTATTTATGGGGATTTATTAAAGGGTATTTATATATTTATTATATATATAAAGGGTATTTAATATATTAATTAAAGTGGGGATTTATTAAATTATTATTCAGTAGAGACACCTTGGGCAGTCAGAGCCTCCCAGGGGCTGGAGGGTGCCTTGGAGTGGCTCCCTGGAACAGGGGCTAGACACTAGAGGATAAAGTGGGCATTTATTAAAGGGTATTTATATATTTATTTTATATATATATATTTATAAAGGGTATTGAATATATTTATTAAAGTGGGTATTTATTAAATTATTATTCAATGAATACGCCTTGGGCAGGCAGAGCCTCCCGGGGGCTACACCCAGGATGGACAATGGTCACAAGTTTTTCAGACAGAAATAAGTTTGGCCCGTTTACATATCAGGGTTAACTGTCCAGTTACAGCTTCAGGTAACGAAGTCATTTACCCCCAGTTTGCTCCCCCCCCAATTCATTTTTGTTTATACTTTTCGGGTCCTGAGGCTGTAGGGTGTCCTTGGATCTCAGGCCTGGAAGGATTGTTTTCTCTGACCAAAATGTAACTAACACTTTATACGGAGTTACAATCGTGCACTAATGCACTACAGGATCTGAAAAACATAAAGGCTAAAAACGCTCAGGCACCAAGGAGGCTGCGTGCGAGGTGTTAACCACAGGCTGGGAGCATCCCGGCCCTGGGAGGAGGCTCCGCGGCCGCCGGGGATGGATGTGGCACGGAGGGGCTCGGGGACGGGCTCGGGAGCCGCGGGCATTGTGCTGGGAGCGGGCGGCGTGGCGGCGGGGCCCCCGCATTGTTCGGGAGAGAAAAGGCAAGAACTGGGGCTCTGTGTGTAAGTAGGTCACACGCGAGGCTGGAGACGAGGCCACGGGCACAGACTGTAAATGCAAGAGTGAGAAAGAGAGGGGAAAGGGGGGTTGGGATGGCTGGGGACGGGCAGGGACAGGGGCAGGGGAGCTCGCACACAGACAGACGGACAGACAGACCTGCAGGGCCATGTCCATGCAAGCTGCAGAGGTCTCTGCTGCACCCTCACTTTGTGCTCCGCTGCAGCGTGGGAGATCAAATCCCTTCCTGCCCCCCTCGGCCAGCACAGCCCAGTGTGGGAGCTGCCGCCTGCCGGGATGTGTGCGGGGAGCCGCTGGCTGTTCTCACTGCCGGGAGCACAGCAGGCTCCATCCTCACGGCAGCCGCAAGCCATGAAATCACACTGCGACACCGAGTCACGCCAGGGCCGGGGCAGGGCTCAGCCACCCTCACTCCAGGGACACGTGTCCCTCTGTCCGTGCCCTGTGTCCCCACATCAGGCTGGAGACCCCAGGGTGACCCCAAGGCACCCCATCGTGCCAGGAGTGCGTGCTGGGGCTTCCTTCCCACCACATCCCAGAGTGGGAATGGCCGTGAGGTGGGGAATGATCCAACCTGGGGCACGAGCACGGTGTGGGACACGACACCTGCAAACCCCATCGACAGCAGGGTCATAGCAGAGCTCCCCTAATGCCCCTCAAAAGCAAGGTCACAACAGTGCTTAAAATCCCCCAGAGCAGGGTTACAGCAGTCCTCCCTAAAGCCCCCCAAGAGCAGGGTCAGAGCACTGCTCCCCTAATGCCACATTGACAGCAGGGTCACAGAAGTTCTCCCCTAATTCTTCCAAACAGCAGAGTCACAGCAGAGCTCCCCTAATGCCCCTGACAGGAGGGTCACAGCAGTGCTTCTCTAATTCCCCCATACAGCAGGGTCACAGATGTGATCCCCTAACTCCCCCAAACAGCAGGGTCACAGCAGAGCTCCCCTAAACCCCTCTGACAGCAGGGTCACAGCAGAGCTCCACTAAAACCCCATCGACAGCAGGGTCACAGCAGTGCTCCCCTAAACCCCTCTGACAGCAGGGTCACAGCTGTGATCCCCTAAAACCCCATTGACAGCAGGGTCACAGCAGTGCTCCCCTAAAACCCCATTGACAGCAGGGTCACAGCAGTGCTCCCCTAAACCCCTCTGACAGCAGGGTCACAGCAGAGCTCCACTAAAACCCCATCGACAGCAGGGTCACAGCAGTGCTCCCCTAAACCCCTCTGACAGCAGGGTCACAGCTGTGATCCCCTAAAACCCCATTGACAGCAGGGTCACAGCAGTGCTCCCCTAAAACCCCACTGACAGCAGGGTCACAGCAGTGCTCCCCTAAAACCCCACTGACAGCAGGGTCACAGCAGAGCTCCCCTAAACCCCTCTGACAGCAGGGTCACAGCAGTGCTCCCCTAAACCCCTCTGACAGCAGGGTCACAGCAGTGCTCCCCTAAACCCCTCTGACAGCAGGGTCACAGCAGTGCTCCCCTAAAACCCCACTGACAGCAGGGTCACAGCAGAGCTCCACTAAAACCCCATCGACAGTAGGGTCACAGCAGTGCTCCCCTAAAACCCCACTGACAGCAGGGTCACAGCAGTGCTCCCCTAATTCCCCCATACAGCAGGGTCACAGCAGATCTCCCTTAAAACCCCACTGGACAGCAGGGTCACAGCAGTCCTCCCCTGCTTCCCCCTCCCCCTGCAGCACCTGATGCTCCAGCACATGGTCCATCCCTGCATCCTGCAGCCTGTGGGATTGGGAAACGCTGAGCACCGGCAGAAAATGCCTTCCCAGCCCCCGCGGTGATCAGCTGGTGCCCCCAGGCAGGAGGTGCAATTAACCTTCTCTTGACAAGAATAACTACCGATGTTATTGTCGATCATAAAGTCGCCCAGCCCTCCGCAAGCCCCAGCCGCAGGACGAGGATTGGAGGTGGCGTGGAGTGGGAACGGAGCCCGCAGAAGGGAAGGCAGAGGATCTGCAGCATCCCAGCGTGTTCCTGGTGCACGTGGAGAGGAGCAGGGAGACAATTCCACAGCCTCCCACCCCCGCCAGCCATGACTGCCTGAACGGCTCCAAAGTGGGCTGCGAGTCCCCAGACCTGGGGATGGGCTGGGCCAGGAGGATCCGTGAGCTGAGAGAAGTTTAAAAAAAAAATAAAAATCCCCCATTAGGGAATGGACAAAAGGAGCCCTGACAAAGCTTAAAAATTGAATATGAAATTATGTAAAGGCATAAAATAAAGACATGATAAAAAATCCCTGGGCTAGTGCAGCGCTCCGGCTCAGCAAGGAAAGGTGAGCTGTGGGTTCCAGGTGTTCCAGGAGCTGTGTGATTGTCGGCTGCGCATCAGGCAGTGACATTTCCTCACTCCAACCTGCACCTCGGCACACACGGATGTGACCCAGGGACGGGTCACTTTGGGATAAATCACTTTGGCCACACAAACCGTGGGGTGCCTGCGCCCTCCGTGCTCCGCCTGCAAATGGGGCAACCCCAGAGCCGGGGTCTGGCCCCTGCCCAGGGCAGGAGACAAGATCCAGAGGGATGTGCCAGGGACAGGGTGTTGTCCTTTGGCATCCAGAGTGAAACGGCTGCAAACAGCTTAATCACTGTGTAATTATGCCAAAGCGCTGGCCGCTCACTGAGGGACTTGTGCACGATCTGTGGAAAAGCGTTCCTTTTTTTCGTAATGGGAACCAAGAGTCTGGAAATTCTCAGGGTAAAAAAAAAAGGAAATATTTCTGGGCTTGGTTAGGAAAATCAGGTTTTGGCTGCTGGGAAGCCGGGCATGTTCACCATCTTCTGTCCTGACAGCTTTTGTTTGGGGTTTTTCATTTGTGAAAGGAAAGGGTTTGGCAGGGAGGGGAGAATCTGATGGCAATGCAGGGAAAAGGAGGAAAAAAAAAAAGATTTCTTCACAAAATTTCAGTGGAAAATAACCCGAGATATTTTTTTATTGTTATTTTTATTTTTTATTTATTTATTTAATTTTAAATTGCCTGCTTTGAGCCTCCCTGCTGGAGGGGCTGCCAAGGCCTCCCACCCAGCCCGGGTGTGCTGGGGGCTGGCCCGTGGGGCCGGGGGGATGCCGTGTGCTCCCAGCCCTTCCTCCCCTCGGAGCCGGGGCCACCGGCAGCGGCTGCCAGCGCTAACCCAGATTCCAGGGGCGTCTTGCTGCTAAATTGGCAGCATGTAAGAGACGTGTCACCTGGGTGACAGGGTGTCTCTGCCTGCCGGAGTGTTTGAATACACGGCGCTGTGTGCTAAATACTGCCATCATTACGGCTGAGCTGGAGACACCGAGAGCGAAAGTGCCCTGGGTATTCAGGGGAGGATGGAGGCTGGATTTGGAGTGCACAAGGCAGGGAACAGCCCTGCCGGGTCACAGTGGCCAAAGCCCTGCTCTCCTTGTCCCCAAACCCTGCTGTCCCCATCTCCAAACCCTGCTGTCCCCATCCCTAAACCCTCCTGTCCCCAAACCCTGCTGTCCCCATCCCCGACCCTCCTGTTCCCACACCCTGCTGTCTCCATCCCCTAACCCCGCTGCCCCCAACCCCTTCCGTACCCATCCCCAACCCTGCTGTCCCCGTCCCCACGCCCACCTGCCCTTTGGAAGCTCACAGCAGCTGGATGGAGTCTCAGCACCTCCCCAGGAGCATGTCCCTGTTCTCCAGGCCATCTCCAGACTCCTGGAGGCTGGTGGGAGTTATCGTCTGCTGAGGACCAGAGCAGGGAGCAATTAATCGCCCCTTTTGTTTAGAAACAGCCGAGAAACCGCAGGCCGAGGCTGGAGTCAGCGCCGGGCGCTGCGGTCGCGGGGGGTCCCCGGGGGGACGCCGATGCCGGGCGGGAGGAGCCGGGTGTCTCGGCCGCAGATGGGGAGGGGAGCGGGGAAGCCGAGGAGACAACCGGAGACAACCACAGGGGTAACCTGACCCCGGGGACGGCGCTTTAGGAGGCCGGGCTGCGGATGGAGAAGCCGCTCCCCCGTCCGGAGCCCTTTGCAGCGCTCTGGGAGAGGGTGCAGGGTCAAAGATCCGGCTGTCCCCTCCGCAGGGTGACAAGGCAGCACAGGTCCGTGTCAGCCAGCCCGAGGCTCAGGGATTTGCAGTCGGGTGGGACCGTGCACGTACAGCACCTGTGGGGCACTCTGTATGTACAGCACCTGTGGGCACTCTGCACATAGAGCACCTGTGGGCACTCTGTACATACAGCACCTGTGGGGCACTCTGCACATAGAGCACCTGTGGGCACTCTGCACGTACAGCACCTGTGGGCACTCTGTACATACAGCACCTGTGGGCACTCTGTATGTACAGCACCTGTGGGGCACTCTGCACATAGAGCACCTGTGGGCACTCTGCACGTACAGCACCTGTGGGGCACTCTGCACACAGAGCACCTGTGGGCACTCTGTACATACAGCACCTGTGGGCACTCTGCACGTACAGCACCTGTGAGCACTCTGTACATACAGCACCTGTGGGCACTCTGCACGTACAGCACCTGTGGGCACTCTGTACATACAGCACCTGTGGGCACTCTGCACATAGAGCACCTGTGGGCACTCTGTACATACAGCACCTGTGGGGCACTCTGCACACAGAGCACCTGTGGGCACTCTGTACATACAGCACCTGTGGGCACTCTGTATGTACAGCACCTGTGGGGCACTCTGCACATAGAGCACCTGTGGGCACTCTGTACATACAGCACCTGTGGGCACTCTGTATGTACAGCACCTGTGGGGCACTCTGCACATAGAGCACCTGTGGGCACTCTGCACGTACAGCACCTGTGGGACACTCTGTACATACAGCACCTGTGGGGCACTCTGTACATACAGCACCTGTGGGCACTCTGCACGTACAGCACCTTGTGGGGCACTCTGTACATACAGCACCTGTGGGCACTCTGCACGTACAGCACCTGTGGGGCACTCTGCACACAGAGCACCTGTGGGCACTCTGTACATACAGCACCTGTGGGCACTCTGTACATACAGCACCTGTGGGCACTCTGCACGTACAGCACCTGTGGGCACTCTGCACATGGAGCACCTGTGGGCACTCTGCACGTACAGCACCTGTGGGACACTCTGTACATACAGCACCTGTGGGCACTCTGCACGTACAGCACCTGTGGGCACTCTGTACATACAGCACCTGTGGGGCACTCTGTACATACAGCACCTGTGGGCACTCTGCACGTACAGCACCTGTAGGCACTTTGCACACAGAGCACCTGTGGGGCACTCTGCACACAGAGCACCTGTGGGGCACTCTGTACATACAGCACCTGTGAGCACTCTGCACGTACAGCACCTGTGGGGCACTCTGCACGTACAGCACCTGTGGGGCACTCTGTACATACAGCACCTGTGGGCACTCTGCACGTACAGCACCTGTGGGCACTCTGTACATACAGCACCTGTGAGCACTCTGTACATACAGCACCTGTGGGCACTCTGTACATACAGCACCTGTGGGCACTCTGTATGTACAGCACCTGTGGGGCACTCTGTACACACAGCACCTGTGGGGCACTCTGCACGTACAGCACCTGTGGGGCACTCTGTACATACAGCACCTGTGGGCACTCTGCACGTACAGCACCTTGTGGGGCACTCTGTACATACAGCACCTGTGGGCACTCTGCACATACAGCACCTGTGGGCACTCTGCACATACAGCACCTGTGGGACACTCTGTACATACAGCACCTGTGGGGCACTCTGTACATACAGCACCTGTGGGCACTCTGTACATACAGCACCTGTGGGCACTCTGTACGTACAGCATCTGTAGGCACTCTGCACATGGAGCACCTGTGGGGCACTCTGTATGGACAGCACCTGTGGGGCATTTTGTATGTACAGCACCTGTGGGCACTCTGCACGTACAGCACCTGTGGGCACTCTGCACGTACAGCACCTGTAGGCACTTTGCACACAGAGCACCTGTGGGGCACTCTGCACACAGAGCACCTGTGGGCACTCTGTATGTACAGCACCTGTGGGCGCTCTGCACACAGAGCACCTGTGGGGCACTCTGCACACAGAGCACCTGTGGGGCACTCTGTACATACAGCACCTGTGAGCACTCTGCACGTACAGCACCTGTGGGGCACTCTGCACGTACAGCACCTGTGGGGCACTCTGTACATACAGCACCTGTGGGCACTCTGTACATACAGCACCTGTGGGCACTCTGCACGTACAGCACCTGTGGGCACTCTGTACATACAGCACCTGTGGGCACTCTGCACGTACAGCACCTGTGGGCACTCTGCACGTACAGCACCTGTAGGCACTTTGCACACAGAGCACCTGTGGGGCACTCTGCACACAGAGCACCTGTGGGCACTCTGTATGTACAGCACCTGTGGGCGCTCTGCACACAGAGCACCTGTGGGGCACTCTGCACACAGAGCACCTGTGGGGCACTCTGTACATACAGCACCTGTGAGCACTCTGCACGTACAGCACCTGTGGGGCACTCTGTACATACAGCACCTGTGGGGCACTCTGTACATACAGCACCTGTGGGCACTCTGCACGTACAGCACCTGTGGGGCACTCTGTACATACAGCACCTGTGGGGCACTCTGTACATACAGCACCTGTGGGGCACTCTGTACATACAGCACCTGTGGGCACTCTGCACGTACAGCACCTTGTGGGGCACTCTGTACATACAGCACCTGTGGGCACTCTGTACATACAGCACCTGTGGGGCACTCTGTGCATACAGCACCTGTGGGCACTCTGTATGTACAGCACCTGTGGGCACTCTGTACATACAGCACCTGTGGGCACTCTGTATGTACAGCACCTGTGGGCACTCTGTACATACAGCACCTGTGGGCACTCTGTATGTACAGCACCTGTGGGCACTCTGTACATACAGCACCTGTGGGCACTCTGTATGTACAGCACCTGTGGGCACTCTGTACATACAGCACCTGTGGGGCACTCTGTACACACAGCACCTGTGGGGCACTCTGCACGTACAGCACCTGTGGGACACTCTGTACATACAGCACCTGTGGGCACTCTGTACATACAGCATCTGTGGGCACTCTGTATGTACAGCACCTGTGGGCACTCTGTATGTACAGCACCTGTGGGCACTCTGCACATAGAGCACCTGTGGGCACTCTGCACGTACAGCACCTGTGGGCACTCTGTACATACAGCACCTGTGGGGCACTCTGTACATACAGCACCTGTGGGCACTCTGCACGTACAGCACCTTGTGGGGCACTCTGTACATACAGCACCTGTGGGCACTCTGCACATACAGCACCTGTGGGCACTCTGCACATACAGCACCTGTGGGACACTCTGTACATACAGCACCTGTGGGGCACTCTGTACATACAGCACCTGTGGGCACTCTGTACATACAGCACCTGTGGGCACTCTGTACGTACAGCATCTGTAGGCACTCTGCACATGGAGCACCTGTGGGGCACTCTGTATGGACAGCACCTGTGGGGCATTTTGTATGTACAGCACCTGTGGGGCACTGTGTGCACACCTTCAGAGAGGACCTGGAGCTGCCTGCTGGGTGGGTGACACTGTGGTGGCCGCTCCAGCCCCGTCCTGTGGGAACTGACAGTGGTCAGAACATGGATTTTTCGGCTCCAGGCAGTGCCTTGAAGCCCATGGGAAAGCCAAGGGCAGAACTCTCTCAGTCTGGCCAGGGAAATCATGAGGAGGAACCCAAAACAATCCTTGTAGATCCCGTCCTCCTGACACCTGGTGTTTTTCTAACTTGTTGTTTACTTGTAAGAAAACGGTCGAGAAGTGTTGCTCTAAATGACCAATCCTATTGATTGTACCCAAACACTGTATAAAAGAGTCTGTCTCTCAATAAGCTTTGCTATAATGCCCTCCAAAGAAATCAGAGTTCCACGTATCGTTCCTGGGCCGTCCTGAATCCTCCTGACACCATCCTGCCTCTTCTGCAGAGAAACAGTGCCCACCACTCCCAGCCTTCACCTGCAGCCCTGGTTCCATGCCGGAGGTGTTTTGGTTTGCTGAAATTCTTTTCCCAGAGAATTTTCTGTAAACAAGAGAAGTGTTTTTGTAACTGTACCTTCATTATTCATTTCTTTCCCCAGGAGGGACTTCTTGATGTCCCTCTGCTCTGACCACTGTGAGTGAAGACGTTTGTCTTTGTGAAACCAATCAAACTGGTCAGTGTAAAACAGTATGAAAGGGAGACACATCCCAAAAATAAAGGAGTGATTTTCAGCCTTCTGAATCTCGGAGTCTGTGTCGTTGTGATGTAAAACAGTGTCACTCACCCTCTGACACTGCCCCAAGCTGCTTTTGGGGCCCTTCCCCATCCTCCCTGCCCAGGGTTCATCATGCCTGGACCCACCACAGGGGATCCATCCCAGCTCCCTCCTCTCCATCAGGCTGATGTGGAGCCAGCCCTTGTCCGTGTCCCAGCTCCCCAGAGAACATTTCAGAGCTGCCGAAGGAGTGACCCACACTGCGGGACAGATCTGCAGGGGGACAGGCTGTGCCATTCCAAGGAGCCCCAGGCTGCAGCAGCACCATCACAGCAAGTCACCTCTGCTGCCAGCAGGGACAGCCCCAGCCTCAGCAGAGAGGGACAGGAGGCCACGTCCTTTGTGCACAGGTGTCTCCAGCCAGGCTGCGCTGGCACTGCTGAGGCCACACCTCCTGTCCTGGGGCAGTTCTGGGCCCCTCAGGACAAGAAAGACATTGAGGGGCTGGAGAGTGTCCAGAAAATGGAACAGGGCTGGGGAAGGGTCTGGAGCCCCAGGAGGGGCTGAGGGAGCAGGGAAAGGGGCTGAGCCTGGAGAAAAGGAGGCTCAGGGGGGACCTGGTGGCTCTGCACAAGTCCCTGCCAGGAGGGGACAGCCGGGGGGGTCGGGCTCTGCTCCCAGGGAACAGGGACAGGAGGAGAGGGAATGGCTTCAACTTGTGTCAGACGAGGTTCAGGTTGGATATTATGGGAGTTTCTTCACTGAAAGGGTGCTCAAGCCCTGGCATAGCTGCCCAGGGCAGTGGTGAAGTCACGACCCCTGGAAGAGTTCAAAAAACCAGTAGACATGGCACTGGTGACACGATTTAGTGGCTGTAGTGGGATTCAGTTGACTGAATTGCAGGTTGGACTTGGTCACCTTGGAGGTCTTTCCCATCCCTAATGACTCTGTGATTCTTCTGGACCTGGCAAACATCAGCCAGGTCCTGGACCTGCTCCCTCTGCAGCTGAACTCTGGTGTGTGCCAGCCCTGCCCCAGGCTGCAGCTGGAGGGGAGAGAGAGAGCCCCAGCCCGAGGCTCAGGGATGTATATTCTGCTCATTGCTCACAAATACTAATGGCCCAGAGTTATTAATATTGCCACTGTAGTCATATCTGGGTAATTACTGCCATTAACCACCAGCAGAACTATTGAGTTCCCCTAATCAGTGCATTATAATAATTGGGACCAAGTGTTTTATAGATCCAGACGTTAATTCCTTCCTAGCACCTCTCCCTGCCCGGGAGCTGCTCCTCCCTGCTCAGCTCCAGAGCCTGCCAGCCCAAGGCTGTGCCCTGTGCCCAGCTGCTGGGACACCCTGTGGTCAGCCCAGGGTGCCTTGGGATGTCCTATGCTCCATCCGGTGAGGAAATCATGGCTGTGGGAATTTTGGGTGTCCAGGCTGTGGAGGTGGAGGTGGGGCTCCAAGCAGGGCTTGCAGGAGAGGAGCTGGGTCCATGCCCTGCATGTGTGGCCCAGGACAGGAGCTGGGTCCTGGGGGCACTGACAGTGGTCAGAACATGGATTCTTAGGCTCCAGGCAGTGACTTGAAGCCTGTGAGAAAAGCTGCCCTGAGAAATCATGAGGAGAAACCCAAAACAATCCCTATAAACAACCCCTGTAGATAACCTCCTCCTGACACCTGGTGTTTTCCCAACTTGTTTACTGGTAGAGATGTTTACAAGAAGGTGTTGCTCTAAATGACCAATCCTATCCATTGTACCCAAACACTGCATAAAAAGAATCCGTCTTTCAAAAAACTTTGCTATAATCCCTCTGAGGAAATCAGAGTTCCATGTGTCATTACATGAGCCCTCCTGAATTGTAACTACAGGGCCGATACCCTGCACGTGTGGCCAGGACACAGCTGTGTCCATCCCTGCTGTTGTTGGCCAGGAGAGAGCTGTGTCCATGATCTCCTGCTGTGGCCCAGCAGCACCTCCTGGGTGCATGGAGGCAGCAGGATGGACGGACCACTTGGGCTGTTCCTTCTGCTGGGACAGGAATCTGGTGTGGGGGGAGTTAATTGCACAGTCTGCTATTTACAGCCGGCTCCTCTGGCTCTGGAAAGCTCTTCCCTGCTGCAGCCATCTGGGCCTTGGAGCTGGTGGCTGTTTGGGGGTGACTCAGTGGGTTGAAGGAGAGGAGCATCTTCTCCTCCAGCTCCTGGAGCAGAGCCGGGAGCTGCTCCACACCCTGCTCCACCACCAGGGACCCCACTCCTTCCCTGCTTCCCCGGAGCCCCAGCAAGCCCTGGGTGTCCCCAGGTGATGCCCAGAGCAGGCAGAGCCAGGCTGGCTCCAGAACCAGCATCTTTGGGGACATGCTGGGGACAAAGTGAGTCCCACACGGAGCCCTGGCAGGGCGGGCTGAAGTTGGGTCTGCAGCTCCCCAGGACAGCTCAGCCCCCGTCGACAGCAGGAGATCTGCGACTGCTTTGTGACAGGGAAAGCACGGCCATGTGTCTTTTAGGGCTGGCCTGAAAACAAGAATCCCTGGAAATTCTAATTTAAAAAAAAAATAAAATAAATAAAGGGAGGGGGGAATTTTTAGGGTGGCGGTTACACCAAAGGTTTGGCTGTGCCCAAGCCAATGCATTTCCTTCCAACCACAGCCATTTCACAGAAATCTTTTTTTTTTTTTTTTTTTTTTTTTGATGTTTAGCAAAATAAAATTAAGGGAAACTTTGAAACAAAGTCATTTAGAAGAGGGGAAAAAAAAATCAAAACATTTCAATCTGAATAGGCTGAAATTAATTGTTTTGATCTTTTGGGGTTTTTTTCCCCCTCCAAACAAACCATTCAGCAGAACCGACATATTCATCCAGAACTTTTTGGTGTTGTCAAATCTGAATTTTTGTTTTTATATATTAAAAAAAAAATAAAAATCAAGCCCTCCCAGCTCCAGGCAGCCTGTCAGAGTTCCTTGCAGGCAGAGATGTGTCTTCAGTGGGAGCTCCGTGGTGGCTTCGGAGGGACCCTCCTGGGTGGCTGTGAGTCCTGAGGGGACAAATTCCTCCCTGTGAGTCCTGAGGGGAGAAATTCCTCCTGTGGAGCAGAGAGCAGCGTCGGAGCCAGGCTGAAGCTCAGCCCTCACCCTCCTCCCAGCGCAGGGTGGCCGAGGGACAGCGCTGTCACAGGGAGCACACGACCCCGTCACCCCGGGAGGGATGAGCCAGGTGAGAGCCGCTCCCCCGGGCCCCGGCAGGTGAGAGAGCAGAGCGATGCAATCAATAGCGCTAATTGCAAAGGCAATGTCTAGCAGAAATAAGATGGTTATTCTGCATCACTGGGCACTCTTACAATCAAATTGTCCACAGACAATTAGCTGAGCAGGAGAAATAGGAATTAGGTTTCTAATTGTTGTGCTGGTGAAAGGCATTTCGGAGCACTCGGAGGGCTGGAGGAGGGAGAGGTTTGCGTCTCTGCCATCCCTGCTGTCATTCCCAGAGGGATAACCGAGCCAGGGAACGGGGCTGCAGCTGGGAAGTACAGACGGCTCCTTGGGAGGCTTTGGCCAACGCTTCTCTTTCACGGCTGGGTGATTTATTCCTTTCATTCGCTGAGCAGGCAGCGCTCCACGCCGCCCTCGGGGCGCTGGCACCGCGCTCCTGCACAGCCCTGGGCATCCCCCGGCTCCTCCCGGGCTCAGGACGTCTCCCACCCACCGGAGGGACCGCCCGCATCCCCAGCAGCGCCGTGTGACAAGGCAGGAGCCAGCTCCCTGTCCCCAGATGCCCATGCCGCGCCTCCCCGGCAGCCCACGGCCCGCGGGATGGCACACGGAGCAGGGCGGGGGAGGCAGCGCCGGGATCCTGCCGGCTGCGATTAACGCTGCTGTTGACTCACGCGGGTGGGTGTCTGCGGCTCGGGGAGTCTCCTGGTGCCGCAGCTCCCGGGGCTGCAGCCTGGGGACAATGGGGAGCCCTCCCGCCCCTGCTGGGGGAGCACCCGGGGCGTCCCTGCTGCCCGCGGGGCCTGGCTGGTGTGCAGGGATGGGTTTGGAGTTCAGGTATCCTCACACCCACTGCCCTGCAGCATCCTCCTCACTCGGGGATGGTGTGGGGGCAGTGGCCCGGGAGGGGCAGAACCCTCCATGGGGTGTCACATCTGCATCAGTGCTGGTGGCAGCAGCCTGTCCGTGGGCACCAAAAACTGTCCTTGGGCACCAAAACCTGTCCTTGGGCTGGGGGAAAAGACTTTTGGAAGCCACCAGTGAAGAGAGCAAGATCTGAGAGCATTTCTCCCTCCTTCCACATCTCAGCAAACATCCCTCACCCCACTGCTGACCACCAGGGAAAGGACAGTCCCAAGGAGTGCCAAAGGGATTTGAGGAGGGGTTTTCCCTCTCTGCTTTCCTGTCCCCAAGGCCTGTGAGAGGCTGCTGGGCTCAGCACTCCGAGCCTGCCAGGGGAGCAGAGCTGCTGTGACCCCAGTGGGACATCCCACAGGGACCTTCCCTCCCAACCCCACGGATGCTGTGGGGTGCAGCATCCTCATGGGCAGGTTCCCACAGGCTGCAGAGCCAGCAGCATCCCTTTCCATCCAGCATCAAAGGCAGGAGCCACGGAGGGGGTTTGTGGACCCAGACCAGTCCCCTGCAGACAGAGGCCATCCCAGTCCCTCCTGACCTCCCGCTGTCCCAGGTGAAGACCCACAGCAGCAAACCCCTGGCAGCCAGGATTGGTGCTCAGGGCACCTCCTGCTGCCCGTGCCCCTCTGAGCACAGCCTGGAGCTGCAGGCTTCCATCTGAGCCACCAAACCACGGGGAAAATGGAATTAAAGTCACCTCAGGGAGCGTGTGGCGCTGCTCAGCACGTCCCCACCATCCACTGGTGTGGGCACTGTGGTGGCTCCTGTTGGAGGCAGGGTGTCCTGAGTCCTCCAGGAGCAGCCATGGGCACGCTGGAGTGCCACCACGGATGGAGGGGCCGTGGGCAGCAGGGCCAGGGCTCCCTGCCTGTCCCAGCGGGGATGGGGACAAGCTCACAGTCCCAAAAGGATCAGCCCCAGGTGATGCTGCTGCTGTGGGAGTACAGCCAAGCACACCCCCACACGTTTATTCTCATGCACACACACACACACATCCATATACATAGATCTCTATATATCCCCTTTGCCTTTGAGTCACCAGTGTTGAAACCCTCCCTGCCAAGAGTCTTCTGAGAAATATCCTCCTCCCCCTCCCCGTTTCTCCTTCTCTCTTTCCCTCTGCAGCATTCAGGCTAATTTTATCTTCTGTCTTTCATCTGCCTGTGTATCTACCACTCCTGACAAAAAAGAGATTTTCACAGATTTTGCTAGTGCTCACCAGCTCTAAAAGCTTTCATCTCCCTCCGACGACGAGTGCGTGTCAGCTGCTCACTCCGAATTACAGCAGAGGCCTTCACACTCAATCGGAGCATTTTCTGCCTAATTTCCCAGGCAGCAAGATTAACTCCGGGCTCCAGGCTTGCCTGGCACGGTGCTCTGAGCTCCCCCAGCCCCTGGCTCCCAGGGCTGGCCCCGGGGAAGCCCAGAGCTCCCCTGGCCCTGCCAGCAGCCGTGCACATCTCCAGGCAGACACACAGCACTGGTGTCCCTAGCAGGCAGCCCCCAGCCCGGGGATGTGGTGGCTGAGCAGGTGGCACAAAGCCCAGAGCTCTGCCCAGCCAAGCCAGGCTGTAGGAGCAGCTCCGAGGCTCAGGGAGCCCCTCAGCACCGACCCCACCGTGGCAGGGGGCTGCTGCAGGTCCAGGAGGCAAGCACAGGGTTTCTGTGTGATGCCCAGGCTGGCTGCAGCAGCCAGGGTGAGGATTTAGCTCCCTGTCAGCATGACCACGGTGGTCCTCAGGCTGCTGATGTTCTCTCTGGGTGCTCTGCTGCCACATCTCAGCACGGTGAGAGCTGTGGTGTCCCCCTCACCTGCTCCACACCCTGCCCAGGTGGGCTGCCCTTGGGGAACAGCCCCCAGGCACCCCCGAGCACCACCGTGGAGGCAAAACGTGGCCCTTGAAAACACTGCAGTATTTAAACAGGGCAAAAAAAGCCAGCATAGGGATCATGGAATAGAAACTCAGAATGGCCTGGGTTGTAAGAGACCTTAAAGATCACCTTGTTCCTCCCTTGCCTTAGCAGGGACACCTCCCACTGTCCCACCAAGCCCCATTCAGCGTGGCCTTGGACACTTCCAGGGATCCAGGACAGCCACAGCTGCTCTGGGCAGCCTGTGCCGGGCCCTCCCCACCCTCTGAGTAAAGAATTTCCTCCCAATATCCAGTTTAAGCTTTCTCTCTTTCCGTTTGTCACCATTCCCCCTTGTCCTGTCACTCCAGGCCCTTGTAAATAGTCTCTCTCCATCTTTCTTGTCATCCCCTTCAGGCACTGGAAGGCCACAATTAGGTCATGACAAAGTTTTCTCCTCTCCAGCCTGAGCAATCCCAGCTCTCCCAACCTCTCCTCCCAGCAGAGCTGCCCCATTGCTTCAGTCATCTCCATGAGTCCCTCTGGACTCTCTCCAGCAGCTCCAGGTGCTTCCTGTGCAGGGCCCAGGGCTGGGGCAGCTCTGCAAGTGGGGCCTCACCTGAGAGGGGCAGAGGGGCAGAATCCCCCCTGCCCTGCTGCCCACGCTGGGGCTCAGCCCAGCCCAGGGGGTCACACACGGCCAGGGCAGGGCCAGCCCTCACCCCCAGCACCCCAAGGGAGGCTCCAGCTGCTCATCCTCAGCCTGGACTGACCCCAGGGGACAGGGCCAGGGATTTCCAGCCACAGGCAGAGCCCAGCCTCCTGCCCACACTGACCACCCTGCCCACACTGACCACGATGACCACGATGACCACGCTGACCATGCTGACCACACTGCACTGCCCACGCTGCCGACACTGCCCACGCTGCTCACACTGGCCACCCTGCCCACGCCGCCCACACTGCCCACGCTGACCCCACTGCCCATACTGCCCACCCCTTGCGATTCCCCACCCAGTTCCCTGCCCCAGGGAAGAGGTGCTCTGATCCCATCCCTGCAGGAATCCAAATCCACTCCCAGAGCACACACAGGAGGCTGCAGCGCAGCTGAGGGCACACACCTGGTGCACGCCGAGGACTCCCAGGTAAGGAACCCCCTCCCACCATGGCAGGGGTGCTGTGAGGAGCCAGCAGCTCCTCCCTCGGCTCCCTGACAGGCAGAGCACGAGCTGAGATGCAATGAGGAGCAGACGGCGTGATTAGCTCTGCTCAAAAAGGTCAAAACACTTATCAGACACGAACGGCAAAGCTAAAAATACACTCGGCACCTCCCTGGCAATTCTCTCCCGGGAAGTGACAGCCATGGCTTGGTGGGAAAGGGGGTGTGGGATGTGAGCGGGGCTGCTGCACTTCTGGATCAGCCAAGGGGGGTCTTCCCATTTCCATCACCCCTCTGTGTAACCAGGGAAGGGCGGTGACACCACCAGAGGCACTGGAGATGCTCTGACGGTGACTGGGGTGGGTGGGATAGGGCAGGAGGGGGCTGATGCTGCAGCCTGGAAAGCCAGGCTGAAAGTCAGAGTGTGCAGGAGGTGAGGGGGAAAACTACTCCAGAGCTGAAACATCAGAGAGCAGCAGGGCAGAGGGAAAACAAGGAGGTAACAGGATGCCCTGGATGATACAGGGGAGCTGGAGACATGAGACATGGTCCCTTAGCAAAGAGCCAGTGTGATTGTCCCTCTGGCCCCACTGTTGTGGCTCCGGGGACCCTCAGAGCAGCCAGTCCAGGGTGTGCAGGCAGAGGACATTGTCCCCCAGCTCTCCTGGTCACACTCAGCCAGTCCAGGGTGTGCAGGCAGAGGACATTGTCCCTCAGCTCTCCTGGTCACACTCAGCCAGTCCAGGGTGTGCAGGCAGAGGACATTGTCCCTCAGCTCTCCTGGTCACACTCAGCGAGTCCAGGGTGTGCAGGCAGAGGACAATGCCCCTCAGCTCTCCTGGTCACAGTCACACACAGCCCACGACTGGCAGGAACCACACAGCACACACTCCCCAGCCCCCACAGTCCCACCAAGACAATCACAGCATCACCACAGAATCATTAGGTTGGAAAAGACCTCCAAGATCATCAAGTCCAACCTTTAATCAAATGTCCCCATGGCCACAAAACCATCTCACAAAGTGCCACATCTCCCTGTTCTTTGAGCACCTCTGGAACTGCAGAGTGTCCCATCACCTCCTGGGGACAAAGCTGTCACCCCGATCTTTTTCAGCCTTCTGATGTTTGCATTTTTGTAGTAGAGCTTCTCACAGATTTTCACATGAACGAAGTGATTGTTTATCATTCCTCTCTTGAGGAGGGACAATTAATGGACTTCTAGTTTAACTGGTGTGATTGGAGAGGTGTCAACCTCATTGTCCAAACCCTGGTCATTGTCCAAAATCTATATAGGCCGAAGTTAAAAAATAAACTTCTCTCTTTCTGCCCTGACGCCCTGACAGTGTGTGCGTCGTTCGTTTCGTGTCCTATAGCAACACAAAGCTCCTGGAGAAGAAGTGACTTTCACCTCGAGGACCTCTCCACCCCCCTTGGCACAGGCAGCAGCTGCCCAGACCCCCTGGATGTGTGTCCTGGTGCTTTCCATGGTGCAGCAAATCCATCAGCTCACACCTGCCCTGCCTCTGCTGTGCCCAGAGCTGTGCTGGGCAGGAATTTCTCAGCGATGCTGCAGTGCTCCCGTGTTTTTGCCTGAGACAGGAGCGTGTTTGTTCCCATTTCCTCGTGCTCCTGCTGCGCCTCTGGGCACAGCTCTCCCCAGCCCAGCTCCTCCCTCAGCCCAGCACTGCAGTTGGGATGAGCTGCAGAAACAAATGGCCCCTCTGGTGACTCCGGAACACCTCGGCCTCCCGGTGACAGCAGAGGGTCTGCGACCTCCTGGCCTCACAGGCAAAATTCAGTTGGCCCCTGGCATTTCATATTTAAGGGTTTTTTATGAGGCCACGTTGGGGCTCGGAGCAGCCTGGGATAGTGGGAGATGTCCCTGCCCGTGGCCGGAGGTGGAATGGGATGAGCTGTCAGATCCCTCCCAACCCAAACCCTCCTGGGGCTGCTGGCAGAGGCTGAGAAGAGGTGGTGTGGGCTGAGGGCTGAGGGCGGCCACGCTGCTCCCTGGGGGCTGTGGTGACCGGAGCCCAGCCCTAGCCCCGAGTTCACCCCTCCACAGCCATTCCTGTGGTGGAGATGCTTTGGGTGGGACCAGGGCATGGGGAACTGGTGCTTTCCAAGCAGCATTTTCCCAGCCCTGCACAGTGTGGGAAAGCCGTGGGACACTGCCGTGACACCAGGGACAGGGACCCAGCTGGGATGTGAGCAGCTTTCCTGCCTGAGCCGGGGCTGCACCAGCGCCGTGACATTGAGGAGAAATGACGGTGCCAATTTGCAGCAGGGCCCCCGAACGCTGTCACTGCCAATCGCCGTCACCGCAGCGCCTGCGAGGCCTCACCTGGGCGATGCTTAAGAGCACCTGGGCTCCTGCCTCATTAGGAGCTGCTCCCGTCATTATCGCGGCTTTTATCGGCTCCTGCCCCCGCGCTGGCCCCGCAGCAGCCAGGGCTGCCCCTGCAGGGATCAGCTGCTGGAGGACACAAACTGAGAGCTCTGGGTCTTGAGCCACCGCAGGATTTCCTGGCGTGATCAGGTGTCTCCAACAGCTCT
Organism: Chamaea fasciata; assembly: GCF_029207755.1. Classification (NCBI taxonomy): domain Eukaryota; kingdom Metazoa; phylum Chordata; class Aves; order Passeriformes; family Sylviidae; genus Chamaea; species Chamaea fasciata. The sequence continues at coordinate 4,891,246 of NW_027094111.1, read as the reverse complement.
TTGCTGGCCCTGAAAGGGGCCAGCTGCTCATCCTGGCCAGTGCTTGCCCTGGCCCCCAGTGCACCCATTCCAGCCTGGATGTGTCCCATGGAGGTGTGTGCAGCCTCCACATCCCCCTGACCTGAGGCCACCGCGTGTCCCTGCCGTGGTGTCCTGTCCCCGTGCAGCCCCGCAGCCGTCGCTGCTCCCTGCTCCACCAGGGCCGCCATCCCCCAGGAGCCGAGGGTTATACCCACATGGGGGCTGGGGAAGGCACTCCCCAGGGAGCAGAAGCCTGTCCCCGAGCCCTGCTGTCCCCAAGGGCCGGTTCCTTTGTCCTAGCGCCCTGAATAGACCCAGCTCCCCCTACACCCCCTCCCTCGCTGAGCCCCGGTTGTTCAGGGGACTTAAGGACCCTCCGTGTCATCCTTCGGCTCGTCTCCAGGGAGAAGAGCAGGAGGGAAGAGGTACTTACTGCTTCACCTCCGCTTTACCCTTCCTTTAGGCGAGGGCTTTTAATTTCCTTTCAGGGCCAGAGCAGCAATCACTAAATGATGTCAGATCCCTCCGTGCGAAGCTGGAGGATCCCCTGCCTCTGGCTAAGCCCGGCTTGAGCGACAGCCCGGTACCTGCGGGTCAGAGACCTCCCCGGTGCTGCTGACAGCTCTGCTAAAAGCTCTTTGTTCCTCAACCCCTGAGGCCCTGCTAAGTGGCGAACGGCACGGGGAGCATCTGCGGAGCCACGGGCAGGGGTTCCTGGAGCAGGGATGCTCTCGGGGCTGGTCTCCCCGCTCCTCCGAGCAGCCACGGCCCACGGGCAGGAATTCCTGGGGCAGGGATGCTCTCGGGGCTGCTCTCCCCGCTCCTCCGAGCAGCCACGGCCCACGGGCAGGGACTCCCGGAGCAGGGATGCTCTCGGGGCTGCTGTCCCCGCTCCTCCGAGCAGCCACGGGCCACAGGCAGCACCTCAGCTCGCCCTGCCTGCCTGGAGGGAGGTGGGTTCATGCTCAAGCCCAACCCCACGGGAGCGACGCTTGCCGTGGATGTACATCCAGAGGGGACAGGGGACACGGGTGTCACCCCTCGCTGCCGCCCCTGGCTGACCTCGGCTCCTCTCACCTCTCCCATCAGTGCCAGCCACACCTGTTGATTCCATACGGATGCGAGCTCCAGTTTGCTCTCCATGCTCATCCCCACGGAAGAGCCACTGGAGAGCAGATGTGATCAGCCACCGAGCCAGGGCTCCTTTGGTGGGCGCCTACACCTTTAAATCAGGGAGAAAAAAAATAAAATAAATCCTTCGCCTAGAGGGCAGTGGAACAATTTTGACTTTAAAAAGAGAGCGAGACAGAGAGAGCGAAGTGAGCGTTAACAACTCCTGATCCAGTCCCTGGGCATTCATTAATGTTTCATGGCGCTTTCAATTATTGCCTCCTCTGCCACTGCCGTCATCTGTCTCTTCAAATCGACGGTATAATAACCACTCAAGCAGAAATCCACTCTGCTGTCTGCCCGCCACTCCCCTCCCAGCCTCCGCAGCTCCCTCTCTCCCGGCTTTTCATCTGAGCCTGGCTCAGCTCTCGCTGGAAATGCCTGTGCCCCTCACCCTGGCTGGGGACAGCGCTCGAGGGGACGTGGGGAAGTGCAGGACCCTCCTGAACGAGGTCAGGCTTTTATCTCCCCACACCGAGGGGCTGTGCAGCTAGTTTGGGGTCGTGTCGTAGGGCACAGGGTGGTCTGACACCTCAACCTCAGGCACTGAGCCCCTGTGTGCACCCTTAACCCTAACACGACTCTAACCCTAAATGTACCCACCCAGCAGCACCCAGGCCCGTGTTCTTGGTCAGGACACACTGCCAGCACCACGTGTCCCACACACCCACCCACACATCCAACCCCCAGCCCCCTGCACCCACCCAGCCTGAGCCCTGCCCGCACAGCCCAGGGCTCAGCACCAACAGATCCGGCCTGAACCCCTCCCTGCACGGCCACCTGAGCTCCTCCAGCCCAGCCTCAGGACGAGTGTGGTGTCCAACAACTCCTGGGTGTCCACAGCCCGGAGGGGCAGGGGTGGAGCGCTGCTGGAGGAGGCTGGAAACCCTGGAGCAAAGTCTGTCCATGCATTTCCCTGCAGGATTGTCCATGTCCATGTCCATCCCCTCCCTCCCTGGCTCAGGCAGGGGAGGCCTCAGAGGCTGGAGAGGGGTGAGGAGCAGCTGGAGCACCCACATTTCCGCCGCCCAGCAGTGGAACCAGAGCTCGGCTCAGCCTTTCTGTGTCTGGAGAGAGTCACAGAGCCCCAGAATGGTTTGGGTTCAGAGGGATCTTAAAGCTCATCTCATTTCAACCTCCCTGCCATGGGCAGGGACACCTCCCACTGTCCCAGGCTGCTCCAAGCCCCATCCAGCCTGGCCTTGGGCACTGCCAGGGATCCAGGGACAGCCACAGCTGCTCTGGGCACCCTGTGCCAGGGCCCCACCACCCTCACAGGGAAGAATTCCTTCCTAAGATCCAAACGAAATGTACAAATCTCTGCCAGTTCAAAGCCATCCCCAGTACTCTCATATCTGCCAGCACCAAGGCTGCAAACCTCACACAAGCCCCATAAATCTGATGTTTGTCTTGCCCAGCCCTCGGTCCTCACAAACTTGGTGTCCCTGCCTTCAGCCCCTCAGGGTGGAGGAGGCAGAGCTCTCCAGGCAGGACAAGGATCCGTGCAGGACCAAGAAGTGGGTCCCAGCTGCTCTGCTGTCTTGGTTTGGGCAGACAGGTATCTGCCAGGGAGAGCTGGAGTTTCCCTTGAAATTTAGAATGCAAACCCCTCCCCTCCCTTTTTTCCAATTATAAATTTGCAGTCAGAGGCTTTCAGGCAAAGATTTGGGGATAGGAATAGCAGTTCTTCCCTAGTACATATAACAAAGCAAACAAAAACTACAACTGCAGCATTAATAACAAAACAGAACCAAGAGCCTTGAGGGCTTTGCTTCACAAAACCCCGGGCAGCTGCCCAGCATCCCCCAGCCTGTCCAGACACATCTTGGCTCCCTGGGATGGCAGGAAGGGTTCGTGGCTTCCACCAGACTGTGGTGGACCCAAACCACCCCATTTCCAAGTAAGTGCTGCTGCTCAGGGAGACAAAAGCATTTTGCTCAGGTGAAGTCACGTCCCTCAATCCCACCCCGGCGTTCACACCTGGCAGAGGTGTTGGGACTCTGCACTTTTAAAACACTTACTAATTTTTCTCCAAATGGAAATAGTGTTGAAATGTCAAAATTTCCAGTGGGACATCCCCTCTGTAACTGTCCTTCCCTGGGGTGGGATTTATTGCTGACAACTGAACCCCCCACATATTGTTGCTATTCTTGGACACCCAGCTCAGGAGTCTGAGGATGCGGAGATGGACCAGGAGATGTGGTGGCAGACAGGCACAAAGGTCTGGGCAGTGCAAGGACATGGCAGGACACTTGTTTTGGCCATCTCAGTGGTCAGGATGCCATTCCTGCCAGGACAGGGGTGCCCAGCCAGCTCCCAGCCCCCTCGCTGGACTCCTGCCACCTGCACTCCCAGCTCTGCCTGCCGTGGGAATTCGGGAAGCACAGAGCTTCTCTCCAGCCCTGGCTGCTCCAGGCCGGTTTTCCTTTTTGAATCTTGCTTCTCGCTTTCCTGGAACACTCCTGGCTGGAGAAGGGCTGGATGGGGGCGAGCAGGGACTTGGCCCCAGGCAGTGGCTGGAATCGGTGAGAGGTGCTGGGATGCTCAGGAATGCCCCAGCAGGAGTTTTGCTGTCTCCTTTCTCTCCCTGGCTCTTGTAAAGATATTTCTGAGCCCCTCTGATGGGAGCCAGATGTGCTGCAGCTGTTTGTGCTTCACAGAGCACTGCTCTGCCTCCTGCACACCCTGAAGGACACGCTGGTGTTCTGGTGACAGCAGCCACAGCCCCCGGGCATGTCACTGTCCCTCCCACACCCTGAGCATGCCCAGGCCCTGTCCACTGGCCTTGGGCACTGCCAGGGATCCAGGGGCAGCCACAGCTGCTCTGGGCACCCTGTGCCAGGGCCTGCCCACCCTCCCAGGGAGGAATTCCTCTCCAATATCCCATCTAAATCTACTCTCCATCAGCTTAAAGACCATTCCCTGTGTGCTGTCCCTGCAGGCCTTGTCCCCAGTCCCTCTGCAGCTCTCCTGGAGCCCCTTTAGGCCCTGCCAGGGGCTCGGAGCTCTCCCTGGAGCTTCTCCTCTCCAGGGGAGCACCCCCAGCTCTCCCAGCCTGGTTCCAGAGGGGCTCCAGCCCTGGGATTAACTCAGTGGCCTCCTCTGGACACATCCCCACCTGTCACAGCAGGGAGGGCTCAGTGGCCCAGAGCCACACTCAGCACCCACACCCAGTGATGCCTTGGGAAGGCTGAGCTGGAACAGAGACTGGACAGAGCTGGAGAATAAAGCAGGGATTTATTAAAAGGCCTCCAGGATCCACCTTGGGCAGGACAAGAGCCTGGCCAGGGCTACACCCAAGGTGGACCCAAAATGGTCACAAAACACCCAACCAGTCACAAGGTCTCAAACTTCTAGAAGTTTTGGTCCATTTGCATCTTGGGGTTTAATTGTCCAATTCCAGCTCCAGGCTGTGAGGTCCCATCCTGCCTGTTCTTCCCTCCAGCCCACCCTTGTTTGTGCTTTTGGGGCTGAGAGTTGTCCTCAGTGTGCAGCAGGAAAAGGATTTGTTTTGTGTCCCTGCTGTGTGCAGAGCTGAGTGACACTGACTGTGAGCTCAGAGCTGCACCCCTGGGCAGCACAGAACCTGAAATATATGGGAGATAAAACTCAAGGCATCACCAGCACCAGCCTCCTTGTCCAGGCTCCAGTTTCCCTTCCCATGGCTAGGCTGGTGCTGCTGCTCACAGCTGATGGTGCAGCACAAACCTCAGCGAGGCCGGTGACATTTGAGAGCGGGCGGTGGGGACGGGGGGGACAGCGTGGGGGGAACCCAGCTCTGCCAGCCAGGCCACCCCTCACAGAACCCACAGCAGAGCTCCTGATCCTCTCCTTGGGGGTCACCTCCCCCCTGACCAGGCAGGAGCTGCTGCTGATGCCCAGGAGAGGTGGGAGGCCCAGGCTGAGCACCCCAGCACGGGGGGCTGGCTCTGCCTCCCCCCTCCTCTGCTCCCCCCCACCACCACTCACACACTCCCCCTCTTTCTCCTAATCCCCACAAATGCTAAGATATTTAAATGTGGTATTTTCAAATCTAATCAGCGTTCCAAAGCTGTGCTGCCGCCACTCAAATTTAATTTGATCCATTTACCAACTTTGTGGTGCATCTAATCAAAGAGAGGGAACAATTAGGTGAATGTCAGGGGTCACCTCGCAGCTCCTGCTCAGCCACGGGAGGTGTCACAGCCAGGCCAGCCCTGGGGGATAAAAAACAGGAGCCTGGGGACTCTGAGGCCTGGGATCTGCAGGGTGTCCTGGGTCTGGCACAGCCCAGCGTGGCTCAGGGGAGCAGCCTGGCCAGGATGATGGGCTGTGCCTCATTTCAGACAGAGCAGGACACGGACAATCCAGCACAGAGTTCTGGGAGGGTCCAACCAGCCCTCGTCCCCACGTGGGTCCCCACAGCTGTCCCCTGATGTGCCGGGCCAAGGACTGCAGCTCTTACAGCTCAGTGCACAATCATCCAGACAATCCCAGCTCTGATCCTCTCCCACATCCCCGTGTGGGCTCTGGATGGGGCTGGGGGAGGCTCAGGGAGAGGCAAAACTCAGCCAGCCTCTTTCCTGCCTTGAGCCAAGCTGCACACCGGGCCTGGGGTGAGACCCCCTGGGTGAGGCTGGGGTTTGCCAGCTCTGGGGAAACCCAGAGTGAGTGAGGAGGAGCTGGCGGGGTCTGGGCGCAGGCAGAGCTGAGCAGGGGCCAGGATCAGCCCTGATCTCCGGGCAGGGCACGGAGCCCCGTGGGGCTGGGGACCTTCCTCCCGCCTTACTGGGGCTTCTGGCTCTAAAAGCAGAACCTCTACACAATAAAATTACAGAACCCCAGAGTGGTTTGGGTCGGAAGGGACCTGGAAGATCACCTGTTTCCAGCCCCCACTGCCATGGGTGTCGCCAGGATTTTCAGCTTTCTGATGTGTTTTCATTCTTGGGCTGGAGCTTTCTCACACATGTAACAGAAATAAAATCTGATATTTTGTAAATACACGCTCCTTCCAGGGGGAAGGACAAACTGATGAACTTACAAGTTGACCAGTGGAGTCCAAGAGGTGTTCCTCTCGTCCCCCAATCCCTGAACAGTTTCCAAACCCTGCATAAACCCCAAATCATAATAAACTTTCTCCTTCTCTCCTCACTTCTCAACCTGACGGGTGAGTGTCGTTCTTTTCGTGCGCTCTTGCGACAAACGGGGAGGGACACCTTCCCCTGGAATGTGGAACCGTGATGTGGCTGACCTCACATTCCGTCTGTGCTCTTCACTCACGCAGGAAATGAAGGAGATGACAGTAAAGTGTCTTTGGTGTCATGTTTTGTAGGCCCATCATGAGCAGAGCAAGGATCCCTCTCTCTCCCCTCCACCGCGGAGCACACGCTGTGCCTGGCCCTGCTCCTGGAGCCTCAGCCACCCCTCAAACACGGAGATCTCCCCCCGTGGGTGTTTGCTGGGCTTGCCTTCAGCCACCCCACACTCTCCAAACCCAGAACTTGCTGCAGGGTCCCTGTGGGGTGCAGCTGAGGGGACAGGGTGGGGACTGGGTCTGCTGGGGACCATGAGGGGGACAGAGTCAGGCCAACAGGACCAGCAGCTGCAGCACTCAGAGAGGGACAGAAAGGGGACAAGCCCTGGGCAGATGACTCGTTTCTGGTTTTAACATCTTGGAAAGACTGAAAGAAGAGGTGACAGCAGCTCCTCCCGAGGGGCAGCTCCAATACCTGCTCTGGGCCAGGGACAGCACCCAGGGCACGGCTGGAGCTGGGCCAGGGCAGGCTCAGGCTGCAGAGCAGGGAAAGGTTCTTCCCCCAGAGGGTGCTGGCACTGCCCAGGCTCCCCAGGGAATGGGCACGGCCCCGAGGCTGCCAGAGCTCCAGGAGCCTTTGGACAGCGCTCCAGGGATGCCCAGGGGGGATTGTTGGGCTGCAGGAGCTGGAATCCAGGATCCCTGTGGGTCCCTCAGCTCAGGGTGTTCTGTGATTCCCCGATCCCAGGTGAAGGACAGGCAGCTGTGGTGGGAGGTGACACTGCTGTCCCCTCACCCCTGCCACAGCCCAGAGGGACCCACTCTGGAGGGGGAGCAGCTCAAGAGGCATCAGGAAGGTTTGGGGCCCTTTTGGGGTGCAGGGGGTCACCCCAAGGTTTGGTACCCACAGTTCTGGCCAACACCAGCACCTCCCAGCAGAAATACATTGTCCTCCAGCTGCAGCACTGGGGAAGTCCCTGCTCTGAGCTGGGGTGGAGGTCCGGGAGCATCAGGTGTTTAATTTGAAATGGGCTGAAGTGGAAAATAAGCTCTTTTCCCATGGAATTCCTAACCCAAACTTTAACTGCTGTAGCAGAAAAGCCTCAATCCCTCAAAACCACAAGAGAAGAAAAAAAGAAAAAAAAAAAAAGCAAATACAAGAATAAAGGCTGGGAAAAGCTGAGGCAGAAAACAAACCCAACCTAGAGAAAATGGAAATAAAACCCACCCAACTTTTTTTTTTTTTTTTCCTACAACAACACATATATTTTCAGGATTTTTTTATTTTTCACAGAAGAAATGTTCTGTCACTCCAGGAGCAGCCACAGCACCTCGACATGTTCATTCCTAGCCCCCCTTCCCCAAATCACAGGCACAGAATTCCCCCTTCGCTGCTCCCTGCCAAGGAGACACCTGGGGATGGGCTCACAGCCCCTGGCTGGGCGCCCCCCTCCAGCCTGGCACTGGTGGGATGCCGAGAGGGAGAGTAAAATTCAGGGAGGAGCCCCTTGATGCCCATCCCGAGGGGATTTTCCACCTCTGGGGAGGGAAGATGGCCCACACGGGTTCCCACTGAGGCCAGGATGTCAGGGGCAGGGCCAGCACTGCCTGTGCTGGGTGAGGAGGTCAGAGGTGACCCCTGTTGGAGCCCTCGAGGCTGAAAATTTCAGGTTCTCTGTGCTAAAAGGTGCCAACCCTCAAGGAAGAACTGCATTTGACTCGAGGCCGTGGAACAGGCTCCCAAAATTGAGTGACGGCACTGGGGTTGTGGGTGTGTGGTTTGAATAGAGCTGTGTGATCTCGCAGGGTGAAAAACTTAGATTTGAGATTTTAGTATACAGTAATATATTTGGGGCAAGATGGAGGATTTTGGGCGTTGTCTGGGTCCTTCTTCTTCACTTTCTTCTTCCTTTTTCTTCATGGGTTTGGGTGTTTTTTTTCTAATTGGGTGAAAAAGGGCCCACGTTGCAGGCCTTGGGTGGTCATTACTGGGTCAGAAATATAAATAATAGAGGTGTCACCTCGTTATTGGGTGATTAGTGCTTAGATAACCTTGGAAAAAGTTAGAGACAGAGTCCCTGTTAGCTGGAACTCACAACTGCTGAGACTGTGCTATGGATAAGAATTAATAAACATCTGAGTCCAAACACAAAACGGCGACTGCCGTGCTTTAATCCCGGCTCTAACACGAAGAAAAGAAGACAAGAATCCTCACAACCCACATTTTGGTGCAGCAGACCCCAAATTCTGGATTGGCTCTGACCAGAAATGAAGCCCAGGACACCCAGCCCCTCTCACCCCTGAGCATCACCCAGCACGGGAGGGTCATTCCCCCTTCCCTCCTTCTCCCCTCCACCCACGGCCTGACCCAAGGCTGCATCTCCCTCCTCTCCCCATGTCCCCTCCCCTCCCTGAGGGTGCTTTCCCCTTATCAAACCCACATCACACCCCTGCGGGCCATGGGAGCTTTGGGGTCTGTCCAGGGAGCGTCTTCTGGCAGGAGGATGGGAATAAGCTCAGCCAAGGGGTGGGAGAGCCTGAACTGAGAGTTGGAGAGACCTTCAGGGGTAGGAATCACTGGGGTGCATCCCCTGATGGGATATCCCATGGAGCTGGGAGAAGGTGACGGGGCTGGCAGCGTGGGACCTTCCACTCCTGTGTGTGGATCCTCTTCCCACCATCTCCCATCCCCTCTCCCTGCTGCTTTTCCCAAGTGTCCCTCTCCATCATCCCCTTCCCTCTTTGTCATCCCTTTCCCTCTTCATCATCCCCTTCCCTCTCCATCATCCCATTCCTTCTTTATCATCCCATTCCCTGTTCATCATCCCTTTCCCTTTCCATCATCTGATCTCCTCTTCATCATCCCATTCCCTTTCCATCATCCAATTTCCTCTCCACCATCCCCTTCTCTCTCCATCATCCCTTACTCTCTCCACCCTCTCTTTTTCTATTCATCATCCTTTTCCCTCTCCATCATCACATTCCCTCTTTGTCTTCCCATTCCCTCTCCATCCTCCCTTTCCCTTTCCATCATCCAATTTCCACTCCATCATCCTCTTCTATCTCCATCCCTTTCCCTCTCCATCATCCCATTCCTTCTTTATAATCCCATTCCCTCTTTGTCATCCCTTTCCCTCTCCATCATCCCCTTCCCTCTCTGTTACCCCTTACTCTCTCCACCCTCTCTTTTTCTATTCATCACCCTTTTCCCTCTCCATCATCCCACTCCCTCTCTCTCATCCCCCTCCCTCTCCATCATCCAGTTTCCTCTCATCCCATTCTTTCCTTATCATCCCATTCCCTCTCCATCCTTCCTTTCCATCATCCGATTTCCTCTCCATCATCCCTTACTCTCTGCACCCTCTCTTTTTCTATTCATCATCCTCTTCCTTCTTCCATCACCCCCTTCCCTCTCCATCACCCCCTTCCTTTTCCATCATCCCTTTCCCTCTCCATCACCCCATTCCTTCTCCATCATCCCTTCCTCCCTCTCACCTCCCTGGGTGCCTGCCTGGCACACCTCCTGCTCCCAGCCCCGCTCCTCCTCCTCGGCGGGAGGAAGGCCGGGAGGGGCCGGGGACAGGGAACAGCCGGGGGGGGGGGGGGGCGAGGAGCAGAGCAGGAGTTTCAAAGCTGCCCCCCGTGTTTGCTCGCAAGGAGTTAAGTCTGTGATGTGTTGCGTGAGCTCTGATGAGAAGCTGCCTGACATGCAGAGCTGCAATAATGAAACGTAATACACATTAATAGGACCTCCCTCTGCGTGATTGCTTCTGCTCCACTGGCCCCATTGAAGATTTCACTTTTCTTTTAACAGTCAGAATAACAGAATGTGACATTAAGTCTTTTACATGCAGCAATTTATTTTAAAATATTGGGGCACTCAAAACAGTATCCAGAATGTTAAATAAGATATGCATGAGATGGAAATCAGAGCAGCACCGCAGTGAGGAGACAGGAGTCAGGCAGAGCCTCTCACAGGCTAAGGCAGCTCCACTTTTTTTTTTATTCCTAATTGCTGTTTAAGGCACAAATAAATGGCCAAACTGGGGAGAGCCCTGCGGTGCAGACTGCCTGACCCTCTGAGCTCACAGCTCCACGTGGGGAACCAACAGCCACCATTCCCACCTGTGCCAAGGTCGGGGGGTGACACAAAACTCCTTCTGCCACCCCAGGCCAATGACACGGCACCAAACCTGCCACAGGCCAAGGAGTGCTTGAACAAGCTCTGGTGCGCCTTGGGAAAAAGTTAGCAGCTGCTAGCAGGCTGAAAATCTTTCAGACTCAGAAATATCAGGCCCACATCAGGCAACCAAGGGCAGAGTCATCAGCCACTGCCTTGGACTCACTAAATCAGCTCAGGGAACACAAGTGATAGGACAAAAATCCCGGGAATGTGAAGGGGTGGCTGCATCCATCAACGTGAAGACAGAGGGAGAGCAGGACCTGGAAGATGCCAGCCCTGGGAAGAGCTGGGATGCTGATCAGAGCCCCTGAGAGCCGGGACCCAACACTCCCAGCGAGTTGGGAAATCCCTGAGAGCCTCTGAGAGACTCAGAGCTCCCAGCAAGGTGCCCAGGGGCCGTGGGGTGGGCTGGATCCGGCTGCTCCTCCTCCCCTTGAGGTGTTCCACACTCCCCCTTCCCACCACACTGCCCGGGGGGGCTCAGGGGGCCGTTAATGGGATCTGGGGGGATTCACCCTCCCAGGGGACGGGGCACTTTCAGGACACCTGAGGCCTCCCTCCCACCGAGGTGATGCCAGTGGATGCCCCTGCAGAGCAAGAACTGGGTCCCTGCTCTGGTTTTTCCAGGGTTTTTCCAAAGTTACTGATCCCGTGGGACCAACATCACTGGGATGGAGAGCAGAAGAGGAGTGGGAGCGGAGGCTCAGGGCTGCAGCACCATCCCCCAGTCCTTCCCAATCCCCTCACACCCCAAGGACACACGGGGACACCTGAAGCACCCCCCTGTGCCCTCCCTGCCCCATCCCACATTCCCTCCCTCCCCAGGGCCCTAAAACCTCCTTTCCCAGGGTCGTTGCAGCCTTTCCTGCCCCTTCCCCTGAGTGCTGCTGACAGGACCCCCAGGGCTGAGGCACACACGCCCTGGGCCGGGTCCCACATCCCCAGGACATCTCTGTGGCACTGCCCGGGGCACTGCACCTGCCCTGCGGCTCCCAGGGCTGTGGGAAAGGCTCCAGGCAACCTCTCCAAAGCGCAGCACAGCCTGAAGTGACTGCGGGTGCCACTGGAGGGAGGGCAGAATCTGCTCAGGGCTCTCTCTGCGTTTTCAGGCTGCACATAGGCAGGGAAATCAGTTTGTAATGGCTTTGAAGGAGAAAGGCTTTCAGCTGAAGGAGGAGAGGTTTAGATGGGATATTGGGAAGAAATTCTTCCCTGTGAGGGTGGCTGCCCCTGGATCCCTGGCAGTGTTGGACATTGGGGCTGGGAGCAGCCTGGGACAGTGGGAGGTGTCCCTGCCCATGGCAGGGGTGGCACTGGGTGGGATTTCAGGTCCCTTCCCACCCAAATCAGCCTGGGATTCTGTGACCTCTGGTTTCTGCCTCAGTCCTGCACATCCCCTGAGCCCCCCCAGGACAGCCCTGCTCTGATTTCTGTGGGGATCAGTGGAAATCCTGTGTCCTGCCACACCAGAGACTTTGAACAGTCCCAAGAAAAAGATGAAACAACAGTCCAGGGAGCTTCTCTGCCTCAGCTAGCTAAACTAACTAAAAGCAAAAGAGATCTCTGTCCTGCTGTCTGTCCGTGCTGCAGACAGCGCAGCCCAGGAGCAGGATGTGCAGGAGTCAGAGCAGTTTCCACGAACAAACCCCACGCTGCTTCTTTCCCCCCTTTGCTCTCAGATGTAGTCCTAAAGGTGTAGAACTTAATATCCAGCACAAACAGAACAGGCAACTGGGGACACAAGCAGCAGAAAGCCCGCCAGGACAGGCCTGCACGGCCCCGGGATGGCAGTGTCACCTGCTGCCCCGGGTGACAACAGCTCCTTGGCTGCGCTCCCAACGCGGAGACACTTCTGTGGGGAAAGTCCCCTGATGATTCCTGCTTCAGACCAGGGCAGGAATGATGGTGACACCGCCCTGCCCCTGCCCCAGGGACACAGCCCATCCTGTGCACGCTGAGCTCTCCCTCCTGCCCGGCTGCAATTCCCCCAGGAATCTTTTCCTGCCAAACCCCTGATGTTTTGCATTGGTCCTCACTCGGGCTGTGCCTCAGAGGCAGGAGATGTGTTCCAAGGAGGGGCTGGTGGTCTGCAGCTGGCTGGGTGTGACTGTGAGAGCTCTGGGGTCCCCACGGTGCCACCTCGGGGTGGCAGGACCCTGTGTGGAGTCAGCTGGGGACCCAACCCAGCACCCACCTGCTCCTGACCCCCGCAGCCCCTCGGGCACTGTGCAGACCCAGCCTTTCAAGACACAATGGCAGCACCCCATGGCACACCCCAGGGGGTTTAGGGGGTTCCTGAGAGGAGTCACAGGCACCCCAAACCCCGTGGGAGGGTCTGACTCTGCTCCGCTCCCACCCCAGTGCACTGCAAGCCGCGAGTTCTGGGATCCCCGTGGGTCCCCTCCAGCCCAGACATTCCACGGTTCTGTGAGCAGGGCAGGGATTCGCTCCCACACCTCCCTGCCTGCTCCTGCCCCCTGTGCCAAGGCTGCCCAGCTCTGGCAGAGCCCCTCGAAGCACATCTGGTTTGTGCCACGCTCTGCCCATGGCCCTGCTGCTGGGGCCCAGCTGTGGTGGGCACAGCTCACCTGGGGGTGCCCAGGGCCCGGTGCCAGTGCACAGGGGCGAGGACAGTGTGACAGACACCGTCCAGCCCCTCCTGGGGGGTCACAGGCTGGCTCCAAGCAGGACCCCTGGCACGTGCGAGGAAAGGGAGAACCCAGAGATCTTTCACCTGGGAGGTGAAAAGAATTCCTGATACACCCCTGCCCCTTGCCCTGGGGGCTCTCAGCTCTCCTCAAACCACATCTCAAACTGCATTTCTCCCCACACTCCTCTGCCAAGCCCTGGGGCTGTGGGTCAGAGGCCTGAAGCCCAGGTGAGGGGCTGAGGATGGAGCTCCCTGCTCACAGTGTCCCTCTCACGGGGTGAGGGCGAGCTCAGCCCCTCTGGTCTGGGGACTCATCCCTGCCTGGCTCCAAATCCCGCGGATCCCGAGGCCGGGCAGCCCCTCCCCAGCCCCGCAGACACGTGAGGGACTGTCCCCACATGGCCTCTGCTGGCTCAAAGGACGGCTGGAGACAAGGGCTGTGCCCAGGCCAGGCCCCCCACGGGACATCACACAGCAGGGCTGGGATGGGAGCCTTGGCTCCTGCTCTGCCCCTGGCCCCAGCCCATCCCTGCAGTGTCCCCACACGTGTCACAGCCTCTGTGAGGTGCCAGGATCCCTCCCCGGTGACACCTGCAGGGCCCCGTGCAGCCACAAGCCGGGCACATCAGCCCTCAGCTCCCCCCAGGTGGGATAAAAGAGCTGCGGCAGCAGGAGAGCTGTGGAGGGCTCCGGGGAAGAGCCACTCGTGCAGGTGCTGCACACCTGGGCGTGTGTGGGGGCTGCCAGAGCCTGCCCTGCCCTTCAGAGCCCCTTCCCCACGGAGAAACCCCAACCCGGCGCTGCAGGAAGGGCCTGGGAACGTGCTGGTGTCCTTCCTGCCTCCCTCCCAGCACCAGCCTTGTCCCCGTGCCAGCTCCACTCCAGTATTATTCTAATTTAGGGAACTGATGCAAAAGGCTGTCCTGGCAGTCCCACTTGGCTTGGGCCGGGGTTATTTTGGTTTAGCTGCAGTCATCTGAGGACAGGTCACGCTGCAGCCCAAGCCTGTCCCTGCACGGCAGGGGTGAGTGGGGGGTCCAGGAGGAGGGTCAAGGAGAGCTCGGGGCGTGCACAAAACGCCCAGGAAACCCCCCCCAGGCCTCCAGATGCAGTTTGGGAACACCCTCACCCCGGCACGGCCGCCCTCCTCCCCTGGGGACGCTCCCAAGCACGTTCCTGAGCTGGGGAAAGGCTGAGACGAGCCCTGCTGGTGCCATCCCCATCCTGAGCCACCCAGAACACTCAGCTCTGCTCTGGTTTGGTGTCCCCCAGCCCTTGGCAGGTCCCTGCAGCCTCACCAGGGGAGGACTGCCCTCCAGAAGGGCTGCCTGCACCTCACCCTGTGCCATCCCTGCAGCTGGGAGCAGCTGGCACTGGTGCGTCTGCCCTCCTCTGCTGCTGCCACCCCCGTGGGACACGGGGGGAATGGGGCAGCACCCCTGGGAGAAGGGCTGTGACATCCAGGAACACCAGCAGAGAGGTGGAAATGGTCCCCTCCAGCACTCAGCTGCCCAAAAATGGGGCTGGGGACTGCCGTGGGGTGTGGGTGGCACAGCAGGGTGTGCAGCTGTGCCCTGGGTGCCCAGCTCACCTCCGGCACGTCCTGGCACGGCCCCTGAGTGACCAGCCCAGCTCCACGGGCCTCAGGGTCACCCTCTGTGCCGGGAATTTGACCTGCCCAGGGGCTGCTGCAAACTGCGGCCAAACACAAATCCCCCCGTGTGGTAATGAATCCCCCACACCCCCAGCAGGTGTTTCCAAACAGGGAAAGAGTTTCAGGTTACCTCTGGACATTTTAGGAAGTTTACCTGGATTTTTCCATCCCCTCCTGGCAGTGATTGGCTCAGGGCCAAGAGAGAAGCATCTCTTGGACCTTGTCACTGCTCTTCAAATCCTGTATCTCTCTGTTGGCTGCAAACCAGATTGTCCCTCCTAAAACATTCAGGATTTAGGAAGGAGCACAAAAGAAGAAAAAGGCTTTTGGAGTGTTTTTAGCAGGGTTCCAGAGGTTTTCTCGGACACCTGTGCGTGGTTTTTCCTTTGTTTTCTGTGGCATTTGTTATTTTGTTGTTTTTTCCTTATTAAAAAAGGAAATATTTTGCTTTACAAAACACCTCTGAAGAGCAGTCACGCTGAAATTAATCTCAGTCACTTCTCTGCAGAGGCCGGACCCTTAGAGATTGATACATTTACACCTGGTTCATTACACTGTGACCAGGTGCCGACCTGTATCACCCCTGATTTCCAGGGAATTTCCTGAGCCTCCAAAGAGAAACGCTGAGCCCAGCCTGCCACCTGGGAAGGGCCTCAGTGTGCTGTGGCGCAGTGCCCACGCTGTGTCCCCTCGGTGGCCCCGAGCTGGCCGGCTCGGGATGAGGCTGTGCCAAGGCCTGGGTGCCTGTGCACAGCACCACGGCACCACATGTCACAACAGGACACGAAATAAAGATGCCTGACCCCAGTCAGGAGGCAGCAGAAGGTTTAATTACAATTCATTCAGCCCTTTTATAACACGCTGGGCTAAAAATCACATTATTGGTCCAAAGGACTGACACCTCTCCCCTTGGCTCAGGAACAGAAATAGCAAACACACCTGTTGGTGTGGGAAAGGAATATTGTTTACACAAGGTCGTTTAGGGAAAAGGAAAAACTGTTGAAAAGTTCCCCTTGGGAAGAGCTCAGCAATTCTCAGGCTCAGAAAATGTCGGCTCCACAACCACAGGCTGCTCCCCCAGCACAGATCATCTCCCCTGCCCACCCTGCACCCCGGCACGCAGCGGGAGTTCCAGTCTCCTGCTGGGGAAGCCCCTCAGCGAGGCACAGAGCAGAGCTGCCCAAAGCCACAGCCCGGTGGCTGTCAGGGATGCTGTGTGATGTGTCACAGCTGGGAGACTGGGCGGCTGTGAGGAAATCAGCTCCCAGGCCCAAGAAACGTGCCTTCCCTTGGATTTGAGAGTGAGGGTGCTTCCTGCTCACACTGCCGTGCTGTCACGTTGGAGAGCAGCCTTGCTGAGCCCTGGTTCTCATTTAGCTGAAGCCACAACTCCCTGCTGCTGCCGGGAGCTCGGGCACGTGCGCTCTGCAGAAAGGGAAAGCAGCCCCCAGGGCTTGGCTCCCTCACTCTCAGTTGGGCCCAGGAGACCCCCGAGGAGGTGGGATGGCAGGAGGAGCTCCATGGCTGAGGGAAGGAGCCACAGCGATGCCATCGTGGAGCCCAGAATGGTCACAGGAGGGGACTGTCCCACTCTGCTCGTGCTGCTGCAGCCTCACCTCAAGGGCTGGGGGCAGCTTTGGACACCACAACAAAAAAAGGATCCAAAGATATTATAGAACATCCAAAGGAGGGGCACAAGGATGGTGAAGGGTCAGGAGGGGCCACAGGAGGGGCAGCTGAGGGCACTTGGAGTGTCCAGCTGGAGCAGAGCACCCTGAGGGCAGAGCTCAGGGATCTGCAGCTCCAGTCCCTGCTCTGGGCCAGGGGCAGCACCCAGGGCACGGCTGGAGCTGGGCCAGGGCAGGCTCAGGCTGCAGAGCAGGGAAAGGTTCTTCCCCCAGAGGGTGCTGGCACTGCCCAGGCTCCCCAGGGAATGGGCACGGCCCCGAGGCTGCCAGAGCTCCAGGAGCCTTTGGACAGCGCTCCAGGGATGCCCAGGGGGGATTGTTGGGGGCTCTGGGCAGGGCCTGGGGCTGGAATCCAGGATCCTGGTGAGTCCCCTCCAGCTCAGGGTATTCTATGATTGAAACTCCAAACCATCCAGGACCTGTGCCTGCTGTGGTCTCCTCCAAATAAAATCTCACTCACCTCCACAAGGCTCCAGGCAGGAGCTAATGCTGAACAGCAGCAGCCCACAGGAGGTAAAGGCTGAAGCTGCCTCAGGGCACTAAAACATCCCCCACTGGCATAAGGTGTGGCAGGGCCCCATCACTTTGTGTGGGTGTTTCTGGGGCCCTCCTGGCCAGTCCCACTTGGCCATGCCCTGAAAATCAGTTTTGACCCTGAGCAAGCAGCGCAGCCCTCACGGCTGGCAGGGACGCTGAGACAGCAGTGAACCAGAGCAAAGGGGTGCTGCACCCGCCCTCCCTGGCTGTGTCTGCCAGCCTGGCCTGGGGCTTTTACCCCGCTCCCTGTGCAGGAACACCTTGCCCCGGGCCTCAGGTGGTTGGTGGGAGCATCTCCTGTGTGTGTGTGTGTGTGTGTGTGTGTGTGTGTGTGTGTGCGTGCCGTGACTGCTCTAAACGCCAGCTCCATGCAGTCATTAGAGGATATTTATGGTCCTTATTAAACAGCAAGGGGGGAAAAAAGGAGCCCCGATCCGTGCAGCGAGGAGCTGGACTCGCCGGGCTGCGCAGACAGCAGGCGCCATCCCCACACGGACCCTCGAGGCCGGGGAGGAACCAGCGCTGCGTCTTTAACAGCAGCGGGCTGGGAATGTTCCTGGCAGGGCTGCACAGCCCAGCAGCGCGGCAGCGGCGGGGATAAAGCACGGGCTTGTTCAGCTGACGGAGAAAATGCCTCATTCTGGGCTTATTCACCGCGTCCGGTGTCAGGGTCGGCAGCAGGGGACGAGCACGTGTCCCCCCCGTCCCCGGGGCTGCTGCGTGCATCGCGCCTCGTGTCCGGGCACTGCCCGCGGCCACCAGCCAGGACAGCGAGTCCCAGAGGTGCCCTCAGTGCCCAGGGTCGCGGGGAGGGCTGGGAAAGCGCCAGCAGCAGCGATCAGTCCCACGGCTCCCAAAAAAAGCCCCGCTCTTCTATCCACAGCCTCAACCCAGCAGCGCGCTCTGCCCCGGCCGCGCTGCTGGCAGCGCCCCGAGGTGACACCGCCCGCAAGCCCTGAGGGGCTCCTGCAGCACAGCATCCCCCCGGGTCCTGCCGCTGTGTGCCCCCCCGGTCCCCCCGGCCCCGCGTCCCGCTCCCCCCGGGGACACGGTGGTGGCACCGGGGGCGGCGGTGACAGCGTGTGCGGGAGACCTCCCTGCGCGGCCGCGGCTTTGGAGCCGTGGATTTGTAGCCTGGCTGCTTCCTAGCTCAGCATGGAAGACACTCTACAATTTTTAATTTGCCAAAAAAGCCCTCTTTTTAGTTTACAGGGACAGAAGGGGGACTTTTATGTGCAATCTGTACAGCTCTCCAGAAAGCACTTACATTTATGATGTTCATGAAATTTATAGCCAGTTGGCAGTGCTGCTCTCTCCTCTCCTCTCCACCAGCCACCCTGGCAGGATGGCAGACTATAATAAGCAAGCCACACATTCAAGTGGCATAAAAGGCATTTCTACAAGTTAGCCTCCTGCCCAGCCTTATAAACTCTAACAAGTCTCTAACAAGTAGGCAGGATCTCTTTATACCCAGGGAGAAAAACCCCTTTCAGAAATGGCCTTTTCACAAAGCCCACACCTTTCTTCTAATTAAGGTTAAATAGCTCCATGTTTTCTGGCCAATTTCATTCTTTCCCCTTATTCCCCTCTTAACAAGGCAGCCTTTAAAAAGACATCACTAATTGGTGTCTGCTTCTCACATACCATGCGTGCTTTGATAGTCAGTTAGAAAGCCTTCCCCATCGATCAAACTTCCACTGAAAGGCTGCTAATGTGCTCCATGTGTCTGCCACCAGACAAAGCCAAGTGGCGGGTCCCCGGCTCCCTTCTCCTCCTGTTCCCAGACTCCCTTCTCCCGGGCCCGGGGGTCCGCAGCCAGGTCTGCCCCCCGGCCCCGGCCTCCCTGGGAATAGCCGGGCCTCGGCACTGAGAACGGCGCGGGGAAAGGGAGGAATGACTCCGCGACGTGTGTGGCAATTGGGAAATTAATGGGGAGTGGTTAAATGTTAAGGGTAGGATCTGAGGCAGAGCAGGCGAACAGAGCAATTGTCATGCTGATGAGACTGGAGGAGGGCCAGTGAGCTTTCCCTGTGAATTCCAGCCTCCCCCGGTGCTCCCAGTGTTCCCGGGGAGGGCGATGCTGCCGCGGCGAGGGGCAGCGATCCCTGCCGAGGACGGGGCTGCAGGGAGGGAGCAGGGACTGTGCTGTTCTTCCCCCTGGACATGGATGGGACAGGCCGCCCCATCTGCAGCTCATCAGCCCTTCCTCCTCCAGCAAGTCCCGCGGGGCCCTCGGGGAGAAGCCACCAGAGATGGTTGCGGTTAGGAGATCCCCCATGGCCCTGCTCTCCCCACGGAGGAGTTCGGGTTGAAAGGGACCTTTAAATGTCAACCAGGACAATCCCCCAGCGCTGCTCCGGCAGCCCCGCTCCGCTCCCATGCCCACCACGCCAAGGACCGTGCTCTGGATGTCCCAGCCCCGCTGTCACCGCGGCAGCTCCGTGCCACACTGCCGGCTCAGAGCAGGGCTAAGCTCCCGTTCTGGGCTGCTCTGGGGGGTCTCAAAACACCAGCGTTTTTCGTGGTTTTATGTACATTCAAAGTTACTGCTAAAATTTTCAAAAATTACCACACCCCCCCCCCCCCCCCAGCCATTAAGTGTGGCTGCAGGAGTCACCAAACTGGGCTCCTGAGCTTGGGGACACACAGGGTTCATGGAATGGAACCACAATGGAATCATGGAGGGGATGGCAGCACCATGGACTGGAGAGAGCCTTCATTACCCGAGCCAGCAGCTCTCCACAGCCACGGAACCAAAACAACCACCTGAGAGAAAAGAGAGTGGGGGCAGAGCTGCTGGGAGTGGGCTGGGCGTGCAGGATCCGCTGTGATGCTGTTCCAAACATCTCTGCCCCCAGCCCCCACATCTAATAAACGTTGGGCCTTTTTCAAAGAGCAGTTACCTTTCCCACTGTAACTCTGACCTGGCTGCCACACCTTCCCCCCGGGTGAAGTCATCACCTGCAGGGTTAGAGGCCTCCAGTGGGGCTGGGAACCCTGCAAATGTCTTCCAGCCTGGTCACCGGGGCTCTTTTCCTGGGGAGGGAGCCAAGGATTCCCAGAGGAGGCTGATGAGAGAAGCAGCCAACACCAGGCCCCTCTTTGGCACCGCTGTGGGACAGGCACACTGTTGGCCCCAGATGCTCCGTGGGGCAGTGACAAGGTGGCAGGGTGTCCCCAGGGCACACACACACACTCTCCAGATACTTTTTTAGTGGTCATCTGTAGCCCTTTGTGCTGCTGGAGCCAGGGAGGGGAGAGATGGTCGGCAGCCAGCTGCTGGCTCCCTCCCAGGCCTCAGTGGGGCTTGTCAGCACCACAGGTTGTGCAGATGGAGACCTGCCAGCAAACAGCGTCCCCAAACCTCCCCGGCAGGCTGGCAGGTGCTTTCCCAGCTCTGCAGCCAGGGACAGAGCCCTGACACAGTTTTGGAAACCCTCCTGCTCGCTGTGACCCTGCCATTCCTCCCCTGCCCTGGAGAGCTGGGCAGGCTGAAGGGGTTTTACTGCTTCATCCCCAGTTTGCTGCTGCAAAACAGCACAGGAGGAGCAGGACCTTCTCTCCCCATCACACTTGGCACTGAGTTTGCTCCTCTGGCAGACAACAGCACTCGGCAGCTCCCTGGGCACGGCAGCCCTTCCCCAGGCTGGTATGCCAGGGCTGAGGGCATCTCCCAGCTGCCTCCACACCCAGCTGAGACTCGACACAGCCGCTTCACTGGGGAGCCAGTCAGGGCAGAGACAGCAGGCGTGTGCTTTGGTGCCTCCAGACAAGGGGAGAATGACACACCTGCTGGTGCACAGCTCGTCCAAAGGGCACTGCTGCTGGCCCAGCCTCTCTCAGCAGTTCACAGGTGTGACTCGGGTGGCTCAGAGCCCGCATTTCCCACTGCACAGCCCTTTGTGCAGCTCCTGCTGCTCCCCCGGCTCCGGGCTGGCTCTACACCCACAGATCTTCCCAGGGGAGAAAGTCAAAGGAGAGCACAGCCCCACAATTCACAGGAGCCCTTCTGTGTCAGCTGGGATCTCCTGTGGCGTGAATCGAAGTGAATCAGAGAATCGCAGAATTTCCTGAGCTGGAAGGGACCCCCAGGGATCATCCAGGCCCTGCACAGACCCCCCAACAATCCCAGCCTGTGCCTCAGACCATTGTCCAAACACTTCTGGAGCTCTGGCAGCCTCGGGGCCGTGCCCATGCCCTGGGAAGTGGGACTGGCAGCTTGCTGTGTCCCCTAAAGCCGACAGAGCCTGACAGCACAGCTGCCTCAGCAGCACCCCTGGCCCCTGCCTTCACCCTTTCCACCAGACAGGACAGGAGCAGCCAGGTCCCACAGATATCCCATCCCTGGCAGTGCCCAAGGCCAGGCTGGAGAGTGGGAGGTGTCCCTGCCCATGGCTGGGGTGGTCTGTAAGATTCCCTCCGACCCAAACCATTCCACATCTCCGTGATGATTTTATGATCACCTTCACCCCACACACCCCATTTCCCAGCAGTGACCCTGCAGGGCTCCCAGCCCCCGAGCACCTGACAGGGGCCAGGGCTACCTGAGTCCTCAAGCACCTCATTACACCACTGAGCTAATCCTGCTCTATCAGATGTCCTGCCTGAACATCTGTGCCGCGGGGGGAGGCGGCCACACGTGCAGCTCTCCAGAGGCAGGAGGGAGCCTGCCAGGGGCTGGGGATCAGAGCAGGCCTCGTGTCGGGCTGTTGTAATGAAGAGCCTGGGGAGAGGCACATGAAACGGGGCCTCTCTCATCGGAGTGTCTGTGCGGAATAATTACTGAGTGAAGGCGGGGTTTGCAGGGGAGGGGTGCAGCCCAGGCCCTTGCCAGAGGTGCCGGCTGCAATTCAAGAAGCTCGGGGGGACCGGGGACATCTCCACGGGGCTGGCAGATGTGACACAGGATCTGCGGGAAGCTCCTGCCCTTCTGGCGTGACAGATGGCGGCCAGGTGGGCTGCCCCGGGGTGCCTCAGGTGACTCTGGGTGTCAGCAGCCAGGGGACACACCTGAGCACAGACACCTGATCCCCGTGTGCAAACAGCCGGCCCTGCCTCCCTTTCCGACATCTGCCCCTCCGTGCCTCAGTTTCCCCATCGGTGTCATGGGGCCACAGGGCCTTGTCACCAGCACACCTGTCTGTGCTGGGCGTGTCCTCCAGGCAGCCCACCTGCACCCCCTGGGTCGGGCTGGCTGTGCCAAAGGGCCCAGCCCTGCTCTGAGCCACCCCTGGGCTCCGTTAACACCGTGCCTCGCTCCCGAATCCATCTCCCGCGGATCTGCCCCCAGCTGCTGGCCCGTGGTCTGCCTTTCACCGCCAGGTTAAAGGGCCCTTTAGTACCCGGGATTTTATCCCCATGAAGGCACTTAGAGGCTGCAATCAAAACACTTCTCAGCCTTCCCTCTGACGAGCCGAGCAGCGCAGGCACTGCGCCTCCCTGCAAGGCTTTGTCCTGCCCTGCACGGCACGGGGGGCTCCCCTCGGGGCTCCCCTCACCCCGGGCTGGCTCTGCCCTTGCCCTGGAGCGATGGCTCTGCTGCCCTGCACAGCTCTGTGCACCCGGGGGGCCTCCCTGTCCCACCTCTGTTCCTTCAGCCTTCCTTGGCCACACAAAAATGAATTTTTCAGCTCTGCCTGGTGCGAGGACTGCACAGGTGAAGGTGCTGCTCCTCTCTCCATCCCCTTGAGACAGCTCATTGCCCACATCGTGGGGATGGGGAAACCGGGGCAAAGGGCAGCCGGGAGGTTTATGGTCCCAGGAAGAGCCCCTGGTGCCCCAGCTCCTTTGCAGGAGCAAAGCTGCTCTCAGCACATCTTCAGAGCCTGCCAAGGTGGATCACCCCACTCAGGTGAAGCCCCCAGGAGGTTCTGGCTCTGAGCACAGGGGGCTGCAGTGCCCCTGTGGCTCCTGGCAGTGGCACGGCACAGACCAAACGGGCAGATGGCAAATCAGAACCCACCAAGGCCAGAAAATGGAGAGGCAGAAGGATCCCCCTGAAGGGCAGCACTCACACACGTGCTGGGCCAGTCTTCCGGCCCTGTGGGTGGCCCTCTCAGGGAAGGAGATCAGAGCACGTTGTGGGATACCCCAGACGTGGTGCCCAGCTGCCCCTCCTGCACTCTGGGGACACTCTGGGGACTGCAGGGGAGGTCTGGCAGCCACGGCCACCCCGTGCCCTCCTGCTCCCTGCTCCCCACCACGGGGACAGGAGTGAGCCCCAGGTGGGCCCCCCCAGGGCCCTCCGCACCCCTGCCTGGAGGACTGATGCCTTTTTGGGGCTACCTAAAAACAGAGGCCAGACAAAATTAAAAAGCAGTTCTATTTATTGAAGGGCCTTCAGGTACATCCAGGACAGACAAAGCTCCCCAGCGGCTGCACCTAAAAATGTATGATGGGTCACAGGTTTTCACATTTTATAAGTTGGGTCCATTTGCAAATTGGGGGTTCATCTTCCAATTACAGCTTCAGCTGATGAAGTCATTTACCCCAAGTTTGTTCCCCCAACTCACTTTTTTCTCCATTTCTCAGGGCCTGAGGCAGTGACTGCCCAAAATAGGCTGAGCCCAAAGAAGAAGGGGAGAATGGGCATGTTGTGGGCAGCAGGCCCCAAAGACCAGGGGAGCTCAGCCCAGCCTCGTTATCCCTCCTGAGGTGCTCGAGCAGCCACTTTAGGGACCATCTCTGGTCTCTCTGCACCCTCCAGACCTGCCCCCAGCCCGTCTGGAAAGCCAAGCCTGGACACTGGCAGCTTCTCCTTGTCCAAGGAGAGCCCAGATTCACCCCTGCACAACAGCAGGAGAGCAGGTACTTATACAGGGCTACCCACGGACCTCCAGACACTCCGAAAATAACATTTTTTCCACCTGAACGCCTTCATTTTTAGGCTGTGGGTGCATGATGTGGCAAGGAGCCTGTGCCTACCCCACCAAAGCGCTGAGAAGGTTGAGCTTCCAACACAGGACACCCAAACGGGAGGTTTTTAGGGGCTGGGTTGGGTTAGTGCTCATTTAGTCACTGCACACATAAACAAACTGTCTGAATGTGGGGGTTTTTGGTGGAGGGAGAGGCTCAGCAGCCAGGGAGCTGAGAGAGATGAGCCGAGGAGAGGGGACAGGCAGGGACAGAGGCTGGCTCTGGCTGGAGAAGGGGATGCTGGCCAGGCCTGGAGCAGAGCAGCAAACACTGGGCAGGGCCGTGAAGTGGCCACATCCCCACAGCCCCAGGCAGGCTGAGGGCTCAGACCTTCTCCCAGCTGTCCCTTCCCTCCCCTGGCTCAGGCTCAGCCATCCCCCAGGCTGTCAGATCCATTTCAGTGCCTCTCCCCTCGGCCCCAGCACGGGGCTCCCCGCTCGTGGCCGCACGAGTGACTCTGAAGGGGACAAGGCCAAACAACCAAAGGCCACCCATGGAAAGCCGAGTGCCAGCCCCTGACAGCTCCCATGTTCTCCCCACAGCTCGTCAGCACGGCACAGCTCCCCCTGATGTGACACTTGTCTGTCAGCTGGCAGGAGTCACCCCACGGGAGGGGACAGGGCACAGCCGGTGCCACCTCAGGGGGAGTGTCCCCCTGGGTCAGGCTGGCTGCCCCCAACCCAGCGAGGGGCAGCTGCCCCCGGTGAGCTCCAGCACCTCGGGGATGAGCCTCTGACAGACACCTGAGCGTGGGGGCTGCTGTCACACAGGGAGAGGGTGCAGGGGTGGAAGCTGGGAGCTGGGGATGTTTATCCTGGAGAAAAGGAGACTCAGGGGTGACCTGATCACTCTCCACAACTCCCTGAAAGGTGGGTGTGCTCAGCTGGGGTTGGTCTCTTTCTCCAGGCAGCGCTGACAGAACGAGAGGACACAGCCTCAGGCTGAGCCAAGGGAAATACAGCTTGGATGTCAGGAAAAAGTGTTTCACAGAAAGGGTGATAAAGTACTGGAATGGTCTGCCCGGGGAGGTGGTGGAGTCACCATCTCTGGAGGTGTTTAAGGAAAGACTGGATGTGGCACTTGGGGCCAGGGTTTAGTTGAGGTGTTGGGGCTGGGTTGGACTCGATGATCCCAGAGGTCTCTTCCAACCCAGGGATTCTGTGAATTCTGTGAAGGAGAGGCACCGGGGTTATCTCATGGATGAGCATCCCAGGCACTGCCAGAAAGAAACACAAGGTGCTGGGAGGGGCTCTTGTAGGGATCTTTGGGGGGTTTTGTGAGGCAAAGCAGTGACAGGGCATGGAGGGCTGGCTTCAAGATGAAAGAGAGTAGATTTAGATTGAACATCAGAAAGAAATTGTTCCCTGTGAGGGTGGGCAGGCCCTGGCACAGGGTGTTCAGAGCAGCTGTGGCTGCCCCTGGAAGTGTCCAAGGCCAGGCTGGACAGGGCTTGGAGCAGCCTGGGACAGTGGAAGGTGGTGGAAGGTGTCCCTGCTCATGGGAGAGAGTTGGATCCCCTTTAGTGTCCCTTCCACCCCAACCCACTGGCTGGTTCTCTGGTTCAGTGAGATGGAGGCACGGGGGCAGGGAAGCAGCAGGAAGTCGGGATGTACTGACAGAGTGGAATCCGCTGCTCCTGGAAAGGGAAATCTTTTCCCTCAAACTCACGGGTGACCTTTGCTCTGCCCCTGGGCTGAGGTGGCACGGCCGTGGTGATGTGGCTGCGTGTCTGCAGGCCAAAGTGACACTCACAGTGACAGGAGAGGTCCCCAGGGGAGCCACAGGGCCAAGGAGCCCTCGGGTGTCCCTGTGGTGTGACACTGCCTGCAGGGGTGTCCCCAGACAGTGCCCACAGGGAGCAGGAGCTGGTGGGCACCTCTGAACTCAGCACCACTGCCATCAGTGTCCCCTGCCCAGCACAGGGTCCCCGCCTGGCTGTCACCTCACCCAGGGCACTGGGGGACGCACACTGAACACAGCAGTGCCCCAGGGACCTCCCCCAGCTCCCCAAACAGCCCTTTGTCCCGCTGGAGGACCTGGGGCTCGTGGGGTGGCTTTGGAGCAGCCGAGTCCTGGTGCCTCCCCCGGGCCAGGATGAGCCTCCAGTGTCAGCCAGGTGAGGAGAAGCTTCTGCAGGGACAGGGAGGACAACCTGACCTAGGGAGTGACACCCCTGCCCGTGGAGGGCGGTTGGAATTAGATGATCTTTAAATTCACTTCCAGCCCAAACTGCTCTGTGATTCCACAGAGACCTGCACCTGCTCTCTGCAGAGAGGAGGCCTTGCTTTGGCTGCAGGTTCTCCTGGGTGATCATCCCTGGCCAGCCCGGGGCTCCAGGGGCTCTTCTGTGCCACGGGCAGAGGTTTGTTCTTGTCTCAAGCCCTTGCAGAATGAACTGCAGAAATAATGGCAGAGAATGACTGAGGAGGCACCTGCCAGGACCTGCCAGGACCTGCCAGGACCTGTGTGCTCTGTTTGCAGCCTCAAAGGAAAACTGTGGCCAAGGAAAGCACAGCTGTAGTCAGTGGTTTGAAAGGAGTCCGGATGTGCTGGAGCAGGGCCAGCAGCTCCTGTTGGTGATCTTTGGGGTCCCTTCCAACCCAAACTTCTTCTGTGCGTTGTCAAGGACTGAGAGACACCTGGGACACACCATTTTAGCTCATTCTGGAAAAGCAGCACAAAAACAAACCCACAGAGAACCACGACCTGCCAGGCAAGAGGGGACAGACCTTGCTGGGGTGCCCAGAAATCTCCTCCATTAGACGTTTGCCAGGGAAACTCTTGACAGATCATCTGGAGTCTCCAGGAGGATGGAGAGGCCACAGGGGAGGTGCAGGAGCACAAACCAGAGCCAGGCACCACTGGACCTCCTCAGGGTGGGCTCCCAGCCCACGGGAAAGGACCATGGAAGCAGCCCCTGCCTCCTGCAGGGCAGGAGGTGCAGGAGCCCTGCTCAGGTTCTCTTTTCCCAGCAAGCAAAGAAGCTTCTGCAGCAACTTTCCTGCTTTCTCCAGCACAGGATGAGACTCTGATGCAGCTGGAATTTCCCGTGTCTGCAGCAGCAAGAAGCAAGGCCCTGCTGCCCAGCTGCTTCTTTTCCGTGGCAGAGCTGTAAAGAACTCCGAGCTCCCTTTTGCAGAGAGAACGCTGCACTCAGCATTGTGTGCTTGTTCTTGTTGGTTTGCTCCGGGCAGGAGCCCTGTGTGTTTTCTGTGTTCCCAGCAAGCAGAGAAGCTCCTGCATCAACTTCCCTGCCTTTTCCAGCCCTGGATGAGATTCTGATGCAGTCTGAGTTTCCCATGTCTGCAGCAGCCAGAGCAAAGGCATTGCTGGGTGTTTGCTGTTTGCAATTCGCGACTTTTCCCTTTCAGAGCTGTCAAGAACTAAAAGCACCGAGCTGGCTGCTCCACAAACCTGTGTCCTGCTCCAGCTTCTCCTCCCTCTGGGAATGCCTGAGCTGGGAGTGAGGTCAAGAGCCAGAGGGTCACCTCAGGGAGGGGACACGGCCAGGGCTGTGGGAGGAGGCGTTTCTGAGCTGCTCCAGCACAGGTGATGGTGGGAACACCCTGAGGAGCTGCCTGGCTTCAGCTGAGGCGGAGGGGGGTTAGTGCTTCGTGTGTGTGTGCATAAAGCAAATGTCAACGCAAGCGGGCGTTTAAAGGCAAAATTGGTGTTAATAATAATGATTATGATAATGCTGCCACCAAAAATAACTGTGCAAACACTGACAGAGCGAGGGCAGGGATGGCCTGGACTCTGACTAATCTGTCTGTGCTTGGATTTGGGAGCTGGGAAAGGGGCTGAGCCTGGAGAAAAGGAGGCTCAGGGGGGACCTGGTGGCTCTGCACAAGTCCCTGCCAGGAGGGGACAGCCGGGGGGGTCGGGCTCTGCTCCCAGGGAACAGGGACAGGAGGAGAGGGAACGGCCTCAGGCTGGGCCAGGGGAGGCTCAGGGTGGACAGCAGCAGGAATTTCCCCATGGAAAGGGTTCTGACAAGGGCCAGGGTCGGATATTAGGCAAAATTTCTTAATGGAGAGAGTGGTCAGGCCTTGGCAGGGGCTGCCCAGGGCAGTGGTGGAATCACCATCCCTGGAGAAGAAATGGCTGGACGTGGCACTCAGTGCTCTGGGCTGGGGACAAGGTGGGGACTGGTCACAGGTAGGACTCGATGGTCCTGGAGGACTTTTCCAGCCTCAGTGGTTCTGTTTGGGCTGGGCAGGTCTGGCTGGGGCCTGGGCTCTGCCGCCCAGGAGCTGCAGCCCTGGGGGCTCCTGCATGCACGTCCCAGCCAGGCTCTTTTCACAGCACTTCTGCAACTCTGGGAATGGCCAGAAAATGCACTGGTGCCTCTGGAAACCCCTGGGATTGATTTCAGGTCCTCAGCAGGAAACTGTCCCAAGGGCAGGAGCTGTGCTCGGTCACATCAGGGATTTATTCTGGGGTCTTTGTGGCAGGGGCGGGTGAGTGTGTGGGAAGGAAAAGGGCGTCTGGGCCTGTTCCTTTTCCCGGACCCACTCTGCCCAGAGGTGATCACCCTGCAGTTGTTTCCCTGTTAGCCCAGACAATCCTGGAATCCCAGAATGGTTTGGGTTGGAAGGGACTTTAAAACTCATCTCATTCCACCCCCTCCTTCCACAGACGGGGACACCTTCCACCATCCCAGGCCGCTTTCATCCAGCCTGGCCTTGAACACTTCCAGGGATGGGGAGTCTGCAATTCCCTCTCATTACTACCCAGTGCAGGAGAAGGAGGATTTTTGCCATTGCCTTGGAGCAACTGTGCTCTTAAGTTTCTTCCAAGACTCACACCAGGGCCGCTTCTCTGCATGTGTGGTCTCTTGGACTGCGTGGAGCTCATAAATAAATAAGGAGAAAAGTTCTTAATCTTCATTCGAAAGCTCCTGGTATCACAATGCTGCTGCACAAAAGCCATCTTATTAGCCCCAAGTGCAAAATGCTGCCTTTTCTTGCAGAAGCTCATTAATTGCAGGTCACCATTCAACAAGAAAGATGAGGCACTTGAGTTCTTCAGGCTCTCATTAGCCACCGAGCTGAACAGTATGTGTGAAATTAACAGTCACCTGAGTACCTCTATAATTTCATAATTATTAGGCCTAATGGGTTAGTCTCTGCCAAATGGTTTTAACTCCTTCCTAGCCGGAGCTAGGGAACCACACGAGGTGCCGGGGTTGGCGCATTTCGCCGGTTTTAGAACCATTTAACAGCTTTCTTGTGGAAATAATAATAAGGAGAGGAAGTTTCCAGGATCATGTACTGTTTGCATTTTTTAACATATGTTTAGCTTTTAATTATTCATAGCCAGCGCGCCAAGGAAGCAGATAGCCTGTATCCCGGAGAGTGGGTGAAAGAGCTTTCTCTGCAAAGGGATTTTAATTGGTTTTAAAATGTGTTCTGCGTGTGTGTTTATATTTGCGTGTGTGTGTGAGAGAGAGAGCTGAGCCTTTGGTTTCTCTTCTCCTTGATGATTACATTACATTATTTCCCGTCTCTTACATTTTTATTTATCTTAGGCTTAAAAAGCAAAATCAGAGCTGAGATTTCTGTCTCTGCTTTTGAACTCGAGAAGCTTGGAAATGGCACTGCCTTTTAATGGGGATTTTCTCCTACTTGAATGCAGCCCAGGCGAGCAGCCCGGAGGGGAAGGCTGCCTCTCACCTCCAATCGCTAATTGTTTTTTTTTCTTGTGGTTCCTCTCACAGTCCGGAGCGTGGGCGTCTCGTTCCAGGTGGGAACAAACAGCTTAACCCAATTCCCAAATTTGGGGTGAGCTGGTGGGGGGGCTCTGGCCCCGTGGCCATCACATCGCCCCCCATGAGGTGGGCAGCCCCCCTGACCCCCACCACAAGGAAAAGCAGCCCCTTCCCTTCTCTCCAAGCTGGGCACAGGCACAGGGCAGGTGTTCCAGCCTGTCCCAAACACTCTGATTTGATAGCTGGGATTTAAATTTGCTTTTGAAATCATCTCCACAGCCACTCCAGAACGGGTTATACTGGGAATGCTGTGCTCTCCTCCGGGATACAAATCCCTTTCCCACTGCTTTCAGCCTTGATGAGACCCTCAGCAGTGATGAGAGGACACAGACGTGACAGCAGCAGGCCCAGGAAAGAGGTTAATGGCTGGGCTCGATGGTCTTGGAGGGCTTTTCCACCCTTAATGATTCTGTGAGACGTCTGGAGTCCCCCTCAGAGCCCTGTTTTCAGGAGGTGGCTGGTCTCTGGAGGCAGGTGCTGGCACGGGCATTTCCCACCTCGTGCTGGGGGCTGGTGGCAGGAATGGGGAACAAGGAGCTCTTGGGCTGCCATGGACCTGCCCCGAGCTGAGGTGTGGGCTGCTGTCACCTGGAGAGGCACAGCACAGCCCCGAGAGTGACAAACACAACCTTGCCTGGTGACAAAAGGTGACCTTGGCACTGTGAGGGTGGCAGCAGAGCTGCAGTGCCAGCCTCAGCCCTCTCTGCTCTCCCACTCCATCACAGCTGCAGCTTTGGGGCGTTTTTCTTTTTTGGCTGATGCTGAACTGAGATTTGTTCTCGTCGTGCCAGGGCTCAGGAAGGGCAGCTTGGGGCCTGGAGTGGGGGGCAGCAGGGACCCCCCACACCTGTGACACAGCAAGTCCCTGCCCTGGTGGCCTCGTGGCATCAGCAGGAACCCGGAGCACGCCAAGGCTGTGTCTGCAGTGAGGGCTGGGATGGGCTTCCCAGGGCTGGAGCCAGCTGGGAGACCCAGAGGCCATCGGAAAAGAGCAAGGCCACGATGCAGAGGCTTGGCTGGAGCCCAGAGTCAGGCCCCATGAGCTAATCCTCCCTGGTGGGGCTCCACTCCCGGCTCTGCCTGTGCTGGGAGATCAAGGCTGGGAGGAGGGAGGGTCTTTCCTCACTTTAGGTGCTGGAGAGACGTCTCCTTCGATGATATTTCACCTTACCTCTCCTTGCCACATCTGTCAACTTCTGCTAATTACCGAGTTTGCTATCACCCTCTGCACTGATGTGAAGGGTAGGGAAAACAGAAAAAGGAGGTTAAGGGATTCTACAATTATAAATGATGTCTGGCAGGCTAAGGTACCATATAATGCATTATAAGCACTTAAAAAGCTAACCCATTCTGTCTTCTTTCTTTGGCATAAATAATGGCTTTTTTATGAATAAATCATGCAGCCAAGGTCTCTGAAAATAGCAGGAACCTGGAGCAGAATGTCTCCATCCTCATTTTTGCTAGGACAGCAGAGAAGTCAGCAATCCACTCCATCACCGCTGATAAACCAGGGCGAGTGCAACTCCCAGTAATGAAGTAGGGAGATAAAGTTTCGGGAGGGTGAGCGGGGCACCGGGATATTTCTGCCAAAGCACCGGCTGCACCCGGGCTCCAAATGAAACATAATGGACTCCGAGGAGATAAGCAGGTTTTTTTTTTTTTTTTCCCTGCCCCATGAATAAAGCAAGACCTCATAACTCATAGACAGGCAAAGCTGCCAGCAACTTAAAAGTGCTTCCTTCTGCTTCTGGTTTGTGTTTCCTTTTAATGAAGCTGCTCCAAAGCCGAGGGGGAGCTCAGAAGTGGGGCTGGGAGCAAAGCCTGCCTTTGCGTGTGTGGAGTCCGGCTGGCTGCGGGCGCTGGGGTGGGCTGGGTGGGCTGGCAGGGAGGTGGGGAGGGCTGGCTGGGAGGTGAGGAGGGCTGGGTGGGCTGGCTGGGCACTGGGATGGTCTGGCTGGGCGGTGGGGAGGGCTGGGAGGGCACTGGGATAGTCTGGCTGGATGGTGGGGAGGGCTGGGTGGGTGGTGGGAAGGGCTGGGAGGGCTGGGTGGGTGGTGGGAAGGGCTGGGTGGGCACTGGGATGGTCTGGCTGGACGGCCACAGCCACCCAGCCCTCTCACAAAGGGTTCACTGGCAGCTGCCTGTGCCGGGAGGGGCAGGGAGGGAGCTCCTGG
This sequence comes from Chamaea fasciata, assembly GCF_029207755.1. Classification (NCBI taxonomy): domain Eukaryota; kingdom Metazoa; phylum Chordata; class Aves; order Passeriformes; family Sylviidae; genus Chamaea; species Chamaea fasciata. The sequence continues at coordinate 4,859,251 of NW_027094111.1, read as the reverse complement.
ATCTCCTGGAGCTCCTGCTGCCCTGCCGGGTTGGGGACCCTGCCTGTGGTCTGGGCTGGGGGATAGCTGTGGGCACGGGGCCTCTCTCAGCCCTGGCTGTGTGTGCACCCATCTTTTTGCCCCTCCAGAGGGTCTCTTCTCTTCGGGCTGGTGGGCACCCACTCACTCCCCTTGCCAAGAGTCCTTCCCACCTCCCTGGAGCGGCTGGGACCACCCAGAGGGACCCACAGCAAGGCAGGGCTGCAGGTTTGTGGCTGCCCTGCTCAGGGTCAGGCTCCTTGTGCTCCCTGTGCTCCCCACACCCCACCCCAGCCCTGGGGGCTGCCCCAGCCCACCCTCCTCTTTCTGCGAAATCAGTGAGGAAAAGCTCTTCCCCTTGAAAGCCCCGTCCCGTGTGGGTGTGGGGCAGGGGAATCTCCATCCTCATCCTGCCGCACGCGGGGTTGGGGTTCATTCACACCCACCCCGGGCACCTCGTGGGTCTCCTGCAGGCCCAAGGGTGCAGAGCAGGGCTGGGGCCACCAGCACAGTCCCCTGCATCAGCCAAGCCTGTCGGAACCTTTGGGGGACTTCAGGGCTGGGCAGAGCTCCCGCAGCTCCCCACCAGCCCCTGAGCTGCAGCCCCAGGGGCCAGAGCCCGCACAGATCGTGAGCTGCTCCTGGACAGAGGGACCCCGGCACTGATCCTCACCCATGGCTGGAGCAAAGCCACACAGTGGGGACCGGGGACAGCCCTCAGCACGCTGGGTGGCGTGGGGACACTGGGTGTCCCTCCCTCTGCTCACACGGTGACAGGAGCAGCCCTTGCTCCCTGCTGGGACACACAATTCCACTGCAGCCTTCACCTTCCTTGGACCAGGAGCTGTGTTTGTCACCAAGCCCTTTCCGTGCAGGGCAGGAGGCACCAGGAGAGCCAGGGGGCTCCCAGCGAGAGGAGCTGGTGCTCAGCTGGGCTCTGAATTCCCAGCAGGGGCTGAGCACCAGCCAGGTGTGTGTGCAGCAGAGCCCAGCCTGGGATGTCACCTGAGGAGTGACAGCAGCCAAGGTCTGCTAGCAGAGACCCCTGCCTGGTTGTGGCCCAAGGAATGATTTTTGATTTTCCAGCTTGGTGCTGATGGGTTTGGGGGGGAGGACTCAGAGAGCGTCACCTGCAGTGCTCAGCACAGCCCCAGCCTGGCAGAGCTCCCTGCAGCAGGGCACTGGGGAAAGCCAGAATCCCACGGACTGTGAATCAGCAGCCACGGGCGCCCAGTCCCTGCTCTGGGGCTGGGATTAAATCCTGGATCCCTCAGGAGCTGCTGCTGCTCCCCAAAGCCAGCCCTGCTGCTGGGACTGTGCAAGGGGAGAGGAAGACAAAGCTCCAGCCTGTCCTTGGAGGAGAGCAAAGGGCAGATGGAGGGGAAATGGGGCAGGGAAAAAGGCAGCTAGAAGTGACTTTTGACAAGGAGTGACAGCACAGCACACTGACACCGGGCAGGGCTGGATGGGATATTCAGGGTGCCCAGAGCAGCTGCGGCTGCCCCTGGATCCCTGGCAGTGCCCAAGGCCAGGCTGGACATTGGGGCTGGGAGCAGCCTGGGACAGTGGGAGGTGTCCCTGCCCTGGCTGGGGTGGAACAAGGTGATCATTAATGTCCCTCCCAACCCAGACCATTCCTGATTCAATGATCAGGGCTGTCGTGAGCAGGGCCAAGGGCAGGGACACCTTTGCCCAGCTGCCCCCAGTGTCAGCGCTCTGCCCTTGGAGGGGGCAGCACCTGGGACTGTGCTCTGTCAAGAGCTGTGGGAACATCCTGCCAACCTCCCTGAGCAGGAAATGACATCTCCCTGTGCACACACACACCCAGAGAGATCCTCTGCCCAATTATTTTGGGGGACAAGCTCAGCGAGAGCTCAGCAGAGGTGGGCACAGCCTCGGAGCCCCCCTGTGCCCACCACTGCAGCTGTGGCACGCTCAGTCACCAGCACCTGGTGCCAGAGGCTCCAGCTGGAGCTGCATTCCCTGTGAGCTCCTCCTGAGCTGGCAGCTCCCCAAGCCCCTCGGGGGGCTGGGAGGTGCAGCTGGGTGATGTGAAATCGCTCACCCACACCCGTGAGAACACACACAGAGCCACCTCCGCGGGGACACGGGGCTTTGCACGCCCCTCACACGCCCCTGGCACACACCCCCCCCTGCTCTCACAGGCTGAGGGTGGAGGATCTTTGCACTTCCCCAAGGTCTCCACGCTTCCCCAGCAGATCCTTCCCTCTGTTTCTTTCTGCTGCAGGGAAACGAAGGCTTCCCGGGGACAGCTCCTCCTCCTCCTGTCCCTGCTCCGGGTGTCCCCAGGCTGCAGCCGGTGTGTCAGCCCTGCAGCCCATGCCGAGGGGGTGCCAGGGAGGATGAGGAGCAGGGCAGGAGCTCTGCCTGCTCCTGGCAGCCCCCAGGCCAGGTGGCTGGGTTGCTTCCTTGGGCTCCGTTCAGCACAAGCAGCTTGTGCTGTTTCTCCTCCTCCCTGGGGTGGGCTGCTCATTTTTGCCCCACAAGACAATGCCCTTTTTCAAAAACAAAGAAATTATAAAGTACATATGAACATATGGTAACATATATTCCAGGCTGCCTATGTGGCCAATTTTCTGTATGTTACCATATGGTGCCGCGTATTTAGCAAAAATATAACTTGACTGTTTCTCTTTCCATATGGGGATTCTTTTGCCTTAATTAATAACATTGAGCAAAAACTCTTTCTAAGGTTTCCAAGATTTCTGCAAGGGAGTATCTTTATGACAGACACATGCTCCTCAAGGCTTTCTTCCTCGTTTGTCTGCACCCGTCTGTCCCTGTCCTCTCCCGCACGCTCCAGGGGCAGCTGTGGGGACGTCTGCCCGTGGGATTGTTGGGAGGGGGATGCTGCACCCTGCCTTGGCTCAGGGAGAGGGAGTTCCTGTTCCCCTCAGGACCTGGCTGCAGCTCTGGGGAGCACAGAATCACAGAATCACAGAATCACAGAATCACAGAATTTCTAGGTTGGAAGAGACCTTCAATATCATTGAATCCAACCCAGTCCTAACACCTCAGCTAAACCCTGGCACCGAGTGCCACATCCAGTCTGCTTTGAACACATCCAGGGATGGTGACTCCACCACCTCCCCGGGCAGACCATTCCAGCACTTAATCACCCTTTCTGTAAAAAACTTCTTCCTAATAGCCAAGCTGTATTTCCCTTGGTGCAACCTGAGCCTGTGTCCTCTCCTTCTGTCAGCAACAGGGATAACACAGTGCCTGAGGGCTGGATCCCTCCGGCCCATCCCGGAGCTGAGTTAATGGAACAAAGGGGGGGAGTGGAGTGGGAGCTGGTGCAGCAGACAGAGCGTTGGTGGCCACACAGGGACTGCTGTCGTCAAAGGGGCAGAAAGCAGCAAAGTTTGCGGCTCTCCAGTTGAGCCTCTCGAGTGTTATCTCACAGAGCAGTGAAATGTGTCAGAGGATCCTCTCAGGAGGAGCCCGCGGGCTGTGCCCCTGAGATGAGCCCGCTGTGTCCCGGTGGGGTGGGGTGTGAGGGGTCAGGGCACAGCCCCAGGGACCCTCCCGCTCGCCCAGCCAAAGCCTGTCAATGAAGGCAAATCTCTGTGGCTCCAGACGTGTCCCTTGTCCCCCAGGGATGTTCTCTCTGTGCAGGCAGAGTGGAGCTGGCACGGGGCAGGAGAGCGGGGACAGCAGGGGAGATCAGCTGGATCTCTGCCTGTCCCCATTCCCTGGGTCCTGTTGGAGATGCTGATCTCCCTGTCCTCCTCCTGGGGTGGGATGGGACACGGGCAGCGCCTGGGAGGGCTCAGCAGCAGGACATCTCACCAGGCACTGCCCCGCTCCCACCAGCAGGCAGAACCCTCCTGGGGCTGCTCAGCCTCCCTCAGCCCCCAGATCCTCCTTCCGTGTGTGCTGCGCAGGGCCAGCTCTGTCTGTGGGGTGGGGCAATGGTGCCTTGCAATGGGGTGTGACCGTGTGGCTTCTCCTGGAGCCCAGGGAAGGCTGATTTTGGGCAGGGTCAAGGCTCCAGGGGCAGGGAGAACCAGGGGCTCCTTGTCTGGGTTGCCCCATCCCCCAGCTCCTCACACCCCAGAGCTCCCCGTGTCAGGGAATTTCTCTTGAGGAGTCACCAGGAGCTCTCCAAACTCCTTCTGCCCCTACCTGGTCCAGTCCCTCTCCTTCTGCAGCTCTGGAAACGGCCAGAAAATGCACTGGTGCCTCTGGAAACCCCAGGGAGTGATTTCAGGTCCTCAACAGAAAATTGTCCCAAGGGCAGGAGCTGTGCTCGATCACATCAGGGATTTATTCTGGGGTCTTTGTGGCAGGGGTGGGTGAGTGTGTGGGAAGGAAAAGGGCGTCTGGGCCTGTTCCTTTTCCCAGACCCACTCTGCCCAGAGGTGATCACCCTGCAGTTGTTTCCCTGTTAGCTCCGAGAGTCCTGGAATCCCAGAATGGTTTGGGTTGGAAGGGACCTTGAAGTTCTGCAGCCTCACAGCACATCCCCACATCCCTCAGCTCTGTGTGGGTGCTCTGGGGCCCACAGCAGGTGTCTTCTGCTCTCTGGGGAGGCCTCCTCAATCTGAGGTTTGGGACACAGGTCCTGGGCATCCCCTTCCAGAGCCGTTAATTAGAGTATCCCAGGCGTGGGTTGAGCCAGCTGCCCTGCTCAGCCCTGCTGGCTTCACCCAGCTCCCATGGACAGCTGGGATGGGCAGGGAAGCCCCTCGTGGGCTTTGTACAACCTCTTGGAGGGTTCACTGGGCGGTCAGGACAGTCCTGTGTAGCCAGGACAGCTCCTGGTGTCTCAGCCTCTTTCTGCACCTCCAGAGCTTTCCTCCTGAGGAGCTCAGCTGACCTGGAGCCCAGGTCTCTGCCACCTCCAGCTGGTGCCCGTCGCCTGAGCATCCTGGCAGAGTGGGGTGGTAAAGCATCCCCCACACCCCCAGCAGGTGTTTCCAAACAGGGAAAGAGTTTCAGGTTACCTCTGGACATTTTAGGAAGTTTACCTGGATTTTTCCACCTCCTCCTGGCAGTGACTGGCTCAGGGCCAAGAGAGAAGCATCTCTTGGACCTTGTCACTGCTCTTCAAACCCTGTATCGCTCAGTTGGCTGCAAGTCAGACTGTCCCTCCTGAAATATTCAGGATTTAGGAAGGAGCACAAAAGAAGAAAAAGGCTTTTTGGAGTGTTTTTAGCAGGGTGTCTGAGGTTTCTCCTTTGTTTTCTGTCACGTTTGTTATTTTGTTCTTTTCCTTATTAAACCTTTTGCTTTACAAACTCCTCTGAAGAGCAGCCTCGCTGAAATTAATTCCAGCCACTTCTCTGCAAAGGCCGGACCCTCAAAGATTGATGCATTTACAGGTGTTCATTATACTCTGACCAGGTGCCGACCTGTATCAGAGTGGGGCAGGAGGAGAGCTGGCAGAGTGACAGTCTCCAGCCCCTCTGTGGCCGTGGGGCAGTGCCAGCACCTCGTGTGCAGCTGCTCCTGGCTCGGGACCTTGCAGCTGCTCCCCCATTTCCTGCCAAAGCCCAGGGCAGGGCTCGGGGTGGGACATGGGACATGTGCAGGGCAGGGCTCGGGGTGGGACATGGGACATGTGCAGGGCAGGCCATCCTCGCAGCCACATGGAAATCAGCCTGGGAGCCCCGCTGGGGACTGTGTCTGGCTGCTGCCTTGGCCATTTGCAGGGTTGCTTTGGGCTCATGCCTGGGCAGGACACCCAGGCTTCACCAGCAGCCAGGATTCCTAAATTTGCATTGCAGGCTGGTTGTGTCCTGGGTATCCGGGCCGAGGTACCGGGGGGATGCAAATCACAGAGTGGTCTGGTGTTGGAGAAGATGAAAATTTAACTGGAAGGTCTTACAGGTATGAATGCTTAGCAGAAGGTTCACTGGAAATGAAAGCAGGTTTTGATATGGAAGAATAAAAACGCTTAAGTTAGGGATTGCTGTGTTAGTTGTTGCTGAACAAAGGTTAAGGTGAGTTGGAAGAAAACTTTCATGGTTAAGGGCAAAGGATAAGTCATCTACAAACAAAAATATGTTTTTACCAAGTAGAAAAAGGGTCTAAGAATTTTCCACTGCAAGAAAACAGAAAAACAACCTTTAAACATAAAATGTAACATACTAACTCGTGATTGGATAGTGCTAGCCATAATATGGTAATAATAGTAGTTGTGATAGGCTGTAGGTAAATGTAAAGGTATTGTGTATGATGCTGAGTGGTTTTTATGTATTAAGATGCTCAGTAAAGAAAACTATATAATGCATTGTGAGCAAAACTAACGTGGCTTCAGGTTCTTCCTATGAGCTGATGCTGACAGCTTAGGCTTGGCTCGGTTACCCCGGACTGCTGTGACTTCAATCTATGAAATAAACAGCACCTTTAAAGAGCCGCCTGGAGTCCTGAATCTCCCGTTCAGGCTTTTACAGTGTGGGTTGGAAGGGCCCTAAAGACAATCCAGTTACCCTGCCACGGGCAGCGACACCTTCCACTAAACCAGACTATAGCGCTGGTTCCGTGCCTGAGGGGTTTTGGTTTGCTGAAATTCTCTTCCCAGGGAATCTTCTGGAAACAGGAGAAATGTTTTTGTAACTGTACCTTTGTTATTCATTCCTTTCCCTAGGAGGGACTTCTTCTTGATGTCCCTCTGCTCTGAACAATGTGAGTGAAGAGGTTTTGCCTTTGTGTCACAAATCAAATTGGCCTGTGTAAAATAGTATAAAAGGGTATAAATAGTATTAAAAATGGGTAAAATAGTCTGGGTAAAATAGTATAAAATAGTATAAAATATCGCAAAAATAGAGGAGTCATTTTCAGCCTTCTGAATCCCGAAGTCTGCGTCGTTGTGGTGTAAAACAGCATCACCAGGTTGTTCTGCTGCAGGAGAGCAGCCCCTCTTTGGGTGGCTGTCCCTGAGCCTCCCACCACAGCTCGGGCCAGAACAGCCTCTGACCTCTCCTGCCCAACCTCCTGGCACAAATCAAATCCCACCCTGGCAGGAGGCTGCCAGCCGGGCTCGCATCAGGGCTGTGGCTGCAGAGGCTGGCGGGCTCCTGGGGACGTGGTGGCATTCAGGGATGGCACTGGGAGAAGGTCAGTGCGTGCAGAGCAGGCAGGGGCTGTCAGCACTCAGCCCTGCCGAGCCCCGGCAAGGAGGACAGCCACGGGAGGCAGGAACGGGGCTCTGCTCAGGAGCTGTCTGCAGATGTCCTGCACGGGGGGGTTCATAGAATCACAGAATCACTGGGTTGGAAGAAACCTTCAAGATCATCAAGGCCAACCCAGCCCCAACACCTCAACTAAACCCTGGCACCCAGTGCCACATCCAGTCTCGTTTTAAACACCTCCAGGGATGGTGACTCCAGCCCCTCCCCACGCAGACCATTCCCGTATTTAATCACTCTTTCCATGAAAAACTTCTTCCTAATATCCAACCTGTATTTCCCTTGACGCAGCCCGAGACCGTGTCGTCTCCTTCTGTCAAATGTCGCAGTGCACGGAGGAGAACCAGGAGCTCATCCTGCCCTGGTGCACGGGGATTCCTGAGGGCCTGGGAGGAAAGTGGAGCTTGGTTTAATATTTCAGAAGGGGAAACAGGGCGATGTGGGTGATTTCAAGTCTGTCAGGCTGACATTGATCCCAGAGAAAATAGTGGAATGGCTGATACTGAAGGCAAGGAATAAAGAATCCAAAAGGGTGATATAATTAACGCCAATCAACAGGGATTTATGGAAAATAGATCCTGTTAAACCAACTTGACAGCTTTCTTCCTGTTGGGTTTTTTATTCTTTTTCCTTTTTTTTCCTTTTTTTTTTGTTTATTTTGTTCTGTTTTTTGGGTTTTTTTTTTTTTTTGTTGTTTAGAAATAGGATTGCATGTTTCTTCAGCAAGGTGAGGTTTGCTGAGGACATGGGTAGAGCAACAGGTCACCTCAACGCTGTGTGTTTTCCTATAAAAAATAGAGGGAAAACCCAACCAGCCATGTGGTGTGGGTGGTCTAGGACCACATTTAGGAGCCCATGAGTGGGCACAGACTGACCCTGCAGGGGATTCTGCCCTTGGCCAGTCCCACCAGTGCTGGGGAGGACACGCTGGGCTGTGTCCCAGCTGCCCACTGGGAGCAGGGAGGCTCTGCTGGGACATCACTGGTGCTGCTGAGGAGATGTGATTGGCAGAGAGGGGAGCACCGGGCATCAGATCAGCATGGAAAGGGCTGATAATGCTGCTGGAGAGAGCCCAGAGGAGCCCCTGGAACTGCTCCAGGGCTGGAGCCCCTCTGGAGCCAGGCTGGGAGAGCTGGGGGGGCTCCCCTGGAGAGGAGAAGCTCCAGGGAGAGCTCCGAGCCCCTGGCAGGGCCTAAAGGAGCTCCAGGAGAGCTGCAGAGGGACTGGGGACAAGGCCTGCAGGGACAGGACACAGGGAATGGCTTCCCACTGCCAGAGGGCAGGGTTGGATGGGAGATTGGGAACTGGGAATTGTTCCCTGCGAGGGTGGGCAGGGGCTGGGCTGGAATTGCCAGAGCAGCTGTGGCTGCCCCTGGATCCCTGGCAGTGCCCAAGGCCAGGCTGGATGGAGAATCACTGAAGGGGTTTAAAAGACGTGTGGATGTGACACTTGGGGACGTGGGTTCAGGCTGAGTTTGGAAGTGCTGGGGGAATGGTTGGACTCACTGGTCCTGGAGGACTCTTCCTAATGATTTTGTGGTTCTGTGACCTCCACAGCTCAACCACACCCATGCTCTGGGTGCAAACTCAGTTTTCACCAAAACATCGCATCTCCCCCTTGGTAACTCTCCCCAGGTTCCCCAACTTCCCTTGGGGACACCATCTCCCCTTCCTCAGCTTCCCTGGGGTCACCATCTCCCTTTCCTCAGCCCAGACACACAAAGCACCGACGGCAACAGCAGCAGCAGCCCCACCTTGTAATATTTAAAACAATTTTATTCATGAAAATATGCTGTACAATGCACTATACACAGTTCTTTACATTGCCACATACACAAACTCTAATAGCACAACCAAGAAAGTTACCATTGCCTACGATAGATGCGTGTGAGAGATGACGCCTCCGAGACCCTCCCCCCCCAGCCTGTACAGTTATAAATACGAGGGAAATTGACCCAAAACCGCCGGGGGAAGCAAACCGGGGGAGGCCCTGGGGTGTCCCCCCACCCCGGCTCCAGGCAGGGCAGAGTGGGAGCAGGGTGGGAGCAGAGGGAGCTCCTGGTTCCCCCCAGAGGGGCACTGCGGGGTGGCAGTGATGGAGAGGGGAGGGTGAAGCTGACTGAGGTGGGACAACATGAGGTGGCCTCGGTGATTCCAGAGAGGGAACCCGGATTCTCAGCCAGCCCGGACAGTGCCATCAAGCCCTGGTGTCTTTCCCACACTCACTGTGCGGGGGGGGCACAGCCACCCCCAGGACCCGCCTGCCCCACTCCATCACCACCCGGTCACCACGGCCCCACATCCCCGTGTCCTTTGGCCAGCCTGTGCCACCTGCCCCTGCAGCCCCCCTGTCCCCCGGGGTGTGTCCCCCACCCTCCGAGGGGGTGTCCGTGCCTGCCCCCGCCGCCCCTGGCCCCGCACGAGCACTGAACACACGACGTTACCAACACGACTGCACCGACACACGACAACCCCACGGTCACGAACCACGACGACAGCTGGGCCCCCGCAGGGGCCGTGCCCACGCAGCGGGGCAGGGCCGCGGGGGCGGCAGGGCGGGCTGGGGGGGGACACGGGGACACTTTCCTCCTGCTGCCGGGGCGCCACGGTGACGGCCAGCCCGCGTCTGTGACACCCAGTGGGGACCCCAGCCGGGGACAATCCCGTCTCCAAATGGTTGCTGCCCGGCATTGCTGGCGCGCTGCTGGATCTGTGCCTGGAGATCAGATGCCCTTTCTCCCTTTCCCCATTCCTGGGGGGCAGAGGACCCCTATTTCCTCCACCTCTGGGTCCCTCACAGCTACTGAGCTGGGGGGGTCGGGGGTTAAAGAGCCACTTCGCAATCGGTTTCCAAGGGTTTTGAAAGATGCCCTGAAAGGAGAGGTGGTGTAGAAAAGGAAATGCCGTAATGATCCTGACCAAAGAATAATCCTTTTTTTTAAAAAAGCATTCAAGAAAGATTATATATAATAGAATATATTAAATTCTGTACATGATCAAATAATGTAAACATAATTAATTAACTGGTAAGAATGTCTTTAGAGACCGTGCCTGCCATGTGCCCCGGGTGAAGGTGAGCGGTGGCACACGGGGCTCCTCTGTCACACTCTGCCACAGCCGTGTGGGTCAGGAGAGGAGCAGGAGGTGCCACCCACGGGTCCCCCTGGGGCAGCCACACTGTCCCCGTGGCTGGCTGGGACCCAGCACCTGCTCCTGGCAGAGGAGTTGGTGCTGGGGCAAGAAGGGAAGAGCTGGGCTGGAAAAATGTGCTGGTTCAGTGCACCGCAAGCCAGAGCCTGGGGGTCAGAGATAGCCCGTGGTGCCCAGGAGGAAGAATGGCTGAGCAGAGACACCACGGGACAGAGCAGCAGCTCCCACCACCTCCTGCCAGCCCCTCCATCCTCTCCAGACCAGTCGCTCCTGCTGCCCACCAGCCTGAACCCCTCTCCAAAACCCTGCTGCTCCTGGCAGCTGTGTGGGATAGCCGGGGCATCCCAGGCCCACTCCTGCCCCACAGAGCAGCGGGGTCAGTCTGGGGTCCTGACACCCAGCAGGACCACGTGAGGATCACGGTCCCCATCCCCATGGAGCCCCAGCCCCTGGCAGGTGGGTGCGCCCCTCTTGCTGACAGCTCCTGGCACCCCAGGGGTGGGCAGTGAGACACTGGGATGGTGGCACTGACCCCCCAGGAGCCCCACAGCCCTGGCTGGGGGCCCTGTGGCACCTCCCTGAGCAATGTGGGTCACCCAGGCTTGGAGCAGGATGGACTCCACGCTGCCTGGCCACCACATCCCTCCCCTCCTCGAGGACGACCCACATCACGGCCCCCCAGCTTTCACCCCATCATCCAACACCCCCATGAGCCACGTGCTGGGGCACGGCCACCAGCACTGCCCATGGCCTCCCTCTCCTCTCCCTAAGCTCGACCCTTTCCTCCTTCCAATGCAAAAACTCAATGGCAAAAGAGTGCATGAAATCAAATAAATAGGCCCCCCTCCCCACCCCTGCCAGCTGCCCCTGAGCCTCCAGCTCAGGGGACCCTCACTCCCAGCAGGACCCCCCTGGAGCGTGCCCAGCCTGCTCCAGGCCGGGGCTGCAGCTTCCCCTGGCACCCTCAGGCCCCGGGGCTGCTGCCAGGGCTGCTGACTGCACACCATCACCACCCCCTCCTCGCTGCTCAGTAACAAAACCTGCCTGGGGCCACACAGGGACACCTGCAGAGGTGGCCTGGGGGTGTGGAGAGCTCTGATCTCCCCCAGGACTGAGGGGTCATGAGCCCCCCCTTGCCCTGGGGCAGCGTCCCCGCTCCTGACACTTCTACCCAGAGGACTCATTTCCCACGGTGGCTCAGAGAAAAGCCCCTTCCCAGGGGGATGCCCATGGGGGAGGAACCCGACACCACCAGCCGTCACCCCTCTGTCACCCAGCCCAAGGGCAAATCAAACTGGCACCATTGCCACGGGGCACTGGGACCATCTGCAAAGGCTTTCCCTGCCTGCTTCCCCCCTGGATCTGCCTGGCTCCGGCTGCCTCTCCCACCCACCTGCCATGTGTCCTCCAGAGGACGCTGGCAGGACCTGGAGCCCGGGCACACGTGGGGCTGGGGGGGGGGCTCCTCCCCCATCTCAATATTTGACCCTCGGATTTGTGTTCCGCGTTCGACCTCAAGCTCAGACCGACGGCTCTCGCCCGTCTTAACAAACAAAGGCAGAAGAGAAAGGAAAAAATAAAAGTTAGTCTCAATGTTCCCCTCGTGGCTTCCCGGTGGCGAGCCCGTGCCGGGGCGGGCGTCACCCGGGCACCCAGCTCTGGTTTGTGGGCTGGGGCCCCCCGGGCAGCGCGGGCACGTTGAGCCCGTTCTGCGGCGGGAGGGCCGAGTCGAAGTTGAAGTCCATCTCATCGCTGTCCATAAAGTCATTCAGGATGATCGACTCCACGTCGCACTCCAGGCTCCCGTTGAACATGTCCAGGTCCAGGTCTGCTGGGAACCTGTCTTGGCCCAACACGGGGGGGTGGGCGGCCCCCGGGTAGTGGCCCTGCAGCGAATCCAGCAAGCTCATGTGTGCCCCTTGGTTATTAGCGTAGGAATGCAGGTGCCCGTGGTGCGGCACGGCCGTCATGCTGCACGAGTCACTGGGCAGGCTCATAAGGCTGACAGGATTGGCTAAGGCACTGGTGTTGACCGCAGGGTGGTGACCGGCTGGTGACGGGTGGTACAACGCGTTGCTCTTCATGAGAGAGCCCGGGTGGGGCGGGTAGGAGGACAGGCCCTGCTCCCCGGCCCCGCACAGCAGCGGGTTGTGTCTGTGGCCACGGGCCGGCACCATGGGGCTGGCCTGCGGCAGCGGGGGCAGGTCCCCCGGGACCATGCTCTCCTTGTGCGCGTAGGAGATGGAGGAGAGCAGGTCCTGCAGCGAGGCGTTCCTGTAGGAGCTGACGGGAGAGAAGGTGGCCTGCTTGTTCTCCTGGATGGTCTGCATGGGCAGGCGGCGCATGAGGCTCATGGCCGGCTGGCTGTAGATGGTCCCGCAGTAGGTGTTGGAGGCGGCCCCCATGCTGGAGCACTTGGAGTTGAAGGTGAAGCTGGAGCTCCGCTGCCGCAGGGCGGCCGGGGGGAGCTGCTGGGAGGGGCTCATGCTGTAGCCGTCCTGCAGGTCCTCCAGCATGCTCTCCCCCAGGCTCTCGTTCAGGCTGATGGTGCCGGTCAGGTCGGTCAGCCGGGGCAGCTCCACGGAGCAGCGGGCGCTGAGGGAAGGAGACATGGTGCTGGAGGGGCTGGGGTACATCAGCGGGGACGAGGGGGTGCCGTCGTCCTCCTCCAGCTCATCCGGCTCGTGGTTGGCCATGATGGGCGAGAGGCGCCCGCTCAGCGTGCTGGCCGTGGAGTTGGCCCGCGTCCGGAAGTCCGCCCAGGCGTCGTACTCGTCGCTGGCGTGGGACGCGGGGCTCTCCGACCACTTGGCCTGCTGGGGACTGTCCTCCCTGCTCTCCTGCGTCACCTGCAGCTGCTTCTTCTTGCTGGCCTTGCCCTTGATGCGCAGGAACTTGCTGTTGTTGTCCATGGACACCGCCCGCCGCCGCGGCGTCTTGCCCGTCTTGCCGCCCTCGGGGTTCAGCATCCACCAGGAGCTCTTGCCGGTGCCCTCGTTCTGCACGCGGATGAAGCGGGTGTGCAGGGACAGGTTGTGCCGGATGGAGTTCTGCGGGGACAGCAAGGACACGGGGAGGGTCAGCAGCAGGGACAGCACCCCCCGAAAGGAAAGGGACACCCACGAGACCCCACGTGGAGCACCGTGGGACACCTGGGCTCCATCCCCTGGGATGTCTGAGCCGGAGGGTTTGGGGCAGGGAGAGCTCAGCTGGCAGGTCCCTCCCACATCCCGTGGGTCACAGCCCTTTGCTGCACCTCCCAGCTCTGTGTTTGGCACCATTCCTGTCATGGCAGGGACAGGGAGTCTCTTTAGCACGTGTCCCAGGGACCTGCAGCAGCCAGGGCCAGCTCTCAGGGGACCTTCCTGCCCTGGCTGGAGCCCGCAGAGGGACAGGGTGAAGAGGCAACAAATGCAGTGATGGAGTCAGGACCACACACAGGCCCAGGGCTTCTCCATCCCTCCTGGCCCAAGCCCACCACATACCCAGCACATCCCACAGGATGCTCCCAGCACAGCCAGCTCCTCTAAGGAGATCCCTTTGATCTCCAAAAGGCAGCAGGAATCCCTTTGGAGTGGACTCCAAGCCCCTTCCCCAGCCTGGCATCAGGGATGTGCTTCCCTCCACCCTCAGCAGCGACACGAGCCCTGTGCAGGGCACATCAGCACCACCACAGCCCAAAACAACCTGTTGGCACCGTGTGAGACCCCGTCCCCAAAAGCCTGTGAGTGTGCCCTGTGAGCCTGGGGTGCCCTGTGAGCAGGGCTGGGGGCCCACAGGGAGAGGGTGTGGCCCCGGGCATGGCTGGCTCTGGTGACAGGGACACGCACCCTGCCCAGGAGGCTCAGGTACCACAGCACTGTGGGTCTGCAAACCCACTACAGCCCCCACTGCCCACAGCAGGACTGACTGTCCACCCTGGACACTCCTGGCTCCCTCACCCACATCCACATCCAGCACCTCAGGGTGCTGGGAGCAGCACTGGGTGCCCTGGGCTTGTGCTGGCAGCCCTGGCTCTGAGCAGCTCCCTGGCTGGAGGCAGGAGCAGGGGGGCACATCCAAACACAAGCATCCCCAGCTGTCCCTGCCCCATGGGGTGACAGGCTGGGGTGACCCAAAGCACCCTCACAGCTTTGGCGTGGGGAAGAGAAGGGGTGAGGACGTGAGTACAGAGTGGGAGAGGAACTCCTTGAGAGCAGCCCTGCAGAGAAGGTTCTGGTGGGTGAGAGGCTGGACATGAACCAGCCCCTTCCTGGGCTGCAACAAAGAGAAGAGGCCAGCAGGGCAAGGGAGGGGATTCTTCCGCGCGGCTCTTGTGAGAGCCCACCTGCAGAGCTGCCTCCAGCCCTGGGATCCCCAGCACAGGAAGGACATGGACCTGTTAAAGCTGGTCCAGAGGAGCCCCGGCATCTGCTCCAGGGCTGGAGCCAGGCTGGGAGAGCTGGGGGGGCTCCCCTGAAGAGGAGAAGCTCCAGGGAGAGCTCCGAGCCCCTGGCAGGGCCTAAAGGGGCTCCAGGAGAGCTGCAGAGGGACTGGGGACAAGGCCTGCAGGGACAGCACACAGGGAATGGCTTCCCACTGCCAGAGGGCAGGGTTGGATGGGAGATTGGGAACTGGGAATTGTTCCCTGTGAGGGTGGGCAGGGGCTGGGCTGGAATTGCCAGAGCAGCTGTGGCTGCCCCTGGATCCCTGGCAGTGCTCAAGGCCGGGCTAAACACTGGGACCGTGGGAGGTGTCCCTGCCCTGGTGGGATGGGATGACCTTTGAGGTCCCTCCCAACCCAAAGCAGTGTGGGGTTCTCTGACACCTGCTGACATGCAGCGCATGGGATGCCACCCCGGCTCCCTGTGCCTCAGAGGTAAGATGCAGAGCCCAGAGAGGAGCCCCAGCCTGCAGCACAGAGACCCTTTCCCCGGCTGTGCCCAGAGTCTCGGGGCTGCTGGAGAGGGGAGGCACCTCCCCAGCCCCTTCCCAGCTGCAGGGGGGCCAGGAGGACGGGGAGGGGGAGGAAGCCACGGTACAGGGGAGAAAGTTTGGTGCTGTTGTGGTGTACAGTGGAATACTAATGAAGAGGCAAGTGAGCTCCAGCCTCATCTATCATATTATGTAATGGCTTACTTCTCTGCACTTCATTTATTTGGAGATTGCTCCCAGGCTGGCTCCTCGCCAGCAGCCACCAAATCCAAGTCTACAGAAATCAATCTCGCACTGACTGATTAAGCCGTGTTTAGAACTAATTGCTCCTTCGTGTGTGGGGAGAATAAATTACGGGCTTTAATTTCACATCTTTAAAATGCAACTGCAGGTATGGGCCAGCCATTAACCCCTTCCTGCACGGCTGGGGAAGGGGCCCGGGGGGTGGTGGGGACACAGCTGCCCAACCAGTGCTCACCACTTTCAAGCAGAGCGAGACTTCAAGCAGACTCTCCTGGCAGGGGTAGTCTCCCTGGCCCTTCCAGCACCTCTGCTTAAGCCACAGGATGATCCCATCTCCCATCCACGATGCCGTTCGAGCAGCAGGGACAGAAGCAGAACCCGTGGTTGTCCCTGCCCTGGCAGGGCCAGGGCCACTGGCCAGCTCAGCCCCACGGCGCTGCCCCCCACCCACAGACAGTGGGGAGCTGGGGATGCCAAAGCTGGGCTGGCTGCAGTGATGCCCAGTCCCTGCTGGGCCCGTGGCAGGGGTGGGGACCCCCCCACGGCCACAGCCCCTCCCTGCCAGGTCTGCTCAGCACGGGAGGCAGGGGATGCTGCAGCCTGTGCAGCCGGGATGGAGCTGCCGTGCAGAGCACGGGGAGAGGGGCTGGGCCTTGGGGAGGGCACGGCTGGATGGGGGTGACATTCAGCATCCTCTGCTACGCCCCCCCCCCACCCCAGAGGGAGCACAGGGCACCCTGCACCCCCCGAGGCAAGGTCGGGCTGCCCGAGGGAGAGGAGAGAAGGGGAGGCTGCTGCTTCTCCTGCAGCCCCAGCTTCATTAAGAGCCAGAAGACAGCAGCAATTAAGTGCAAGGTGCAGCACACGCGGCTCTCTCCTCATTAGCACCCCGACATGCTCGGCTGGCCGCGGCTCAGGGCACACGGAGCAGGGCGGGGGGCTGCGCTGGGGCGGGCCAGGAGCTGATGAACAGCAGGCAGGCAGAGACCTGCCTCACCCACGGCCACCCCGGGCACCCAGGGCCCCGCAGCCCCCAGCCCCGCCGGCAGTGATGCACAGGTGGGGACACATCGGGGACGCCGGTGCTGGCCAGCCCCCGTGACAGCAGCTGCCTTGGCAGGGGGTGCTCTGGGGTCAGGAAAGGACGGTGCCAACCGCAGAGCCCCCACGACGCCTCTGACACTGCTCCCTGCCCTGCGCCACTTCTTAGAGCAGCCTGCACCACTGCAGGGCTGGCCGTGCCACCCTCTGTCCCCGTGTCACCCCGTCACCCCTGCCTGTCCAGCCCCTCACTGGTTACCCGGCCCCACACGGCCCAAACCCCAAACAGCACCGGGCAAGGGCATCATTCCCCAGCTCACACCCAGCCCACCACAGGGGGGACACCCAGCCCGTGCCGGGGGGACACCGCCCCAGCACTGCCCCGCAGCGCTGCCGGGGGGACAGGGATGCTCTGGGGAGCACAAGGGCGGGCTGGAGGTGCCACCAGGGCTGCAGGTGCACCGGAACCCCCTGTTCAGCCCCGGCTGGCAGCAGGGCAGGAGGAGGCTGAGCCCGTGCCAGCCCCCAGCCACCAGCTGCCGCAGGCTTTGCCAAGCTGGAAGACCCCCGTGCCACGCCGGTGCCCGTCTGGCGGGGGCTGGTCCTGCTGCGGGGCCTGAGGGGGGGCCGTGGGCACCCACAGAGCCCCTCACCCCCCCAGGAGCCCTCCTCCGGCGAGCCTCATTGTCAGGGGAACAGGCAGTGTGAAATCGGTCTGATTAGCAATTAGTCCCATTGTAAAAGGATTAGCCGGACCCATTGTTCGGGAGAGTGACTTGACTGTCAATGGGCATCTGGCAGCGATGATGATGATGATGATAATGGCGAGGCGGTGGGAGCCGGAAGCCATTTCCCGAGGCCGGACTCCCGAAATGAGCATCGACCCCCGAGATGAGCCTGGCACCCCGAAATGAGCCACCCAGGCGGGCACCGATCCCCGGGACGGGCAGCGCTGCCCGTGCCCACCCCAGCCGCGGGTCCCAGGGTGCCACCCCCGCCTTGCGGGTGCCCACGAGTGTCGGGGTGCGGGGAGTGGGGCCGAATTCCCCTCTGCGTGCCCAGAGGAGAGCAGCGTGGGGGAAAACGAGTGCAATTCGAGCAAGAAGCAGCCCTGGCCAGAGCTGGGGAGAGCACACAGGGCGCTCTTTGGATGTCCCCATCGCTGTCACAACCCCTGCACCCCTCTGCTGTCCCCAGCGCTGCCCCTGAGCTGTCACCCCTCCCTGCTGTCTGGCTTTCCAAACAAACCCACCAACCCCAGCCGCTCCCCGCACATCCCACACCCGACAGCCCTGCTCTCAGAGACCCCCGGGGGCTGCGTGTCTGTCTGTCCGTCTGTCTGTCCAGGCTGCGGGGCCATCCAGCAGAGGAGCCCGATGGTTGTTACCTGGTGGGGATTCTCACGGCGCTGACAGGAGGAAGCAGCAGCAGGGACAGGGACAGCGGCGCTAACAAGAGCTCTGCCGGCAGCACAAGGACAGCTCCAGGGGTTAATTGATGCTTATTCACTCCTTGCACATAAAAATTGCCGCTGCTGCAGGAAATATTCCAGAGGGCAGAGGCTGCCGACAGCCTCAGTGGGGCTTCATCCCTGGGGACGATGTACAGGGAGGGTGGTGGCATGGGAAAGTCAGTGGTGACACCGCCAAAGACATCATATTCACCCCAAAAATGGCTCTGCCTGGGGGCACCAGCCACCTCCTGGCACCATCCCCTGGGCACGGGCAGCCCTACTGCCTGCACTGGTGTCACCATCCTGCCCGGAGCAGCTGGAGGCTGAGCACCGGCTGGGGCCCGGCCCTGCCTGGCGGGGACAGGTGACTGGCACAGGTGGCAGTGCTGCCCACACGCCGGGGATCCAGGCACCCTGCCTACCGGTGACAGGGACGGATGGCCCGTGATGGCAGGAGTGGATGCCCGTGCTGTGCCACGGGCAGGCAGCTGTGAGACCCCAGAAATGCCGTGCCTGCAGGGGCAGCAGCCTGACCCACATCAGCCCCACACCATCCTGACCCACACCAGCCCCACACCATCCTGACCCAAATCAGCCCCACACCGTCCTGACCCACACCAGCTCTCCCTGCACGGGGGGGTGACCCCAGCAAGGGGAAGCCCACAGAGCCAGGCAGGGGTGGCTGTAAACCCAGCCCAGAGTGTCCTGGGGTCCCTCCAGCCCCACAGTGAACCCCATGGGCCTCTCTGTTGTGAGCAGTCCTGTGAGCTCCCCACGCCCCTGTGGCCCCACAGTGCCTTGCTGGGCAGGAGCAGCCTCCGGCACAGGGCTCCTGTGCAGCCCAAGCACTGCCATGCCCCACGGCTTGTCGGTGTGTTACTGCCCCATAGCAGCGCCCTCCACAGTGCCCTGTGGCCACACAGCCACCCTACAGCCAGCCCTTGGCACTGCCCCACACACAACCCCCACGGCAGCTCTCTGCCCGACCCCACAGCACCCACTCTGTGCCCCACAGCGTCTCACAGCAACCCCCCTGCACTGCTTCTTCAGCTCCTTGGTGCCCTGTGGCAGCCCACAGCCAGACCTGCACAATGCCCCACAAGCTCCCTAGGCCCCCACAATGCCCCATAACCCCCCTGACCCCTTCAATGCCCCACAAGTCCCCCAAAGCCCTCAGTGCCCCATAGACTACCCAGAACCATCAATACCCCATAAGGCCTCCAAACCCCTCAATGCCCCATAACCCTCCAGCCCTCTGCAATGCCCCACAAGCCCCCTAAATCCCTCAATGCCCCATAAACTATCCAAACCCCTGCAATGCCCCATAAGCTCCCTGACCCCTTCCATGCCCCACAAGTCCCCCAAAGCCCTCAATGCCCCATAAACTACCCAGAACCCTCAATGCCCAATAGCCCTTCAGCCCTCTGCAATACTCCATAAGCCACCCAGCCCTCTGCAACGCCCCATAAGCCCCTCCAGCCCCCCCAAAATTCCCCATAAGCCGCCCAGCCCCCTGCAATACCCCATAACCCTGCAGCCCCCTGCAGTGCCCCACGAGCCGCTCAGCCCCCCACAATGCCCCATAAGCCTCCCCGACCCCTCGCTCTGTCTCAGCCCTCCCAGCAGCAGCTGATGCCCGGGTCCCGTCTGCCACATCCCCCCGGGGAGCCGGGGCTGTCCCCCCGTCCCCGGCACGTCCTTGCCCGGGGCTGGAGCCGCGCGGTGCCTGCGGAAAGGGCACGGCAGGGGCAGGGGGAGGCTCCCGGCCCCCGCCGCGGGGGTCTCGCCGGCGGCGGCCAGCGGAGGCAGCCGCATTCGGGTCAGCGCTCCGGCTGAGCAGAGCGGGGCTGACGTGCTGCTAATTGAACCAAATGCCCATTAGAGGCGCGAGGGGCCGCGGCCGCCCGGCCCCGGCGCAGGTGGCAGACACGCGAGGAGCCCGGGGCGGCACGGCCGGAGCGTCCCCGCCTTCCCCTCCGCGCTCCGACAGCTCATTAGGGAGCGCTAATCACCCCCGAGGAGTGCGCAGAGCCCACGGACAGCTGGGGCTGGCGGGGTCCCCGTGCTGCAGGCTGAAGCCTTCCCTGAACGTCCGCCCGGCCCCTCTCTGTGCCACCCCCCTCGGGGCCCGGGCGGGGGTCCAGCCTGGCCTCTGTGGGGCACAGGGATCCGCCGTGCCCTGCGGCTCCGGACAAGCTCCGTACCGTGGAATGCGGGAGTGGGCATCCCACGTCACGGGGCCGGGCTGTGCCACCTGCTGCCCGCGTCCCTCTGCCATTCCCGGCGCCGGGGGACGGCGTGTCCCAGACCAGCCTATCCTGGAGGAGAAGGTCCGGGTAGGAAAGCACCACCCTGCCCCTCTGCCGGGACTGGCCAGCCCCATCCCGACCCCAAATCCAGACAGGGCCCGGCTGTGGCTGCCTGGGCTCCAGGCTGGTGTCAGAACCACTGTGGCTGCTGTGGAGCTGGATGGGGTGGTGCCCATTCCCTGCCTGGCCCTGAGCTGGTCCTGGCCAATCTCCACCACACATCTTGGTGGTTCTCGGTGAGTCTGACGCCACTGAAGACCCAGTGCAGCCCCCAACGCACCCCCCGGTGCAGCCCCCAGTGCAGCCCCCTGCAGCCACTGGCACGGAGCTGCCCCCCAGCCCCGCTGTGCACTTGGCAGCTGAGGTTGTCCCACAGCTGCCCCAGTGCCTCCCTTCCCCTGCTGACCACCAGCAGTTCCCAAACTCCCCAGAGACGTGGCTGGCACCAATCAAACCACCCACAGCCCCCCACGCCCCCCAGCAGCCCCCCGTGCCCAGCACTGGCTCCTTGCCCAGGGACACCAGGGCACTCCCCGTGCCCCAGCCTGGCACAGAGTCCAGGGGGACACCCCACGGGGTGGGGGGCTTGAATCAGCACCCAGGGGTGAGACCCCCTGCACCCCCCCAGCCAGGAGGGAGCTGGCAGAGGGCACGCTGGCCTCGTGGGAACACTCCTCGTGCCCAGACTGTTGCCAGAGTGCCAGCGTGTGTGTGGCAGAGGTGGCGCACACGGCCCAGCATCCCTCTCCCAGCCCTGGGACTGTCGCTGTTGCCATGGCAGCCGCTTTATTTTAGCCAGCTGCCGTCACTCCGTGTCCCCTTCAAACCCAGAAGCATCCTCCCTGCCCTGGGGAGAGCCCAGGAGCGCCTGCAGGGCCCATCCCTTGTGGAGTGGCTTTCCCCTGCGGCCAGAGGGGACAGACACAGCACCAGCAGCTTTTCGGTGCTCAGTGGGGCTCACACCAGCTCGGCCACCAGGTCCCACTGAGGTGGCTCAGGGGATGGGTCAGAGAACCACAGAATCTCCCAAGCTGGGAGGGACCCACCAAGACCATCCAGTCCAGCTCCTGGCCCTGCACAGACATCCCAGCAATCCCAGCCGGTGCCTGAGAGCGTTGTCCAAAGGCTGCCAGACCTCTGGGACACCACAGCCCAGGGGGAAGAGGATGGATGGATGGATGGATGGATGGATGGATGGATGGATGGATGGATGGATGGATGGAGGGATGGATGGATGGATGGATGGATGGATGGATGGAGGGATGGATGGATGGATGGATGGATGGATGGATGGATGGATGGATGGATGGATGGAGACAGAATTAGGATGGGTATTCAGTGATTTCAGTGCTGGGGGAACACCTGCACGGTCAGTCCAGCCACCACAGCCTGCACAAAGACACCCTTGGGCTTCTCCTGATGGGGCCAGAACAGCCCCCAACCCGGCCTGGCTGTGCTGGGGCTCTGTGTGACACCCTCTCCCTCAGCCACAGCAGCTCCCAAGCTGGTTGAGGACAGGAGGGGCCAGAAGAGCTGGTCCCAGCACAGCCTCACACCATCACCCCCCAGTCTGCCCCAAGCCCTGTCCTGCCCCACGACCCCGAGGGGCTGTGCTGCCCACCCCCGAAGGGGCAGGAGAGGAGCCCGGGGGTGATGAGGAAGGCAGTGATCCATCCCTGTGCACCCTTGTGCAGAATTACACCTCTGCCAGTCCCCCAGCACCCCTCGTGCCCCACGTGCTCCCCAGCGGGCTCGTTAGATCAGTGCAGGTCTGTGGATAACGAGCAGGCACACGCTCCCCTCTGGGGACACGGGCAGGGCTGGGGAGCTGGGGACCCCCCTGTGGGACTGGGGGGTGTTTTGGGAGAGCCCAGCCTTCCCTGCCAGGGGGCAGGAGCCTCACGGAGCTGTGGGCACACAGGGCCCAGCTGCAGCTCGCTCTGGCACCAGGAACCTCTCAGGGCCACGGCCCCAGGGCCACGGTGATGGGCTGGCCCCACAGCCTCCCTGGCTATGGCACCCTGCCTGCAGGGACAGCCAGGACCCCTGGCCACCTCCTGTCCTGTGTCCCTGCCCTGGAATGCTGCCAGGGCAAGGGGCTTAGGGGGCAGCTGAGCTGGTCGTTGCCCATCTCCGTGACCCTGGCATGGGCTCCTGCTCACCCCCAGAGCCGGAGGCAGCTGAGCCACCTGCCCCGGGCAGCTGGCCAGGGGACCTTGTAGTGCCACAGGGCACAGCAGTGCCCTGGGGACATGTGCTAGCTCCCACTGCCCACCCAGCTCTCAGCCAGCCCCACGGGGATGCTGAGGGGGGCTGTGGGGCAGGGGGTGCTGAGCAAGGGTCGGACTGTGCCCTTCCCTTCGCAGCAGGAGCTCCAGTCCCAGCAGCCCAGCTCGCCTGAGGTGCCACCGCAGCTCTGCAAGGTGCTCACATCCACCTAAGGGACATCAGCCCCCGCCTTTGGGGACAAAAGCCACCCTCAGCACTCCCAGACACCCCCCAGCAGGTGAAGCCAGGTGAGGTGCCTTGGGAAGACCCTCTCCACCAGCACTCGCTTACCCCGTAACGCTCTAATGACACCCCAGAGCTGGCCACCAAAATAGCTGCAGTAAATCACCCGGAGCTGCCACGTAATTTTTGCATGAAATTACAGGATTTTTTTCCCCTGGGTTCAATTTCCTCCACACCAAGTTCTCACCGCCGCCAAATCATTAAAGCAGCCGCGCTCCCTTTTCCTCGGGTGCCACTTCATCTCCCCGCTGGCTGTCCCCTCCCCTGCTGCTGGGGCTGGGGCTGCCTGGGGACAGCGGGTGCCCCAGTGCTCCCAGGCAGTCCTGTCTGTCCCCAAACTGGGAGAACCCAGAGCTGCTCCCAGCCCGAGGCAAGGCACATCAAATCCTGCCAGGGAGACCCCAGGGAGACCCAGCAGCCACCGGGGATGCAGGAGGTGCCCCAAGAAGGATGCCGAGCCCCCGTGGGGGGGTCCCACCCCAGCAGGCAGAGGAGCTGGCTGTCGCCACGAGGGAAACCGCCCACCTGCTCCTCAGGGCCGGCGGGAGGAAGGGGGAAGCGGCAGGGCTCAGCCTGCGCCGTCCCGTGGCACAGACACCCGCGGGAGGCGGCCCTGCTGTGCGGTCACCCGGCTACCTGGGAGGGACACAGCCACGTGTCACCCTGGTGTCACCGTCCTGTCAGAGACACTGAGCACCGCAGCCCGCCCCCCCCCCCGAGCTGAGCTGAGCAGGAGAGCCGGGGCGGTGAGCCCAGCCCCATCCTCCCGTGTCTGTTCCATGCAGGCTGGCCTGGTTTCCAGCCTGGCAGCTGCCTCCGAGCTGGGCTGCTCCCAGCGGGGCGGGGAGGGCTGGGCAGGGAGCCAGGCACCGGGGCACACGTGTTCCCCCCGTGTCCTCCCCGTGTTCCCCTCGTGTTCCTCCCATATTCCCACTGTGTCCCCCCATCTTCCCTTCGTGTGCCCTCCATGTGTCCCTGTGTTCCCCGTTTTCCCCCGTTTTCCCCGTTCCCACCGTGTCCCCCCGTGTTCTCTCCATGTTCCCCACCATGTTCCCCTATCTTCCCTTTGTGTCCCCTCCGTGTCCCCCCCATGTCCCCCTCATGTTCCCCCCTGTCCCCTCCATGTCCCCTCTGTGTTTGCCCCGTGTCCCCAGGGCCTCTCTCTGCCCCAGGGGTTCCCCGCCTGCCCCACATCCCCACCCCTGTGGAGCAGCCCCGCAGGGGTGCCCCGGCTCCCTCCGTGCTGTGCCCTCCAGCCACGGGCCGTTCAGGGGGCCATGGGGCAAAGCCAAGGCCTCCCCAACACTCTGTGTCCCACCAGGGCTCCCACGGGACTGTGCTGGCTGCTGCAGCAGGGACAGGCTCCCCGTGCCCTCAGGGCAGCTCCTGCAGGTGAGGAGCATGGAGAGATGCCTTTGGCTGCTCAGATAGAGAATTCCAGAATGGTTTGGGGTTGGAAGGGACCTGAAAGCTCATCCTGTCCCACCCCCTGCCATGGCAGGGACACCTCCCACTGTCCCCCCAGGCTGCTCCAAGCCCCATCCAGCCTGGTCTTGGACACTGCCAGGGATCCAGGGACAGCCACAGCTGCTCTGGGCACCCTGTGCCAGGGCCTGCCCACCCTCCCAAGGAGGAATTTCTTCCTGCAACAGATTTCATCCCACCACCAGCAAGCACAGTTGGCAAAGGCTTGGGATAACTCAGGGCTCTGTGGGGGATGGGGACAAGAGGGGTGGCCAAGACAGCAAAGGACATCCCCACCACCAAACGCCCTTGGCTGAGAGATTCTTCGTGGAACAGTTTAATTCCAAAAAAAATTTAAAAAAAAAAAAATCCCAGTTGCTCAAGCAAACGAATGTTTGTACCAGTTTGGAGGTTTCAGGCCCAGAGGGTGGAGCAGGGGAGGGTTCAGTGATGCCTCTAAGGGAGAAAATCCTCACCACGGGGACCTGCTGTGCAGAAACGTGGCAAGAAGCACTATTTCAAAAAACATCTCTGAAAATAAGGAGCAGTTTCCCTCCGATGGTGGGGCCGAGTCCATCTGGTCAAGCCCCCGGCACCCCGGCAGGCTCTGGGCTGTCCCTGCTGTCCCCAAGCTGCTGTTCAGAGCTCACAGCCCAGCCCAGGGCAGCACGCACCTCCTCTGAGTGGGACTGCACAGCCCCAGCGCCAGCCAGCCCTGGAGCCAGAGCCTCCCATGCCAGCTCACTCTGAAACCCTCCAGAAGCCTCCAAACCATCCCTGGCAGTGTCCAAGGCCAGGCTGGACAGGGCTTGGAGCACCCTGGGACAGTGGGAGGTGTCCCTGCCCTGGGACTGGATGGGCTTTGAGGTCCCTTCAAACCCAAACCGTGATTCTGTGAAAACCCCACGTAACTCCCTTTTTTCCACTTTCACATTGATTTTTTGCACTTGTGCACAGGAGGAGGATGAGGGCAGGAGCCCCATCATGTCCCCAGCACAGCCCACCTGGCACAGGCAGGGTCCAGCTGCTGCAGGGAGTGGAGACCCCCAGGGTCACCCCCTTGGCAGAGGGGCAAACGCTCCCCAGCTGGAGCTGGCAAGGGACAGTGACAAGGGGCAGTGGCAGGAGCTGTCACCGGTGTCACCACGTCCCTGCATGGCCAGAAACGCAGCGGGCAGTGGCCTCATGCTGCTGCCCTTCCTGGCCTGGGCCCGCCCAAAGGTCCTGACCCACGTGCCACAGCCCCACAGCCAGAGATGCTGTCACAGCTGAGATGCCCCCGCGGGCAGCACGGGGGTCTGAGGGACATCAGACACCCCAGAGCAGCCCCTGGGAAGCCGTGCTGTCCCCTGGGTCCCTCTGCTTGCCGGGCCCTCCCAGACAGAGGCTCAGCTGCCTCCCACCCACACAGACCCTGGGGTGAGACGTGTGGGATGAGCCTTTTGTGTCACTCACTCTGTGCCCGGGGCCGCTCTGTGCGTCCCCAGCCTCACACAGACCCCGCTGGGAGAGGCAGCGACACACGGGGAGGGGTCCAGAGACCCCCCCAGCCATCAGCCCACGTCACACAGCCCGCGCTTCTCGGAGCCCCCCCGGCGCACCAGCCAAAGTCACACAAGTGGAGCAAGGTCACCGCAAAGCCCCGGGGATGTTGCTGAAGCTGCAGCCCCGTGGGAAGGAGGGATGCTGAGTCCCACCCCTCAGCCCGGGGCCGCTGCACACACGGGGAACGGAGACGGGGAGGGGGTGGTGGCAGGGAGGGACACGGTGCTGCAGGAGCCAGCCCTGCCTTGGTCACCTGCTGTTCCCCCCAGGCCAGCCCAGGCCCCTGCAGACACCCACCCCTCCCACCCACGGAGGGGGTGATGGCACCCTGGGGTGCCCTGGGGGTCCCCCCTGGGATGCTCTATGGGGTCACTGGCACGGCAGGAGGGGTGAGGGGCTCACAGCTGGGGTGGCTCCTGGCTAGGGTCCGGGGGGTGAAGAGGGATGGGGAGCCCATCCCTGCTGTGCCCCGGGGTGGCAGCCACAGCTCCGGGGGGTTCTCAGCCCCCCGCTGGGTGCTGGGCATGAGCCAAAGGCAAAGGTGTGGCGGGGGACACGCCAAAACCATCCCAGGGGGCTGAAAGAACAGCCCGTGACCCTGCTCCAGCCCCGGGGGGTCACAGCCCTGCCCGGGGTGTCCCCAGCCTGCAGTGGGGTGTCACACGCTGCTGCAGTCACACCCTCGTGGCACAGTGCCCACCACCCTGCACAGGGACACCGACAGTCACGGCCCCCAGCCCCCCTCCCGTGTCCCCTGCCCCCCTGCTGGCTCAGCTGACCCCTTTTGTTCATTGCTCTGCACCTGCTGATGGCAGACACCCCCAGCTCCGGGCTGGGGTCCCAGCAGCCTGTGCCTACAGCACAGGGAGCCAGCAGGAGCAGGAGGGGAGGAGGAGGAGGAGGAGGAGGAGGTGGAGGAGGGGGGGAGGCTTCCCTCATGCTCAGCAGCTGCCCAAGGGTGGGCTTGAAGCCCCCCTGTGCCCCAGAATGTGCAGGGCCTTGTGCCAGGGATAAAACCCTTCCAGGCAGGAGATTCGCACACCCCGATGCCCCCCCAGGCACTGCCAGCAGCCTCCAGGCACCCACTGAGCACAGATCCCTGTGGCTGAGCCCACGGTGTCACCTCACGGATCTTTGGTGTCACCCCACAGATCTCCGTTGTCACCTGGACTTTTGGTATCACCCCACAGACCCCTGATACCACCCCATAGACCCCAGGTATCACTACAGAGACCCCTGACATCACCCCAAAGACCCCTGATATCACCACACAGACTCCTGGTATCACCCCACAGACCCCTGGTATCACCGACAAACTCATTCACGCTCGTGGGGTTGAGCCCTGTGAGCCCAGCCCCACTGATGGGTGGGAAAAGCGGGACCCCCGGGACATCCCCTGCCCCAGGATGGGGTGGCTGGATCCCCTCGGTGCTGGCAGTGGTGGTGGTGCTCCCAAGGGGGTCTGTGCAGGATGGGCTGGCTGCCAGCAGGGCCGTGGCTCCCCAGAACCATCCCAGAGGAGCTCAGCTCAGCTCCCAGCGCAGCACACGGGGCACAGCCCAGGATCCACGGGGGAATCCTGGCCAGCGCCGCGCTGCAGGCTCCAATTTCATCCAAACACATTCCCTGGGCAGGGCTGAGCTGCCGCCTCGGCAGGGGAATTTCCTGGCTCTGCAGCCACTGCTGGAGAGAGCACTTGGAACTGCCCATCCTGGGAGGCTCCCAGCATCCCCTGCCCGGGATCTGATGCTGCAGGGCTCAGGGGGTGTCTGGTCCCCCCAGGATGTGCACGGACAGCGGGGGACACGCCACTTGGAGTGTGACAGGGCAAAGCTGTTCACAGAGCACGGGGGACACTCACCCCTGGATGGGCTCATGGCGTGAAGGGCGTCATCAGCTGCAGGCAAACACCCCAACTGCACTGGGGCGCTTAACCCACCTCACCAATGCCCTCCTGCCACGACCAGGTACCCCGAGGTAAGTCCAGGATTGACCAGCTGTCCTGGACACTTGCCAGCATCCCCTGGCTCCTCTTCCCTTGGGAACACTGACTGCCCACAAACCCTGACACTGCCCCCAGCCCTGTGTGCAAGCCGTGTCCCCAGGCCTTGCTTTTCCTCCCACCCCGAGCTGCCCGTGGCTCCCACACTCGGCAGACCCACGAGGCACCTGCAGGGAACAGAGTGGGCTCTGTTGACAGCTCCCCCAAATCTGCCAGGCTCGTGCCTCATCCTTCCATCCCTGCCTTAGAGAGAGCAGCTCTGGGACTTGTCAGCCTGTCCCCCACCAGCCGAGGCCACCACGGGCCCCCACACCAGCACGGAGCTGTCAGGTGGCGAGTGGCTGGGCACAGCAGAAGGCAGCTGGGGACCCCCAGTACCTGCCTGCCAGAGCTCCCGGATGCTGGGTTACCCGGGCAACAGGGATGACATCGCAGGGGATGCAGGGAAACTCTGCCCGAGGTGTGCGGGATGCCATCGCCGTTGCCAGGGAAACAGCAGGCGACATCCCGCAGGTAAGGTGGGTGCTGGGGTGGGGGCAGCGCAGCCCAGTTTCAGCCCAGCAGGGGTTGGTGCCCTGTGGCACGTACCCTGGGGTTGGCTCTCCCAGTGCCATCCCCCCGGGGCACTGGTGAGGCCATGAGGAGGGGACTTTCCCCTTGGGGACATTGCCACCCCACCTGGGGCTGCTCTGCTGGGCCGGTGGAGCAGGGACAGAGAAGCCACTGCACGCCAGCTCTGGCTGGGCACTCTGCTCCCTGGGTCTCCACAAAACAGCACCCAGGGACACGCTCCCCTGCCTGCAGCTCCCCCCCCCCCCCCCATCCCATGGAGGAGGGGAACCTTTGCATCCCTGTGCCACCTTCAGCTCAATCCCAGCCTCTGCTTTTCCCTCCCAGGGCTCAGG
Source organism: Chamaea fasciata (assembly GCF_029207755.1). Classification (NCBI taxonomy): domain Eukaryota; kingdom Metazoa; phylum Chordata; class Aves; order Passeriformes; family Sylviidae; genus Chamaea; species Chamaea fasciata. The sequence goes on along the minus strand of NW_027094111.1, from coordinate 4,830,539 downwards.
AACACCAGGAACGCTTCAGGATTCTTCCCAGTGTCGCAAACTCTACCACCGGGGATGCACCATCACCCCGGGCAGGGTGTCCCCCCACCCGTGAGCGCTGTTTGATCGCACAGGGTGGCAGGAAAGCCACAGCCACGTCCCCTGCAGCCATCCCTGGGTTGCACCTGCACCGCCTGAGGCGGGACACAGGGATGCTTCCCACGGGCAGGCAGCGGGATGCAGGAATGCTGGCAGACCAGGCACAAACCCCGCAGGACCAGGGGTAGAAGCAACCCAGGGGGGCTGCTGGGGCGGTGTGGGGCAGCCTCTGCCCCCCAAGCACGGCTCTGGAAGGACTCAGCCAGCACAGCCAGCCCGAGGAGGAGGAGGAGGAGGGGAAGCAGGCAGCCTCCCTGGGGAGGCAGCGGGATCCCTGTAGGCTGCTGCAAAGCAACAGGAACACAACAACCCCCTCCCGCCCGCCTTGGGGGAGTTTGCCACCCGAGGCGGAGCCGTTTTTTCACCTGTAATGGCAAAAATTACATCAGCCAGAGCTGCCGAGGCAGCCGGTCCCGGTGCAGCTCGAGGGAGGATCCGGATCCACGCCGCGGTGCCACGGCCCCACGGGGCCACTCAGCCCGGAGCAGTGGGAGCAAGCTCCCTCCTGCAGCGAGGAGGAAGTGCAGATGCTCTGGGCCGGGCCCTGCAGCACCCTCAGGACTGTTTTTGATCGCTGACGGCTCTCTGGAGCAAGAGCCCCCAGTAAAGCTGTCCCCTACAAACCGGCAGCGATGCCTTGGGCTGTGGGTTCAGCCATCACCGTGGCAGGAGCTCACGGCCCCACAGGACCTTCCCCAGGTCCACACCGCCACTGGGGGTTTGTGTGTCAGTCAGAGGAATCAGACGCTTGGAAATTAAACTACCGAAAAGAGGTGTCTGGGTGGGAGGGTGTCACAAAATGCCCCAAAACGGGCAGAGGGAACCAGAGCACCGGAACAAACCAGCTCTGGACTGCAGTGACAGTGCCCTGAACTTGCACCCAGGGGCTTGAACCCATCCACAGCCCCCCTGGATGTTAATTTTAGGGTGTTCCTGTGAGGTGGGGGCTGCAGCAGGGCTGGGGCGGGTGCCAGGATGGCAAGGAGCGAGGAGGAGGTGTTGGAAGCAACGGGAAGTCACACATCCCCGCAGGAAAGCTGCACGATTCTTTCCCCCTGGAAGCCCATCCTGAGGGGTCTGAGCACACCGGGGCTCACACCTCTGGGGGTCCCCAGGCTGTGGGTACAACACCCTGCCCGAGGGTCTCCCCGCAGAGCTGGGGGCGACAGGACACCCCATGCCGGGGATGCCCGGGGCTCCTGGCAGCCCTTCCCAGGCCACCCCCCGCCCGCGGGGCCCCCCGGCCGCCCCCCACCCGCCGCCGGAGCTTCGTGACACGGAGCTGTAATTGAATTATCCTGAATTAGCCGCTGCTGCCCGGGCAGCGCCGCCTGCAAACCATCCTCGAATTCCTGGGCACGGCGCCCGCTCGCTGTCTGCCCGCCCGGCCCCCGGGGGATGGGGCGGCCCCGGGGGTCCCGGGAGGCTCGGGGGGCTCGGGGGGCAGCGCTGCTGCTGCTGCTGCCGCCGCCGAGCGCCCCGTGGCTGTTCCCCGGGGCAGCTGCGCCCGAGCCAGCCCGTGCCTGCGCCAGCTTCCTCCGCTACAGAATGTACCGAGGCCGCGGCGGCCGCGGCCAGGGACACGATGTGCCGCTCCCCGCTCCAGGGCCTGTTTTTCCTGGCCGGGCTCCTGCTCCGCTGGCGGCCGCGCTCTGTCACTCAATGCGGCTTTTGTTCGCTCCCCGCTCGCCTCCCTTCACACCTCCATCCCGCCCCTGCAGCCCTCCCGGAGCCCTCGGGACCCCGCCGTGACCGTCCCCAGCCCTGGCTGTCCCCGGCTCTGACCGTCCCCTGGCCTCTCCTGCGGCTCCGCCAGCGCCTCCGTGGGATTTTCCCCTCCCCACCAGCGGACACGGCTGCTGGCAGCGCCCTCCGAACCCCTCCTGAGCTGCCAGATGCCAAACCCCAGGAGGGGGGAGGTCACTGTCCCCCTGGTGCTGCCCTCAGGGCCACTGTCCCCCTTGTCCTGCCCACAGGGTCACTGTCGCCCTGGTCCTGCCCCCAGCCCCATCCTGCTCTGGGCACAGGCTGGCAGCCTGTGCAGATGGTCCATCCCTAACTGGCCTGTGGGTGGTATGGGGGTGCCAGGGGGATGTCCCCCCATGGTGCCAGCCCCGTCAGTGATGCTGTCCCAGCTGTACAGCACTGCTGCCCTGCCAGGAGCCTCGGGGACCCACAGGCACAGGGTGACACCCATCCACGGTGGGGATCTGGGGAGATGGAGCTGCCCACGCGGGAGAGCTGAGCACAGCCTTCAATCCTGACACCCAGAGGAAAACGGGAATTTTCCACTTAACTGCCAGAGGGCAGGGAGAGATGGGATATCGGGGAGGAAATCCTCCCTGGGAGGGTGGGCAGGCCCTGGCACAGGTGCCCAGAGCAGCTGTGGCTGCCCCTGGATCCCTGGCAGTGTCCAAGGCCAGTGGACAGGGCTTGGAGCAGCCTGGGACAGTGGGAGGTGTCCCTGCTCGTGGCAGGGGATGGGACAGGATGAGCTTTAAGGTTCCTTCCAGCCCAAACCAGTCTGGGATTCTGTGGTTTGAGGTCCAGTACAGAAGCTGATTTCAGCTTCCCAATCTTTAAACATTTCCTCTGGTAACAGCAAAGGAGTCTCTATGATCCCAAACCACCAGTATCCCATTTAACCCACAGGATTTGCCTCCTGCCTGCCCTTCTCCTGCCTTCCCCTCCCAGCCACTTGACCACCTGAGTCCCCTGACCCAGCAGGTCTGGCTGCCCAGTAGGATCTGCCCACGGAGCACTGGGGCAGCCGGCCTTGGGGCTGGGACCCCCCAGATCAGCAGTCCCGGGGAGACACCAACGATACAAACCCTCCCACCACCACCACCAGAAACCCTGGCATCTTGGGAGCCACCTGGCAACGCTCCCTCCATCCCTGCCCACGGCCTGAGAACAGCCAAACCTCCTCCATCCCTGAATCCCTCCATCCCCGAATCCCTTCACTCCCCATGCCTCCATCCCTCTGTCCTCCATCCCTCCCCACAGCCCAGGAACAGCCAAACCCTCTCCCACTCCCTGCACCCCGTGGATTAAGCCTGGTGGCATCACTCCTGTATTCCCAAGCCCCTCTATTTCCCCCCCTCCCATCATTTTTTTGCGGCTGCTCTCTTCCCTGGCAGCGGGAGGGGAGAGGGGGGGTCTCCCCTGCATCCGTCTGGCAGCTCAGCCCCTGTCGCCACGGGGGCATTAGCACCAGAGCTGCAGGGAGCTCCCCGGGGAGAAGTAAGTGGATCAAAGGGTTTTAGCAGCAGACGGCTCCCAGACAAATCTGGATCGTCTTCAAGGCAGCCACTTGCGGCTACAAATGCACTTTCTGCCTGCGGCTCCCCCAGCCAAAAGTTTCACACCGGCTTTAGTGCGTTTAACCCCTCGCTGCTCCCGACCCCGCAGCCAGATCCCGGCTGCATGGGGAGGCTTGACCCACCCTGGAGCGAGTCCAGCCCTGCAGGAAGAGCTGCATTTATGCACAGACCCCCGAAAAGACGGGGTGTCCTGAGCCAGGCAGCGAAATCAGCTCTGTCCCCCTTCCCCGGCACGGTGACAAGGGGGACACTGGGCCACAGGGCTGGGGCAGCAGCAGGGCAGTGGTCCTGGGGCTACCTGCCCCTCCATCCCCGTGTCACCCCCAACCCCTGGCAGCTGATTGAAGGTGACAAAGCCCCCGTGTGTCCCACCCCCCTGCCCGGCCAGCCCCTTGTGCAACCCCCCCCGATGTCCCCACCCACAGCACCCCCAAAGGCGATGCTGGGGGGCAGCTGGGGGCAGCAGGGCAGGGAGAGGCTCTGCTGGAACCTGCTGCCATGAATTCTTCAGGGCACGGGGATAACGGCTGGAGCCGCCGGTTCTGCTCACTGTCCACACCAGGAGCAGGATTTGAGCTGTGGGGAGGGCTGGGGACAGGGAGGGGGGTCCCACTGTCTCGCCGGGGCTGTGTCACCATGGGGGTGGCCTCAGTGAGGCAGGAGGGGACCCCAGGCACCTGTCCCCTGCTGAGGAGCCACCTCAGCACCTTGGCTGGGGGGGTCCTGCCCCAGACCCCTGCAGCTGGGACCTTGCTGGTTAAACTGGGAGCCTTGGGGAGCCAGACTGGCCCCTCTGCAAGCAGCCACCTCCCAGCCCTGCACCCCACTCTGCACAGTCCATACCCCAAATCTCCAGCCCTGCACCACACAGCCCTGCACCCCACATCTCCCCACCTCACTGCCCAATCCCCAGCCGTAGGCTCATCATCCCCTGAGACCCTCACGGGCAGAGAGGTGTCCCTGACCTCGGGGACAGGCACAGAGGGACCTGCCCAGACCCCACCGAGCATCCTGGTGGTAACCCCATGTCCCCCCATACTGGGTCCCCCCTCAAAGCCCCGCAGTCAGTGACAGTCCCACCACTGGCACGGGGGCCTGGCAGGAGCCTCCCGTTCCTTGGCTGGTGCACTCAGGCTCCAGGAGGGAGGGAAAACAGGAGAGGGCCAGCCAAAAAACCTGCCCGGGGGGTGAGCGGATCCTGCCGGGATCCCAGAACTGCCTGGCCTGGAATGGGCAGCGGGAAATCTCAGCCAGGAAGTCCTGGCACGTGGGAGGACACCTGAGAACATGATGCTGGGAATCCGGGAATCCTCACCCCATTGCAGCACAGACCAGCACTGCACCCCCAGAGCGGTCTGGGATCCATCCCAACTATTGCTGCTGCTGTGCCATGGGGCCAGGGGGTCAGGGGTTCCCCCCAGTGACACCCCATAACCCACAGAGCACAGAGGGGCTGGGAGGCAGAGCCAAGCACATCAGGACTTGTGGGAACTGGCACAAAATCCCAGCAGAAGAGAGTGTCCCAGTGCTCACAGTGCACTGGGCTGACTGGGAACCCCCGAGGGACAGGGAGCAGTGCCCCAGTCTTGACTCCAAGGCGTGGAGCTCTCCAAGGGGCAGATGTGTGGGGCAGAGGCAGTGGGTGCAGGTTTGGGATTCCCAGCAAGCACAGGGGGTTTTCTCTGTGTGTGGGTTCAGGGTGTGGGGTGCAGGATGGCACGAAGTGCATGTGGGAGGGAGTGCTGCAGGTGGGGTGCAGGCTGCAGGGTTGGGGGGCAGGATGCAGGGAAGAGTGTGCAGGGTTGGGGGGCAGGATGCAGGGAAGAGCATGCAGGGTTGGGGGGCAGGATGCAGGGAAGAGTGTGCAGGGTTTGGGGGGCAGAGATCGGAGAGCACAATGCGTGCTGAAGGGAGGAGAGTGCAGTTCTGGGGTGCACAAGTGCGGGCTTTGGGGAGCAGAGTGAGGCGTGCACATGCAGGATAGCGAGTGCAGATTTTGGGGAGCAGAGTGAGGGGTGCCAGGTGCAGTTTTTGGGGTGCAGGGTGCTGGCCTGGCACGGCACAGCCCTGCAGGGAACTTCATGCCAACGACGCAGCCCCTGCGTGCCTGGGGCCGACATTCCTGCCGCTCCCAGCTATGCCCCCCACACCCCACAGCCCACACCCCACCCTCCTGCTCCCCCGGTGCCGCAGGGCCGTGGGTGCCCAGGCCTGCCCTGCCATGCCCAGGCAGGCTGTGGTGCCCTGCCAGCCCCGCTGCTGCCTGCCAGGCCTGGCACAGCTCCCCACTGCCGCTGCACCCGCCCCAGGCACGTCTCCAGCTGCCTGGCACCGTGTGCCCAGCCCCTGCCCCATCCCACCTGCCTCATCTCACCTTCCTGGCACCGTGTGCCCAGCCCCTGCCCCATCCCACCTGCCTCATCTCACCTTCCTGGCACCGTGTGCCCAGCCCCTGCCCCATCCCACCTGCCTCATCTCACCTTCCTGGCACCGTGTGCCCAGCCCCTGCCCCATCCCACCTGCCTCATCTCACCTTCCTGGCACCGTGTGCCCAGCCCCTGCCCCATCCCACCTGCCCCATCTGACCTTCCTGGCACCATGTCCCCAGCCCCTGCCCTATCCCCTCTGCCTGGCACTGTGTCCCCTGCCCCATCTGACCTGCCTGGCACCGTGTCCCCAGCCCCTGCCCCATCCCCCCTGCCTGGCCCTGCTCCCCAGGGCTGCCCGTGGGGCTGTGCCCAGCTCTACTGCAGGTGGCTGCCAGAACATGAAGCACAATGGGCACAACCAGGAGGACACGGTGGGTCCCAGGGCTTGGGTGGGCACGGGGTGGTCCCCACACATGGGCAGAGGGTTGGGCGTCCCCAGGCAAAGGGGGAACTCGGCATCCTCCATCCCTCTGGCTGGTGCCCGCAGTGCTGGGGACACGCTGCCACAGGCGTGAGCCGCCGTCCTGTTCCTCCTGTTTTCCTTAAAAACATGAAATCCATCGGGAAGCAGAGCTACCCCCCAGTCCCACAGTCAGCTCCTGCCTTTCACCTGTGAACTCCACTGCCACACACACCTTCACCACCCGGCACCAACCCAGCAGGACTCGAAATTCATCCCTGAGACAGAACAGAGCCGATTTTAACAACCAGCACCATCACTGCGTTACACCTCGGCAAGGGTGTGAGCAGAAACTCTGAAAAAGAGATTCCTTGTCTTGGCTTTTTTGTTTTCCCTCCAGCTTACAGGTAATAGCCAGGAATGGGCAAACCCTCTTTTAATGGACTCTTAATAATGCTGTAATTTCCCTTTGCACGGAAAGTTTTCCAAACAGTCAAAGATTCAAAACAAAGCAATGATTGTTCCTATTAGCATTAAATTCTACTCTGGGAGAGAGAATAAATCAAGCAAGGGGATTCAATTCAAAACAGAACTATAAAAAATCCAATAATGATTTTTTAATATTAATAAGAAAAATATATTGTTATGCACCCTTAGCATTTAAACTTCTAATCCAATCAGCGCAAAGTGCAGAGATAAATCACAGCCACGGAGGAGAAGGGAACAACCATCAAGCAGGCAGCAATAAAATGCTGTCTTACATCCCTGGGACAGGCATAGGTTTGACAGTCTCGAAAAAAAAAGCCAAAATTTATAAGTCTGTCGCTCCGTGAGCTTGTGAATCCTTCCCCCCGCATCCCACACACACATTGCACCTGGGGCAGGGAGAGGAGGGGGGCTCTGGCCAGGATGCAGGGAGGAGATGATGGGGCTGGTGTGTCCTGGCTGCCCGGACCTAGTGGTGTGGCTGGGCAGAGACGGGCGGAGACGGGCACTCGCCCATCTTCATCCTGCTGGAAAAACCACTCCCAGCAGCCAGCAGAGCTCCAGCCGGCTGTGCCGTGGGATGGGACGGCGCCCAGTGCCCTGACACCACCGCAGGAAGCAGCCACTGCTAAAGGAGGTCACAGCAGGGTCCTAAGCAGGGTCCTAAGCACGGTCGCAATCCCGGTCTCCCTGGCTCTCCCGCTGGATGTTTCCAACCCCGCACTATCAAATACATCCAGCAGCCCCCGGGCAGGCTCCGGGGATGCTCCGAACCTCACCGTGCCATGGTGAGGCACTCCCGCAGCACTCACAGGTGCCGGTATGGAGCCATCGATGTCCCCACACGCCCCATTCCCCATCGCTGCGCGGGGATGCCGGGCAGCCCTCCCCATCTCCTGGCACTGCACAAAGAGCTTGTGGCCGTGTCCGTCCCGGAGCCGGGAGATGCCCCCGGCTCCGGCAGGGTCACAGTCCGGGAATGACCTGGCCGGGCTGCCCAGGGCTCCCGCCGTGCCAGGCTCCCCGCGGCCGTGCCGTGCCATCCCCGCCGAACTCATTATGGATAATGGCACCACAATTCACCCCGCCGCAGCCGGGCTCTGCTCCCTGATTTATCGGCTCCGGCCGCCGCCGCGCTGCCACAGGGGCCGGCAGCGAGCCGGGACGAGCGACGAAATGCCACGAAAGGCGTTCTGAAAGCCTCAGCTCCCCCTGGATTCCCCCAAACCCCGAAGCTCAGCGCTGCTGCCGAAAGCAGCGACGTGCGAGGGGAGGGAAATGCCGAGGCGGCAGCGGGGAAGCAGCGCGGCACCTGCAGCTGGCGGCCCCAGCCATGCGACAGCCGAGGACAAAAGCCATCTCAGCCATGCAGGGAGTTCCCGGCCGTCTGGCAAACTGCTGACGCCACCAACCAGGGCGAGAGGGCGTTTGGGGACAGGGGCCGGACACGCTGCTCCTGCTCGGGAGCACCCCGGGGCCCCATCCCCGCCGGCTCCCAGCTGCTGAGCTCCTGCGAGAGGCTGGGGAGGGGGGAAAGGATTAATCACAGCTAGAACAGGTCCAAACCTGACGCGTTCTGGGGCGTTTCTGCTCCACTTCCCCTTCAGATGGTTTTGGGCAGAGGGCTGGGGACCAGGTGCCAGGCTCATCTCCAGGCTCCCCGGGCTGGCAGTGCATGGATCCCAGGGACACCCTGTCCCAGGGTAGGAAAGCTGCCCCCGATGCCCTCCTGGCACTGTGCAATGTATTTAAGGAAAAAAACCAGGGCTGAGGTGGCCACATATCCTCAGCCTAGGCCGATGAATGGCACTGAGAGCACCGGGCTCATGGGCTGCTCCAGCCAGGTGGGTCCACAGGCTCAACCCTCCTGTGGGGTTGAGGAGGGGGGAACCCATGTCCCAGCACCCCTACACTGCCCTGTCACTGCTGCGAGTCTGGAGGAGATGCCAGCGATCCCTGGGGCAGCACAATCACCAGTGCAGCGTGGCCAGCACTGGAAAGTGCTTGGGGGCCTGGAAAGTGGGCAGTGCCACCACCGAGAGCAGGGCAAGGCTTTCCCTTCGGGCTCCCAGCAGGATCTGGCACCCTGGCACGCAGCACCCATCCCCTGCACGGTCCCTGGGGACCTCAGCAGCGCCAGGGCTGGGCATGGAGCCGGCACAGCCCCACCAATGCCCATCTCCTCCACACCCCAGGGCTGGCCTGGCTGCAGCCTCCTCCCAGTCCCACAGGAGATGAGCCAGACTCCCCGGGAGACACCACGGCTGCCCCGAGGAGGGCGAGGCCGTGGGCAGTGCCAGGCTGCCCGGGTGTGGAGCTGTGGGGACCAGGATGTGCTTCCCAGGGGTCACTCACGGCCTGACCAGAGGTACCCCCATGGGGCCAGCGAGCCAAGGGGGTTTTGGGGAGGGGGGGGTGAACTTTTGAACCCACAGGCAGGAGATCAGTGCATTACCTTAAAGCGAGTTAAAAATAACCGTCTCGTCTCTCGAAATGAGCCTGTCTGCAATTACAGCTTGGCATGTCTGCTCCGGAGCGTCCCCGCGCTGGCACCGCGCCAGGCGCCTGCCAACAACCCCTGCCTTTCTTCTCCTCCGTGCCTCTTGCGTTTTGGGGGGGGTGTTCTGTGTGGCTTTGAATCGGTGGGGCTTTTTTTGCCCCCGTCCCAAGTAAATCAAAGGTGGCTGCTCAGTGCCCCAGCTTGGGCTACCCCCAGCCACACAGCCACAGCCTTCAACAGCCACCAGGGCCTGCGCCCCAAAGGACATACGCTGTGTCACCAAGGACACGCTGTCCCCCCAGGGTCCCCCTGAGGACAGGGGGACACTGTCACCAGCCCACGCTCCCAGCAGGGAGGTGCAGTGCTCAGTAGGAGGCAGCCTGAGGTGTTTGAGGGTCCTTCCCGTGCTGCCCTGGCACACCTGACATGCATCCTCCTGCAGGGTGTGGGCTGAGCGCGTGTGGGGAGCCCAGGCACAGGAACACACAAGGGGACACACGAGGGGACACGTTCCTGCAGAGACTGCAGGTGCCCGGCAGCATCGCTGCCTGCACCCCCTGGGATGTGCCCAGCCCCACAGACAGGTGTCTGTCAGCACTAAGGGTGGAGCCATCCCACTGCCAGCGTCCTGGGCTGTTTGGGAAATCTCCTCGGCCCTACAGGCCCCAGGGAGCAGGAGCTGGGCTGCGTCACTGCTGCATCCCTGGCTCAGTGTGTACAAAGTGGAAAAGCCCAAGAGCCGCCCTGCTCCAAGCCCTGCTGGGCATGCAGGGACGCAGAGTGGCACGGGGGTCCTGGGGAGGGGACAAATGAGTCCCGTGTTGACACCAGCCACACAGACCCCAATACCACTCCATCCTGCTGCTGACCCCCACCCCACAGGACAGCAGCAGTCCCAGGGGTGGACATCTCCTAGTGGAAGTTGTCCCTGCCCACGGCAGGGGGGTTGGAACAAGATGATCTTCAAGCCCAAACCAGTCGGATCATGATTCTGACACCTCACAGCAGGCAGCAGCTCGGGATGCCCTGGGATCCCTGCTGGAGCATCCCTGCTGGGAAGGAAGGAACCAGCCTGCCTCGGGGGTCCCCGGGCTCCCCGCCCAGCGCCGGGTGCCTCCTCCTCCTCCTCCTCCCTCTCCTCCTCCTCCCCGCAGCGGGTGAAAGCGAGCTTTGTGCCGGGGCTTTCAGTTCCCCTGGCTGGCACCCGGCCAAGGCACCACATAATAATGAACAGATGCTGTCCAAAACGAGCCTCAGCGGCAGACAGGCGAGCCTCCGCGTGTCCTTCCGTAACCCAAAGTGCCTTTCACCTCGGCACTAACCAGGCACCTTCGCCGGCAGCCGGCGGGAAGTGTCGGGATAATTCAAAGTAACGTGAGCCGGGAGCAGGGAGCCCACCGCGCTGGGGGCAGGGGGGGGCAGCTGCCTCCCCGCAGGCAGGGTCGGGGTGCAGGGGGGTGTCAGGGCAAGGGGAGACCCAGAGCCAGCTCCAGAGCATCCCCACGGGAGACTCAAGGACACGGTGGCTGTGAGGCCTGGGATGAACGCCAGGGATGGAGGGGGCAGCCATGCCCAGACCTTGTTGATGGATGGGGCAGGGACATTCCATCCCCCTCCTGTAAATTCCGTGCAAGGACCCGGAGGTGACAGGTGTCCAACCCCCCTCCTTTAAGCCCGAAGGGCCTCCCCCTGCCAGCAGCATCCCAGTGAGGCTCCCACTGGGATGGGAAGCCAGGCCAAGGAGCCCCAGCTCACTCCCAAAACACGCCTGGCCCCACCCACAGCCTCCCTAAAAAATATTTACAAGGCTTTTTAATTACAAAATCCATTTCCTAGCCCAGAATGCTGGTCCTCCTCCCATCCCAGCACCAGGAAACAGAGGGAGGGATGCACACAGGGATCCACGGGGGGAAGGATGGTGAGAATGCCAGGCTGCAAGCGCTCTTCTAGTCCACAGGATCTTAACTCTAGTTTATATTCCAGTGGTTATTAAAAATAAAGGGGGAAGTGGGGGGAGGAAGCTAAGAGCAGAGCAAGCTGTTCATTTGGAGCCTTTCCCTGGGGTTTAATAAAGCCCCACTCGCTTCTGTAGTATCATTTTTATGCTATCATAAAGCCGGACCATTTAGCAGGTTTGTGTTACTTCAGCAGTTAGCGCTGCATGAGAAGCGATTCCAGAAGAAGGGAGAGAGGGGGGAAAAAAGAAAAAAAAAATTAGAAAATGAAAACCTCCAAAAGGAGAGAGCGAAATGAGGTGGGCAGGAGGACAGGGGATTCCTCACAGCCACAGCAGCCCTGCAGCACATCAGGGGGGTATGAGTGGGTTCCCCCATCCCTGGGCAAAGCTGGGGCAGGTGGGGAGACCCCCGCTGCAGCCCCGTGGTACTGAAGGGTCAGAGACCCCAGCTCAGCATGCAGAGGGACCCTGCCTGTGCTGTGGGAAAGGGAGGGGGGTCCCCCACACAAGGGGATGTTGCAGCTGTGGGGACAGGAGAGTCAGGCTGGCGTGTCCAGGAGCTGTGTGGAGCCGGAGCAGAGGGGTTCCCCCAGGTGAAGGAGCCGGCAGCTCCCCCTGGCCCTGCATGCTCCAGGGACTGACCAGGCTCTCCCAGCCCCTCTGCTCCCAGCCCAGGGCAGCTCTCCGGGGAGCATCGGGCTCTCCCTGCCGCTGGAAAAATCTCCATATATGGCGAGGATGGGATCCGTGACCGAGCCGAGCCGAGCCAAGCTGGCCCAAGGGGAGCCCTGAGCGGCCAGCCCACGCTCGGCCCGGGGTGCCCACCCCGAGCCGGGGGCTGCCCACACTGCTAAGCCCAGCACAAGCGGGAGCAAGCCTGATGTGCACCCCCAGAGCCAGGTCACCCCATCGCCATCCGGCCTGGAACTGCCTCCCACCCCAGTGGCAGCACCCCCGCCCTCGTGGCACTGGGGCTGCCCTCCGTGAGGGCAGAGCCATCCCCATCGGTCCCAGGCGCTGGGCTGGAGCCTCTCCAGCCACACTGGGCAAGGCTCCAGAGGCACTGTCCCCATCCAAGAGGGGAAGGGCAGGGGGTGGCACCAGCCAGAGAGCCACAGAGCCAGGAGCTGCTCCCTGCAAGGATCCTCCGGGGCGCCCAGCGGGACCCTCCCCCTTGGCCGCAGCTCAGGGGTGCACAGGGCAGCAGGGAGGGGGAGCAGCCCGGAACCCCAAATCCTCCAGCAGCAATGAGAACTGTGACCCCGCTCCCACTCCCACGACACCGTTTCCACACCTTTTCCTCCCTAATCCGTTTCCGTTGTGCCCTGCAGGAGGACGGTGGAGCCTGGCAGGGGGCTGTCTCTGCACGGCAGCCCCGGCCCCCATGCCAGGCACAGCCGCCACGCTACCAACCCGGCAGTATAAAGGAGGAGGAGGTGGAGGGAGGGCTGGGAAATTAAGGTTTTCAGCGCTGTCAGAGCCGCATCAAACAGGCATCCACCAGCTGATGGCTTGATTGTTATATTTTGGATGTCAAACCGGAGCAAGCAGAACCCTTTAAAATGCATCAGTGCCGCTGCCTTTCTGACGAAGGGTGTTGGTTTCCCATTAACAAGAGGAAAGCGTGAGCTGGAGCAGAAAACTTCAAGCGCTTTGGAATTGATAAAATAACAACTCCCTAATTAAGCAGAACTGTCAGTCAGCGGGCGCCCGCTGCCCTGCATCGGGAAGCAGCAGCAGCAGCAGCTCCTGGTGCACAAGCCCGACAGGCCGGCTCAGCCCGTGGGGGGAAGAACTTCCCGAGGATCAGCAGCCAGAGAATCCCCTCTGTGCTCCCCATCAGACCCAGACTGGTCCCGGTGCTGGCCCTGAGCGGTCCCAAAGCTGGGCATGGCTCGGGGGTTTGGGTTCTGTCCCTCAGTTTATGTCACCCTGAATGATGTGGCTGCTCCATCCCTGGAAGTGTCCAAGGCCAGGCTGGATGGGGCTTGGAGCAACCTGGGATAGTGGAAGGTGTCCGTGGCCGTGGCAGGGGGTGGAATGAGATGAGCTTTAGGGTCCCTTCCAACCCAAACCATTCCAAGATTCTGTGGTTTTATGAAACCGTGTCATGCAATGCGCAGCCTGGTGGGGAAGGAGAGGCCTGACCCCAAAACGCAACCCCTGCCAACAGCCTTCCCCTCCAAGAGACAACCACCAGCCTGGGGCACACATTCCTGACAGACACCTCAGGCACCACAGCCAGCTGCACGTCCAGCATCCCCACTGCCAGCTGGATGCAGGAAGGGGTCCGGCTGTGAAGGTCTCCCCAGTGCCGGAGCAAGGCAGAGGGGGTTTGGAGAAGAGCTGGATTTGAAGTGTTCAAGGCCAGACTGAACACAGCTCTGGGCAACCTGCTCTAGTGGAAGGTGTCCTGCCCATGGCAGGGGGTGGCATGAGATGGTCTTTAAGGTCCCTTCCAACACAAAGCATTCCATGATCCCACAAAGTCCTGCCAGAGCAGCAGCACCAATGCCCGTGGGGACGCTGGGCCCTGAGCCGGGCCCCCAGAGCCCACCGCCCTGCTCTGTGCAGCATGAAGAGGCCGTGAAGGAACCAACCAAAGCAGCAGCCAAGACCTCGCTCCGACTCTGCCGCGCTGGGCAATGAAAAGCTGTGGCCTTGCCATGCCTCTCCCAGGCCTGGGGCCAGAGGGAAAACATGCCCAGCACCCTGGGGGCTCCCCCAGCACCCACGGGAGGGGACACCAGGGCAGGGGACAGCCAGGAGGGACCACGGACTGTGGGGAAGGTGTTTAACCCCTGACATGCTGGTGTCTGAGGAAACCACCATGCAAAGGGAGTCTCTGCTTCTCACTCCAGGCTGTTGGCAGCCCTGGCAGCACCAGCCCCAGCTGGGCACTGGGCACCGGCAGCACCAGGAGGGGCTCCAGGGCTCTGCCCAGCCCGGAGCACAGGCAGGGTGGGCAGGGCACTTCACGGGGCAGCCCTCAGCCCAGCTGGGGGGTTCAAACCCCAGTGAGTGCAAACCAGGGGGCAGGGGAGGCTGCCAGGAGGGAAGCAGCCCCAGCAGCGCAGCGCAGGCAGCAGAGCCACCTGCCCACAGCCCAGGCAGAGCCACGGCTGAGGCGCTTCGAGCCACCGATGGGCCAGGAAACGGGAGAGCATCCCATGATGGGGTGCACACAGGGGAGCCCCCCTGAGCAAGCAGCCCCTGAAAACAACCCTGGCACCCAACAGCAGCTGGGCTCTGAGCCTGTCCTCCCCCGGGCACACCACGCAACATGAAGCCCCCAGTGACACGTGTGACTGCTTGGGAATCCTTCCACTCTTCATCCCAGCCCGTCCAGAGCCCTGACACATCTCCAGACCCCATCAGTGCATGTCTCCTGCTGTCCCCATGGCGTGCAAACATTGGGAGACCCCTTTTTCCCCAGCACGTGCCCAGGGCTGTGCAGATCTCACGCCATGTGGAGGTTTGAGAGGCCCCACACAGGCACCACCTCCAGAGCCCTGACACCCTTCCCGCACCGGGGCTGGGTGCCCAGCCTCCGCACAGCAGCAGCTCCCACAGCCTGGGCACAGGTGCCACACAGCCCAGCCTTCTTGCCCCAAAAGAGCTCCGTTTGCACCCAAGAAGGACCCCCCGAGGTGGGCTGGGTTTGCTTGCCCCCAAGGGAGGCAGGACATGCGTGTCAGGGCCATGAGGCTGGCGTGGGAGCCCCCGGAGCCTGCTAACACACTAATCACACTGGAGGTGACAGGGCTTAGGGGAGGACTTAAGAGAAACCGGCTCCTTTTTACTGACACCATCTGGACACAGCCGATCTCTTCTTCCCCCTTCTCTGTGCAGAGCCCAGCCAGAGGGGCAGGGGCCGGGCTGACCCCAGACCCGGCACCCTCTGTGTCCCTGCCGGTGCCATGGATCCCCGGCTCGCAGCGACAGAGAGGGGAGTACTGCCTGCGCCAGGGAATCCTAACGAGCTCACAGTGCCGGCCCAGCACAGAGCCGGGGAGTGCCGGCTCGGAGCCGCGGGGACCGTGTGCTGCCTGCCTGCTCCCCCGGGAAGGGGACGCGGCCCCGGGGAAGGCGGGGGCTGAGACAGCGGGGACGCACCGGGTAAAAGCCAGTCTGGAGAGAGCTGTGCGGGAACAGCCCTGCCTCCGGCTGTCCTGCCGGCCACGCCACCCGCACGCGGGGACCTGCCACGGCCGGGGACCCCAGAGGCAGGGCCGGGAGAGCTGTGGCGGTGCGGTTATCATTCACTGTGCCCCAGGGCTGCCTCACCGGGAAGAGCCGCCCGCGACCCCGCTGCCTGTCGCCATCCCTCGCCCTGACCTCCCCGGGGGACGGCGGCACCGCTCCGACCCCTCAGCCCGAGGCCGGCGGGTGACACAGGGACAAGCTCACCCCGGGTCCAAAACACAACACCACGAGGCACCAGCTCTCCCCAAAACTTGACCGAGCCCTTATCTTGCCAACTGCGAGGATGGCGGGGATCCCCCAAACCCCCCCGCCAGGACCAAGCTCCGGCTGCCCCGGGAGAAACCTCCAAGCTCCGGCACACGTTCGGGAGAGAGGGCAAAGTTGCGCTGGGGTTGGGGTCAGGGGGTCAGGTACCTTCCAGCCGGCGGAGCTGTTGCTGTCTCCTTTATCCTTAAAGTAGGGGACGTATCGCACCATCCAGTCGTAGATCTGGGAGAGGGTGAGGCGCTTCTCCGGCGAGCTCTCGATGGCTTTGGTGATGAGGTCGGCGTACGAGAGGTTGCCCCAGGCGTTGCGCCGGGAGGTCTTGGCCTTGCGGAGCTGCCCCACATCCGCGCCGGGGGGCGGCGGGGGAGCGGCGGCCACTCTGCGCTCCACCGGGGCCGCCGCGTTCTCGGCTCCGTCCCCGCCGGCCGCCAGCGCCGGGGTTCCCCCCGCGCCCCCATCTTCCTCCTCCGCCAAGTCGGGGTGGGGGAGAGGCCAAGTGCAGGAGCGGGGACGGCTCTGCGGCTCGAAATCCGGGTCGATCTCCACCTGATGCGCCTGGAGCTTTTCTTCCATGGTCGCCTCCCCGCTGCCACCCCACAGCCCCCCCCGGAGTTACGGGCGGTTTCCACCCAAAAAAAAAAAAAAAAAAAAAAAAAAAAAAAAAAAAAAAAAAAAAACAAACCCCAAACACACAACAAAAAACCCAAAATCTCGAGAGGGAGAGGAGTGCGAAGGCGGGCTCCCTGCCCGGCTGGAGGGGAGAAGGGAAGGAGGAGCCGCTCGGTGCGCGGGTCCTGGCGGGGGGAGCCCCGAGTCCGGGGGAGCCCCGGGTCCGGCGGCTCTAGGAGGCGGCTGTGCCCGGTACCGCGCCGGGAGCGCCGAGCTGGGGGACACGCTGCATGGTCCTCGGCCGCCTCTCCAGTCCGGGCCGAAGCGGGGGGGTGTTTTTTGGTTCGGATTTGGTTTTGGTTTGGTTTTTACCAGCCGCGGAGCTCCGGAGCGGTTCCCGGCTCGGTAGCCAGCGGGGCGGCTGCGGGCGGGCAGGGCGCGGGGGCGGCCGCATCCATCGGGCTGGCGGCTCGGTCAGGCAGCAACAGATGAACCGGAGCGAGCGGCGGCGGGCGGCATCCTCGGCCGGGGACCGGCGGGTTCCGGGGCCGGGCGGCGGGGCACCTAAGCGGGGAGAAGCGGGACGGAGACAGTGGGGAGCCCTCGGCGCGGCGGGCGCAGTCTCCCGCGGGCGGCCCGGCGCTAGGTCCGGCGGCACGGCGGAGCCATGCTGGCGGGCGGCACGCACCTGACAGCGCCGGCGAGGGCGGCGGCGGGCGGCTCCCGCCCCTACGCCCCCCCGCTCCGCTTCAGCGGCCGCGCACCTGCCCGCCGCCGCCGCCGCCGCCGCGCTGCCGCCACGGCGCGGGCGGGCCACATGCTGGGGCGGCCGCGGCTCGCTCGCTCGCTCGCTCCCTCCTTCCCTCCCTCCGCCGTGCCCGTTCCCGAATGCGGGCGCCGCCGTGACACAGGGGGAGGGCCCGGAGGGGCGGGGGGAGGGCGGGGGAGGGGAGTGCCCCCGCGCCTCGCGGGGCAGCGGCGGGGCGGGACGGAGCGGAGCGGAGCGGAGAGCCCCGACACCGCTCCCCGGCACCGCGCTCCCCCCGCCCGGCCCGGGCCGCGACCCCCGCCCGGCCCCGCCGCGGCCCCACGTGCGCCCCGGGCGCCCCCCATTGTTGCCCCGGGCCGCCGCCGCCGCCTGATTGGCTGGAGGGGCCCGGCGGCCACGCCCCCTCGCCCGCTGATTGGATGGGCGCCGGCGGGACGCTCCGCGCGCGGGGGGGATGAATGGGGGGAGCGGCCCCGCCCCACGGGTGACGTCACGGGTGCCGGCTGCATCCGCGCGTCACCCCGGGCAACGCGGCCGCGCGGCGGGACACGCCCCTTTACTACGGGCCACGCCCCCCGGCCGCGCCCCCGCAGCGCCGTCGGGGAGACCCCGGGCGGGCCCCGCCCACCGCCGCGCAGCCGCGCCCCCATGGAGAACACGCCCCCTTCGCGCGGGCCACGCCCCCCGCCCGCATTGGGGGCGATCGGACCCCGATGCTGATCCGCACCCCGACCCCAGGCCCGACCCCAGGCCCTCGGGGCCCGTCCTGCCCGCAGCCCGCCGCGCCCATCAGCGGTGACTCCCCGGTGATGGCCCCACCGGGCATGCGGTGACCGTGGGTCGGACCCACGCAGCCCACCCGCCCCGGCAGGACGGGAGGACACCGCTTTTCCTCCCGCTCGGGCGCGCTGCCGGCGCTGACACAGCCCGGCACCCACGGGGGTGCAAACCCCGCATCGCGCACCCACCTGCTGCTGTCATCCAGCACCCACTGGGGACACTCGCCTGATTCCTGCCCCCTGCACCCCCCTCACTGCCTGCACCCCAACATCCTCCTCCCCACGCAGCCCCTGGGGACACACCCCTGGCACTGCACGCACTGGGGACAGAGGTGTCTGCAGCAGCAGCACTTTGTCCCACACCTTTGTCCCTTCCCCACCACCTCAGGGACCCTCCTGCCTCACACTGCCCCCTCTGCCTGTCCCCACTGCAGACCTGTCTCTGCCCTGCCATGCCTGGGTAACGCTGTCACTCAGTTCCCTGCATCCCTCTGGTCTTTGTCACCCTCGGTGCCACCGGTTGTTCCTGTAACAGCATCTTTCATGCCACAGTCACGTGCAGTGCTGCTCCTGCAGCCCCATTCCTGGCCCAAAGGGACGGCCTGAGGTTACCCAAGCAACTGAGGAGCTGATGGTTCCAGCCTGGAAGTGCTCGGCCTGACAGCTCTAATAATATAATAAAGTATAATATAATCTAATAGATACAATATAATATAATAAATATAATACAATATACAGGCAGGACTTGACAAGTGCTCTGTTTCACAACCCACAGCGACAGTGATGGCTGCAGAGGCTCCAGGCACATCCCAGCAGCTGAGGGCTCAGGGAGGTGTGTTCCCTTTTCCCAGGCAGCTGGGGACCTGCTGGCCATGCCCCCCACATCTCCTGGTGTCACTGGTCCGGGGAGGCTCAGCCAGGCTCACCTCAGCACAGCCCTGACCCCAAAATCCCCTGACCCTGAGCGGTGCCAGCCCCCACATCTCCTACTGCCTCCCTCTTCCCCAGAGCATTTCTCCAGGGACCTATCCCAAATTTCCCTTGCTGTGGTTTTACACTCATGACCTCCTTCTTCTGCCCAAGGGCTCGCCGTCCCCTCCTCTCTCTGCAGCCTTTTGCCCACTTGGAGCCCAGCGATGTTTTCTCCCTCAGTCCTGCCTTTCTTAGTCAAAACCCTCCCACATTTCTCACCCTCTCTCCCAGCCTTGTTTTCCCAGCCCAGCTCCTCAGGGCCGAGTCTTGCAGAGAGTCCCAGCCTGCACAGCCCTTCCCGTGCTGCTCCGTGGGTGCCTCTCCCTGCTGGTGCTGCACTTTTCCTCCTCTGCTGCAGCAGGCGCCTCTCCCTGCCCTCACCCTCAGCCACCTCCCCCCTTGGGGATGGCACCCAGAGCTCCCTGCCCACACTGCCAGGTCACTCTGGAGCTTTAGCAGCTCCCAGTGCTGCAGAAACACGCTGGCCTCGCTGACCAGCTGCCTCAGTTTCCCCACCTGTGCAGCAGGACCAGCCCCTCCAGGCAGGCATGGCTGCTGGTGGGGAAGGTGACAGGTTGGACAGCTTTGTGCCTCCTCACAACCAAAGCTGCTCCCATCCCATGGTGCTCCCATCCCTGGCTTGCCCAAGGCTCATCCCTGACCTCCCAACTCATCCCCATGGATGTGGAGCAGCACATTCCTGGGGGCAGGTGGCCCCATTCCTGGGTGCCAGGCACACACAGGGCTGGGGTGGCCAGAGGGGGACGGTGAATCCTCTGTCCCCATCCCAGACACGGGGCTTGCTCAGCCTCCCCTTCCCGAGCACCTGGATGATCGTCACTCAACCTGCTGGCACCAGGCAGGAGCGTCTCCATCAGCCAGCTGCACACACCACGGGCCCCTGCCAGCTGCAGCCCCACTGCCCAGCCACCACCGCTGGGGACAGACAGGCCAGGGGGCAGAGCTGGGGGGCAACAAGCTGCCACCTCTGTCCCCCAGAGCCCAGGGTCCCCCTGGTCCCAGCTGCCAGGGGCCCACTGGGGAAGCTGGGGCTCCATGGGGTGAGACCTGGAATTTCAGAGATCCCTCTGAGTCAGTATCCTCCTACACCTCTCATCTGCTGTTCCAGCCTTGCTTTTCCAGAGGCTGGGATGAGCATGGGCACAGAGGGCTGGGGGGAAAGAGCAGAGCAGAGCTGGCTGGGCAGCAGCAGCAGCAGTGAAAGAGGTGATGATGATGATGATGATGATGCAGGGTCTGGGTACACAAATCTCCAACATCCTTGGGAATGGTCAACAGTCCCAGGCCTGACAGAGTACAAACATTTGAACAACGCTCTCGGGCACAGGGTGGGATGGTTGAGGTGTCCTGTGCAGGGCCAGGAGCTGGGCTCGATGATCCTTTGTGGGTTCCCTGTCCTTAACTCAGGATATTCTGGGATTCTGTGATCCTTCCCATGCCAGTGCAGCCCTTGCCAGATGCAACTCCCTGCTCCATCCTTTTCCTGGTGGCTTCCAGGACACAAAGGTGTCCACTGGAATGCTGTGCTTCCCTCTGTCTACCCATCTGGCCAGGAAATGGGGCTCCTCTGCCCCCCAGCTCTGGGGCACAAACCAGTTTGCTCCTGATGATGATGAAGCCATTCAATATTTTGGTTTATCGTGTGAAGTTCACCATTCAGGAGAGGGAGGGAAGGGCTGACACAGATGTGCCCAACCTCGGTAGAGTGTCCACCAGCACTGCATGGACTGGTGGATGCTCCAATGCTCCAGTGCCTGGGGGCTAGTGGATGCTTCAGTACCTTGGCTGCTGCAAAACTGGTCTGGATGGTCTCAGAATGGTGTGAACAGGAGGACTTGCAGCTCCTCAGCATTTGCCACTCAGTGTTAGGGTTAGGGTTAGGGGGGCAGGGGGAGCTGGAAGAGCAGGGTCTGGGCAGAGCTGGGGGATCACACCACCCTGCTTGAAGAGAGAGGTTTGTGCAATGAGAAGGAGCCAGAGGAGCAGCAGGAGGAGAGGCGGGGAGCTGCTGCTCCAGGCATCTCCTCACAGATGGAATCCCAGGAGGGCAGTGCAGACTGAGCCCCCCTTCCCCCAGCACCGCTGGACCGAGCCAAGGCTTGGAGTCCTCCCCTGGTGCTGGTGTCACCTCCCATCCCACCCCAGCAGGCCAGGGAATCTCCATCTGACTGATTCCATCCCACACAGACACCTTCTATCCTTCCCAGCCCCCTAGACTGACACCTGAGGGCTGTCCTGAAGCCCCCATCCCCTCCACCATCCCAGCAGCTCCAGGGCCCAGGGCAGACCCCCCACGGGAAACAGCAGAGCGGTCGTTGGGTGCCTGCAAAGGGCCGGGAGGGGAGGAAGCACCGAGACATCATTGTGCGAGGTGCCTGCTCTGCTTTGGGAGGCAGAGCAGCACGTGCAGCACGTCCTGTGAAACGAAAATTCCCCCAAAATGCTAATTCGGGCCTCGGGAAGGCCACGTGTGAGGCTCCCGCGCCGCCTCCTCCCCGGGATGTGGTGGCGCGAGGAGATCTCAAGCGGCGCCTATTAAAAAGTACTTTCACGGAACATAAAGTGGAAGTTAAGTGAAGGAAATGATAAAGTCAAAATGAAATATTTTTACTTTCCTGAAATGAACTTCGTGTTTTGACATGATCGGAATAAACATTTTGACACTGCTCAAACGAGAAAGTCAGAGCGATTCTGCGAGGCTTCTTCCCAGGAAAATGGCAGCAAGATCGACAACTTCCCAGAGGAAGATTTGATTCCAATAAACCCCTGGTTTCTGATGGAAAACCATTCCAGGGAGTCCTTCAGCCCTTTCCAGGTGAGACCAGCACCTGACTCGCTCCCCAGAGCAGTAACAGGGAAGGCGATGTGCCTTTATCCTGCTGGGAAAGGGAGGGACGGATGCACCTCGGGGCTGGATTCTCCACATAAGGAGCGATGCTGAACTCTCAGTGCACGCACGAGGCACAGGTGTCCAACAGCAGCAGGGTTTGTCCCCTCCTCATGGACATGCTCAAGGTCACAGCGTGTCAAACCAAAGGCGTCACAGTGGGATTAAATTTTCATACTTTTATTTGGGGAAATTTCAAGAAGGTATTTTCTTTTTTTAGTTGAAAATCCAAACCGTCGCATTTTCAAGGGCTGGATTTTGCTGAAAAACAGACAGACACTTTAGGAATAGTCTCATGTAGCTGATGGCTTCATTTTTCATGTGATACCGGTTGGGTGGGAAATTGTTGACCAACCTCTGGCAGAAAATTTCTGATCAACCTTTGGTGCACGCTCCAGGTACTGGATTTTGCTCCAGAACAGCGTTCAGGGGAAAATCTGTTCTTTAATAATAGCAATGCCTAATAATAGCTTTCAATGCTAATTCTTGGCAGCTATTCCGTGTGATTAAACATACCTTTGCTGCATAGAAAATGGTGCACGTCGTGGAACAAGTTCATTCACCCTCTAATCTCCCCTCTGGCACGGCCACCATGGCCAAGCACGGGGACAGGGAAGTCTGCAGCCCCAGCACACCATTCCCTGTCCTCATACCAACAGGCTGCAGCAGCTCCTCTGGGCTCAGCGTCACCCTGAGAGCTCACAGTCACTTGTCATAGTCCCCCAGTAGCCAAGGAGGACATCCTGGGCAAGAGACCTTAGGGGATATGTTGATTCCTCGCACAGGTGAGGGCATGAAACCCTTTCCAGAGGCTCAGGTCGCCAGCAGGGCCATGCCAGTCCCCTTGGGAAGCATTTATCAGCTCCTTCAGGACCCCCCTCCACTTCCCAGGTCTGTGTGGAAGAGTTGCCCCATATTCCCGGTGCTGCTGACCTGGAGGCAATCCCCAGCATCATCCACCTCCCCCAGAGCCTCTCGCTGGTGACCAAGGACAGACAGGTGACTGGTGAGGGACCAGGGGTGACTGGGGGGGTGGTGCTGTTGGTGACCAATTTTGTTACCAATGTGACAAAGGGCCCTCAGCCCCAACACCCCCCTGGGCACTGCACCAGGGTCCCCAACATCCCTGCAGGATGGCATCTGTGCTGGAGGCTTGATCAGCCCTGAATTTGGGAGACGGATCCCTCAGTCACAGCTTCTGCAGCAGCTTCAGCCTCCCTTTGCATGTAGAGGCAGAGCACTCCTCTCCAGATTGCATGCTAATGAAGCATCCTGGAATCCCTGCGTGGTCGCTTCCTAGTTAGGCTCATCTGCCTGAGTGAACTGAAAACTGTTAAACACATTGAGTGTGTCAGACCAGATATTATCAGAAATAAGGCTACCTTTCGCTGGCACCCACAGCTCCCAGACACACAGCAAATAGATATTTAAATCTTTTCCAGCTGTCTCCCATGTTTCCAGAGAGGCTCAGCTCTGACAGGTCTTTTAACCCTTCCCTTCCCTTCCCTTCCCTTCCCTTCCCTTCCCTTCCCTTCCCTTCCCTTCCCTTCCCTTCCCTTCCCTTCCCTTCCCTTCCCTTCCCTTCCCTTCCCTTCCCTTCCCTTCCCTTCCCTTCCCTTCCCTTCCCTTCCCTTCCCTTCCCTTCCCTTCCCTTCCCTTCCCTTCCCTTCCCTTCCCTTCCCTTCCCTTCCCTTCCCTGAATGTATTTTTGTTTTCTCTTTCCTCTCCTGGGCTTCAGGAGTCCCCGCAGGCCTGGCCCCACTCCCTGCCATCCCCTCACTGCTGCAGGCTCATCTCCACCAGCGCCAGAGGTGTCTTCCAGCACCTTCCACCTCCACATCCATCCCAGTGGGACACAGCGCCCAGGTGCCCACATCCAACCCTTTCCCCTCCAGTCTGGGATCTCCCCCCCACTCAACTCTGGGCTTCACAATTCAATTACCACCCCGGAGGCTCTGGGCTCAGGCAGTGCTGTCCCTCCCCACCCCGGCTTGGCGCTGCCCCAGCGCCTCCTCCTCGGCACGGGGCGGCGTGGCTGCTTTCCCAGAGCACAGACTGAACGCGCCGTTTCACGAGGCTGCCTTGGAGCAGGAGCAGGATCCAGGAGTAAAACCCCGTTTGCAGGGCCAGCGTGTTTGAGAAGGGCCATCTGGCCGGGCTCGGCGTCCAAGCCCAATTTGCTGGATGGTTTTGAAGGTCACTGAGCAGGGACTGAAGGCGCTTCCATATTTTCTCATATAAATAACGGCATTTCCGAGGGAGAGAGCAGCAGCACATGCTGGTAGGAAGGATCTGGAGGTTAATCTCACCCTCCCTGCCCGAAAGGGAGGAGAGCAGGACACACGAGCACTGGCAGAGGCAAAGACGAAAGTGTAACACATGCGCAGACACTTGCTGACACCCACATCCGTGGGTTCATGTGCGCCCACACTCACGGACCTGTCCGTGCACACACACACGATGGTCCATGCACCCACCTGCACTGGGGACAGAGCTCTCCCAGCTGGGACAGGCTC
The DNA here is from genome assembly GCF_029207755.1 of Chamaea fasciata. Taxonomy (NCBI): domain Eukaryota; kingdom Metazoa; phylum Chordata; class Aves; order Passeriformes; family Sylviidae; genus Chamaea; species Chamaea fasciata. The sequence goes on along the minus strand of NW_027094111.1, from coordinate 4,806,280 downwards.
CATCCCCCAGCCAGGATGTCCTGCTTGTCCACCCCAGGCACCCCTGCCCTGACAGCAGGGCTGGATTCCCTCTGGAAGCAGAATCAGGCCCCCTCTGGAAGCAGAGCCCTCCTGTCCCCGGGCTCCAAGAGAGAACCTCGTGCCCCACTGCGGGTTTTCCTGGGGCCATGGCCTCTGTGACTGCATCTCTGCCTCTGGAAGGACTCCCCCATCCACTCCCTGTCCTGCCAGGAGCTCCTGCTCTCCCAGCAGGGCTGCCCAGGGAAAGTGGAATGCTCAGCACCTGCTGGGGGGTGTGGGCATGGGCATGGACCCATTGCAGGATCCCAGGAGTGCAGGGGCCCTGGCCATCTCGGCCCGCAGTGGGGACAGGCCTGAGCTGGGGGCACAGAGAGCAGGGTGTGGGAGGGCTGGGGGCTTCCCAGTGCCTCAGGACCCTGCTGTGAAGCAGAGGGCTGAGTTCCACGGCAGGGACACACTCCATGGCAGGGACACTCTCCATGGCAGGGACACTATCCACGGCAGGGACACGATCCATGGCAGGGACACGATCCATGGCAGGAACACTCTCCATGGCAGGGACACTCTCCATGGCAGGGACACTCTCCATGGCAGGGACACTCTCCATGGCAGGGACATGCTCCATGGCAGGGACACTATCCACGGCAGGGACACGATCCATGGCAGGGACACTTTCCATGGCAGGGACACGCTCCATGGCAGGGACACTCTCCATGGCAGGGACACTCTCCACGGCAGGGACATGTTCCATGGCAGGGACACGATCCATGGCAGGTGCCTTCCAGCTCAGGATGTTCCACTCCTCCTGTCCAGTTCTATTCCCTGCCTGCTGCATGTTCAAAGAGAGGGATCCTCCCCACGGGGGCTGCCCCCAGCTCAGGGAACAGAGCTGAGTCCTGTGCCCAGTGCCCAGCCCTGTCCCAGCCTGTCCGCACCTCGTGTCCTGTCCCCACCTGGGCTGCACTGTCCCCCCCGTGCTGGGTCACTCCTTCCCCTCCTTTTACCGGTTGGACGCTTTGGGAATTTCTCCTCCAGAGCTCCCAGTGCTGTGAAACGCACCCAGAGCTTTAGCAGGCAGCGCTGATGCTGGGAGGCATTTCTTGCTTTCACACACCTGGGCTCGAGGCTCAAGGCGGGGCACATCCCCCACCTGCCAAAGCCCCAACTTTGGGGGCTCAGGGCCGCCCCTCCTGCCGGGAGCTCACCTTTCCCAGGGCAGCCAGGTGTCCCTGCACCCCAGTGGGAGGGAGGAGAGGTGCCCAGCGCCGGCGGCAGCACGGGGAGCAGCCCCGAGCGGGACCCGGCGGAGGCAGGAGCGGAGCGGGGCGAGGCTGAGCTCAGCGCAGCCGGGGCCAGAGCCTGCCGGGAAGCCTTAGGCGGGTGTTCCCATCTCCGGAGCCTCACCCCGCTGGGCAGGACACGCTCCAGCCTCCAGCAAAGGCACCGGCACAGGGGGCTGCGACCCCCACGCTGCTGGGCAAGGGACTGGGAAGCCAAAAAGTATGGCTCAGTGCTGTGGAAAATTACAGCTCCTTCTTCTTTCTTTCTTTTTTTTTTTTTTTTTTTTTTTTTTTTTTTTTTTTTTTTTCTTTTTTTTTTTTTTTTGTAAATAAGGGTGAGCTGGGTTTGGGTTGTTTTTTGGTTTTCGGGGGTTTTTTTCTCTTTTTTTTCCCCCTTGTTTGTGCAGGTATTTGTCAGAGGATATTTTTAAACGAGCTGAAGTCAAGCAGCGCGGGATCCGGACGGCCTGTGCTCCAGCATTCCTGTGGCTCGGGCCAGCGGGGACCTGCTGACCCGGCCGGAGAGGTCGGCCAGCGAGGACGTGCCGTTCCCGGCCTCTGCCCACGGGGAGGAGGAAACTCCGCGCTGTCCAAGAGTGCCGGAGGAGGGAGAGAGCTCAGCTCCCCGGACGCTCCCAGCAGCAGCATCCTCCGCCGCGGTTCCGGGCCGCGCACAAGGCACCGCTCCCAAGACATCCCCAAAGGCCAGCCCCGAGCCAGCCGGGCCCCCGCCCCGCCCGGCACGTGGCTCAGAGCCGGAGCCCTGCTCACCACCAGCTCCTCTCCGCAGCTTCGCGAACAGCCCGGCCTCGGATGGGAGGTCCCACCCTGCCCAGACGGAGGGACACGGTGGATGTGGTCACCTGCTCCCTGACAGCCTTGTGGGGAGGGGACAGCCGGGTCAGTTCCTGCCGCTCGCTTTTTGCGTCCAGCCTTCTGCCGCCCCCAGCCCCTCCCTTCCTGCCTGCCTCAGTTTCCCCCTATTCTGGTGTGGTTTTCAGGAGAGTGCAGGGGGCCATGCTGGGGCACAGAGGGGTGGCAGGAGAGCCCCTTGTGCAGGGCCTTGGGGCTCCTCCTCATTCCACACCTGCAGCAGCCCTGTGAGATTCCCTGGTGAGCCCTGGCATGTGGAGATGTTCCCTGAGCATCTCTCAGCCCAGGGAAGGGTCAGGAGGACCCAGCATCCCTGACCCGACCTCTGGCAAGCGCCGCCTCCAGCCAGACTCGGATGGAATCCTTCTTGCTGGATTTGAGCCCGTGTTCCTCTCTCCACCCGCCCTCCTCCCACGCAGAGGGCTGGTGGCCAGGTATTTCTGGGGTTATGGGCTCCAGCCAAGGGCCAGGAAATCTGGGTGCCATGGTCACCATGTCCTGCCCTGCCTGGGGCTCTTTCCAGGGGTGTAGCCGTGGGGAAACCCTTCCTGCTTTGGAACGGTGATGGAGTCACTGCCCTCATGATCATCCTGGAGTGACATGGCTTCCAACTGACAGAGAGTAGGTTTAAATGGGACTTTGGGAAGAAATTCTTGATTGTGAGGGTGGGGAGGCCCTGGCACAGGGTGCCCAGAGAAGCTGTGGCTGCCCCTGGATCCCTGGCAGTGTCCAAGGCCAGGTTGGATGGGGCTTGGAGCAACCTGGGACAGTGGAAGGTGCCCTGCCCATGGCAGGGGGTTGGAAGTCCATCTCAACCCAAACCAGTCTGAGATTCTGTGATTCCATGATCTCTTGAAGCACCGGCAAGTGTGGGATGAGCTGTCTCTATGCCAGGTAAATGTGGATTTAAACACTGCCCCACCAGTGCCCCAGGATAAAGAGGGAGGAACTGGACTGCTGTGGACAAACTGGTTCAGCAGTTGAGATGGGAGGCTGGCAGGGAAGGCCAGAACCTCTGCCCCAGCATCCCCCTCAGCCTTTCCTGCCCTCCCCAGCACCCGGGCAGCAGCTCTGAGCCCCTGCTCAGTAGGTGATCCTGCCTGGACCAAGCAGGGCAACATCCCCACTCCTACTCTCGCCAGCAAACGGGCTGAACCACTCCTCCAGCTCCTGTGCCTCCACCCCAACACCCACGGGCTCCCTCATTTGTGTCAGACGACCTGAGGATGGGAATCCACAGGAGAATCCCTCTCTGTGAGCGGGGTTGCTGTGAACTGTGTCCTCGCTCAGGGGAAGCAGTCAGGGCTCAGGCGTGGGCAGCTCCCAGCTGGTGACACGTGCCAAGAGGTCACTCATTCATCCTGTCAGGGGACAACCACAGAATCATTGAGGTTGGAAAAGGCCTCCAAGACCCTCAAGTCCATCCTTCAACCAAATCCCACCATGCCCACTGAACCACGTAACCAAGTGCCACACCTGCTGGGTTTTTGAACTCTTCCAGGGATGGTGATTCCACCCTGGTCATCCTGTGCCAGCTCCTCACCACTCTTCCAGTGGAGAAGCTTTTCCTAATATCCAACCTGAACATCCTCTGGCACAACCTGGGGATTGCCACGTTTCTCTCACAAAAGGCAAAGCAAAACCCCACCCATTTCCCTATTTCTCACAATAGGATGGGTCTGACAAAACCAGCCTTATTCCTGGCAGAGCTGAGCAGAAACCCCACACCACAGATACTGTCCTCTTCCCTTGCAATCCACTTCACACCTACGGGATGTCCCTACACAGCAGGACTTGCCCCACTCCAGGAGATCCCAGCACGTGGCCAGAACCACTTGGTGGGTCCAAACACGAGCACTGGGAACAAGAGGTCCTGCAGATCATCTGCTTCATCATGTGAGGGTGACAGGGAGCACAGAGACACGCAGGGCTCTGAAGGAGAGCAGTGGGAATCTCTGCAGGTATCTGCATGCTTTGGGCAGGTGTAGAGGACCAGAGGAAGACACCAAGGGGTTGTCCCTGCTGCAGGTGGCATCCAAACCCCCAGACAGGGATAGGAACAGTTCTGTCCTCTGTTCCACCCTGCAGAGCTCTGCACAGACCCCCCAAGCCCCCTGTCTGCAGCACAGCTGCCCTCAGACTCCCAGGGCTTTGCTCGGACTCAGCAGAGTCACAGGAGCCCAGTTTGTGCTGGTTCAGGGGGTCACTGTCACTGGGGCTCCCACAACAGCGATGGGTACGGCACAGTGAGGAGGGGGGCAAGCACTTCACCCCCTACAGCCGCTGCTGGAATCTCAGCATTGGCTCTAAATTAGCTCTAAATTGATGGCAAAGGCTGTTCATTGACCCCCCCTGGACCCTCCCTACAGGCAGAGTCCAGGCAGCACCTGCGGGACCACGGCGCAGACGCTGCCCAAAGCACTTTTACTGGAGTTTGAGTCCCCGGCCACCACAGTGGGTCCCCTGGGTGCAGTGTCAGTGGTGGCAGACACCTCTAAGGAGGCAGGAAGGGGTTGGGAAGCTCTTGAAGTGCTTTCAGCAGTGTCCCCCAGTGAACACCCCCGGCCCTGTGCGGGAGCTGCCTGTTCGTGCCGGGACGCGCTGGCCCCGCGCCCGGGGACGGGAGGAGGGTGGTGCTGCACTTTCTCTGCCACAGAGAAGCTGCAGCCAAGCTGATTTCCCCACACTGATCATCTCCACCCTGGATGGTGTTGCCTCTTCCCACTTCTCCAGGGCGTTTTTTTTGGGTTTTTTTTTTTTTTTTTCAGAGGGGTGGCAGGTGCTGAGGTTTTGGTGCTGTCCCAGAGAGGACAAATGATCTCCTTGGAGTGTCAGAGAATCACAGAACACCCTGAGATGGAAGGGACCCCCGAGGATCCTGGATTCCCTTGTCAGCACAGACCTGGGTGTTCCTGCCTTGGTCACTCATGCCAAGAGTGACACAGGATCCTTCTGCCTGGCTCAGCACAAGGATGGAATAGAATTGGACAGAATGAATGGAACATCCTGGGCTGGAAGGGACCCACCAGGATCATCCAGTGCAGCCCCAGGCCCTGCCCAGACCCCCCAACAATCCCCCCTGGGCATCCCTGGAGCGCTGTCCAAAGGCTCCTGGAGCTCTGGCAGCCTCGGGGCTGTGCCCATTCCCTGGGGAGCCTGGGCAGTGCCCAGCACCCTCTGGGGGAAGAACCTTTCCCTGCTCTGCAGCCTGAGCCTGCCCTGGCCCAACTACAGCCGTGCCCTGGGTGCTGGCCCTGGCCCAAAGCTGCCCCTCCAATGCCCCTCAGGAGGAACTCTAAGGAAGCTGTCACCTCCTTTGGAAGTGGCATTGACACCTTTGGTTGCTGCTCTGTCCATCCAGCCTCTGGAATAGTGCTTTTAGTTCTCTCCTACCAGGATTTTCATCAGTTGTCGTCAGGATCTCCCGTTTGGCTCTCTGTGGCCACGTCCTCACCTGCACAGGGTGAGGGGGCATTCCTGGAGACCCAGAGCACGGGGCTGCAGGTGCTCAGGAGAGTTCAAACCTCGCTCCACTCACACCCATTGGCTACAGCTGGATACCTCATCTGGGTCTGGGTCTTTCAGCAGAGCAGAGGGAATCCAGAGGAGGACACTGGGGTGGTCCATGGGCTGGAGTGTGATCCACAGTGTGGAGAGGCTGAGGCAATGGGGTTTGTGCAGACTGGGGATGAGAAAGCATCGTGAGGGAATCTCCACAGCCATCTACAAGGAGATCACCAAGAAGGCAGACCCAGCATCTCCACAGCTGTCCACAGCAGGCGGACGAAGGCAGCGGATGTGAACCAGAACAACCTTGGACTCGATGTGGGGGAGATCTTTCACCATGGGGAAGGTCAAACCCGGCAGCCGGTTGCCCAGAGAGGCTGTACAGCCTCTGTCCTTGGAGGCTTTCAGGACCTGACTGATCACGGAAGAAAATCCCTGAGCAGCCTGGTCTGATCCTGCTTGGAGCAGAAGGTTGAATGAGAGACCTTCAGAGTCCTTCCACCCTCAATTTTCCTGTCACACTCTGCTGCTGCAGGTGGGTTGGTTTTCTTTCTCTGTATAGTTTTTCCTCTTATTATATCTTCTGTCTGAATTCCTTAAAAAGCCATTTCACTGTTGAAGGAACGTCTTGGGAATGGCTTTGCGCTTTCACTTCAGGAGCATTCAAGATTGTTTCCATTTTCTGGTGGCTTGGGGGATTTTTCACACCCATGATTGATAGTGTGCCACATGCAGCAGCTACACGAGCACTTAAGTTGCAAAGCAAAGCAACTCCAACCCACAGAAATGCCACAAGTGACACAGTCCACAAAACCATAACTGTGCCTTCTTATCCATATTCAGGCTGCAGGGTATTTAATTACGAGATCCCAGATTATCAGCACACGCTCACTCCTGCCTGGTTCGGTGGAGGAGGAATGATGTGTCTGGAATGACAAAGCTGTTCAACACTTTCTTTTCCTTGGTGCTCGTTCAGGGAATCACAGGATCCTACATGTCCAAACCTTGATGGGACCCAAGCTGGAGCTGGGCCAGGGCAGGCTCAGGCTGCAGAGCAGGGAAAGGTTCTTCCCCCAGAGGGGGCTGGGCACTGCCCAGGCTCCCCAGGGAATGGGCACGGCCCCGAGGCTGCCAGAGCTCCAGGAGCCTTTGGACAGCGCTCCAGGGATGCCCAGGGGGGATTGTTGGGGGGTCTGGGCAGGGCCTGGGGCTGGGCTGGATGATCCTGGTGGGTCCCTTCCAGCCCAGGATGTTCCATTCATTCTGTCCAATTCCATTCCATCCTTGTGCTGAGCCAGGCAGAAGGATCCTGTGTCACTCTTGGCATGAGTGACCCAGGCAGGAACCCCCAGCTCTGTGCTGACAAGGGAAACCATCAAACGCATCAGAGTTATTTCTGCTTCCCTCCATGCAGCCTCTGCTCATCTCACTCCTGCTCCACCCACCCACCTTCCTCTAGAAAATGAGTCTTTAACCCCGGGGACAGGTCCTGGGCAGCTCCTCTGCAGAGAGGTTTGGGGCTGTGGGGCAGTGCTGGGCTGTGGCTGTGTGGGCAGAGGGATGCAGAGCCCCAGTGCTGGGTCAGCACAGCGTGGCACTGGTGTCTCCTTGGCCTCTGGGCTCACAGAGGGGACCCAGGGCAAAATGGACAATGGGTCACGGGTTTTCACACTTTTATCAGTTTGGTCCATTTGCATATTGAGGGTTAATCTTCCAATTAAAGCTTCAGCTAATGAAGTCATTTGCCCCAAAGTTTGCTGCCTCCAACTCACTTTCTTTTTCCCATTTTTCAGGGCTTGAGGCAGTGAGGTGTCCTTGACCCGAGGGTCTGGGCTGTTACAGTTTTGGTTTCTTCTTCTCTGCCGAGGTCAGGATTAAGACATGGGAAACATAGATCTTGAGTTTGGACTTGGATGTTTGTTGTTTCTTCTCTATTTACAGACTGACGAGCTGTGAGCTCTAACTAGCAAGCCAGAGAAATGAGGTAAAATGGAGTACCTCTCTATCTCTACCAAGTTTTTTTTTAAGGACACTTATCTAATTATGAAATTCTACCTAAATTATTTTTATTTTAAACCTAATAACTAACTACTTAAATTCTGCAATGCGGACTCTATTAACCGATTACAGAAAACCACCCAAACCCATGAAGAAAAAGGAAGAAGAAGGTGACGAAGAAGGACTTAGACAACACCTAAAGCCTTCCATCTTGACTTAAATGCATTACTATATACCAAAAAAAAGCAGTGCCTGTCCCAGGGCTGGAGCTGGCAGCGGTGCAGCTGCCTGGCACCCTGTGGCCGTACGGGCATGCGTGGGAGCCTGGGACACACGTCCTGCCCGCCTGGCACTGTGCCTGGCAGGCCAGCCCAGGGCAGGAGCCAGCTGTCTGCTCCCAGCGAGGGGCGGGCAGGGAGCTGGCTGCACTCCACTCAGCGCAGAGCCATTGAACAGAAAATCGCTGGAAGGCTTCCACTGAAGGAGGGGGGGGGGGGAAAAAAAAGGGAAAAAAAAGGTGTCAGTGAAAACTTGTTTAGCCAAACGGGGTTCCCTGGCACGAGGTTGGGGCTGGGCACCTCCCCACTTTGCCGTGGTGCTCGGCCCGTGCCAGGCGGGCAGGCGCAGGCACGGAGCAGAGGGAGCTGGTGCTGGCAGAGCTGTGGGATCCGCACTCGAGGCCAGGCAGCTCAGACAGCAGGGACAGAGGGCCACTGGACAGCCTGCTCTGCCACTTACTGCTTTTTATTTATTTTTTATTGAGTGTTTCTTGGTGCTCAGCATCACCCTGGGAGCGAAGGTGGAGGAAGAGGAAGGCCCTTCCCGGGAGCTTCTCCCTCTCTGTGCGCACACTGCCTGTGCCTGCAGTGCCCCGTGTGCCCACCCTGCCCTGCCCGCCTGCCCAGCTCGGTGAGGGGCTGCCAGCACCACCAGGAACCAGAGTACTCACCCAGAATCAACCACGCACCCTCCAAAACCTGCTTGGATGACAGGTCCTTTCCAGGGCACAAGGCTCTGAACCTGGGGGTCATCCATGAGGAGGGCTCCAGCTCTATTTCTGTTCTGGGGGACCAGAGCCAGCCCAACCCTTCAGGCTGCTCAGGATTGAGAATATTGATTGTCACTGGGTTGTACCGACAGCAACTGGGCTGTGTCCCTCCATGCAGGACCCACTGGGGTTTTTCTGTGTGCCTGGGGGGGTCTCTTACCCATTTCCACAGTCCCTCATGCTGGACACTGTGTCCTGGGCACGCTCCCACACAAGATGATGCTCAGGTGCCTTCTGAGGCCTGCAAAAACACCAGTGTAGTTTGGGCAGCCCAATTTTATATAGCAATTTTGTAGCCCAATTTTGTGCCCGGATTTTGTCGCCCAGTCCATCGCCCCTGCCCTGGGATTTGTCCTGGTAGCTTCCTGCTTCATCCCCCACCCAAACCTGCAGGGTTTTCACCAGGGAGAGCCCCCCTGCTGAAAAAGGCCACCTGCTTGACCAGTAAAGGCACTGGCTGCTTGCCACAGCCCTCACCTCCCTGCACTCCCTGCTCCATGGGGGTGTCCCTCTCTGCTCCATGACCCCCCTCAGCATCCCCGCCACCAGCAGGGACAACCTCCCTGCAGGCAGAAGCTTGGAGCACCCCCTGCCCCAGCCTGGCACCCCTGCCCGGGGCCACGGGCCAAGCCAGCTGGGCAGACCCCGGATCAGCCAAGCAGATGGGCTCAGATGCCAGCAGCAGCCAAGAGGCCATGGAAATACATGGCCCATTTTGCAGGACAGGATTCCCATCAGCCAGTCTCCGTCTGGCTGGGCATGTTCCGTAGACAGGGGAATGCTCAGCTGCTAATCCACGTAATCCTGCTCTAGGCTGGATTCGTTTTAAAAAATAAATAAGTGGCTGAGAGCAGTTTTTGGACCATCTGACTCGAGTGCTGGGCTCTGATGGTGAGAGGCAGAACCACGGGAGTCTTATTTACATTGATTTTCATGGAATGTGCTTCTTGGATCAAGGAATTAAAGGGCTACAAGGCGAGGGTAACCTGCAAATCAGGCGAGGGCATCCCAGTCAGCGCACGGGATGTAAGATCTGATTACCACTTGCCTGGGCTTTAACCTCAGTTTGCTGCACCATTTTCATATTCACATCCAGAGCCCAGGCATGCATACAAATGAAACAGGCTGCTGGGCCCAATCTTGTGAATTTTGGTCAAAGAACAGAGCGATGCTGGAATGAAACACCCAAACTGTATCCTACACAGGAGCCTCCATCAGGGTGTTTGCCCCATGGTGCAGCACTGGGGGACTCAGCAGATCTGCTGGGTGCTGGAGCATCTCCCCAGGACGGCAGGATCCTCTGGAGCACGAGGAAAGCAGCCATCTGTAGGTGTCAGGAAAAGATTTCTCACCCTGGCAGCATTGGACAAGCGCTGGGGTGACCCAGGCAGCCACCTCAGAGGTGTCAGCTCCATTCTCCTGGGGCAGGACCTGCTCTTGGCAGGACCTCTGGGGCGTGGACCATGGTCTGGTTGGTGTCAACCTCTTCCCCGCCCCAGGATGACCTGGGGAAGGGCAGCACCCGGTCTGGCTGATCTGTGTTAAAGAAAATAACGTATCATCTCCAAAGCAACTTTGCTTTGCTCCCAGGAGAAAGGCGGCCGTGGTCGTCAGGAGGAGCCAGGGCCTGAAGGGACTTGTCCCCATCAGACACCTCCAGCTGAAAGCCAAGTTTCTGTGATGATCTCAGGGCCAGATTCACAGCAGCAGCAGAGACACACACCCCAGCCTGCTGAAACTGGCAGGAGGCAGAAGCCCAGAGGCTCCTTGCAGAAATCCACCCGTGGCTGTGGCAGCTGGAGAGGATCCGGGTGCTGTGCCCGTGTCTCCAGGTGCCCGGGTGCCCGCGTCCACCCATCTCCAGTGTGGGAAATGCCTGACCCAGATTCAGGCCTCATTAGCAAGTCAAGTTCCTCGTGAAAAGCAGGTTCTTGATGCTGCATCTGACCATGAGTAACTCCACATGGTTGCACAAGCCCTGCCTGTGCCATCTCGCTTCCCTTTCCACCCTGACGAAACCCGGGCATCACCCTTGGCTGGTGCTGGCAGGTCCCCGTGGCATGTGGGTAAATGCCAGACTGAAGACACCTGCAGGACTGGGGCCACTAGTTTTGCCAGGTCAGGAAAACCTGTTTTCCAGGTGAAATACCCTCACTGTGTAAAGAAAGAGGAGCTGTCTGTGAGCGCTCCTCAGCAGAGCCCACAGATGAGCCCTCGAGCTGTTTGGCTGCAGGTTGGTTGTGGGGTAGGGGAGGAGAGCCCGGAGGAGGACAAGGCAGTGGCAGGATGCACACTGGTGTCTGGCACATAGAAAAGGTGTGGGGGCTGTAGGAGGATGGAGAACCTGCCCCGCTGGGAGTTTCCCCTGAATCCTGGCCAAATACAATCTCACAGGAATTAGCCTCATTGGTGCCAGAGGTGAGAACATCTCTGCTTGCTTTGGACACTTCTGACTGGCCTGCAAAGCAAAGCCCTGGCAGGAGCAAGGTGTCCTGCTCAGATGGGCAGTGGGGAGAGGCACAGCACTGCCAGCCCTGTCTGTGTGTGTGCAGGGACAGCTGCCAGCCCCAGGCTGCTGATCTGATGCTCCTGCTCCTCCTGAGGCTGGCACAGACTGACAGGCCCTGACCCCTCATTAATGGAAAAGTCACTGTATTGCCAGCAGGATCAGCAAATTGCATGAATTGCCCACAGGAAACCAGAGCACAGAGGCAGCAAGACAGGGACACAGGGCTCACAGCCCTGAGCATGGCCATGCCCCTTGGAGCACTGAACTGGAGAATCACTGGGTGAGTTGGGTTAGAAGGGACCTTAAAGCCCATCCTGCTCCACCAGGAGCCCCAGGACTTTTGAAGGCCATAGAAGGTGCTGCACACACCCTCGGGGCCCTGGGTCACCACTGGGGGTGTAAGGGACACCCAGAGTGACTGCAGTGTCACACAGCAGGGAGGGAGTGTGGTACCCCTGTGCTTGCTGCAGGGTGTGGGAACTCCCATGAACATCCTTCTGGGGCCACCCAGGCCCTTCCCAAACAGTGGGAGGCTCGCAAGGCACTCAAGGAAAAGGATTTCTGCTGGTCCATGTTGTAGATGAAGCTTGACAGAAGTGTCTTGTGGCAGGTGAGTGGCCAAGCACATCTTCCATCACCTTGTCTCTGCTGGACCGAGGCCTCATCACCGCTGGGAGGGATCAGAGCCTCCAGCCATGGGAGCACAGAGCAGTGGTCGTGTCTCATGCAGAACCACCTCAGCACAACACAGAAAACACTCAACACTGCCCAAACACTGAGCCACGGGCACTCAGCTGCTGCATCCCCAAGACCAGGACATGCTCTGAAAAATGCAAATTTTCTGACATCACCTGGAGCTGATCCTCAGAGCAAAGTCTCACCCCAGGGACCCCAAAGACTGCAGGAACCTGCTCCCTCCACTCCCCACAAGGAGCAGAGGAAGGCAGCGCCCCTCTCATTGCCTGCTGCCCAGTGGGGCACCTTTGCAAGAGAAACCTATTTCCTCTCACAGCAGCACCTGTCAACTGCAAACCTTTCACTGCCTGGTGATTTAGCTTCCCTTCTGCTCCGAATTAGGGAATAAAAAGCAAAAGTTTTAATGTAATGGAAGCCAGCGCTGTGGCCTTGCAAGTTGTTAAAATTTAAAAAGGCAACAATAAATCTGCTGAGCTAAGAAGAGCTCTCAATGAAAAAGGGTAGATTTGTTTTCGCTTTATTATCTTGCAGGTGATTTCCAGGGCTTGCTGGTATTTTATTTCTTGTTAATTGTTCTCCTTTCTGTCACCCCCCAGACCCCAAGCAGGCAGGAACACCTGGCAGCGAGGTGAGAGTTAATTCCACACCTGCCGTCCCACGGGAGGCTCACCCTGCTGCTGGCTCAGAGGCTGTCTCTTACCTTCCTCCTTCCCCAGATCAAACCGAAATGTTCAAGGTCGTGTGTTCCTTCCCAGGGAGATCCAAACCCTGAGATCTTGGGGCTGTTCTCGGTGATGGGGCTGAACCCCGACCTTTCCTGCTGCTGCTGTGGGGCAGTGGGGGCTGCACAGCTGCCCTGCTCCTTCCTTAGAGGGCTCATGGAGCTGGGCAGGACCTGGGCACCTCCAGCCCTGCAGATCGTGGCTCTCCCTGCGGGGCTGAGAGGGCTCAGCCTGGATGACACCAATTTGGGGGTCCTGTCATGGGCGGGGGTCTCCCAGCTGGACTGTGCTGTTCTGTCTCAAATCCCCCCACCCCCCTCCCTTCTCTCCCAGGCCTGCACTACTGAATTTCTCCAAGAGCCAGGTGTATTCAGCTCTGTGAGGGTTCAACACCTTTGAGAGTGTCCAGCACCTCACAGAAAATGGCCGAAATAACTTTGCGAGACGGCACGGTCGAGCGTGTCTTGAAAAAGCAAAAGGGTTTTAATAAAAGAAGAAAATAATACAAAACAAAAGAACAAAGCTGTTCACAGTGTAGGGGCAGGTCCCACACATTTGCTGCAATACCCCAAAAATGTGCTGAGAAGCCTCGTGCTCTCCCTTAAGTATTGAACCTTTTGGGTGGGTTTTTTTGGCAAAGAGCCCAATAAGGAATAGCTGCCTTTCTAGAGAACAGGTAAAGAGACCTATCAGTGCTTTTGTCTTAGCACTGAGCCAATTACCGCCAGGAGAGCAAAGAAATTTCTAAGTCCTTTACCTTATTAGAACAGCAAAAGGTAAGTCTTAAACCTTTCCCTATTTAGAAACACCTGCTCAAGTATAAAACACATTACACACTGCACGTGCTGGTTCCCCTGAGCCAGGGAGGGGACAGCTGCTGGGAAGGGATTCGGGCTCTGGGATCCCACCCAAAGCTGCTGAGCCACAGGAGGTGTGGGAGCAAGCTGGGAAAAGACAGGCCATGCTGAAGGCTCATCCCCTTCTCCTCCTGGGAATATCCTGCTCATCCATTCATTTACTGCTCCCTGGGACCTGACAAGCAGAGCTGGAGCAGAGCGTTCAGTATCGAAGAGCACAGGCCACCAGACCCCAGAGAGCAGCTCCAGGTGGGGTCACCTCAACCCTGGACACGCCGGAGACCCATGACGCTGTTTTACACCACAATGACACAGACTCAGAAGGCTGAAAATGACTCCTCTATTTTTGGGATGTGTCTCCTTTTTATACTATTTTACACAGACCAATCTGATTGGTGACAAAGACAAACCTCTTCACTCACATTGGTCAGAGCAGAGGGACATCAAGAAGAAATCCCTCCTAGGAAAAGGAATGGATAACAAAGTTACAGTTACAAACACATCTCTCCTGTTTACAGAAAATTCTCTGGGAAAAGAATTTCAGAAAGCCAAAACACCTCAGGCACGGAACCAGGGCTGCAGACGTGCAGTGCAGAGGAGGAGGCAAGGGAGGAAACAGGTTGGAAGGGTGATTGGGGTGGACAAAGTGGGTGTGTGGGGACTCACCACCTTCTTCAGCACCAAGGACACAGTTAAAAGTTGACCAGGGACTACAAAGCAGGTGACTTCAGAGTCTGCATCAGTCAGGGGACAAAATTTGGTGTTTTCTGGAGGAAATTGGTCTAGAAGGCCAAAGGAAGAAAAATTATATGTGCGTTTGTGTGTGATTGCTCACTTAACCTCACATGGATCAGGAGCTCTGGAATTTAACATCCCTTGTTTCAATTGAACAGATGAGGAATGCTCACAACACTGCCCAAAACCAGCAGCTCCCCTTGGAGAGCACTGAGGTGAAGTCTTCATCTTCCTGGATATGTTCCTGTGAGCCCCTGACATGGATCTCAATAACACCATGGAGGTTCAACCACAGCCCCAGGGATTTATGAGCACTGAATTTACCACAAGCACCGGGAGAAGCTGCCAGCAGTGCTGGGTCTCCAATCCCAGGGAGCCCCAAGCACCAGCTCTGGGCAGGTTCAGAGAAAACAGTCCCACAGCAGCATCCCATGCCACCAGCTCAGCCCCAGGCTCTCCCCTGCTCCACGGGGTTTGTGTGCTCTATGCGGTTTGTTTGTGTGCTCCACGGGGTGTGTGTGCTCCACGGGGTGTGTGTGCTCCATGGGGTTTGTGTGCTCCATGGGGTTTGTGTGCTCTGTGGGGTTTGTGTGCTCTATGGGGTTTGTGTGCTCTATGGGGTTGTGTGCTCCACGGGGTTTGTGTGCTCTGTGGGGTTGTGTGCTCCATGGGGTTGTGTGCTCTGTGGGGTTTGTGTGCTCTATGGGGTTGTGTGCTCCACGGGGTTTGTGTGCTCTGTGGGGTTGGGTTGTGTGCTCTGTGGGGTTTGTGTGCTCCATGGGGTTTGTGTGCTCTATGGGGTTGGGTTGTGTGCTCCATGGGGTTTGTGTGCTCCATGGGGTTGTGTGCTCTATGGGGTTGTGTGCTCTGTGGGGTTTGTGTGCTCTATGGGGTTGTGTGCTCCACGGGGTTTGTGTGCTCTGTGGGGTTGTGTGCTCCATGGGGTTGTGTGCTCTGTGGGGTTTGTGTGCTCTACGGGGTTTGTGTGCTCTATGGGGTTTGTTTGTGTGCTCCATGGGGTTTGTGTGCTCTATGGGGTTGTGTGCTCCCTGGGGTTGTGTGCTCCATGGGGTTGTGTGCTCTGTGGGGTTTGTGTGCTCCATGGGGTTGTGTGCTCCATGGGGTGTGTGTGCTCTATGGGGTTTGTGTGCTCCATGGGGTTGTGTGCTCTGTGGGGTTTGTGTTCTCTATGGGGTTTGTGTGCTCTATGGGGTTTGTTTGTGTGCTCCATGGGGTTTGTGTACTCCATGGGTTTGTGTGCTCTATGGGGTTGTGTGCTCCATGGGGTTTGTGTGCTCCATGGGGTTGTGTACTCCATGGGTTTGTGTGCTCTGTGGGGTTGTGTGCTCCATGGGGTTGTGTGCTCCATGGGGTTTGTGTGCTCCATGGGGTTTGTGTGCTCCATGGGTTTGTGTGTTCCATGGGGTTGTGTGCTCCATGGGGTTGTGTGCTCCATGGGGTTTGTGTGCTCCATGGGGTTTGTGTACTCCATGGGTTTGTGTGCTCTATGGGGTTGTGTGCTCCATGGGGTTGGTGTGCTCTGTGGGGTTGTGTGCTCCATGGGGTTGTGTGCTCCATGGGGTTGTGTGCTCCATGGGGTTTGTGTGCTCCATGGGGTTTGTGTACTCCATGGGTTTGTGTGCTCTATGGGGTTTGTGTGCTCCATGGGGTTTGTGTGCTCTATGGGGTTGTGTGCTCTATGGGGTTGTGTGCTCCATGGGGTTGGTGTGCTCTATGGGGTTTGTTTGTGTGCTCCATGGGGTTTGTGTACTCCATGGGGTAGCAGGAGGCTTCTGAGGAAAGCTGCCAGAAGCTTCCACCACGTCCAATGGATCCAATGCCAGCTGTCTCCAAGACATCTCCTGTGCTGCCAGCCCAATGCTGAATGTTACATAAAGGCCCTGGCAGGCCCGAGCCCTCAGCCACATCCCAGCACAAGCCAGGCCAGATTTTTTACGTTTGTGTGAAAAATCGATCTGTGCCTTGCCAATACTGGAAAGTTCAATCCTAGGACTGGAATGGGCAGCAAATTTTGGGTTGAAGGGGTTATTTTCATTCACAAGCTGTGTTGTTAAAATCTTTGACAGTGATACCTGGTAGCAGCTCAGCAGATAACACAGGGCTGTGCTGCTGGGAGCCTTGTCACCTGCCTGTCCCCCCCGCTGTTATCTGCACTTCCCCTAGCCGCCCGGCTATCCCACCAGAGGGTCCTGAACTCCCAAAACTGCTGCTGTTGACTTCTTAAATAATACCCAGAGCTGCTTATTGACTGCAGTGTGCACCCCCCCAGCACCTCAGAGGACTCAGGTAATCAGTGGCTCTGTGCAGTGTCACACAAGTGCTGCCAAACGCCGGTGGCAGCTCCTGCCAGCGCCTGCCTCCAGCATCTTGTCACCAGCCATCTGCATCCCACAGCCATCCAGACAACACCCTGCACAGCCCCCTCACTCCCCAGCCTTTCTGCTCCCCTCACAGGGGTTGTGGTGAGGATGGAGAGCAGCGAGGATGTCACAGGAGTGATCCCCAGTGCTGTAGGGGACATGAGGTGGTCCCTTCCTGCTGATTGTGGAGCCACGGCCACTTGCTCAGCCCTCGGGGCTAAAACAGTGCAGGGCTTCATCCAGTGGTGCTACCTGGGGCTGGGGTCTCCTCTGAGGTGGGCTGAGGGGGCTCAACACCGTGGTGATGTGCTGCAGGCAGCCCAGGCACGGCACTGCTCACTTAACCTGGCATGGATCAGGAGCTCTGGAATTTAACATCCCTGGTTTCAATTGAACAGATGAGGAATGCTCACAACACTGCCCAAAACCAGCAGCTCCCCTTGGAGAGCACTGAGGTGGAGTCTTCATCTTCCTGGGTATGTCCCTGTGAGCCCCTGACATGGATCTCAATAACACCACAGAGGTGTTATTTAGGAACCGTGGGACTCAGGCACCCCGTGCTCGTCACCCACAGCCAGGGAAGGGAAATGTCCTCTGCAAACCACCACCATGAGCTGCTTCCCAAAGCTGCGTGTGTGCCAAAGCTACCAGGACTCCGCCCTGACCCTGTGAACTGGTCTGCACCAAGAAAAGCTGCACAAAATAGGGGATTTATCACAAAAAATTGCTCAGCCACACACAGAGCAGGGATCACCAGCCTGGAGAGAAGAGAGGATCCCACAGCAGTTGGAATTTTCCCACTCCTGTGAAGCTGCAGTTGGTCCCACAACACCTGTGACCCCATAACACACCCCGGCTCCCCCATCGGGGACCTCCACTGCTGGATCCTGCTGATCTCTGATCCCCAGCCCGGGACACAGGAGCATCCTTGTCTCCCCTGCTCCCAGGTGCCCACACCAGCTTCCAGGCAGCTCCTGCTACACTCACCTTTCAGCTCTCCCTGTTTCCTTGTTTCTGGGCTGGGAAAGAGCTGAATTTTCCAGGGAGTTACCTGATTCCAGAAATGGAATCTTTTAAGAAAGGCACCAAACTTTGCAACAGAATAAAAAAAGGTTTAGTCCATGTTTTTGTTTTTTTTACTCCAGGAGCACCAGTGCTTGGGGGATGTGGGGAGAGAGCAGGACCAGGAGGCAGCTTAGCTGGGACCAGCCCCTCCTCCATGTGCACGTAATGGGATGGCACGGAGGCAAGTGAGCTAAAAATTAAAGCCTGGCAGATCCTGCCAGGAACGACTTGGAGGAGCAGCTTGCTAATGGTGTAAAAGCTGGTAATAAAAGCTTTTTCAAATACATCAGAAGCAAAGAGCCTGCCAAAAAGTCTGCGGGGCCAAGAGATGGTGAAGATGTAAGAGAAACACTCGGTGAGGAAAAGGTCACACAGATGAATTATCTGCATCATCGTTCGCAGGGAGAGCTGCATGAGGTCCCGGTGCCAGAGCAGCTCTTTGGGGATGGGGATCTGGGAAGCATTTCAAACTGAAACATCCATCAGAAGCAGGAGCAAATCACCAGAACCAGGTGGGTTTGGCTCCGGAGATCTGAGGAACCAAGTGGTGAAACTGCTGAACTGCTGAGCTGTGACCACCCGTGGTGCCACAGGAGTGGGGAGGGTGGAGGTGGCACCTTCTGAGAAGGGCCAGGGAGGTGACCCAGGCAGGCAGGGCAGGGCCTGGCCTGTGCTGCTGGGGAGCGCAAGGTTTGGGGGATCTGCAATATCAGTTTGTTAGAGGGAGTTTTCAGCGCACAAAGCTGGGAATCTGCTCTCAGCGCCGCAGCACTTGTGCTCCCATCACACCCACCCCGAGCCTCAAGCCTCGTGCCTCACTCACAGAGGAAGAGGAGGAGGAGGAGGAGGAGGAGGAGGAGGAAGAGGAGGTGCTGCCAGCCCCCTTCCCAGTTCCTCAGCCAGAGCAGCCTCTGCCTGGGCTGGTCATGAACCTTCAGCCCCTGAGGGGGCACAGCTGCCCTGCCTGAGGCGCTTCCCCCTGGACAGGGTGAGCTGTGCCTTGGATGTGCTGCTCTCCTGCTCCTCGTGGGCAAACCTGGACGGGCAGAGATCACACAGCTGCTGAGGTTTGTAGGATGAATCCAGCCATGAGCTGCTGGGAAATAAAACTGCAGGTTAAATTCAGCACCAGTGAATACGAGGAATGCGCAGGGAAAGGAACAAGGATACAAATGCAGGCGAGGATGGAGAAGCTGTGGCTGTCCTTGGATCCCTGGAAGTGTCCCAGGCTGGCCTGCATGGGGCTTGGAGTAACGTGGGACAGTGGAAGGTGTCCCTGCTGTGGAACAATGGGAGCTTTAAGGTTCCCTTCCAACCCAAATCATCCCACCATTCTGTGATGAGCCTCAACTGCCTCCTGTTTCTGAGGGAAGCGGGCAGAGAGTGCAACAAAACCATCAGTGCAAAGCCCAGCCACGGCCCAGAAGGCAAAGAGAAGGAAAGGAGCAGAGAACAGAACCCAACACATCTTCCTGCAACTGATACCCACAGCCAGCCCTGCCCTCAGAAAGGGAAACAAAAATGGGCAGGGCACCAAAAGGCAGAGCTGGCGGTTAGGGGATGGGTGACCTCCACCCAGCAGGAAGGAAATTAAGTTCCCTGTGGCTGGGGAAGGTGTGAAGGACAGGTTTGCCAGCAGCCTGGAAACCCATCAGCAGCCCCAGGAGGGGAGCACTGGTATTTCTCACACGGCAGGGGCTGAGATAGCCCCATGGACAGATGGGGTCAAACCAACCCACCTGTAATCATCCTGTGTGATTCGTGGCCACAGTTCATGGAATTGAGAATGGTCTTTGGGTTCAGACTGGTGTAAGAAACCAGAGAAACACAGGATCACAGGCAGATTTTGGCTGGAAGGGACATTTGGAGATCTCTGCTCCAGCCCCAGTCTCCAGTGCAGCTGCAAAGCTGCAGAAGGTTGGTTGGGGCCTGGCCCACTCAGTTTTTAAAGATCTCTGTAATGGAGACACCATCTCCCTGGGGCTCCTGCTGCAGCTCTGGGCTGTCCTTGTGGTGAGGAGCACATTCCTCACATCCCCGTGGGATTTCCCTTTGTGCAGTGTGTGTCCCTTGCCTCTGGCCTGTCCTGCGCACCTCCGATGGGACCCTGGGCTCCAGCTTCTCTAAGCTCTGGCCAGCAGAGGTAGATGGGTCACTCCTTTCAAATTCTGTCTTCTGCCAGCTGGCCCAGCCTGGTTCCCCCGCCCTGGGTTTGTTCTGAAGCCCCCTGAAGCCCCCTGATCTCTCTCTCCACCTCTCCTGTGCTGAGGGTCCAAACCAGGGCTCCAGAAATGTCACCCCAGGGCCAGGCAGGGGAACGGGACCTCAGCCCAACCTTCTGGCTCTGCTCCTGCTGGTGCAGCCCGGTAGAACCTCGGCCCTCCCCACTGCAGTGACACACTGGGGATGACAGGTCCACGCCACAGTGTGGCCCAGATGTGACCACAGCCTCAGAAAATCCAGAAGCTGCTGCTCCAAGAGCACAGCAGCAAAGGCTTCCGGACTGCCCAGCCCAATTCCTTGGCCAGGCACCCACCCGTGGCTGGCTTTTTGCAGGTCACAGCTCATGCCAAGCACGGAGAGATCAAACATCAGCCCACAGGGAGGGTCTGCAGCTGTGGGAGCATGCCCAGAATCTCCTGTCACGTCGGTCACTCTGGAGGCACAAGACTGGTGAGTGAATTACCAAACCACCTGAGTCCTTTGTTCTTCAGCCTTTTCAAAGGGCACTGAGACGTTCAAGCCCTGCCCCAAGAGCTTGGGCGCAGCCTGGAGCAGAGCCCTGTGCTCTGAGAGTGCTGGGGGTGGGTTTGTGCTGTCCCAATAGCAGCCACACGATTCCTTCGGTGGGGAATTCCACAGGCATGGTCTGAGCTCTGGAAACACCCGGTGGGTTTGGAGCCAGCACGGGGCTCTGCGTGTCCTCACCCCTGCAAGCCTGGCAGGGCAATCCCTTCCCTTCTCACAATCCTCTGACTCTGATTGCTCTGGCCACGAGCAGGGAAAAGCCTGGAGAAGAGGAGGCTCAGGGGAACCTTCTGTTCTCTACAATAACAGGAGGGTCCAGCCAGGGGATGTCGGGCTCTGCTCCCAGGGAACAGGGACAGGGCAAGAGGACACGGCCCCAGGCTGTGCCAGGGGAGGTTTAGGGTCAATATTAGGAAAAAATTTCTTCACTGAAGGGGCTGTGAGTCCCTTGCACAGCTGCCCAAGGCAGTGGTGGAGTCCCCATCCCTGGAGGGATCCTGAAAGATGTGGAGATGTGGCGCTTGGGGACGTGGTTTAGTGGCGCAGTTGTCAGCGTTAGGGAAATGTTTGGATTTGATGATCTTAGACGTCTCTTCCAACCTAAACAGTTCCATGATTCTGCGTTTCTATCAGAAAATGGTGCAGCTTGCAGTAAAACCCCCAGAGACGGCTCCTGGCTGAGGGCAGCTCATGGTCCCCAGGGCAGAGGTGCTGGCTGGGAGTGCCCACATTGGAAGGGTAAAAGGTTTTGGGGCTCTCCGAGGGACCTGGGTGGGGATGAGCTCATGGATGAATCCCTGCAGATCTGCTTGGAAGGGTGAGAAAGGGGTGAGCAGGGTGAGAAAGGGGCGAGGAGGGTGAGAACAGCCCCCAGGCAGCCCAGGGGCAGCCCAGCTGTCTGGGACCAGAGCTTGGAGCTGGGATGTAGCTCGGAGAGCAAAGCCCTGGGCCCGGGCTGCTGTGCCAAGTCCCTGAGCTGAAGGATGGAGAGCCGTGCTGCGAGGCGCCAGTGCAAACCACAAGAAAGCCAGGCTGGGCTCCTTTGTAGCACTCCAAGCTTGACAATTAATGCGTGCAAGCCACTGAATTATAGGCTGGAGACACTGGGAGCCCAAATGGCAGCTAAGGAGGGTTGTTGATTGGCTTTCCGGAGGCCATGGAGACACAGACACTTATTCTTAGAGACATGGGTCCCAGAGGGAGCTGGGCAGACACAGGAGCCTCCTGCAGCACTCACATCCTCCCTGTCCTGGCAGCCCTGCGTCCCCTCACCGGGGGTGTGAGGCAGGGATGCAGGGAAAGGGGGCACCGAGCCCTCACCCGCCCGTTTGTTCAGCCCCAAACGTCCCAAATAACTTCATTGCTTTTCCCATGCCGTGTGACTCCACCCTGGAGGGCAGAACTTGCCTCTGGGAGGTGGTGCCTTAGGATTTTAGCTTTTATATTTTTCACATATTTGTAATCCCAAATTTCTTTAGTGTAGAACTCTAAACTCCACACACAGTGTGAGCTGCTGCTTCCCCATTTGGGGCAGGCACAACAATTCCTCTCCAGGCCTGGGGATCAAGGACACCTCACTGCCTCAGGCCCTGAGAGATGGGAACAAAAGTGAGTTGGGGGCAGCAAACTTGGGGTCAATGACTTCATTACCTGAAGCTGTAATTGGAAGATGAACCCCCAATCTGCAAATGGACCAAACTGATAAAAGTGTGAAAACCCGTGAGCCATTGTCCATATTTTTGGGTGTAGCCCCTGGGGGTGTGTGGTGGTTTTAGGTCCTAACCGGAACCTTCAGGACCTTTGTCTGCCTGAAATGTACCTGAAGGCCCTTCAATAAATAGAACTGCTTTTAATTCCCTTAATTTTGCCTGGCCTCTGTTTTTAGGTACCCCCAAAAAGGCATCAGAGGGACGGGGTGTGAGGCCAGCAGGTGCCAGTGCCCTGAGGGCTGGGCAGAGCCCACAGGATGCTCTTGGGTCTGGGAGGGCAGGCAGGGAGGACAAGGAGGGGCAGCTGAGCTCCCTTAAGGCAGGTCAGTGTTGCAGAAATAAAAAAACCCCTCACAGTGTCAAGGAATCCCAGGAAAGCATCACCTCCCCAGTGCTGTGCACTCCCTCACATATCTGCGCTTCCAGACACGCCATCCAGCTTTACAGTCAGTGCATGTTCCCTGTCACACTCCCAATTAATTGCTGAAGTATTTGAATGCTGGGTTTTCTCTCCATCTCGCCAGAACAGAGGCCGTGTGCTGCTGCCCTTCCTCTCATCTCCACGCTGGGTTTTTTTTCCCCTCCCTGATTATTTCTGTGTTTATGCTCTCCAAGCACCAGCCAGGCATGAGCCTGGCACCTCCCCGCAGCAGGGCAGTCAACTCCAGCACTGACTGGAGCAGCCAAGGGCAACCAGCTGGAAAATCACTCCCCTGGATCAGGCACCACAGCTTCAAGGTCGAGGCAGCCCTGTCCACGTCAGGCTCGGGCTCTGGGGTGGCTGCATCCCCTCAGGACACGTCTGGGGAGCGCAGCATGGGCTGGTTCCAACTCTGGAGCAGAGCAGAGTGCCCTGGGCAGGACTGGACAGCCCTGGGCACTCCAGGGGGTTCCTGCAGCATCTGAGAGACAGATCTGGGACTCTCACAAAGACACCAGCGGAGATGAATAAACGTGTTTGTAGGGGAAGGGTTTATTTGCCAAAAACAAAAAGCGAATGCCCAAAATCTCACCACTGAAATGCATGACTGGACATCCGAGAATGGCCCCAAATGCTACACTTCTCAGTGCTCACAACACAGACATATTTGGTTAGGGGCTGAAAAGGCTGATTTCTGAGGTTGTCATCAGCTTTTTGGGGCAAGGAGGATCTCTGTGCCTTTGGCAGCCTGTGGGTGGATTTGTGTCTCTTGTGCCACTCAGCCCTGTGCCCCAAGTGTCCCTCACCCTCTGCTCAGGCCCTGCTGGGACACAGGTTCAGATTCTGTCCTGGCTGGGACCTTCTCCCTTCCCCAGGCCTCAAATCCTTCCCTGGCTCTAGATCAAACCTTCCCACTTTGCAGTTACCATTTAAAAATAAGAGAATAGCACTGCTACATCCAAAACTGCAATGAGGTTTTAAGGGTTGATTTATTTTGTTGTTTGGGGTTTTTGTTGTTGTTGTTGTTGGTTCTTTTTAAATTTCATGGAAATTCATCCTCTTGGTGGGTGCTGATTTCCCTTCAGCAGCTCTGTGTGTCTCCTTTGGACACTGTTTAGTATCTCCAAGTCCTTCTCATATTATGGCACCCAAAACTGTCCCCAGCACTGGAGGTGAGAGAGCAGCTCCTCACAAGGCAGGAAGGTCGTTCACCATCCAGTGAAGGACTTGTTGAGTGGTGAGTGATGGATTTGATGCCCTTCTGAGGGTCCCTCCCTGCTCTGTGTTGCCACCCTTGAGTTGTGTCACCACTGCCTGTCACCAGCAAATCACACAGCAAAGGAGATTCACACAATCCTGGTGGGCACAGAGGCTCAAAGGGAGGAGCTTCCCAAAAAGGCTTTGCCGCTTTCCCGGCACAATCCGCCTTCCCCAGGTGCCTCTGAGAACAACACTTTTATCCCAAGAAATTCACAGCAATTCCCCCTTATCAAAAATCCATCACTTCACCAAAACCCCCATGGATGTGATTTCCTTTAATTTTCCATTGTGGTTGTTGTTTTTTCCTTTTTTTTTTCTTCCCCCATTTTCAGGGTGTTTTAGCAGATTGCTGTTTTCCACATCCTTTTGTCAGACCCTGGTTACCACAGGATGAAGGGCATCTGGTCCTTGGGGTTTGGGGGTTTTTTTGTAATTTTCCCTTTGCTAATGTCCAATTTTGCAAACTTCTCCACATCAGAAAAGTGGTAAAAAGGACTGCAAAGAATGAGGATGAAAAGATAAAATAAACCCAGAGCCCTTGGTAAATCTGGGCATCGCATTTTGGGGTTACCAGTGGTGAAAGAAAAGAAAAGAAAAGGGGAAGGTGGGAAGGAGGATGAACAGCCCAAATCTCTTCCATGTCATGGCTGGTTTAATCAAATAATTAAAAGACATTCTTCCTGCTGGGGAAAGAACATAAAGCAGAGACATTTGGGGCATTTCTTCCCCAATGCTATTGCTTTCTCCTCAATAAATTTCACTCCTGAGTGAGCTCGGTGCTGCCAGGTCCTGGCAGCTGTCTCTGAACATCCCAGAGGCTGCATTGCTTTGCCCAGGGCGGTGATTTGGGGAGGAAAAGCTGCAAGTGGTGGAGAAGAACAAGGGCTGGACCACCTGACCTTTAAAGGCCCTTCCAACCCGAGCTGTTCTGTGGAGGCACAGAGGGGCAGGAGGGTGACGCTCTTTTACACCACAACGACACAGACTCTGACTTCAGAAGGCTGAAAACGACTCCTTTATTTTTGGGATGTATCTCTCTTTTATACTATTTTACACAGACCAGTTTGATTGGTGACACAAAGACAAACCTCTTCACTCACATTGGTCAGAGCAGAGGGACATCAAGAAGAAGTCCCTCCTAGGAAAAGGAATGGATAACAAAGTTACAGTTACAAAAATAATTCTGTTTACAGAAAATTCTCTGGGAAAAGAATTTCAGAAAACCAAAACACATCAGGCACGGAACCAGGGCTACAGGAGGGCACAAACCCACCCCACAGCCTGTCCCTGTGCTGACAGCAGTGGGGAAGGGTTTGTGGGGCACAGACACATCCCCCAGCCACACAGCACGGGTCAGGAACAGTCCCGAGACTGATGCAAACCTTGGCTGGTGTGATGCCTTAGGATTTTAGCTTTTGAACTTCTCAAATCCTGTACTGCTTTAGGGTATAACTCTAAAATTCCACCACCCGTCAGCTGCTGTTCTCCCATTTTGACAGACAAAACTGTTCCTCTCTGGGCGTGAAACTCAAAAACACCCTACAGCCTCAGGCCCCAAAAAGTCTAAACAAAAATGAGCTGGGGGGGGAGCAAACTGGGGGTAAATGACTTCGTTACCTGAAGCTGTAATTGGATAATTAACCCCGATATGTAAATGGAAACATTTTGGAAATTATGGAATTATAAGGTTTTTTACGGAAAATTTTATGGAAAAATTTTATTTATGGAAGCATAAGTTTTCCATAAGAATGGAAATCATAAGTTTTTCAAACTTATAATTGTCTGAAAAAATCTTGACCATCGTCAGTCTTGGGTGTAGCCCCCAGGAGGCTTTGACTGCCCAAGGTGTATCTATGGAATAATAATCTAATAAATCCCCACTTTAATAAAGATATTAAATACCTTTTATATGTATAATAAATATATAAATACCCTTTAATAAATCCCCACTTTATTCTCTTAATCTTGCCCAGCCTCTGTTCCAGGGAGCCACTCCAAGCCATCAGGTGGAGTCCAGGTGCAGCAAGGCCGGGCACACACTCACTTGCAGAAGGGAAGAGCTGTGGTGGCTGTGGCACAGAGGCTGCTCAGCTCCAAGGGATCTCACGAGGTGGCCCTGGGAACAAGATCCCTTTTTGTACCTTTCTGTACCCATCCAGCACAAACCCAGACCTTTGTCTCCATTTCCATCACGACGGGGAGGTTGTTCCCCCACCTCCTGCTGGGCACCTCCCTGGACCAGCATCATCTCATCTCCAGGTGTCAGGGCTCCCCTCCTTCTCCCTGTCAAGAACGTTCACCTCCAAAGCCAAGTTTCCAAACTACTCTGAGGCAATGATGAGATTATTTTGGGATGACAAGGCTCCCTGGAAAAGTTACAGGGACAGTTCTTTGGCACAGGGTCAAAGCTGAGAATCTCTGGATTCAGCAACGTGGACAAAGGAGAAAGATCCCAGGGTGTATAAATCAGACAGGAGGGTTGTTTCTGAGGGGATGTAATACAGCCATCCTGACGTTACAGTAATTCTTGGGATAGGCTCACTGAAAGGAGTTCAGGAATTTGAAGTATGGGTGATGAGAAATTATTTTGGAACCAGCATATTCACTTTATTGAGAGTAGTGGTAAGGTGCCTATAAATCTTTCTGGGAGCATTTCAGGTACTTTTATGACTCTTGCATGGGATTTATTGCATATTTTCAGGAAGAAAAATATAATTTAAAAGGACATTGCCAAGCAGTTTTTATAGCTTTTATTTATTTTTTAATCTCCATTGTTTGCAGAGCCCTCCTCAGTGCTGGAAAAGGCAATTCTGCCCTGTTACATCTCCCAGACAAGGAATTTTGCTTTCTCTCTGCAGTGGTGAGCAGGGATGGAGGTAGAGAGTCTCAGGCTGGGGTAGGTGGGGTCCCTCCTGCAGAACTCCAGGAGCACTGGGCCTGCTGCAGTGGATCCCCACAGAAGGACAGACAAATTTTAGGGCAGGCATCTGATGTGATGGATCTCCCTGTGCGGAACTCTCTGTGGGAAGGAGAGCTTTAACGTATTTTAAAGTTGATTTTTTTCATCAGTGTTGAGAGATGCCTGGTGTATCCCAAAGGCTGTCTTGGAAAACTGAGCAGGTGAGGAATGCAGGGGAGTGATCTGGTCACAGCCCTTGAGGAGGAGAGGGTCTGTTCTATCTGATCCCACCAGGAGCAGATAAAACAGCCATGGAACCACAGAACTCCCTGGGCTGGAAGGGACCCACCAGGATCATGGATTTCACCCCCTGTCCCTGCCCAGACCCCAACAATCCCCCCTGGGCATCCCTGGAGCGCTGTCCAAAGGCTCCTGGAGCTCTGGCAGCCTCGGGGCCGTGCCCATTCCCTGGGGAGCCTGGGCAGTGCCCAGCACCCTCTGGGGAAGAACCTTTCCCTGATCTGCAGCCTGAGCCTGCCCTGTGTGCTCCAGCCGTGCCCTGGGTGCTGTCCCTGGCCCAGAGCAGGGATTGGAGCTGCAGATCCCTGAGCTCTGCCCTCAGGGTGCTCTGCTCCAGCTGCACACACCAAGTGCCCTCAGCTGCCCCTCCTGTGACCCCTCCTGACCCTTCACCATCTCCTTGTCCCTCCTTTGGACACTCTCTCATAGTTTCATACCCAGGCTGGATGTTCCCCTGTTCCAGTGGAGTTGTTTTCCAAATCTACAGCACTTCTGGCCAGAAACACAACCCTGGAGCTTTGGCTCCTGCAGCCTCCTTTGGACAGCCTGAGTTTGCTTAGCCTTCCCTGGCCTTCCTGTTCCTAATTGAAACGCTGCTCCTGAGGCCAGTCACGTTGTGCTGGCGTCTCCCACATCGCAGGGACCCAGGGCAAGCCGTGGCCTGACGTGTCCCGGTGTCACACACCTGAAGGCTGGCAGGGAAGGGACTGGCAGTGTTGGCACCTTTGCCGTGCTGTGGGCAGGGGGAAGGAGCTGCCTGCAGGGGCTCCATCCTCCTGGCAGGGAGCAGGGGTGCTGGGGCCAGAGGATGGAGTGGGAGGATGAAGCAGAAAGCGTCACTCCCAGCCTGACTCCTCCACAGACCCCGGCAGCCTCTTCCAGCAACCCCTTCCCAGTAGTGCTCCCTGGGGGCTCAGCAAGGAGGAAGAAGTTAAACACATTAATCAGGCAGGTCTGGCTCTTTTCCCCTTTCCTTCGTCATCATCACCGACCCTTCCAGCTCTGTGGGTTTTTCCTTCATTCTCTCCCCCATAAAATGCTTTTCATTCGGTGGCTGTTGCTCCTTTAAATACTTATGAAAACTCGTAAAACTATGTGGAAACAAGCAGCCGTTTTCTTCTTAGAAAGAAGCTTATGCCAACAAAGCAGAAAAAGAATCATCTTGCTCGAGTGATGCAGAGAAAAGGAAGGAATAAAGGAAGCCAGGAAGCAAGCAGGGACGCAAGCAAGGAAGGTTGATTTCCACGTGTCCAGAACAATTGCTTTGCCAAAGACTGTGACCATGAACATCAGCATTTTCAAGGCTTGTCCCAGAGAGCCCATGAAATCCAAACGACAAAAAACAGGCTCTTCCATCTCCAGCTGTCAATTCCTAGAGGTGTCAGATGCTCTGAGCAGGAAAAAGCGAGGTGGAAACCACCTCTCCTGTGGTCAGGACACTTCTCCTACCAACTGCTCCAGGCTGAGGGACCAGGATGGAGGAGGCGGAGCTGACCCCAGACCTGCAGTCCCCCTCCTGCCCACGGTGCCTTTGCAGCAGTTGGGTGGCAGGAGGCTGAAGGTGCTCCCAGCCTCACCTGCAGACTCCCCAAAGAGGACGCTCCAGTCAGGTTTGCTCCTTAGCAAGTCCTTGACAGACATTGCTTGGGATGTTCCTTCTCACCAAAGGGTTTGAGCAGCTCTGGTCCAGCCCTCAGGGACAGTGCATCAGAGAAATAGATTGCACTGTGAAGATGCTCAAATCCAGCCCCTCGATTTCTCCTCTGCCAGGGCTCCAGCTCCTCAGAGAGGGCAGGCTGGTGGCTTTCGAGCTGCAGGTGTTCCTCCCACCTGTGCTGATGTGAAGAAGGGACCCTGACCCATTTGCCTTGCCTGTGGTTCTCCTTAGCTTGGCCTTGCTCAAATCCTCCTGACACATGATCCCAAGAGCTCGTGGTATCAATTTCCCAAACGAGGGAGGTCTCCTTGTGAAGTAAAATCACAGCAGCTAAAAAGCTTCCTCTGCAGGTTCATGAGTTTGTTTATTTCTGTTGCCTTTTATCTAGTAACTGATCTATTTTCTTGCATTTTCCACAGTGTCATTGGAAGCTGAAGCTCACAGTGGGCTCAGCAATTAGTGGTAGCACAGAAATATAAGGCAAAAACAAGTATTGCTAATGAGCTGACACATTAAACAATGAGTCACACTTCCATAAGGAGCCCAAATCGAGTTATAACCCTAAATAAACAAGCTGTGAGAAACAGTTTACAAAATATGAATGTGTTACTTATTTAACTGCTGTTGAGAAGCTGCGATCTGAACCCTGAGATGTATTTAAATATCTGAAACAAATACTCAGTGAGTGGTTTGTCAGACCGAGGCGGTGGGGGCTGGGCGGGATGGAGGGACACTACAGCAGGACAAGGGACACCCTGCCCTGGGCTTGTGTCCTCCCCTCTGTGTCCTTCCACATCTCCGTGTGCACCAGGCAGGGGCTGTCCCACACCAGGGAACGGAGGCAGCAAAGGCTGAGAGCCAAGAGAGGCTGCAAATGGGAATGTTCCTCCTCTCACAGGTGTCTCCGGGAAATGCCAGGAATTTGGGAATTCTCAGGCTCCTGAAGAAAGTCATCACATGGTCAGGCAGAGCCCCTGTGACTTGCCATTTGGGGGCTGAAAGGCAAAACTGAAGAGAAATTATTGGTCCTAAATCAAATGAGAAACTTCCTTTACTTTTATCAGGGCCTGTTGGGACAGGACGGTGGGGAATGGGTTTAAACTGCAGAGAGGTCAGTTTGGATTAGAGATAAGGAGAAGTTTTCTACATCAAGGTGGGCAGGCCCTGGCACAGGGTGCCCAGAGCAGCTGTGGCTGCCCCTGGATCCCTGGCAGTGCCCAAGGCTAGGCTGGACAGGGCCTGGAGCAGCCTGGGACAGTGGGAGGTGTCCCTGCCCACGGCAGCAAAGAATGAAATGACATTTAAAGGTCCTTTCCAGCCCAGACCCTTCTGTGATTCTTTGGTTCTATGGATCTACTGCAAGGTCACAACAAGCTCAACCCAGAACCTTCTCCAGGCTGAACAATCCCAATTCCCTCAACCTCAACACTCTTGTAAAGGAGATTGTATTTCCCCCAAAGAGGGGACAGAGTGTGTGCTGGAGAGGGGTGATGTCTCCCTGCCCCCCACCCTGGCAGTCAGTTGTGACTCTCCAGCCGCCAAGAGACAAGCAGAAGAGTGACAGGGGCTGTGATGCGGGGATGCTCCAGCTGTGCCCTGCCCTGCCCTGCTGCACTCTGCTGCTCTGAGACATCCTCAGCACAAAGTGGGCTGTGACCCCCCCAGCACAGCTCCGTCTCCCCCGGATTGTCAGTCCCCAGCCTCGCCCCTCTCTGTTCAGTCTGCCACTGCCACCAGGGCCAGCTGTGGGGTTTGTGACAGCCTCACCTCAGCCGGCTCCTGCTGCCCTCCAGGAGGAGCCCAGACCTGTGATCACAACTCTGATCCTTCCCAGACCCTCCTGGTGTTCATCCCATTTTTCCATCCTTCTCCCCATGCTCACACCTCTCCACGGCCAGAGAGTGACACTCCTCAAATCACAAATGGCAAAAGGACAGGGACGAGCCCCTGGGCTGGCAAAGTGAAGAGGTTTTAGAAGTCTATTAGGGAATAACAGAAACCCCAGCAATGGCAAAAGGTGCTGCCACACAGGGATGGTGAAATTGCTCATAGCAAGGCAGGAGAGGCAGACGTGAGCAGGGAGCATTTCTGTTCTCTGTGTTTGGGAGGAAGCACTTCCAGCACGCAAGGACAATGAAGTGCTCTTCAGGCTCTTGGTACCTAAGGAGAATGTCAAACAACATCTACATGGGACAAATATTTTCAAATCGCCCTAAAAATAATAGTAATCTCAATAATCAGTCTAATTTCTCGTGTCAAGAGTCTGGAAAAAGCTGGCTGAGGGTTTCTGCAGCCCTGCACAGTTAGCGCTGAATGATTTTATGACCAGAGGAATGAGGTGCATCATACTGGGCAGGTCTAGAGCTCAGACCCCACAAGCACCACGAGATCACAGAGGAGGTTTGTGAGCTGCAGGAGTGATGAGCTGCTGCCATTGGTGTGAACTGTCTGAGTGGATGTCTGTGTCCTGCAGTCACCCACCTTTCCTCCACAGGCTCTTTCAACAGGGGCCTGATGCTGGGTTTGGTGGTTTCAGACCCTGCAGGCCACTGGAGGAGCTCTCTGGGGGAATGCCCGTGCCTTGGGGGCCCAGAGAAGGTCTGCAGACAGCTCCAGTTTGGCTGGGACTGCTCCCAAGCCTCTCCATGTCACTGAGTTCACCCCAGGCGTGCCCAGGGGATGGTGCAGAGGGGAGGAGATGATGGGAGCTGTGCCTACCCCGAGATTTCCAGCTGCAGCAGGAGCTTGCAGGGCTGACCATGGCCCCTGCAGAGGGTGAGGCAAGGCCACCATCCTCCCTTCTGGGAGACAGATCCACGCCAGGATGGATGCTGAGGGCGCACGAGACCACCGGCTTTGGATCCTCTCCAGTGTGCCTGGAGCTGTCCCAGTCCCACCCCAGCCCATATGTGAGCTGGGCAGGCAGGAGGAGTGCAGGGGTCTGCAAGGGCTGGGTCCTCGCCCTGTGTGTCCCCCAGTCCCCACAGGGGACTCACTCTCATCCTCACACAGGAATTTGTTCCCCTCGTGCACGTGGGGTGTGAGGGATGGAGAGGGCAGCAGGGATTTGGGGTGTCACCCCAGGGCACCGAGGGCACCCACTGTGATCTCTGCAGGGCAGGATACTGTGGGTTTTACCCACACTTCTGAGGGCCAGCCTGGCAGAGACATGGCAAAAAATGAATTAGTGAAACAACATGATTGAGTGCATCTTGAAAAATAAAAAAAAGTTTTAATAAAGAAGGAAAATAATATAAAAACAAAAACAAAGCTGAGCACAGCACAGAGACAAGTCTCCTACTTGCTACAACACCTCGAAAAGCGTGGAGTTTCTTTGTTCTCTCTCTAGTGCTTACCAGCCTAGGTGGGCTTTTTGGCCCTTGGTCCAATGAGATGAACAACAGACTTTGAGTTACAACCTTTGAGCCCAATCCACACTTCTGTGCCGGCTCCGAGCCAATTACAATGAAAAAATCACAAAACTCTCCAGCTAAACTTCCTAAAATGTCTAAAGCTAAACTGAATCTCTTCCCCTGTTTGGAAGCACCTGCTGGAGGTGTGGAGTGCGTTACCACAGGACACTGCTGTCCCCCAGCAGTGTGGGACCCAGTGACACTGGGCTGAGGGAGAGCACCTCTTTTTAGGAAGTCTTGATTTAAAGGCCACCACTGCAGGTCCAAGGCACTTCAGGAGGGTTTCCCTGGGAATTGTGTCTCCCACACCTCGGGTCAGCAGCAAGGGGATCAGTTACCCACCCCACTGCACAGGAGTGGCTCAGGACAAGCTAATTCCCATCTTGGAAATGCCCTTTTGTCTTCAGTATCTGCAGGGGAGCCCGGGGTGAGCATCCCAAGGGATCCACCTGCATGGGAGAAGCTGGTGTTTGACTGAAGTCTCTTTCTTTCCACACACAGAAAATCAGAGACTTATTTAGGTTGGAAAAGACCTCTAAGAACATCGAGTCAAACCACCCAGGGACACTGGAGTGTCTGGACGGGCCCAGACCCGAGCTCCATCCAAGCCCTGGGCCATCTCCAACCCGCAGCAGATGCTCAGAGCTGCGAGGCCAGCACTGAGCCATCCTTCCCCACAATATTTTTCCTGGCTTCAGGAACGATGCAGGAGCTGCACACAGCACTTGGGTCAGTCCAGCAGCCCCTGTGGCAGTCACTGGTGGCCCTGCAGCCCAGGAATTTGTCTAAGCTGCCTTTCCAGACATTAACATTTTTGGCTTTTGTGACATAGAGGGAGGATGACCTCCACATTCCAGTTGCACACCACGTGGAAAAGAGTTGCTGGGGCAGGTACTTGAATGCCGGGTGGGGCTTTGGTGTCTGGATTTTCTAGAGGACGTGGAAAGTTTGCAGGTGCTGAGGAAAGAGCCACAGAAATTATACAAAACCTGGGAAGAAAACACCTTGTGGGGGGACATTCAGGAAGCACAACTCAACGGGAAGGGTAAATTGGAAAGGGATTAAACCCCATGGCTGGGAGGGCTCTTCGGTCCACAGGGGCAGAACCCCGACCAGCCTGGACACCCAGCTAGAAGCAGTTTTGCTGGAAACAAGGCAGATGTTCTCAGTGCACGGGAGTTTAGCTACAAAAGGGGAAGAGTCCATCCCTTGGTGCTTCTGTGAAGATTCTTCAGCAACAGCCTGTGGGGTCCAGCTGCAAACCTGCCCAAACTGCCTGGTGTGAGGCACGTTTCCAAAGTCATGCCCAGTGACAGCTCCCACCAGGCAAAGCCGAAACCACCAGATCTCAGTGGCCCCGGAGTTCCTCCTGTCTTTAAATTGAGTGAAATGAAATTTCCAGGCCCTGCTCCAGGGCCAGCAGCACTCCCTTCCTCTCTCAGAGCCGTCCCATCAGCACAGCTTCCCAAGAGCCACGTGCTCCCACCTGGGGCCCAGGCTGTCACTGTCCCCAGGAACTGAAGCCATTTTTGTGCACACAGTGGCCAAGGCCCAAGTGCCAGGCTCAGCCCAAACCTCTGCTCCTGGGTCTTGCCTGCAACCTCCTGCTGGGCACCCACCCCAAAAACTGCACCCTGTGACGGGGGTGCCATGCCAGTGGTGAGCAGAGACCACCCAAAGAGGAGAGTCTGTCCCTGTGGTGTGGCAGAACAGACCCTTCTCTGTCCCTCCATCAGGCCAACCCATTCCCACACCATCCTGTGGGACAGGGGGACACTGCAGGGCCACAGGGCAGGGAGCTGCCACCAGGAACCTCCTGTACCCACACCAGGGCTGGGATTCCTGCCAGAAATGTCCTGGGGCAAAACCAACATGGGAAACATCCAAACCCTGTGAGACCTTTGCCACATGTGAGTCCTGGACTCGCCCATCTCAGCCTCTCCCGTCATCTCCTGTTTGGAAACAACACCCAGGACATAGAATTGGGGAATAACAGAATATCCTCAGTTGGATAAGGACCATCAAATCCGGCTCCTGGCACAGGACAGTCCCATCAATCCCACCCTGAGCCTGGGCGTGTTGGCCGTGCCTTTCTGCACAGTGTTTGCCCAGCACACCCCACGTGAGGCACTTTGTCACCCAAGGGCAGAGGTGACCCCACGTGCAGGCAGGGCTCAGCAGGGCTGTGGTGTGTGACACTCTGGGTGTCACCCTGCGCTGGGCACACAGTTTAGGAAGCCTTGGGACAGTCACTGTGATGGACAGGGGCACCAGAGCACTCCCAGTCAGCCCCTGGGGCACGGACCAAGTGCTGGGAATGATCAGCTGCCAGCCCTATCCCACAGCAGCGATGAAGACGATGAGGATGCCAGGAAAGAAGTGAGGGTGGCAGTGAGAGGGGGAGAGGGTGATTCCAGCCCATGGGGCACAGACCACGTCCCAGGGCACTGCCAGGCCCTGACAAACTCAGCTGGCAGAGGAGCAGCTCAGGCAGCTCTGGTGGCTTCCTCTCTGCTCCCCACGATTGCCCACGCTGACCCAGGTGAGGGGATGGGGCACCAAATCCCCGAGGCTGTGGAATGGGCAGAGGACAGACGCCTTCTCCTGGCCTGAGCAGCACCAGGAGCTCTGGGGCAAGGGGCTCAGAGCCCCTGGTGGGTGCTGGGTCCCCACCCCAGACACGGCCGGTGCCCCCAGCAGGGAGGGAGAACTGAAGGGTCAGGGATGGAGCTGCACCTTGGCTTCCCTCTCCCACAGGCTGCCCAGGGGATGCCGAGACCCCTCCTGCCCCCGAGCACAGCCCTGTTCCAGGGCAGGACGGGCTCCAGGGCAGCAAGCAGCCCGGGGCAGGATCAGGGCAGGGAGCAGCTCGCAGCTTCCCAGCCGGTGCATATTTTTATCTCTTTTTCCTATCTCCAACCAGCCTGTTTCCCAGCTCTTTCCCCTCAGGGCGATTTCCTCTCCTGGCAGCGGGGAGGTGTGAGGGCAGAAGCTCCCGGCCCCACACCATAAACCATCAACCCTCCTCCATCCCCGAGCAAAGAGCTCGGAGCTCCCAGCACGGGCAGCCTACCCCTGGTAATTACCTCAGCACACACCTTGGGTCTTAAGCACACGGTTAGAAACAGATCAGTGTGAGACATCTCCTTAAGTCTCATCTGGGAATCGCTGCTATCACCGAGCCCTGCTTCCCCAGTCCAAGATGATTTACTCTGATCTGCACTATTGATTTTATTGTGGGAAATGTGGTGATACCTAGAGAGAGAGCGAGACAGAGATTTGACTTATGTGAGCATGTGGGGAAGGCTCCAGTCCTCACCATAGCGCCTGCCTTTTCTGCATCTGTACCAGAATTATTTGTAGTGTTTTATGCACCCATCTGCTCCCTGCATGCTCTCTATAAATCTCACTGGCTCTCTCACACACACACATGTTTGCTTTCCATGTAGATTACTTATGATGAGAGTCTAATTAGACCCGGGGAAGCCTGCCTACAGAGCGAGCCTGGGGAGAGCTTAATTAAAGTCAATGGAGAAAATTATAGGGGGGTGAAAAAAAAAAAATTAGGGCAGCAAGGAAAAAAATATCAAGAAAGAAACCAAGGGGATAAAAAAGAGGCAGAGAAGTAACAGCAACGGTGAGGGGATGTGTGAGGCTGCCAGGCTCCTGGGAAAACCACCCCAAGCACCAGGAGCAAGGGCAGGACTCGGTGCTGTGGCTTGGAAAGCTCAGGGGGTGTTTGTGGGTCAGGAGTGGGGCTGGTGAGGAGCTGGATGGGGCTGAGCAGGGATCCCGCCCTCCTGCCCTGCTCCCCGGGATGGATGCTGAGGGTGCACGAGACCACCCAGCGCTGGATCCTCTCCAGTGTGCCTGGAGCTGTCCCAGTCCCACCCACAGCCCAGATGTGAGCTGGGCAGGCAGGAGGTGTGCAGGGGTCTGCAAAGGCTGGGTCCTCACTCTGTGTATCCCCCAGTCCCCACAGGGGACCCGCTCTCATCCTCACACAGGAATTTGTTCCCCTCGTGCACGTGGGGTGTGAGGGATGGAGAGGGCAGCAGGGATTTGGGGTGTCACCCCAGGGCACCGAGGGCACCCACTGTGATCTCTGCAGGGCAGGACACTGCTGTCCCCCAGCACTGTGGAACCCAGTGACACCTGGCTGAGGGAGAGCATCTCTTTTAGGAAGTCTTGATTTAAAGACCACAAGTGATGGAGAATCCGCCACATCTCTTAGCAAATTGCTCCAATAGTTAATTATACTCCCTGCTTAAAAGATGCATCTTATTTCCAATTTAGGTTTTTCTAGCTTCAGCTTCCAGCCAATGAATCTCATTACATTTTTTATCTGCTAGATTAAAAACCCCTCCATTATCAGAAATCTCCTCCCTCCATAAGTATTTATAGACTATGATCAAGTTGCCTCTTAACCTCCCCTTGATAAAGTAAATAGGCTGAGCCACTCCATCTCTCCCAGTCAGTCAGGGCCTTGTACACCTCCACCTTCCTGCTCTTCCCTGAGCCCTCCCTGCACCATCCTGGGCCAAAATCCTGGATCAGGGCAGGTGAGGGGTGGGCTTTGACATGTGGCAGAGGACCAGGGGGCTTGGTGTGGGAAGATGCACTCTGTGCTCAGGGTGGTGCCAGCACAGGGGAGATCCCACAGGGAATACAGAGGAATGGAGATAAGCAGTCAGGAATCGTGGGATCATTGGAGTTGGAAAAGACCTCCACAGAGCCCTGTGTGTCACCGTGTCCCCCGTGCTCTGGTGTGTGACAAAGCCCACAGTCAAGGGCAGTGCTGTAGGGAGCAGTGGGTCCCAGTGGCTCTGCTCTTTCCCCTTCTCTGTGCTCCAGACTGCCAGATCCTCTCCATTTGGGCTGGAAAAAGGGCTTTCCTGGAAAGCAGCGACACAGATGTGCTCCTGCTCACAACATCCAGCTGTGGATTCCAGCGCCATCAGCTTAACCTCGTCCTGGCCAGCTGACAGTTGGAGCACCTTGGAGCAGGGCTGTGCCCAAAGCCACCTCCTCTTGCATGCTGGAGACCCAGGGACTCGGGGTCTAGGGCAGTGCAGGGCCCAGCAGGCTCTGGGGAGCTGCTCCTGCAGGCCAGGGAGATCAGGATGCTGCTGTGTGCACAGGCAGCAGGGAGGGGGAGGCTGCCTGCAGCCCTGGACTGCCTCCTCACACCCACAGCTGCAGACCCTGGCTCGTCCTGCCTGGTGTCAGATGCAATAAGGGAGATGAGCTCCCCCAGCACGGCCAGCACACACTGTGTGGTCTCCCTCTGGCTTTAGGCTCCCAGAATTTCTTCTTCTCTCTGAGAGATGTCAGCTCGAATAAAACCAAGTGGATCCTGATGGAGGAAAACTGCAGTTAAGTGGGTTGGCTGACTGCTCGCCTTCTTTTTTGTTTTTGTTTTCTGACTTGTCACAGAGAGAAAGCCACCAGGGAAATGTGCTGGCAGGCCCTGGGTCACGGTCCCTCGCTCTGCCGGGCCCTGTCCCCTGAGCCTGGTTAGCTCCTGCCAGCACAGGAGGCCACTGCAGTCCCAGGAGAAGGGTCAGCACCTGACAAGTGTGAAATGAAACTTGTGTCACCTTGTGCCTGGATGATTAGGAAAGGATCACCCGTCCCTGGTGGCTCCAACGGAGTCCTGCCACAGCCACCCCCCTGTGCTGCTCCCAAGGCAGTGACCTGGCCGGGGGCAGAGCCCATCCAGGACAGGGACTGTGAGGTTTTATATCTTCTTTTCTTCTTTGTGTTAGAGCCGGGATTAATACACAGAGTCACAGTTTTGTGTTTGGACTCGGTGTTTATTAATTTTTATCTATTTACAGCCTCATGAGCCGTGAGCTCTAACTAGCAAGTCAGAGAAATGAGGTAAAATGGAGATGGTTCTAACTCTTTCCAAGGTTATTTAAGTGCTAATCACCCAACAACGAGGTGACACCTGTATTATTTATATTTCTGACCCAATAATGACCACCCAAGGCCCTCAATACAGACCTTTTTCACCCAATTAGAAAAAAATCACCTGAAACCATGAAGAAAAAGGTGAAGAAGAAGGACCCAGACAGCGCCCAAAATCCTCCATCTTGCCCCATACATTACTATATACTAAAATCTCAAATCTAAGTTTTTCACCCTGTGATATCACTCAATTCTATTCAAACCACACACCCATCACCCCAGTGCCGTCACTCAATTTTGGGAGCCTGTTCCACGGCCTCGGGTCAAATGCGGTGCCTGCCTGAGGGTCAGCACCTTTTAGCACAGAGAACCTGAAATTCTCAGCCTCCAGGGTTCCAACAAGAGACAAGCCCTGAGTCCTTGCACAGTGAGCAGACCTCGTGATCTCACTGTGCATCTTGTGATGTTTTTAACTCGCACAGCCCCTGGTCCCGGCATCATGTGAGCCCCGGTGCTCCTTCAGCTGTGCCACTTTCCAAGGCACATGGTTTGAGGACTGATTTGGAATGGGATGATCATGGAATCACAGACTCACAGAATAGCTTGGATTGGACATTAAAAAATCATCCAGTTTCACCTCCTGCCATGGCAGGGACACCTCCCACTGTCCCAGCCTTCTCCAAATCCCAATGTCCAACCTGGCCTTGGACACTTCAAGGGATCCAGGGGCAGCCACAGCTTCTCTGGGCACCCACGATGGATAAAAGCAGCCCAAGAAGGCAGGACATGCTCCATCAGTTGTGTTGAAATCTGATTTTTCAGCTTGACTTACAGTTCTGGGCAAGGCCAATTTGCATTTTCCCTCACCAGGAATCCATCAACCAACAGGTCCAGGGCACCTGAGAGGCAGCATCCAAGAGTCCTGATAAGGAAAAATTCACTGGATGAATGTGAAATGTGGCTACTGGGGAGCTGCTCCAGCACTGGTTTTCAAGAGCTCCTGAAGAGGCTGACAAAGTGGAACAGCAGACAGAGATGTTTGGGGTACATGTCATGATGACACACCAAAAGAAAATGTCATCACTTTGAAGAAAATTCTCTCTGCAAAGCATCTCCCAAGGTCAGCAAAGGCCGAGCACAGAGGATGATGCAAATGCACTCAGTGAAAGGAACTCAAAAGTCTGTGCTAAAAACACATTTTGGTGGTGACCATGGTGCTGGTGCTGGGTTGATCTTAAAGGTCTTTTCCCACCTTAATGACTCAATGGAAATTTACCTCAGGGCAGTGGAGGTGCCCCACTCCATGCCCAGATGTGCGTGCACTACCTGAGGTCAGCTCTGCTGTCCCGCCCTGACCAGACAAGATCCTTGTCTGAAGAACAGCTGAGGGAGCTGGGGGTGTTTATCCCGGAGAAAAGGAGACTCAGGGGTGACCTTGTCACTCTCTACAGCTCTCTGAAAGGTGTCTGTGCTCAGCTGGGGTTGGTCTCTCTCTCCAGGCAGCACTGAGAGGACACAGCCTTGAGCTGCACCAAGGGAAATACAGGTTGGATATTAGGAAGAAGTTTTTCGTGGAAAGGGTGATAAAGTACTGGAATGCTCTGCCGGGGGAGGTGGTGGAGTCACCATCTCTGGAGGTGTTTAAAGCAGACTGGATGTGGCACTTGATGCCATGGTTTAGTTGAGGTGTTGGGGCTGGGTTGGACTCGATGATGTTGAAGGTCTCTTCCAACCCAGTGATTCTGTGATTGACAGCACAGGTACACCCCACCACGAGGGACCCCTGCACTCAAGGTCAGGGACAGAGCACTGAAGCCCCAGGGAAACACACAAACTCTCTTTGGCACAAGGTCAGCCCAGACCTGCTGGGCTTCACAAAGAAGCTGCTCCTTCTTAGAGGAATGTGACCCAGGAATGGTGGGGATTGGCATGCGGAGCAGAAAAGCAATTCTCTAGTGGAGTTTCCTCTCTGCATTTCTCGAGGTGCTGAGGACAGCAGGGCGCCATCCATGATTTTGGAGCACCATCCATGATTTTGGAGGCTCAGCTCAGTAATTCCTTCCTGGTGTATTGGCTGGAGCTCATGCACAGGTGATGAACCATCCAGTGGGACAGAAGGCAAGTTCCAGATCCCAGGGAAATCCCAACCACCAGCTGCCCACAGGCCCCTCTGGAGCCCCGTGCCCCGGATCTCATCATGTCCCTCATGCCCTGTGTGTGACAAACACACACTGCAGTGACATTACCGGGACCAGCAGAAACAGGCCAGTCAGACTTTTCTCTGAAATGTTTTCTTCTCGTTTATTCCAGGTGTCCTCATGCTCCTCCCAAAACTCAGCAGTTTTCAGACCTGGGGCTTTGTCTCTCCCATTTTTTTTTAATATTTTCTTCTCTTCTTTCCAGTCTTATCTCTTTTTCCTTTTTGGTGAAGGAGGAAATGAAACCGATGGAAAATTTTAGGTCATTAAAACTGAGATCATTTCAAAACACTACTTTTCTTTTAAAGGTCAAGAATTTGATATCATTTTTGCAATGTTTCACCCATCTCTGACCACAGCAGATTTCAGAGAGCCCCGCTGGAGACACCTCTGATACCTGAATGTGTCCCGACCAGATCCCAGAGCCTGAGAGTATTTTAGGTCCCACCAGCTGATTCAAACTCATTCCATGAGCAAGAAAATGAAGAGAGATGCCCAATGCAGACGCACAGTAAGGGGCAGACACAGCCAGGCCCTAAGCAGGGAACCATTGATGCCTTGGGAAGGCTGAGCTGGAACAGAGACTGGACACAGCTGGAGAATAAAGCAGGGATTTATTGGAAGGCCTCCAGGATCCACCTTGGGCAGGACAAGAACCTGGCCAGGGCTGCACCCAAGGTGGACCCAAAATGGTCACAAAATGGACCCCAAATGGTCACAAAATAGACAAATGGTCATGAGGTCTCACACTTATAAGTTTTGGTCCATTTGCATCTTGGGGTTTAATTGCCCAATCCCAGCTCCAGGCTGTGAGGTCCCATCCTGCTTGTTCTTCCCTCCAGCCACCCTTGTTTGTGCTTTTGGGCTGAGAGTCGTCCTTGGTGTGCAGCAGGAGAAGGATTTGTTTTGTGTCCCTGCTGTGTGCAGAGCTGAGTGACACTGACTGTGAGCTCAGAGCTGCACCCCTGGGCAGCACAGAGCCTGAAATACCTGGAGGGTAAAACTCAAGGCATCACCATCCACATCCTGCCAAGGTGGTGCCACATCTTCTGGCCAGGAATCCAGCTGTGCCATACTCACCCAGCACAGGTATGTTTGAAGCTCTGGCATTTCCTGGCACCTGTGATGTCTGTGGTGGCAGCAGCACCAGGAAATGAGGATAGATCTCTCCCGAGCCCTACCCCAGACCATGAGGCCAGAAATGTGTCCACGACAGGATGGCGGGTGATTGTCCTCCTTTCCTTTACCTCTGAAGGCTCTCCAATGTGGTTTAACAAGCCCAAATTGTCTTCTGCTGCTAGAGGGACAGTAGAAAAGTTTGGGGTAACTTTGCAGTGAAATGTCTTGCAGTTTATATACATGATACAGAATACAGAATACTCTCAGCATTTCTCGTGGGGGAGGGCACCTCTTTAACCATGCTCTTCTAAATGTCCCACTGGGTGGGCCTTGCCACGTTCTTTGGCCATGATTTCTTCCTGAGAAACAAATGCTGGTGCTGTGCAGGAGCACAGACGTCTCTGAGCATCTCAGGAATCAGAGCAAGTGCTGGAAATCAAACCCTGGGCGTGCAGGGCTGCAGGCAGCCACCTCTCCTCGCACGTTAATCAGTGCTGATTAAACCCAGGCTGCATTTTCCTAGAGAGGCTCTAAAAACCTGAATCCCAAGCTGCACTCCCCCACGCCCCCCACCCTCAGACCCTGAGGCTGAACCTTCACAGGCTCCGTGGCTTTCTCTAGGGCTGAGCCCCTGATCCCCCTGAGATGGAGGCTCTGCTCGGCCTCCAGACATCTCCAAAGAGTTTTGTCCCCACCACAGGGGTTTGAATGTTCCCTGCCCCGACATGAGAGTGGCAGAGGGGAGCTCGGGCTGGTGAGAGGGAGGGAGGGATCCCCCGTGGATGCCGGGGCTGTGTCGGCACACCAGAGCGAGGTGCTGGTGCTCACCGCTGATTTATTGGCAGGGCTGGAAGGTGTTGCATTGGGTTAAGTATTAACAGATCTCATGAGCCTCATTAGCTGTCCTCTTTTCACTCTCCAGCTGAAGAGTTACTGCTCCAAAATCTATAGTGCCTTGGCAGCTGCCTGGCTGGTTCCCAGGTTAACCCTCTGGGGGCTGCTCCCTCACCATCCCTGTGCAGGTGGCGTGTCACAAAGCACAGACACCCCGGTCCTGGGGCTGTCCTGCTGCTGGGCAGCGAGGCAGGAGGCCTCTGGGATCACTGTCATGCACATCTCTGCCCTGCAGAAGCCAGAGGCCCTCCAAGCAGAGAGGCAGCCTCCTTTCAGACATGCCAGCCAAGGCTGGCTCCTGGCGCAGAGCCCCGGGCACTGGGATATCCATCCCACTGCTCAGGAGGGCTCAGCTGGAACAGCCCACAGGGTCTGCAGGAGGGATCTGCCTGCCTGAAGGTGGCCCCTGTCCACTGGTCTCTCCATCAGCCTCCCAGTCCCCCCAGCAGAGCCCCTCAGCCCCAGAGATGCAGGATCTGAACTCATCACCCCGGAGCAGGCTCAGGGGCCGTGGGCTCTGCAAGCCTCAGAGGGGGTCAAACTGCAGAAAGCCCTGGGCTTGGTCAGGCACAGCTCACGGGCAGAGCTGCAGGGCTCTCCTGGCATGAGGAGCCCAGGAGGTGACACAGCCCATCACAAACTGCTGCAGGTGTCACATCCACCAGGTCACCGGCGCTGCAGATCTCCGGGGCTCTTTGCTCAGGAGCACAGGGCCAGGAGTGACCATGGGAGGGTCGGGTGTGACCCCTCAGCCATGGGCTGGCCCAGGCAGCTCCTGTGGCTGATGGGGTCCCCAGGCCCCCCTCGGGTCCTGGTGAGGATGAGGATAAGGATGCAGTGCTGCCAGGGTGGTGTGCTCAGCTGCTCCATCCTCACACCACAAAACCTTTGGACCTTTCTCCTGCTGGAATGTGCCTGGTTTTGGCTGCAGCCATCTCCATCTCGCTGTGTCCCTCCCTGGCAGCCCAGAACTGCTTCATTCACACCAGATCCCTATGGTCCAACGGAGGCACGAGCAGCAGGGACATTCCATGGAGCTTGCTGGGTTTCCTGCTTCCCTGCCCAGCTCCAGCCTCTCCAACCCAGTGCCCACAGCCCTGGTGATGCAGGAGGAGCTGGCAGGGAGTGCAGGGGGGTGGCGTGACCTGGTTCTCCTTCTCAAGGGCAGCTCTCGCTTCAGCAAGCCTTGGACAGTTCCTGCAGCTCGGGGTAAGTCTGTGCTGGAAAGCGTTTCCTTCAGACCTGTTAATTGTTAAACAACACTGGGCTTTAATTAAAAAAGAGTCAAGCACGTTACAGGGAGAGCTGGAGGTCAACAAGCTGGGCAAGGTCATTATGTGACCTGCTCCTCCTCTGCCCTGACGGGACTGGGAAGGGCTGTGCGACCCCAGAACTTTCCCATCCCTCATAAACCAGCCCGTGCAGGCAGGAGCTGCCATGCCAGGGACCCCCACAGCCAGCCTGACCCCCTGACCC
The DNA here is from genome assembly GCF_029207755.1 of Chamaea fasciata. Taxonomy (NCBI): domain Eukaryota; kingdom Metazoa; phylum Chordata; class Aves; order Passeriformes; family Sylviidae; genus Chamaea; species Chamaea fasciata. The sequence goes on along the minus strand of NW_027094111.1, from coordinate 4,762,581 downwards.
TGCCCAGGGTGCTGCCAGGACAGGCAGAGGGCACTCAGAGTTGCTGGTGGAGACCAGGGCACTGCTCCAGTGCTGGGGGAACAGTCATGCTGGAGCAGGTGGTGACCAGGGTGAGGGTCAGCGTGGCTCTGCAGTGGGCACGGAACTCCTCCGGGAGCTCCTGCTACCTCTGAAGGCAGCTGGGGATGACCCCACGTGGTGGACAGGAGAAAGGTGACATCTCAGGGGTCCTGGGTCCAGGGAATGCTCCGCCACAGTGCAGAGCAGAGCCGGCTGGGAGCCACTGCTGGTGCTCAGACAGTGCCTGTGTCCCCCAGTGTGTCTCCACCCTGCTGGGTGACACTGCAGGTCCCCACTGCCCACCTCACCCCTCTCCTCAGGGCTCTCATGGAAGCTCCCTTGAGGCAGGAACCAGCTCCTTTCTTCCTCTCAAGGACAGAAACTTGTGTTCAGAGTGGTCTGCACCTCCTCTGGGAGAAAAAAAATGAGATTTGATGGCTCTTAAGCTGCTCCTGTGTAAGGCCAAGCGCTTCCCAGTGGAGTTTGCTGCAGCTCCCAGAGCACACGCAGCACCAGGAGATCGGGTGCAGCAGCACAGCACTGCCTGTCACTCGTGTGCAGCTCCGTGTGGTTAAATACCTTTGCAGACACGGGGCTAAGTGACATCCTGAAGGTCAGCGAGGAGATCAGCAGGATGGCGAGCCAGCAAACAATCCCAGGCTGAGCCATCTGAGCACTGGGGGGGCCACAGCCTTTGGCCAGATGCTCCTCACCAGCCCCATCAATAAGTTGGCAGTCAATCCCAAGCCCCTCCGGATGGAATTTGTCGATGACACAGAGATTGGCAGCGCGGTGAATAATGAGGCTGTCACATGGAGCTGGATCCTTTCCCTCGCTGGGTCCCTTCCAACAAAATGGGTTTTAACGGCCTCGGATGGAAAGCAGAGCAGGGCTGGGGCTGGGCTGGAGGCTGGGCAGGGCTGGCAGCACGGGAGGGCCCGTGGGAGGCTCTGGAGGTGGGAAAGGTGAGGGTCACCTCCCAGGATGGGCAGTGGAGTGCCTGGAGTGCCTCCCCAGAACAGAGGCTAGGCAGAAAAGAATATAAGAGATAAAATAAAAGAGTTAGAAGAGGGCAGAGATAAAAGAATACCGTAGTTATTTATTAAACAATAAATATTTGTTTGTTGTTTTGATTTTTTTAGCTTTTTTGATGTTTACATTTTTGTACCAGAGTTCTCAGGTGTTGTAACATAAACAAAGTAGATGTTTTCGCATTCCTCTTTGTGATGGACTTCCAGTTTGACCAGGGGGGTCAAAGAGGTGTCAACCTCATGGCCCAATTGCTGATCAAACTCCAAAAACTATACAAACCCAAATCCCAAATAAATGTCCTTCTTTTTTGCTCTCACAACCTGATGGTGTAAGCCTAGTTCTTTTGTGTCCGTCTGGCGACATTTATTATTATAAATATTTATTTTATAATATATTTTTAATTTATAATATTCATTTATAATATTTATTTTGGCCAAACCTGGCTACTTTTTTTTCCAAGACTCCCTCTGCCCATCCCGGAACGTTTCAGCCATCTGAAACCCCGGGAATGCTGGATATGAGCAGAGGCTTTTGGACAGGATCCTCACATTTGAGGGAAGGGGGAAGAAGAAGAAGAAACATCTTCAATGGACACACCTTGGGCAGTGCAAAACCCAAGGTGGACGATGGTCACGAGTTTTTCAGACAGAGAAAAGTTTGGTCTATTTGCACATCAGGGGTTAACTGTCCAATTGCAGCTTCAGGTAATGAAGTCCGATCCCAGAACGTTTCAGCCATCTGAAACCCCGGGAATGCTGGATATGAGCAGAGGTTTTTGGGGAGGACCCTCAGATTTGAGGAACGGGGCGGGGGGAAGAAGAAGGAAAGCAAGGGAGGATGAGCTGCTGCTCTGCATTAAAGGTGCCAGAGCAGCAGAGCTGTGCTGATGCCGAGCTCCCGTGCTGTGTCACTGGTGCTGTCCCCATCCTGCGTGATGGAAGCCACCCCTGATCCCAGGGAAAGCCTGGCAGGCTCTGGGCAGTGATTTCTCCCTGCCAGGACCTGGGGGCTCCTTCGGACCCTGCTGGAGCCTGGTCACTGTGTGCCCAGAGCCTTCCTGCAGCACCTGCCGGGGGAATGGAACCGTTGGAGCAGCCTTGGCAGGGATTTACATCCCTCAGAAAATAATTATGGGAAGAAAAGTGCTGGTATTAATCGGAGCCTCCATTTAAAGATTAACCACAACAAATGTGTTGCATGCAGGAAGTTTATTTAACAATGCTCCCATTGTACACCCCGAGAGCGTGTTTGTCTTCATTAGTGCAGTAATTCATTATATGGCCTCTCTAACATTCAAATCAGAAGGAAGAATATTAAAAAAGTAATTATACTTTTCAAAGTAAAGCTTTATGGGTAAATTGTATGCAAATCGCTGTCTAAATCAGGGCGGCATATCTTAAGCAGATCTAAAAGTTGCAAAGGCTTCCACGGCATCATTGATATGTAATCAACACAGATGTATGATTCTGCTCCTTACTTAGGCAAATTTGAATGGCAATCCTCAAGTAGGTAATTGGTATTTATCACAATGGCTGATGGGGAGAAGCTATAATCTTGTTACGGGTGGGACCGGCCTGTCATAAATCAACCTGCTTGGAGGTTACTGCAAGACTCTGTCACATTTGGGTTTCCAGATGCTTTTAATCACCTTTTTTAACCTTCACCTCCTTTGTAATGTGGGGCAAATAACCTTGAGGTCTTTGAAGGCCCCTCCTGCAGGTGTCAGTGCGTTTGGGGAGATAGCTGAGTGCCCTCACACCATTTGTCCACCCCGTGATGACAAGCCCCTTTTCTCTAATCAAGATAGTTTAATGAGATTTTTTTTTTTCCCCTCTCACTAAAATAGCGCTAGGAATAAAACATGAAATTGATCATTTATGTGCACCAGGGAAATCTTGTCGTTTGGAAAATTATTTAACAGGATTGGATGGTTCAGATTTACTGCCCAAACTGCAATCACCAGCTCTGGGGACTGGGAAGGGAGAGCAGAGGGACATCCCAGAGCCTGCGGGGGGAGCGTGGATGGCTGCGGGACACCCACCCACAGATGTCCCCTGCCACCTCGTCCCCCTTGCAGATCCACATGACTTCCCCAGGGATCAGGGGCTGTGTGCAGGTGCTGAAATCCCTCCCCCAGCTCCTCAAATTTGCACTGGGGGTGCAGCAGCTGCCCTGGGGTCTGGCTGGACCCTGGGATGGGGTCAGCTGGCGTTAGGGGAGCATGCAGCTCCCTTTCCCCAAATCCATCCCCCCAGGTTCTGGCTGGGACAGGGGTGCCCATGCAGCCCCCGTGTCCCTGCTGTCACACAGAACAAGGGTCCCACAGACCTCTGAGACTCAGATTGCAGCAGAGTTTTGGCTGACAGGTCAGGGCACCCCCAGACACCCCACCGGCACCTCCTCACCCCCAGAGCACTCACAAGCCAACAGGTTTCCTGCAGGTGTCTCGGGGGGTCCTTGGCCATCCTGCTGAGGGACCACCAGCCCCATGTCCCCACCAACCCCTGGGGATGAGCACAGGCAGGAATGAGCTTCTGCTCTGGGCATGAGGTGCCCAAAGTGCCAGGGCCCAACCTCAGGCACCAAACAGCCTGGAGGAAGCTGCTGCCAGGCTGGGGTCACCACGGCGGAGCCCAGGGTCTCTCTGTTCCATGCTCTGTGACTTTCCTGCACTGCCTGCCCAGCTCCTCCGTGCTGGCAGCTCCACTGGGCTCCTCCCAGCACGGATGTTGGCATTCCCAGGTGTCCATCAGCATCTCTGCCCCTGCCAGGAGCACCTTGAGTGCACCCAGCCCTCACGGGAACCTCTGTCAGCTCAACACCCTCTCAGATCCCTGCTCTCCTCATCCATCTGGCTGCTGGGTGGGTTTCCCACTCCCTTTTGGGGAAGCAGACACCCCAGAAGACCTTGCTGGATAAGGAGAGCTGCATCTGGTGCCCCTGCCCGTGGCAGGGGGTTGGAACTGGATGAGTTCAGTGGCCCTTCCAACACAAACCATTCAGGGATTCTCTGATCTCCCAGGGAAATGGTCCCTGTGCAGAGCCCATCCTGCCCAAACTTCTGATGCTGAGGCCTTGCACTGATTTTGGGGAGAAGCAGGCACAGACCTGGGAGCGTTCAGGGATTCTGACAGGGAATCATGGCCAAGAGAAAAAAAAAAAAAAAAATCAAAATGTCCAAAGTGACTTGAAGAGGATTCACAGCTGAAAATAGGGGTGAAATGGTTTCTGCTGGTTATTAATGCCGTGCTATTTGTTCCATGTTATTAGCAGGCGATAACGTGGCGTGCAGAGGTGAAAAGCAGATACAGAAAGGCACGGTGGAAATTCATCTCCTCCAGCACGAGGCAATTGCAGGGCCGAGCTGGGGCACTGCTGAGCACCATGAGCCAGCAGAGATCTGAGCACTGGAGAAATGAACATTTCTTTTTTCATCCCCTTCCTTTTTTCTCTGTTTTTTTTTTCCTTTTCTTTTTTTTTTTTTTTTTTTTTGGAAGGGGAAAGAGGTTACATTTTTCTGTGTCAGAAATATGCCATGACACGAGAGAATCCATCAAATGACACCGCGTGTCAGGTCATGTCACAACATCATTAAAACATTATATCTTGTTGATGAGGCTCTTGCCATCAATTCAGAGAGTGACTGATTTGATCTGCAAAAAAAGTGGAAGTTTCTGTGCCCTGTTTGCAAGACAGCTGGCAGCTCTGCGAGAGGAAGCACTATTTCATATTCTATTTAGGGCATTAAGCCTTAATCCCATTAGAAGATTCATAGCATAGCCAGCTCCAGATAGAGAGATACTTCCATAGCTGGATGGATTTCTCCTACGACACCTGCACCACATGCTACATGGAGCCATTTGGAAAAAAAACAAGCCTACGGTCTTCCCAGCTCCTCTCTGAGAGCTTATCTCTTCCTCTAATACAGTTTAGTGCCAGGTTTTATAGACTGCTCATGCTGTCGGGAATGTTTGCTGGTATTCTGTTAACTTGATGCTTGGCTGTTCCAACACTATTCATTTAGGGCAAGCATCTGGCATGTAGCAACAAGATGGCTGATAGAATAAAATTAGGCAAGTTTATATGATTAATCATAGCTGGGAGCCAGCACCAGGCTCGGTTGGTGAGGGGTTGTGATGTACCCTGCAGGTTATTTAGCAGGGAGACCAAAGCTGCGTTCACACCTCGGGAGAACCCAGGGAAACACACCTTTGGGGGATGCTGACACGGCTTCCTGAGGGGGGTTCTGGCAGCCCTGAGGCTGGGAGGAGCCAGAAGCCATGATGCTGCAGAGCAGGGGATGGTGGTGGCACAGCCTGGCTCTCTCCGAGCCCCTGCCTGAAGCACACGGGAATTGGGAACCAGAGTGGGACCTGTGTGAGCTCAGGATGCAAATCCTTCATCCCCATCCCGTGTCTCAGTGCCATGCCCAGTGTCCCCCCAGGCCCCAGTTTGTTTAGCCCAGAGGATGATAAAGCCAGGGCACAGAAAGAGGCCAGGGTTAGATGAGATTTCAGGAAGAAATTCTTCCCTTTGAGAGTGGTCAGGCCCTGGCACAGGGTGCCCAGAGCAGCTGCGGCTGCCCCTGGATCCCTGGCAGTGCCCAAGGCCAGGCTGGACAATGGGGCTGGGAGCAGCCTGGGACAGTGGCAGGTGTCCCTGCCATGGCAGGGGTGGCCCTGGATGAGCTTTAAGGTCCCTTCCAACCCAAACCCTGCTGTGATTCTCTGCCTTGGTTTGCCGTGACCGCAGCGGACAGCCCAAGCCCCGATCCTGAGCAGGGATAAGCACTTCCCAAAGCTGCAGCCCTGCTCTGGGGGTGTCTCGTGTCCTCCTGTCACCTCCTACCAGCACCTCCATGGGCTCCTGCTCATCCCCCTGGCTCTGTGGGGCCACCACAGACCCTGGACTGGAGGCTGCCATGGATCCCCCTGGCCAGATGAAGAGCTGCCTTTGGCCCCGTGCTGCTCAGCACCCCAGTGGCTCAGCCACTGTTTAAACTGGTAGCCCTGATGCTGCTGGGCAAGCCAGCTGTGAGGGGATGCTGAGCTGTCCCCAGGATGCCCCGTCCATGGCACAAGAAAACTGCGCCCCAAAGTATCCTGCCCTAAATATGCCGGTAGTGCTGGGATGCAGAGCAGTGTGCCCCGTCCTGGCTGATTGCTGGGGAAGGTCAGTGTGACCATCAGCTGCCAGTCAACCCCCCAGGTTTTTGGGGAATAGTCCAGGCAGTGTGGGATCTGTGCTCTCTGCCAGGCAGTGTGGGATCTGTGCTCTCTGCAGGCCTGGAGGTGCCTGTAACACGGGCACAGGGCAGAGAAATGGGTTTCCAAAAAATCTGGAATCAAGAAGGAAAGCAAATGCACAGTCTGAGCTGAACCCTGCAGTCCTGCCAAGCTCTGGCTGTTTAATTTCACTTTTGTGCCATTGCCTTGCTTACCACAGTTCAACAGAATCTGAAGGGAAAAAGTCATCCTGAGCTGAGGAACGAAGCACTTGCGCTGCTGTTAAATTATAATTCCCATTTATTCCTTTAATGCAGAAAGTTTTCTTTTTGAGGTATGGCCATTTGTAGAATGAAAAAAAAGAGGCGGGGGAAACCCCAATGCCTGGTCCCTGCTCTGCATCTCCCCGGCTCTGTGTGGGTATGGTGCACGTCAGGAAATGCAGCATCAGCTGCCGTGCAATAGAGCCGTGATTGATAAGTGTGTAATAACCCTGACCCAGAAAACCACACCTGTAATCTTCCCCTGATGAGCTCTGCCTGCATCAGGCCCATCCGAGTGGTTAAATGCCTCGCTGGTCTTTAAAGCAGTCGATTGACCCAGCTGAGATGAGGTGGTGCTGTTGAGGTTGCTGGGGGGGAGGAGGTCTGGGTCAGAGCTCCCCGTGGCTCTGCCCCGCCTGTGGTGGCTCTCTGGGGTCTCCACCCGCAGGTCACAGAGTGCCCCACTCTCCATCACAGCCCTCTCTCCTTTCCCCATCTCCCCAGGATGCCCCTGTTCCCAGGCACAGCCCCCCAACCCTGCAGCCAGAAGGGAACGAGGAAACAAGGATTTTCCAAGTGACATCAAAACACCGGCCAGGAATTTTTAAATAAACCCCGAGATCAGGTCTTTTCTCGTTTATTACGAAGGAACCGGTGGTGTGCCGAGCCCTGTGCTGGGCTCTGTCTGTCTGTCTGTCTGCCTCCCTGTCTCCCCCAGCCCTCTGACTCGGTTATCTATTTACCTATCTATTTACATGTATTTCTTTTCCCAGTGAATTATGTCAGGGAGGCAGTAAAGTGTTATGTATTTGCAAGCCCCATAATCTTTAAAAGCACAGTGATGCATGCTCCAGATGAGAAAAGAGCCTCCATCCAGTATGTTAATAGATAGCATTAGGGCAATAATGAAAAGCACTTGAGACAAGTAAGCCCCTATCAAAAGCTGAGTAATAGAGATGCACAGAATGAATCACAATGCACCTCCTCTGCAAAAGATATTAAGACGTCTGCTTTAGTGCAGGGTCTATTCACTCCAACAGCTGCTTCATTTCTCTGATTAAAATGGGAGTGGGGAGAGCTTTTCCAGCCATTTCCCCCTTTCCTGCGCTACCTTCCCCGCAGGCTGCCGCCGCCCACGCCGTGCCCACGGCGGGGCAGTGCCGGTGGCCGCGCCCCGGGCACGCACAGGGGCCAGGACACACGCGAGGACACGAGCGACGCGAGCACATTGTCACACGCGCGGTGACACAGGCACGGCGTGGGGACTGTGCAGGGGGCTCCTGCAGGGATTCCCAGTGCACGTGGGAACAGCCCCACGCACCCCACGCACCCCACGCACCCCAATTTGTGGGGGCACACACGGGGCACCCCCGGGGTTCTGGCCCCCATCCCCACCACGGGTCATTGTGGGAAATAGATCTGTTGAGAATTTCGAAAGTTTGACTAAAGGCTTACATGGTACGTGTTTGCATGTGAACGTTGAGATAGAAAATGCTGATTTAGAAACCCTAAACCCTTAACCCTAACCCTAAAAATTCGCAACAGATCTATTTCCCACAGGTCCTCTGCTCGCAGGCCAGCCCCTCCAGGGTTGTGTGCAGCCACCGTGGGGGTCTGGGCTGTAGAGACCCTCTCCCAGCAGTGACAGCCATGCCCTGACGTGCAGAGAGGAAGGGGAGCCAAGGCTGGGGGTACAGGAGGAGATGAGGGTCAGGAATCTGGGCTGCAGGACAACCTCACTGGGAGATCAGAGCAAGCCGTGGACAGGGGGCTGGAGGTGTTGGATTGCCAGAGACCCCTGGTGGGGCCGTGCTGGGGGTACTGAATGCACAGAGGAGGGAAATGCCCTGCCGCAGTGCCTGTGAGGGCTCTGCTGATGGACCCATGGCTGTGTTATCACCAGCAAGTGGTGGATGCCTTTGTTAAAGCTGGAGACACCACCTGGAGCCTGACTCCAGGACACCAGCCGGGTGCCAGGCTCTGCTCTGGCATCCCAGTGGGAACAAACCCGCACCGAGGTGCTGGTGCAGTTCACAGCCACCCTGGCAGGGCCAGCCCAGCCTCTGCCATGAGTCCTGCAGGCTGCAGAGCAGGAACACGGGCAGGCAGGACCAGAGAGGGCTCTGGCCATGCTGAGGGGCTGGGGGCACACCCTGCTGGGCCCCAACTAGCCCTGTGCTCCTCCACACCCATGGCTCAGAGGCTGGGGGCTGCGAGCTGCTGATGCTGAGGGTCTTCCTGGGATATCTTTCACTCACCAGGCCTGTCCCCATCTCACTGCTTCCCCGGGGCACAGCACAGCGTGGATGAGCCTCTCCAGATGCACAGCAGCAACACCCCTGCTCAGAGCCTGGTCCAGGAGAGGAGACAAACACCAGGAACGTGCAGCCTGACAGCGGCTAACAGCCACAACCAGCTGGGATATTCCACCTGCGGCCAGCTTAGTCTCAGTTCTGTTTACCAAAGACACACTCAAGGGTAAATCGTTCTGCCCTGGCCACTGTGGGCTTTTACACCTTCCTCACTGGCACCTGGGGAGGCCTGGTGCTGCAGGAGCTGGGGATCAAGGCTTGGTTCATCACAGGATTTCCCCATTCGTCCCTGACACTGTGGATGCATCGCTGGCCTCTCCCTCCCCCCTGCTCACCCACATTTCTTCCTCAGGTTTTGGAAGCAGCAGCCAGGAAGAGCAGATGGGCGCTGGTGATGACAAAAGTGCCTCTGGCTGCAGCAGGGAATAGGTCCAGGGAGTGAAAAGCCCCCTGGCAAGGGCTGGGAGAGAACAGTGCCACATCGAGGCCCTGCACCCGGCACCCACTGCTCCCCTGCTGCCCCCGGTGCCGGGGCAGCTGCTGCTGGGCCTCCACAAGACTCGTACAACAAGGAGAGAGGAGGCCACCAAGGAGAGCTGCCCTGATGGGAAACCCCAGAGCAATGCCAGAGCCAGCTGAGGAATAGAAGAACCACTGCTCTGTGTTGGCACAGGGCAAAGGGAAAGCTGCCGACAGGCTCAGCCCAGGCTCAGCACCGCACTGTCACATCACCAGGGCCCTGGAAGTGTTCAAAAAACAACTGGAGGTGGCACTTTGTGGTATGGTTTGGTGGGCACAAGGGGGATTTGGACAAAGGTTGGAATTGATGATCTTTTGGAAGGCTTTCCCAGCTTTAATGGTTCTGTGGCTCTGGGTCTGTGTCCACACTGGCTCTGCCTGCCTGCTCTGGGCTGGGGGCAGGCAGGGCAGGCAGGAACCCACGCTGGGCCGGCAGAGCAGGCAGCACGGGAGCACCCAGCCCTGCGAGGCTCCACAGGCAGCAGCAGAGCCGGGCTGGTCCCGGCGTGGGGGGAGCAGGGAGGGAGGTGGGGACATGGGAAGGGCTTGAGCTGAGCCCTCTGTGGGGCACAGCTGGGGCAGGACATCTGAGTTTTCTCCTCCTTGCCTTGCCAGGGGGTTTCAGATGGCATGAAAAGGGTTTTTCCCCATTTGTCAGCTGTGATGCCCAGGACAGGCATTTCCTTGTGGTGACACAAGCACGGAGACCGTCCTCAGGGAAGGGGGCAGTGGTGGGGGCAGGGACAGGGGGACAGGGATGGGGATGGTGCACTCAGCAGGCCAGGCTCCCCCAGACACCTCGTAAATCACTGAACTGGTGCTACAGAGCAGCACCCTGGGGACACCCTGGGGCCCGTGGCCAAGCCCCACAGGGGGATGGATGCTCCAGGAGCACTTTCCCTGCTGAGTTCAGTTTTGTGAGTTCACTTTTGCCTCACAGGAGCGTAATTTTGGGTGCAAGCCTAGCAAAGCTCTTGATTGAGAGAGGTCAGGTTTAAAGCTGAGGGCATTGCCAGGGGAAAAGCACGTGTGTCCTGGTGAGGGACACCAAGGAGACAGGAGTGGACATCTCCACTGCAGGTGCCAACTCCTGCACCAAAGCCAAGCTTGCTGTGCTCAGTTGCTCCGTGCTCCCTGCTGAGCCATTGTCTTTGTGCCCTGGTCTCAGGGTGTGACGTGACCTCACTGCTGCTCCCTGACCTCACTCCCTGGGTGTCCCAGGCCATTTCCCTCTGCCCTGGGCACACTCTGCCTGTGGCTCCTGTGGCTGCGCTGGGAGAAATAAAATGCAGCTTGGGAGCTGCCAAGAGCTGAAGGGACAGAGAAGGGAGAACCCCAGAGTGGATGAGGAAGACCAGGGGGAGGAAGCAGCTGATGTGGTGTTCACGAAGCTCCTGAAGATGGTTCAGGTGCACCCACACGTCTGTGGGCTCTGGCTGTGTCCGGTCCCCCCGGGGTGCTGAGCAGCTGCAGTGGCAGAGCTTCCTCAGCCCCGCAGGAGCCCCGTGCCTGCAGCTGCTCCATGAGCTCCCAGCATCAGCCAGCACCAAGCTGGACACCGGGCACGTAAATCCTGGGGAGATGGGAGAGGAGCTGGCAGGTCATCAAAGGGCTGCAGCTGGAGAGCCCCAGGTGAGCAGTTTGACAGCAGCTCCTCGATGTGTGCAGGGCACCGAGGCTCCCCCTCACACGTGTGTGCTACCAGCAACGAGCAGTGACACTGCCAGGCCCCTCGGCGGCCCCGGGAGCCACCAGCAGCGCAAAACCCCGGCCACAGCAGGGAGGAGGCTGCCATGGCCACTGGCACCTCCGAGCTCGCTGCCAGATGCCCAGGAAAAGGCGGCGAGGCCTCAGCAGGGAGCTCCAGCGCCGCGTCTGCTGCTGCCTGCCAAAATTAACATCACTGACAAAAGGCATGATCCCGAAATTGCACCACCAAACAGATGGATTGCTGGAGTATGGGAGGCCTCGTAATGGAAAAGATGAGTAATCCGAGGAGGGAGCGTGGTGCCAGCGATCCGAGTGCTTGGCTGCTGCAGCAGGCTGGGAACCTGGAGTGCTGCCTGTCGCAGGGCTGGATTCCTCCGGCTCCCAGCACAACCTGCCTGGACGGTGCTCACGGGTCCCTGCTGGCCACCAGCGCTGGGGACACGGCCTGGGGCACAGGGCCATGCTGGCGGTGCTGGCTCTGCTGCTGGGCACACCCCGTGCCCTGCCCAGCTGCCCCAAGGAGAGCTGTGGGCTTCAGGATGAGCCTGGAGCAGTTGTGCTGCAAGGATGGCTCCAGAACCACGGCTGTTCCTGCTGCAGAGAGCCAGGAATACTCAGGATAGCCAGCCAGGGGAAAGAGGGGAAATAGGAACGCCATTGTGTAGCTCAGCTTTAAACATGGCAGTGAAATGTGTCCCAAAAATGCTCTCTGAGCCCCCAGTTCTCAGCAAAACCCTCACCCTGAACCCCGTGAGGGCCAGCTCATCCCTTCCCTGTAAAGTGACTCACGGGAGGATCCGAGAAAGTCTGACTTTCTGCTGGCACTGAGGAGCAAGATGGATGAGAACAGGGACATGCTCCCTCCTCTAACTACTGCTGCCCTTGCTGTCCAGGAGCATCCCTGCGCAGCCTGTGGGGCTGGGATCCATGGCCCCATGCTCGTGGATCACACAGATCCTGCCAGCACAGCTCCTGATTCTGCAGTCAGAGCAGAAAAATAGGCACAGCCCCTCCAAAACAGCCAGGACCTCACTGCCACCCACAGCTGTCTCTGCCCTGTCATTAGAGCTGGGATTATTAATTATTCTTTTTCTTTTTAAACTACGAACGTACCGAAATCATCCACTTGTCAGTGCTATGACTGTGGTGATGCAAATGTGACACAGCAGGCTTGTACTGGGCACTGAAATTTAAATTAATGGGAAAAAATGAGCTCGCTGGGTTTTTGGCAGAAGATCTGGGCTGTCGGTGTTGTCCAGTGCCCCGAGGCTGTGCTGGGTCCCACGGGGACACCAGGAGCAGGGCACTGCACCTCTAGCGTGGCTGGACATGGAGTGACCCTGCAGCAAACACAGCTGGGCCCGTCCTGCTCAGCTCCCTGCACATCTGACACACAGGGGGAAAGTTTAGGCAGCTCAACATTTCAGCTTCTGGAAAAAAAGAGGCAGGAAAAGGAGGGAAGGGAGCGTAAATCAGCCACAGCTTAAGGCCTCTTATCTTGGAATGACGCCCTGCAGTCCGTGAGGGCTGATCCATCCACGGGCACGGATCCTGCTGCGGGATCACTGGAATTCGATGGGCTTTGCTGTGCCCTGGCTGCTCCTGCTCCTCTCTGGACCCCAGAGATGGGGCTGTGGGGCGGCACCAGGGGTCCAGGCACAGCTCCTGGTGCCGCAGGGGGCAGGTCCTGCCTGCTGCGTCCTCCCCTGGGCCAGCAGGTGCCGAGTGACAGAGGCAGAGCCTGTGGGGCAGCAGACAGCAGCTGTGGGGGGCGGCTGAGGGGGGAAATGTGGGTGTTGCAGCGCCCCTATCCCCTGGACAGAGCGCCCCGGGGCTGGGGCAGTGCTGGGTGCTGCCCAATGCGGCGTGGTTGGCATCAGCCCGGCTGGCCGTGTGTGCACCCAGCGCCTTTTCACGGGTAATGCGTCATTTAATGTGATTTATTCACCGCAAGGGTTTGGGCTGGTTTCTCTGTCGGTGAGGCTGAAAGGGCACCGGGCAGTGCTGGGGTCCTGCCTCCCTGGGGGTCCCCTAAACCCCCCCACCACAGCCCCATGAACAGGAGCAGCGTGGATGAGAGAGCAGAGTGTGAGCACGTGTGGATCCCCCAGCTCTGGGACAGAGGAGGGAAGGACACCAGAGCATGGGGACAGCACAGACTCAGGGACAGCACCCCAACATGACACTGGGCCTCTCCCCAGGGTCTGCGAGGGGGCAGGGACTAACAGGGCTCTCCCACCCGCCCTGAGAGGGAAAGGTAAGCGTGTGTGAGTACCAGAGAGCAAAACCAAGCCCTATATGTTTAAACTGGCAAGTTCTGTGTTTGTCATCGAGCTGTAAAATGATACCCGAACAGATGAGGACAGGAACTTCTTGGAAGGCTCAAGCACAGACAGCAGGAGTGGGGGAATAGCATTTTGCTGTATTTCTTTACATGCAATCCAAGGTTTTTATTTTTTTTTCTTTCCTTGCAGTGTTATATTTTTCTATCCAAAAATGGTTATGAGTCTGCCAGCTCTCAGAGGCAGCACTGAGGGCTTGTGCCGTGTCTGACACACCGGGGCCGAGGGCTGGGATGCAGAAAAGGGCACAAACAACAAACCCTGGCTTGGAGGGTTCATGAAAAAAAAAAAAAAAAAAAAAAAAGCAGGACACGATGGAAGCCCCGTGAGTGTGTGTGAGGGCAGGGTCAGAGCTCACACCCCTCAGGGACCTGGAATTCCCAGCTGATTTACCACACAGAGATTCAGAGGACACCAGAGGCGTGCAGATGACGCTGAGCTGCAGGCTGGGCTTGTAGGAGAACGTGTGCTCAGAGCAGCAGCTCCTGTTTGTCACCAGGATATAGTACCTGTTCCAGTGGGTGGATAATTTTAGGGGAAGGAGAAAACGCTGCTTTTTTTTTTTTCCTTTGGGTTCAAGCCATGTGCTGGGTGGGATGATGCTCACGGCGGTGACTTCTCTGGGGTGCTGCGTGGCGGGGGCACAGCCGCATCCCCCGGCACGTGTTCCCCGGGTTATTGATCACGCAGAGGTGCTGCCTCGTTTGTCTGGGTGCGGATCCTGCGCGGGGCTGCGGGGCGGGAGGCGCGCTGTGCACAAAGCGAACGCCGAGTTCCTCTCTGCGACGCTGTGACTGTCAGGAGACAGAGCACGGAGTGACAGCGCGCACATGAGCTCCTGATGGTTCTAAGGATGCTCTTTTTTAGCTTCATTTAGGGGAGAATCCTGTGCAAAATCCTTAACAGAGCCGTAAAGGTTTATTTGGCAGTCATTCTCTGAGATGCCAGCCAGCCTCTGAGCTGCCTTTCAGCTCTCAGTTTGTCTTGAGGCACCACAAATGTCTGAACAACGATTGGGGTGTCCCCAGGGGAGTGGCAGAGAGATGAACTTGTGTTCTGGACACTGACCCAACGTGGTCCCTCACACTTTTCTTCATCCCCCCATAAAAATGCAGCCCTTAGGGCAGGGTGGGTGGGCTGGGGAGAGAGCAGGGACCACATTCACTGCTCAGCCCATCAGCCAGGACCTGCTCTGCTGCGGGCTCCTCCACCCAGCCTGAAGGCAGCAGAGCCCTGACCCTCTGTGAGACCCTGTCGTGGTGTTTTATGGCCATCACTGTGCCCCAGTGCAGCACAGATTGTCCCAGGGGGTCAGTGCTGGGAGGCCAGCAAGGAAGGCCAGCACAGGTTTCTCACCCCTGAGGGCTCTCCTCAAGGCACACCTCATCTTGTGGGGCATTTGGGAGGGAAAGGGCTGGGAAACCTGAGTTGCTGGAGTCAGGAGGGCTCCAAGAACACGTGGAGGGAAAGAAAAAATCGGTACCAGTGGAACAGCGGTGCTCCCAGGCTGTATCTGCCATGCTCATCCAGAGTTTTCCTTCACAGACTGAGATCCAAGCACCAACAAACACAGTCACAAAGCGAGGCCACCAGGGAAAGCTCAGTGCACCCAGGGTCCCAGCATTGTCACAGGGGTGACACTGAGGGGACCCCACAAGGACCATGAAGGGTTCATGGTCAGCTGGTGTGTTACAGATTGGTGGGACCCTGAGATGGCCAATGTCTGGAGGGTTTGGGGATCGTGGTGTGGGGGCTGTCACACGAAGGCCACACCAACCCCCTGGACCCTATTGTGACAGCACAGACACGTTGGTCCCACTGGCTGTCCCAGGTGGTGTCTCAGGAGGGACATCCTGCTATCTGTGCTCCAGGTCAGCCTGCTGCTGTGGGAAAGGCCCTCACCCCTTGCCCTGCTGGTCCAGGTCCCCACAAAGCCACGTGCGGGTCTAGGTAAGGGGATGAAGAATCACAGTGGCTTCCAGGTTTCTGAGGCTCTTTGGACCATTGAAAAGCAGGCTTGGAATGAGGGGCTGGGCACAGAAAGGCTCCATCCCACCCTCCCTGCCTGCCTGCACCATCCCACCCTGCCTGCACCATCCCACCCTGCACCATCCCATCCTCCCTGCACCATCCCACCCTGCACCCTCCCACCCTCCCTGCACAGCCCAGGGTGGTGCCCAGGGGCCGGGAGAAGTGGAGCACCAGAAGTAGGGCAGAGTGCTGGCCGTGGGGCAGGGACAGCCAGGAGCTGGGTGCTCAGAAACCCTGACACAGCTGGGCTTGAGGCCAGGGCACGGTGTCCTGCCCTCACCCTGCTCAGCCCAAGGCATACCAGGGATCAGCAGGGCAGGAACACCCCGGTGTCCTGGTCATCTCCAGGTCCAGAGGGATTGTTCCAGCCCCAGGGGTTGAAAAGCCTCCAGGGAACTGAACAGGCACAATTAAAAATGTGTCACTGAGAGCCACAGAGCACCACAAACAGCTGGGCAGGGTCACAAAAACCCAGTTCAGCATCCCCGTGGCGTTACACCTCCCTGCCCAGTGCAGTGGGATCACTGGTGGTGACCAGGGTCCCACGTGGGTGTCTGTGCTGGCGTGTCCCCTCTCCCATGTCAAGGTGAGGGACATCTGAGGATATCACTGTGCTTCAGCACAGAGCTCTGTGGGCTAACCGAAAACAGATGTATAAAAATAAACAGAAATACTAGAGATGTGATTACCAAGGAAACGCATTTACATACAGGAAAACGTCCAAAACGACTGTCATTTACTTCCTTTATTTATTTGCATTTATAGAAATGCTCCCAACCCAAGGATCTGGGCTCAGTGCTGCCCAAATCACAGGAAATGGAGCCTGCTGGACCCTTGCCCCATCACCCACCATGGTGCCCCTCCCACGAAGGAAAGCTCCCCCTTGCTGATGGGGCTTGGTGTGTGCCACGCTGGAAACTGCTTCCCGTCATTCCCCACCCCTGGGCACAGAGATTCCCCACTGGCTTTCCTGGGACCCCCCCAGGGAAGGGTTTTCTGGGCTCACCATGGGGCAGCTGCCTCTGCACCCAGCTCTGGGCAGCCACAGGGGGAATCAGGCACTGAGAGCCGAGGGGATGGAGCAGAGGGATGGTTTTGGGGCAGGGGTATGGGGATTTCTCAGTCCAGCTGCCAACAGAGAACATGAAGGGGGGAGGTACAGGCTGAGGCAAATCAAAAGAGAAGCATTTTCACTTGCAAGAAATGGAAATGAGAGGAGCGAATTTGGGTCATGCCAAGGCATTCGTTCTACAGGAAATGAAATGTTTTACAAGCCTTTCCTTTTCTCCCTTTATTTTCCCTTCTTTCCCCCTCTTTTGGGGAACTTAGAACAATTAAAGAAAAAAAGAAGCTTTATTTATAAAACGCACAAAGGAAATACTTGAGCTGTCCTTTTCCCCCGCGGCTGTACACAGCCCTCACACCCAGCTTCAGCCCGATCAAAATGGCATCGGGGGCTCATTTACCAGCCACCAGCAACAAAACAACTGCACTCTTTGCCTGGAATTCTCCCAGATTATAATCTTGCCTCCAAACCTTTCTCAGTATCACTGGGCAGTGACATGAGGGTCTGGCATCAGGACAAGACCCACGGAGGGGATGAGGCAGCTCCCTCCCAGGGCCTGTGGAGGTGCTGGGGTGCAGCAAGCTGGGCAAACCCCCAGGCTCCTCGTGTCCTGGGAGTGGCTGCAAAGGAGACTGGTTTGGAGAGAAGATTTGTGTGGGTTTGGGGGGAACGTGTTTGCTCATGGTGCAGCTTTGCCTTACAGAATCCCAGGCTGGTTTGGGCTGGAGGGAGCCCTAAAGCTCAGCCAGCTCTGTCAGCCTGGAGGTGCTCCAGCCCTCAGAGCATTTTCATGTGGATGTGGGGACATGCACAGTGCCACCAGCTCTGGAGCTGCCCTGCCCTCAGGGTGGCAGGAGGGTGCAGCTCGGGCAGGACGAGGAGCCTGTGACCTGCAGAACATACTCAGTCCCCACGGGAGAAGGGACACAGAGGCTCTGGGGCCACGCTGCCATTGCTGCAGGGGACATTTGGCACTGTGGGCCTTTTGTTCCTGAGCTCCACCAGCCCTCCCACGGGAGTGTGCGTTGTATTTCTCTGGGGAATGGTTTTTCCCCCCAAGACCCTGAATGCCTGTAACCATATGGTTTGACCTTTCCTTCCTTTCTTCACCTAAGTGGCTGAGTGCCAGCCATCCTTCCCTGAGTGGGAGACGAGATAAAGACCCTGTATTTCCTTGTTCTCTCTCTTGCCCCCCGGAACCCTTCGAGAATAAACGCCTTGGAATAATCCTGGGGTAAGAGCCTCTTTTGGAATCTTTTCCCCTGTCCCTCTGAGATATCCCTCCAAAGCCTCTCAAGAAGCTGAGCTAGCCCGGGGGGTTGCGGGGGGATATTTCCCAGTGTGGGGATCCCAAAGCTCTGAGGGCAGGTGGAGGCTGAGCCAGCAGCGCCCACCGCGTCACCCACACCTCGGCACGGAGCAGCTGCAGGCTGCATGACACAGTTTGCCACTCCGCTCCGGCGCTGCCTCTGCCGGGTAATTAGAGTTGACAGGGTGTGTGCGGAGTTACTTGGTAATTGCCCACACACCTAAGGTGTGGTGGAAGTCGGGGGGCGAACCAAAACCCTCCACCTGACCTACATGCAGAGGTGGCTGCCCGGCAGCAGCGGGACGAGGAGGTGGAGAGGAAGAAGCAAATGATGAAACGCTTCTGCAGGCGCAGCACAAACCTGGGCATCCCCCAGGTGCTCTGGGGAAGGGACTGAAGTAACCCCAAGTCGTGCTGGGAGGGAAGGCGAGGCGTGGAGCCTGCTGAGAGCATCCCTGCCCTGCCCAGCCGGGCTGCGGGGGCTGCTCCAGCCCCGCAGCACCATCAGCGGAGGGCTGGATTAGCAGCAGCCTCATGTGTAGGACAAGGCAGGTAACGCTCTGCTGGCTGCCCGTGGCTGTGCCCACATGTTCAGCTGCTCAGGTTAAGTGGCTCATTTGCCTGGGAGCGGGGAGCCAAGCACTAATGGCTTTGGACATGCAGCCTGTGCTCTGCTCTGCTCTCCAGCCCTTCTGGGGGCTGCTGCAGGTGCTGCCGAGCTGGCCCGGCTCAGGGCACAGGGGCTGGGGCACAGCTCCCAGGAAATGTGCCAGGAAACGTGCCAGGAAAAGTGCCAGCTCCGGCAGCCGTGGCCTCAGCAGAGTGGTGCTGTCCTGGAGGTGCAGCAGGGCTGGCCTTGTTGCACAGCCTGAGGGAGCAGGGGGGCTGCTGAGTCAGAGAACCGCAGATTGGTGGCATCGTTAAGGTTGGAAAAAACCTCTAATATTGTTGAGTCTAACTAATCACCCAGCACCACCGTATTCACCTCTAACCCATGTCCCCAAGTGCCACATCCATGCGGCTTTTGAATATTTCCAGGGATGATGATTCCATCACTTTCTTGGGCAGCCTATCCCAATACCTGACCACCCTTTCAACGGAAAAAAAAAAATCCTAATATCTAATCTAAACCTTCCCTGGTGCAACTTGAGGCCATTTCTTCCCATCCTTTCCAGTTCACAAATTGGGCAGGTGATTGGAGAGCAGAGCTGAGGGCCAGGTTAGCTCTTTCCTCCATCTCCTAGTGCTCATCTCTAATATGTACAGAAGGTCTGGGGGCTGCAGCAGGACAGAGGGACCAGGAGGAGGGAAGCAAGGCCCAAGTGTCCGTCACATCTTAACCTTGAACCTGCAAGTAACTCTCAGCAGCCAAGCAGCACCTGGGCACGAGCACTGAGCAGGCAGTGGCCACTTCCAGCCTTGGCAATCTCCCTGTGCAGCAGGACTGAATATTCCTGGTGCCACCCAGCAGCCCCAGCCTGAGCCTCTCTTGCCCAGAGATCTCCTGCATCTAGGTTTGCCTTTCATCAGCCCATCCTGCTTGTGTCCCACCTTTCCTGCCCTCCCAGCCTTGCCCTTTCCTGCCCGCTGTGCCTGTCCGTGGTGGGGACCTGCAGCCCTTCCCTGCAGCCCTTTCCTCCCGCGGGGAGGTGGCTCCAGGCAGCACTGGCCACGTGTCTGTACTCACTCTCTGAGCTCCCCTGGCCAGGCACCACCATTATCTGCTTTGCCTTGGCTCTCAAAGCCCGCAGGCCAACACCCAAGCCTTGGGTAGAGACCAATTCGCGTCCACCCCAGCCCATTTCACACAAACCAAACCAGGCCACGGCCCTTCAGGCTCAGGTTGTCATCAGCACCAAATTCTCTTCTCCAGCTCTTCAGCAACACAAACTCTGAACTCACCTCCCCTGTCTCTGTCTGGTAGAACGATCTGACTGTGATCAAGAATATCTGTAACACTTGTTCTCCCATCTATGCTCTGGAAGATAAGTTCTCCCCTATCCACAGTTCCCAGGATTACTCATTCCTCCTGGATGAGGCCTTCTAATTCTTCCATTTAATTGCTCATGTTCCTGGCATCAGGACAGAAATACTTGAACTGTTTCTGCCTGGTCTTATCTGCGCTCTCAGCCGAGGAGGTGCCGTCCCCTTGCTGGCTGGAAGGGCTGCCTGACGTCGGTTTTTGGCAAGGTGGGAGCTCTCCCATTCCTCGCTGCTCTCTGCTCTTCCTTTCTTGGTCGCCCTGCTCCTGCTGACATGGTCACCCTCCCGATGGATGTGGATTCCAGGCAAGGAGCAACCCAGGCCAAGAAAGGAAACGCTCGGAGACAGCCCTGAGACCCATCCACAGGGAACATCACTGCTTATCTGCCTTCCTCCTGATAACCTCCTTTTAATATTATCCACTGCAGACTCACCCTTCACAAGTTCTTTATCCACTTTAATTCTGTGATCCCATCTTCTCTGGGTTAGCTAATAATTTCCCATGGGTGCTTTATCCGATAGTTGCTTAAATCCAGACAGACACAACGCCGTGCACAAACCCCATGGATTGCTCAGTCCCTGACAAGCTGCCTGTGGAGAACCCATGCTGCATTTTATTTTTCCATACATCTCGCTGGCTTCAGCTGTTGTCCAATACAAAATAAGCTCAAAAAACTTTGGTATGACGCAGGCCAGACTATTTACCCTGCATTTATAGGGTGGTGCTGCCGTGCCTTGGACTGACTTCTTGCTCCAGTTCTGCTCCTTCACAAGAACTGCCTCCAACCTCGTGGCTGTCCTACTTCTGTAAGTCCAGAGGAAACAGCTACCCTAATCACAGGGCTGGAGCCCCTCTGCTCTGGAGCCAGGCTGGGAGAGCTGGGGGGGCTCCCCTGGAGGGGAGAAGCTCCAGGGAGAGCTCCGAGCCCCTGGCAGGGCCTAAAGGGGCTCCAGGAGAGCTGCAGAGGGACTGGGGACAAGGCCTGCAGGGACAGGACACAGGGAATGGCTTCCCAGTGCCAGAGGGCAGGGCTGGATGGGAGATTGGGAACTGGGAATTGTTCCCTGCGAGGGTGGACAGGGGCTGGGCTGGAATTGCCAGAGCAGCTGTGGCTGCCCCTGGATCCCTGGCAGTGCCCAAGGCCAGGCTGGACATTGGCACAGTGGGAGGTGTCCCTGCCAGGGCTGGGATGAAACAAGATTAGATTTAAGGTCCCTTCTAACCAAAACCATTCCAGCATTCTGTGATTCATGAACCAATTCTTCTAAAGACTCTTGCCAGCTGTGCCACCTTCAGCCCCAGGTTTGTTCCCAAAGTTCACAAGGGAAATTACACATTTAAGAACAACCCTTTGTATACTAATCCTTTTCCTACACTCAGATCATCTCCCCACCTCCACGGGGCTCACTCCTTGCCTTTCGGCAAAAACTACAGAATTCTTCTGAAGGCCACGCAAGTCTCTTCTCACTGCTCATGTCCCCCACCCTGGCCTGGACACTCTTGGTGTGCGGCAGCAGGAACCTGCCCAGCACTTGTCTCTGTCCCTCTTCGCCTGCTCTGTCCTCTCAGCCCGCTCTGCCTGTCCCCTTTTACCTGCACCTCTGGTTCCTGGTTAACATTGCTGTCTCTGTCTTTCTTCCTTTAGGACCAGCTGTTATCTTCTCTTTTATGGCTGACCCTCTGATTCTCCTCCCTGGGCTTTGGGACACCAAACCATGGTCCCAGCTCCATTTTCTGCCCTCCTGCCTTCCTCCTACTTTGCCCCCGGGTTTCTATGGGGATTTCTGAGGGTGTCAATCCTTGTTCAGATGTTTCTGCAGAGCACTCCTTTGGCTTCTTTATGGTCCCTCCTTTCTCCTTTCCAGTCCTGTTCTATATTTCCCATTTCACTCCGCCACACTGTCCAGCTGTTTCTCTGCTTCTGAGTCTCTTCTCGTGCTCTCTGACACAGCCCCACTTCACCTGCAGCACCGGGAGGACGAGGTGGGGCAGCTCTGGGATCAGAATAGAGAATGCTTTCCAAGCTTCTCTCAGCCTCATCTTTGATTGTCCTTCCCTGCGTGGCTGCCAGTGAGAGGGGAATCAGCCCGTGTGGCAACATGGCAAAAGGCTGCACCACTCTGACCCTTCGCCATGAGCATCCCACTTAAAAAAGAAAACTGCAGGACGTGTTCAGCCACACAACAGCTGGGATGCTGGACTGTGAGATATCCATTCCATTAAAAAGCTCAGAGATAAAATCCTCCTCTAGTGGCATTGTTATTTCCAGGAACACCTTAAAGATGCTTTGATTTTCCTTTTCTTATGTCCTTGTTATACAACAGCAGCAAGAGCAGCTCTGCTCACCAGCACCATTAGCTACTTAACGCACCAGTCAGAAGGAATAAAACCTGGGTTTGTGGCTGTTCTTTGGGCCCAGCCCACTGAGCTGTTCAGGGATACACCAAAACCCCAGTGATATTCCAGCCCTGTCACCAAAAGGCTTTGGGGTGACCCAGTTGTGACCTTCTAGCACCTGAAGAGGACAATAAGAAAGATGGGAGGAGAGTTTTTACAAGGGCATGTAACTGACAGGACAACAAGGAATGGTTTTCCACTGCCAAGGCCAGGGTTAGGAGGGATATTGGGAATGAATTATTCCCTTTAAGGGTGGTGAGGCCCCTGGCACAGGGTGCCCAGAGCAGCTGTGGCTGCCCCTGGATCCCTGGAATTGTCCAAGGCCAGGCAGGATGAGGCTTGGAGCACCCTGGGACAGTGGAAGTTGTCCCTGCCCATGGCAGGGGTAGCACTGGATGGTGTTTAGGGTCTCCTCCAACTTAAACCAATCTGGGATTCTCTGATTCTATCTCCACAGAAGCCACCATCGTGAGGTGGTTTGGTCAGTCAGGACAATCACACTCACTTGTGGGTTTCATCTGATTTCATTTGTCTCTGGAACAAAACAGAACACGTGAAGTACAGGCTCCAATCTCATTACAGACAGGGTTCAGCAGAGCTGCCCTCCTGAGCCACCCAGTCACACAAGAGACTCATTTATTCTGGGAGATAACCACGAGGAGCCCCATCCACAAACCAGATTCCATCAGATGCAGGATTTGTTCACCTATAGGCAAAGCAATATCTCAAAGTCAGCATCAGCGAGACCCAGACATCAATCCCAAAAAGTGCACCACAAACCTTTCCGTGTGTCCCAGCCGTCTCTCATGCTGCCATTTTCCTGCCTCTTGCCTCCTGGCCCCTGGGCTGCTTCCTGAAGAAGTTCCACAGCGAAACCAGCCAAAGTTGAGAATTTCCAAGAGATGTGAAAATAGCAGAATGCAAATTTTGTGGAGGCTTGAAATTTCAAGTGATTTACTGGTGTCAAACCCGTAAAATCAATTTGGCAGGTGTTCACCGGTTAAAATTAGTTTTAACTGAAAGCTGGAGGCATTATTGTGGGAGTCTTTGAGCATTGTTGTGGATGCACAAGACACAGGCAGGACTGCACACGGCGCATGTGTTGTGGGGTGTAATCCTCCTGGAGCACCTTGTAATGCTGTTTGTGCGGCTCAGGGAGCTCTAGGGGCTGAGGCCATGGGGGGTTGGTACCACAAACCAGCCTGGCAGAGGTTTTTGGGTGTTCCTCAGGCTCTGGGGTGGTTGGTGTGTGCGGGTCAGAGGCAGGTCCCACCCCAGCGCAGTGTTAGTGCCTCGGGTGGGCTCCCAGGAAAAGCCTGGATTGCAGGGACAGTGAGGGGAAGAGACAGCTGGTGAGCTCACAGAATCATAGGACCACAGAATTCTATAGGTTGGAAAAGACCTTTGACATCCTTATATCCAAGCACCGCCGCTGTGTTCATCACAAGCAGGGACTCCCACACAGCTCATCCTCCCAGGACACCCCAGAGAACCCAGCAGAACCCAGGTACAGCCCCCTGTGCATTCCAGCCTCCCACTCCGCCCCACCAGCGCCAAGGTGGGATGCCGGGATGCCCCCACACCCTGCTGCCCTGTAGGACCCTGCTGCCCTGTGGGACCCCAGTGCCCTGTGACCTGAGCAGGATCCTGCTCTAACACCACAGGCATCAGTGCCAGCAGTTCCCTCTGCCATTCCACCCTGTCCACATCCCTCACACCAGGCTGGCAGTCCTGGAGGTGACATCAGCCCCAAAGTCAGGGGTTTTGGGAGCTGATGCTGGCAGTCATGGTGGCCTCCCCTCTGCCACGGTGCTGGGTTGAGATGAGAACCCTGGAGAGTGAGGAGGAGCCCTCAGAGAGCAGCTGTTGAGTCCTTCAGCACACTGTGGAAGCACAACATTGTGAACTCCACTGTCCCCATCAAATCCTCCTGCTATGTTCACGTCTGACCTCCTCCCTGTCCTCTCAGCTGGTGGCTGGAAAGAAAACCCTTCCCACCTCTGCTGTTGTTGCTGTGCAGCAGGGCTGGAGCTGTGGGATGCCCCGGCAGTGGCTCTGTCCCAGGCTGGTCAACATGTCCCCAGACAGGCCAACACCTGGGACTCCTTTTGGGGGTTTCACTGGAGCAGACCACACTGGGGCTCCTTTCCAGCCTGAGACATCACCCAGTTCCCCAGACAGGACCCATTCCCAAAAGCTTTTGGGGATCAGAAACTTCTCCAAGACCCCAGTCCCAAGGGAGAGGGGTCTGTGGAGTGAGATGTGCCCAGGTGCAGGGCTCTGGGCTGGCTCTCAACAAGCAGCAGCAGGGCTGGACCAGCACCACTCCTGTCCTCACTCTGGGGTCAGCAATGAGTCCAGAGGGCAGGGCAGGGCAGGGAGCCCTTCATCTTCCCTTTGGAAATTAAACAAGAAGCAGAAAGGGTTTGGTTTTCATTAATATTTTTCTTCAAAAGTTTTCTGGCTTCCCTTCCCCATCTTCTGCCAATATTTCTTCGAGGGGGCGGGCAGCGAGGAGCAGGGAACGTCTGGCAGCTTTTTGTTTTCAATTTGCACAAACCCATTCTGTGTGTGTGTTTTTTCTCTTTCTGGAAATTCTCTGCAGACAGGCACTTCCTGCAGAAATCATAATTTGCAAGGGAAAAATATCTAACAAACATGTTTTTTCCCTTTTGGTTTGCTCCGGGTCTGCAAAGCCCTGGGCTGGGCTTTGTGTTGCTGACCCTGTCAGGCACCAGCCACCACTAACAGCCAGCACTGTGCTCCCACACCAGCCCTGCCTCTCCCATTCCTTTTTCCAGCCCAGCAGAGCATCTTCCTGGGCTGCTCCATTGCTCCCGTGGATTTGTCGAAGTCCTGGAAGGCAGCTCCAAGTGGTGGGGTGGACATTTGGGGTTCTGCCAAGACAGGGGTCATGCTGGTTGAGCTCCATCAGTGTGTCCTGTCCCGGTGGGGCAGTGACGTCCTGCCTTGGCAGGAGGCCACTCCAGATGTTTTACCAGCTGTTCACATCTGGTTTTCTCCCTGCTCTCTGAGCTTTGGAGGACCGGCAGGCAGCGATGGCCACAGCTGGGCAGGAGCACATGGGAGGAGAGGGGGCACCTGCAGCTCTCAGAGCCTGCGTGGGCTTTGCTCTCTGCCCAGCTGGGTCCCCTCTGATCCCTGAGCACCACCAGTCACACACTGACCCATCCTAACCTCAGCTTCTCTAGACAAGGTTCCCTGGTCCTGGAGTCTGGGCAGGCACGGGGATAGCCAGGATTTTGAGGTTAAATAATTCATTCCACATAAATCTTTCCTAGAAACATTTTTTTTTTTCTTCCCAGGGAGACACATTACCACCTCACACACACAAACCTGACCAGGAATTATAAGAGTGCGTTTCTGCCGCGGCGAATGGGGCAGGGAGAAGGGAGAGGAGGGAAGGAATAAAATATAGATTCTTGAACTCAGACCTGGGAAGCGGCAAAGCATCAATCTTGTTAAAGGACTAGTGTGGACTCTCCAGCCAGCCCACTTCATCCTGACTCCTGACAGGCCCCGATGATTTGTGCCTGCTCAGCAGAGGAGAAGTCCCATAACTCACCCACCGAGACGGCGTGGGATGGAAGCAGGAATGACTCACCACACCCCGCATCCTGCCGTGCCACTGGAGCTCCTCTCGTGCCCACCGCCCCCACAGACCCGGGACAGGGTCCATCCCCACCCCGCACCCCGGGGTGGCACAAAAACCTTGGAGGGTGGCAGATTTGCCTCAAAAAATGTATGGGGCTCGTGGTGGTTTTGGCCGTTGCACAATCTGGATAACAAGAGGGGGGTGAAATTCCTGGATTGTCCCAATTTGCTGCGCTGCTTGCCTGGAAAACAGGCGCGGCAGCTGTCCCCCAGTCTTGCCAGCCAGAAGGATTTGCTCTTTCCACCCAAGCCTGGCTGAAGCAGAGGAATCCTGCCACTGCTCCTGCCGGCGGCAGGTCGAGCCCGCAGGGCTCTGCGGGGATGTGCTGAGCATGGAGATCATCTCCGAGATGGACGGTACCTCTGCTCCAAGCCCTGCCCGCAGGCGCCGGAACTGAATGGTTGATTAGTGCAGAATCCCGAGCAAGGAGAGGAAATTCTCCCTGGAGCCCTGCCAGGCCAAGCCCGCATCCAAAAATACATCCTGCTGTCCTGCTCGGAGCCCAAAGGTTTTTGGAAGGGAAAGCGCAGCTGCTTCGCAGGCAAAAAATAACAGCAGCCCTGTGAGCCCCCGGTCCTCGTGAGCAGGGCTGGAGTCACTTTCAAATCACTGCACTTATTCCAAAAGAGAGATGGGGAGAAGGGAAAGAAAAAGACACACATGCACCGCCACGGATCTGGCAGGCAAACACAGCTCCAGGGCTTCTGTTTGCCCATCACAGGAAGATTTACTAAGGGGGAAAAAAAATATAGGCTGATTAATTATGCAGCCGGTTTGGTCCATTATATCATAAAACCCAGCTGTGTAGGACAACCTTGGAGATGCTCCTCTCCAGCATTATCTCAGCCTGGAACCAGGCGCCTGGAGCCAGGAGAAACTGTCTCGGCACCGAGCGCTCGCCGCCGCGCCGAGCGATAGCGTCTTCCCAAACCCACCTTTTCCATTGGAGATTAGGAGTGCACTGAACTTTGATATGGTACCAGCGCTAATTTCAATCGGCAGGCCCCTCGCTGGTGTCACCGGAGGCCTTGGGTTCATTCAGAGAGCTGCGGCAGCGCGAGGGGAGGAGGGAAAACAGCCAAAGACTCCCCTTGAATATTAATGAAGCATCAAAGCTTTTAGCTGCATGGCCGTGTCTGAGCGCGACTGCTCTCCAGGGCTCTGCTATGTTTGGCACAATAAAGCCTTGGTAATTATTTCCAATAACTAATTTAGATTATCATTAGCCCCACATTGGAGGCACAGAGAATGCTGCCCTTTCAAACACTTGAACCACTGAGCCTCAAAAATAAAACGTTCGCTCTCTGCAAAGAGATCTTTGCCAGCTCTAATAAATTAGAATATATTTGTGTGCGTTAGCGCCTGTGGTGGCTCCGGATAATGAGAGCAGGTTGTGTCTGGGAATGGAGGAGAAGGCGGCACCTCCCCTGCCCCCCGCCTCCTCCCGCTCCGCCAGCACACATTCCTTCGGGCCCCAATTTGTCCCCATTATCCTCCCGGATCCCCCAACCCCAAATCAACCAGGCCTGGCAGCTGACCCTGTCACAGCCAGTAATAACCCATAAATCATTCCACACCTTCAAAGAAAATTTCTGCGTGGTGCTAACAGGCTCCCGTGGCCCAGCCCTGGCTGCCAGCCCTGTGCCCAGCTGGGCTCTGCATCCCGGGGTGGATGCTCTGCCCCAGCCCTGCCGCCTCTGCAGCCAAGGGGGCTCCAGCAGCTCTGCCCACACCCCTGCAGTGCCCAGGAAAAGCTCCCCAGCTCTTCAGCTGTCTGTGCTGTCATCATGGCCAGCCCTGGGCACAGCCAGCAGGGTCCCAGCACTGTGACCCCAACACTGTGGGGCTCCTCCAGCCCACGGAGCAGCGCACACTGCACTGCCTGCACTGCCTGCACTGCCTGCACTGCCTGCACTGCCTGCACTGCCTGCAGCCACCCACTGCACCACCCTGCAGCAATCCCAGCCTGCAGGGATGTCCTGGGAATGTGGAACACACACAACCATCCAGCCAACCTCCAGCTGCCCCAAGACAAGGCAAAGCTCCCCGTGGCCACCCTGAGCCCAGAGCCTGCCCTGCACTCCTGCCTGCTGTAACTCCTGGCTCTGCCACTGCAGGGGCCTGGGGACCTTGGGTGGATCACTCCAGCTTTCACAGCCTCCGTTTCATCAACCATGTCATTAGGCTAATGATAATTAATGCCTGCAAAGGGCTTTATGCTCTTCAGCTGGAAGGTGATAGTGAAGGGTAAATTATTGTTATTACCATAAATACAGGGTACCTGCCACTTACCGGGGTGGGACCTGCTTTCTGACTTGCCTAAGCTCTTCTTGGACTGGGACCAGGGTCAGGTGTGGGCTTTGCTTCCTCTGTCTTTTCCAACTGAATCTGTGTTTGAGCCAGGCAGGACTTGGGACTGAGAATTTTTCAGGCAAAGACTCAAAAATGAGGGTTCGGTTCGTTCCATGGGAGTGTGCATGTTGGGCACTGCTGGGGTAGGATGGGAGAGGCTCCTTTGTCATCTCCGTGCCATGGTGGGCCAAGGCCAAGTCTATGATGTTCAACAGGTCCATGATGTGCCAGGTCCCAAACCTGTGTCACAAGAACCCCAGGGAGTGCTCTGGACTGGGGGCAGAGTGGCCAGAAAGCTGCTCAGTGGGAAAAGACCTGCAGGTGCTGGTTGGCAGTGGGTGAACATGAGCCCTGGTGTGCCCAGGTGGCCAGGAAGGCCAGTGGCATTTGGCCTGTGCCAGTCACGGGGTCACAGCAGGACCAGGGCAGTGACCATCCCCCTGTGCTGGCACTGCTGGGGCACCTCCAATCTTGAGGTCGGTTTTGGGTCCCTCATGACAAGAAACACATTGAGGGGCTGGAGTGTGTCCAGGGCAGGGAATGGAGCTGGGGAAGGGTCTGGAGCCCCAGGAGGGGCTGAGGGAGCTGGGAAAGGGGCTGAGCCTGGAGAAGAGGAGGCTCAGGGGGGGCCTTGTGGCTCTGCACAAGTCCCTGACAGGAGGGGTCAGCCGGGGGGGTCGGGCTCTGCTCCCAGGGAACAGGGACAGGAGGAGAGGGAACGGCCTCAGGCTGGGCTCAGGTTGGATATTGGGAAAATTTCTTCACTGAAAGGATGATCAGGCTTGGAACAGGATGCCCATGGATGTGGTGGAATCACCTGCAAGTGTTCAAAAGCCATATGAATGTGGCACTTGGGGACATGGGTGGCCTGGGAAGCGCTGGGGCAACTGTTGGACTCAAAGATTTGGAGGTTTTTCCAACCCTAACAACTCTGTGATTCCATGATTCTATCCCTGTTCTCCAAGGGGATGGTGACCTCCACTTTTACTGGCTGTGCCATCCACCCCTTTGGTGGTGAAAGGAGCTGAGCTGCACCCCTTCTCCAGTGCATGTGGACGTGCAGGGCTGTGTGTGCAGCAGGAACACGTGGGTGATGGAAAACTGCCTGTGCATTCCAGCAGGGATGCAGTGGGCAGGGTGTGCAGGCGTCCCACACTGCTGCCCAGCACAGCCCCTGTCCCTGGAGCTGTGGCCCCACAGTGTCCCCCAGTGCCACACGGGGCAGCAGATGGTGATGGCATCTGAGTAAATCCTTCAGCCCCAGGGGCGAATCCACATCCCACGGTGCAATTCCATGTGTCCCAAACCTTCCCACCACGACTCATCCACATTTATCTCCATTGTGGCTGTGCATCCCAACACCCTGCCCGTGGCTCTCACACCACTTCTTCCCTCTGTTTTATTAAACTTGTTTGTGGCTCATATTTGGTTGGACGGTTGATTGACTTCATTGTTTACTTTTTTAAGCTCCTATTCCCTATGGACAGTTTCAGTTTTCATTAAAAGTCTTTCATCAGAAGGAGCCAAAATTGTCGAAGGCTGTTCCTGGGTTTTGATTAAAAGCTGAAATCTGCAGTGAAAAAAAAAATGTATTTCCCTCCATCCTTTCCCATCCTTCCTCTCCATTTTTATTGAAATCTTCTACACAGAAAAATCCTTTGCTGATCTGAGGAGTTGCCTCACATGGGATGGAGCAGGGGCTCATTTACCCCGAGCCAGAGAGAGCAGGATCATCACTGAGCCATGCTGAAGGCTCACAGCAGCTTCAGACCAGGGACGTGGTGCTTGCCTGGCTGTTGTGCCCAAGCTGGGATATCAGCACATGGCATTAAAATCACGGGATTTTCCAGGATCTGAACACTCCCCATCATTCACAGGAGCACTTCCCACAGCCAGCTGCTCCAGGGGACGTCGCTGCACCCTCCTGCCAAGGTTCAATATTTTGTCCATTTTGTAACTACCTCTTCTCCTTCCCTCTCCTGCCCCAGTTCCTCTCTCTCAGCCCCAAGGTGGCTTCTTCCAGCCCTTGTTTCTGCTCCTGGAGGAAATGAATTGTCTTTCCTATTTTTC
The DNA here is from genome assembly GCF_029207755.1 of Chamaea fasciata. Classification (NCBI taxonomy): domain Eukaryota; kingdom Metazoa; phylum Chordata; class Aves; order Passeriformes; family Sylviidae; genus Chamaea; species Chamaea fasciata. The sequence continues at coordinate 4,732,233 of NW_027094111.1, read as the reverse complement.
CATCTGTGCAGAATCGCAGCTCCTACCCCCCGGCTCGTCACCGCATATTAATGGGGAGGAGGCTGAGATTGAAACGTATCAAAATGCAAGAACTCAGCTTTGCTTTTGCATCCTCCAAAGCCTTATTTTGCTTTTTGGGCCAAACATATTGTGCATTTTCTGTAACAATGAACTTATCACACTTATTACGATAAACTGAGAAGGCACCTCCCACAGCAGACAAAATTCCTGCAGATTGATTGACTTCAACTCTCATTTATTTTTGGATACACAGACATTTTTCCATGGGTTTTCCAACAAGGGGACTATCGTGACTGCAGCCAGTCCTCGTGTGAGCACAGCTGATCTCCAGGCAATGGGATCTCCTGCTGCTCTTCTGTGCACCGGGAGGGAGCAGCTGGTGCTGTGTCCTTGCTCCTGGGAAGTGCCAGGGCATTACTTTCCCTGCCTTGGACTCATCTGGACATACTGGAAAATATTTATTTTGCCACTCCAGATTAAGTCTGTCCCAACACTGTGACCACCCAAGGCACAGGGACTTTTAGGATGTCCCACCCAACCCACCCACTGAAGAGCAGTGCAGAAGTCATCCCCCTCTTGAGCACTGTTTGCTGACAGCAGGAGGCAGGGAGAGCCTCTGGAAGATGAAACCAGGCTTGTATCCCTGTGGTTTTGCTCTCTTGCTAAGTAAGATGAGACAAGAAGTCCCATTCACCCACTGCTCCACCACAGCTAAGCCACCAAGGCAAAACCCTGAGCTAAGCAAACATCTGGCAACTACAGCTGGAGCATTTCCCTGTGTGACAATCCATGGGGACAGCAAACACTCCCCTTTTGACCTCCCCCCCTTACCTTTGCAGACACCTGGTTACACATTTCTCCCGACACCAGAGATCCACCACCACCACCTGCATCCATCACGTCCCCACCCAGCAGTGTCCAACCACCCGTGTTCAGGGGCCATGGATAGAAATAAGCTTACAAACACACCAGACAGGGAAAAAAAGTGTTTTCCTCTTCACACAGATTGGCCAAACCTGGGAGGATGCTGCGTGGGGATGAACGCTGAGGACGCAGCAGCCCACTGCCAGCTGGCCAGCCTGTCCCTTGAAGCACATTTGGTGGCACGGGGAAATAACCACGGTGTCAAACTCTCTGGAGTTAATTCCTGGGAAATGAGAGTGCTGTGCCACGACGGTGGCACAGAGCTCACGCCATAAGTGGCCCTGGACAGCCCCCGGCCTCTGCTGAGGGGGGGATCTGGGGCAGTGGGGAGCTGTGTTCTGGCACATCACCTCCATCCTTCACCTTCAGAAATGAAGCGTGCAGAAAATGAGAGCAGAAATGCCTTCGCTGACAGGTTGGAATTAAGAGATTCCAGTTTTTTATAAACAGTCCTCGGATTTCCTGAAAGTTACGGCACCGGGCATCATTTGTATGCAGGATGTGTTGCAGCTCAAAGGTACCAGAACTAATGCTGTCCTGTTAATGAACTGAGTGAGTAATAGCCATGGGTATAGAAAGCTTATGTCTGAAACTAATCCTAGTTAATGAATCTATTGTTACAGGTATTAAATGGTGACAGGGGGTTTCATCCATCAGCCCTCCATTAATCACAGCGTCCCCGCCTATGCTTATTATTTAGAAGCCAGCAAAGGGATCTTAATGATATTAGTAATAGAGCGGTTGTGGTACGTGACCTGGGACAAGCCGGGGATTGGAGGTGATAAGTGTCTGATCGCATAAGGCATTTTAGAGGTGATCCAAGCAGCTTTGCTCCCCATGGCATGTTATCTTGTCTCTGCCAGCCTGCTCCGCTCAGCCAGCGCTGCTCGCAGAGCACCGAGCCGTGGTGGCCACGCCGGAGCCTCCCCTCGCCTGCTGCTGCCTGCAGGAGATCCCTCAGCACGGGGGGCTCCAGAAACCCCTCCCTGCAGACACAGGGTGTGCAGGGCACAGCTCAGGGTCTGCCCGGGCTGCTCCCGTGGGCGCAGGAGGGATCTGTCTGCACAAGTAGCCAGGTGCAAGCCCACGTGCACGAGCACAAATACCCACCCACCCACACAGCCTCAGAGCAAATGACTCAAAGGTTTCTCTGGAAAGACGTGAGGAGCATCTGATATTCTACGCTAATTCTCCATCTGGACGTTCTCAGCGTGTGAGCTGGGATGGGATTCATCTCGTCGTGGTCCCCTAAAATCTGAGATATTTCAGCCCAGTGGAGGGGCACCACCACCCAGGGCAAGGCAGGGGCTCTGACAGGGCCAGGACAGTGTCTAAGATGAAAGAGGCCACTGGAACTTCACAGATGCCTTTTGCTCTCCACGAGGTTGGCTCCCACTGCATGCACCACGTTGGGCTGCCCTTGGTGGGAATGAACCCCAGTTTGGCACAGCTTGGCTCTGAGCAGGAGAGGCTGCATTGCACGAGGGCTGAATATTTACACATCCGATGAACAGGTTTGGAGGAGGTCTTGCTCTGAGGGTTCAGTAGTTCCCTCCATTCTTCTCCTGAACACTGCTGTGCCCTGAAGATTTGTGAAGAGGTGAGGGACACCCAATGCGTCAATGCTCACTGCCCCCATGGCAGCAGCTCATCCTGGTGGGGTGGGCAGGGATGCTGTGTGAGTCGGGGCCTTCCCTCAGATGTGAGTGCAAAATCCCAGATATAAAAACCTACAGCGTATGAACAACCCCGAGGGCCCCGCCCAGCTTTCATGCTCAGCCCCCTCTGCAGTTCAAGGTCTGCTGAGTTTCCAGCTGACAGAGCAAGCTCCCCTGTTGGTGCCACAACTGCAACGATCCTGGTGATCTGCTTGAGCTGATGGGAGCAGAGGGGTGCCACACACGCAGCAGTTCTGGAAGAGCAGCAGCCCCTGAGCTCAGTGCCCAGGTACCCACTGCCCCCACAGAGCTCACAGCACGCGGGGAGCTTCTCCTCCCCAGGCCAAGGCTGGCAGGGACAAGATGTGCTGGTTTAGTGACCAAATGCAGTGCAGAGTCACTAAGCCAAACACTTGCTCCTCTTCAAGTCTCGTTGGTCTCAATAAAACTCCTCCCAAGACTAGGGAGGCCAGTGGCACCTGTCCTGCAACCAATCATGGTGTGACAGCAGGACCAGGGCAGTGACTGTCCCCTGTGCTGGCACTGATGAGGCAGTTCCAGTCCTGGGGTCAGTTCTGGGCCCCTCATGACAAGAAGAACATTGAGGGGCTGGAGCATGTCCAGGGCAGGGAATGGAGCTGAGGAAGGGTCTGGAGAATCCTGAGGGAGCTGGGAAAGGGGCTGAGCCTGGAGAAAAGGAGCTCAGGGGGGACCTGGTGGCTCTGCACAAGTCCCTGCCAGGAGGGGACAGCCGGGGGGGTCGGGCTCTGCTCCCAGGGAACAGGGACAGGAGGAGAGGGAACGGCCTCAGGCTGGGCCAGGGCAGGCTCAGGGTGGATATTGGGAAAATCCCTGTCCACGGCAGGGGAACCTGCTCTGGCAGCTGTTGTAGGAGCCCCACACGACACCCACCCTGTATGTCCTGCTCTGGGGGCAGGAGCTGAGCTGTGATCAGTGCTGTGTGTCCACACCAGGACTGGGCACCCTCAGGGTGTTTCTCCTCCCTGCCCATTCCACAGGGTCATTCCATGGTGCACTGGCACCAGCAAGCTGGGCATGAGGCAGATCTGCAGGGTGGATCAGCCCTTTTCTGTTCTTTACAAGGACTCCTTTTCTATTTCTGTGCAAGAAAACCAAGACAGGTGATCTGCCACTTGGTTTTATTTTTAGGTTAATAACAGATGTGTAAATACATATATGTCTCATCTTCACAGGTACTCGGAGCCAGGAGCTCACCGTTTGCCAATGTTTAAAACAAGCCCAGAGCTGACTTGATAAACTGACTGTAAATCCAGCTCTAACCTGAGCCCCAGCTCCCAGGCTGAGGCTGCAGAGCTTCCTGTACAGCTGACACCAAAATGTGCCCACAAGAAAAAGGGTGAGAGTCCCAGCTGAGTGCTCATCCCAAACCCTCCTGCCACAAGAACAACGTATTACAGGGGTTGTGTTTCCTTGCAGTGTCAAGAAACCATCCTCACTTTCCTGCGTGCTTCAGAGGAAGAAGACAAATGAGGGCTCCAAGGGGTGTAGGCACCCAAAACCCAGAAATCTCTTTGTAAAAGGGTAAGGAACCTCAGTGCCTTTGCCTTGTCAGTCTTGTACTCAGCATTTTTACCCACCAAAGAAGGAAACCGCTTTTATCCAGCAAGGGGAGCTGAGATCCTTCCACCACCTGTGCCCAAGAGCTGGAGTTCTCAACAAAATCCCCAGGGATGCAGGGTCTGGCCAGCAAGGCTAAGCCCTGGCCAAATCTGGCCAGCAAAGGCAGCAGAGCTTGGTGTGGCCATGCCACATGAGCCCTGGCACGGAGCAGGTACCTGGTACCTGGTCTCCAGTAGTGCCACGCTGCACTAGGACAGCAGCCAGCAGAGGAGGAAAAGGGAAGAGGAGAGATAATTATTAGTGATTGAAACTGATTGCATGAAAGAAGGACAGATGTTTCTAGTTGTGCTTGTGTGCCTGAGGCTATGGAGCCATGCAAGAGACCGGGGAAAACTCCTTCTCAGCCTGGGAATGCTGTGGCACTGAACCGCATTCAAATGAGGGCTGAAACTCACACACACTTTCCCTCTGACTCTTCCAAATCCCCCCAGGATCTGGTTCACTCCCCCCATGCAGGCAGGTGATGTCCATACAGGTCCCCTCTGGCCAAAGGCCACCAGGTGCTGCAGAGACCCCCCAGCTCCTCTCCACAGCCCAGTAGTGCAGCCATCCCAGGCCCAGGCTCTAGGAGATGATGGGGCTGGAGGAGCACAGCCAGGCCAGGCAAAGCAGGTGGGGAGTTGAAATTTTGAGCAGAGGCACAGGAGTGAAGTCAGGGAAAGCTCCTGGTCACCCTGCTGCCAGAGCAAAACAGCCTTTCTCTGAGAACAAGAGACTCTACCAGTCACCATCCTCCCCTGCAGGATCTGGGATGGGGGATCATGCTGATGTTTTCCTTGAGAAAGGATGGTCACCCACGGGGAGAGCCAGCTGGTGTCCTCACCAGGCTGAGGAGAGGCTGTTGAGGGGACACAAAGCCCCTGTGGTGTGTTCTGTGGGCTGCAGTGCATGTTTAATGCTATAAAATATGCAAATAGAGGCTTGTCTTAGCGATGTTACTGATGGTGGTGATGTGCTCCTGGCACCGGTTCAGCTGGCTCCAGTGCCGAGGCAGGATGGAGCCAGAGATGCATTCAGGGAACAGAGCAGGGGGCTTGTCCCACCATGGGAGGAATCATCCCCCCCTCCAGCATGGCCTGGCTCCCTTGGGATGGCCTGAGCTCCGCCCTGGGCAGCCCTTGGAGGCAGCATCCTGTTTGTGACCAACAAGAGCCCCAGGCAGCGCCCCCGGCTCGGGGCAGAGGGGCTGCAAAGGATCTGCAAAGGCAGAAAAGGATCTGGGAGTGCTGGTGCTGACAGTGGCTGAACATGAGCCCCAGGGAGTGTCCAGGTGGCCAAGAAGGGCAGTGACACCTGGCCTGTACCAGCCATGGTGTGTCAGCAGGACCAGGGACCATCCCCTGTGCTGGCATTGACGCAGCCTCTCCAGTCCTGGGGTCAGTTTTGGGCCCCTCAGGACAAGAAGGAACGGAGCTGGGGAAGGGTCTGGAGCCCCAGGAGAGGCTGAGGGAGCTGGGAAAGGGGCTGAGCCTGGAGAAAAGGAGGCTCAGGGGGGACCTGGTGGCTCTGCACAAGTCCCTGCCAGGAGGGGACAGCCGGGGGGGTCGGGCTCTGCTCCCAGGGAACAGGGACAGGAGGAGAGGGAACGGCCTCAAGTTCTACCGGGTGAGGGTTCGAGTGAATATTAAAAAAAATGTCTCACTGTAAGGATGATCAATCCCTGGCACAGCTGCCCAGGGCAGTGGCGGAGTCACCATCCCTGGAGGAATTTAAGATGTACAGATGTGGCAGCTGGGGACACGGGTTAGTGATGGCACATGGCAGTGCTGGAGCACAGCTGATCTCGATCCTAAAGGTCTCTCCCAACCTGAAAAATTCTATAGCTCTGTGGATACTCTGACCTGCTTTGGTTTCACTTGAAAGAACACTTTGACAACCTTGGACATAGGGAGGCTCTAGGGAAGGTCCATGGGAGGCCGCGGGGCTCACTCCAGGAGGAACCCAAGGGAGATCCAACGGCTCAGCCCCGGAGGTGACACCGCAGCGCCTGCCGCCGGCTCAGCCGGAGGTCGGTCACCCCGGCAGGTCCGTGTCCCCGGTGGGGTCTCCGCGGGGGACGGCTCCGGGTGCCCCGAGGATGAGCAGGGGCAGTTCCCCATCCACGCAGGGCCCCGGGCCAGGATCCCCGTCCCCATTGCGGGCTGCCGAGGGCACAGGGCCGGGCTGCCCGGTGCTGGGCCGGCCTCAGGGTCTGCCTCCGTGCCGGGCTGGCTGGAGGGCCGGTCACCCTGTCCGAGATGGCTGCGGGGCCGGTCCCTCTGTCCCAGGCTGGCCGCAGTGACACCCCCTGTCCCGGTCCCCCTGTCCTGGTCTGGCCTCAGTGACACTCCCTGTCCCCCTGTCCCTGTCCCCCTATCCCCCTGTCCCCCTGTCCCTGTCCCTCACCCCCTGTCCCCCTGTCCCTGTCCCCCTGTCCCCCGTCCCCGTCTTTGTCCCTGTCCCCCTGTCCCCCTGTCCCTGTCCCTCTCCCCCTCTCCCCCTGCCCCTGTCCCCCTGTCCCCATCCCTGTCTCCCTGTCCCCCTGTCCCTGTCCCCCTGTCCCTGTCCCTGTCCCCCTCTCCCCCTGTCCCTGTCCCCCTCTCCCCCTGTCCCTGTCCCCCTCTCCTCCTGTCCCTGTCCCCCTGTCCCTGTCCCTCTGTCCCTGTCCCCTGTCCCCATCTTTGTCCCTGTCCCCCTGTCCCTCTCCCCCTCTCCCCCTGTCCCTGTCCCCCTGTCCCTGTCCCCCTGTTCCCCCTGCCCCTGTTCCCCTGTTCCTGTCCCCCTGTGCCCCTCTCCCCCTGTCCCTGTCCCTGTCCCCCTGTCCCCCCTGCCCCTGTTCCCCTGTCCCTGTCCCCGTGTCCCTGTCCCCGTCCCTGTCCCTGTCCCCGTCCCTGTCCCTGTCCCTGTCCCCCCTGTCCCCCTGTCCCTGTCCCCCTGTCCCCCTGTCCCCCTGTCCCTGTCCCGGCCCCTCCCGGGCAGCGCCGATCCGCGCGCGGCCACTGCCCCCTGGTGGGGACCCGCGGCGGGGACACGCGGTTGCCACGGAAACGGGACGTTCGCTCCGTCACCGCCACCGCGAGCCCCGCGGGGACAGCGAGGGGCTGGAGGGGCCCGGGGGGCACACCCGGCTCCTCACGGCTCGGTGAACGCGCAGGGGCCGGGGCGAGGCTGTTGCCGAGGCTGGGCGAGGGCACGGCTGCTCATCCCACCAGGAACCGCCATGGCCGTGCAGGCACAGGAGCAGAAATCGGCTTGGCTTGGAAGGGACCTTAAAGCTCTTCCAATTCCACCCGCTGCCATGGGCAGGGACACCTTCCGGTATCCCAGGCTGCTCCAAGCTCCGTCCAACCTGGCCTTGGACACTTTCAGGAATCCAGGGCCAGCCACAGCTTCTCTGGGCAAACTCTGGGCACTCTTGCCTCTTTATCTTGGGAGAAAGGCCCTGATCTTCAGGACATCAATCCTTCTCATCTGTTCCTGCTTGTTTTGGGACCATCCATGCATGCACAGCCTTTGGATGGTCCTGGTGGCAGCCAGGCACCAGCCCCAGGGTTCCTCCAGTTGCTACGTCCCTGCATTGGCCACTGCCAAAGCAGTGCTGTGTTTTTCCTGCTGCCAAAAATCACCTTCCTCCAGTGGCAAAGGACATTGAGCCAAGCCTTGTTCTTCCCACACTGTAGACATTCCCTGGATATCCCGTGTCACGCTCCCAGGCTGGGCTGGTGCTTCCCTGCACCAGGGTACCAGGCAGTGACACCTCCATGCCCAGCCACAGCTGTCCCCTGCCCATGGAGCAGATCCTCCAGCATTGTCCCAACACCTCCACCATTGTCCTGGCCTTTGGCAGGGACCGGCAGCTGGAAATGCCAGCTCCTCCTGTGCTCCCTGCCTGGGGCAGGACGGCTGATCCTGTCCCTCTGATGGGATTCAAGCCCACCCTGCAATGGAGGATCAACCCATGGGTTGTGGTAAGAACAGGTTAATAACTGAAATGAAGTAAAACATTACGATAATAGTAATAATAATAGTAGTAATGAAAATGAAAAGAGAAATAACAAGAGGAGAGAGAGGAATAAAACCCAAGAGAAACAAGTGATGCTCAATACTATTGCTCACCACCCACTGCCCAGCCTGGCCCCCAGCAGCCCCCAGGTGATTCCCCCCAGTTCCTCCCCTGGGCATGCCAGGCTGTGGTGTGGAATATCCTCCGGCCAGTTTGGGCCACCTCCCCTGGCCATCACTGGCAGAGAACGGGGTGCTGAAAAGTCCTTGATTTAGAGGAAGCACAACTCAGCAGCAGCTAAAACATCACTTCATCACCATTATTTTCATTCCAAACTCCAGAACTGTACCAGTTACTGGGAAGGAAATTAACTCTATCCTAGACAAACCCAGGACTCCCGCTGCCATGTCAGAGCAGATGAGGGCTGTCCCCTGGCAGGGGGCTGTGCAGGTCCCACCCCTGAGGCTCTGATGCAGCCACTAACCCAACCTGTGCTTTCCCAGCCTGCATTGGCTGCACTGACCAAGGCATGGGGCAACCTCCTCCTGCTGCTCCCCAGGCAGTGCCTGAGCACAGCTCTCCTGCCTGGACCCACAGCAGCCAAGGCCACGATCCCAGTGACTGCCCGAGGCCACGCATGACTCTGAGCCAACAATTACCCTGCAGCTCCTGCTACAACCTTGGCCAGACTCCTCTGCATTTCCCCAGGACCAGCAATCACACCCTGGACCAAAGGGAAGCTCCTAACAATGGTTTAATCACAACCAAATCCTTTCTGCAGGAAGTTTGGGGTTTGGGAAATCGCTGCTCGGTTTTTGTCCTGGTATAACTTGGTGTTCCCAACTCATCTCAAAAAGCCTCTTGTTCTTTCATCACTTCTCCCCTCACACTGGAGAATAATATTTTCACTCACACGCTGAAATTAGATCCCGATGTTTCTGCCAGCAAGGCTTTCAATAACTCGCTTATGTTCCTGGATGGAATTGCCTGGCAGACTGTGCTCGGGGCGAGGGGGGTGTGGAAAAAGACCCATGAATCTCCCCCAGCAGCCCCCGGGCCATGTTGGCTGTACCGTCAGAGCCAGATGAGGGACGGGCAGAGAGTGAGCACAGGCAGGGGTGACTCCTCAGCACAGCACTGAGGGGATCGTCCATGAGCTCTGGAGGAACCAGGTCTCCCTGCTCAGCACCGTGCAGCTCCCTCACACATATCCATAACTCCCAGATCCTTCCAGCAACTCTCCAGGAGACCTGAGCTGCCTCCCAGCCTGGAGGGCTCTGACAGTGGATGAGGGGTGCCATTGAGTGGGGACACCAGTGTCCCTGCCCCACTGGCACGCTGGTAGGTGCAGCAGCAGACCCTAAAGTGCTGTGGTGCCAGAGATGGGATTTAGTTTCAGGGTTCCTCGAGCTCACAGCTTTCCTGCTGCACAGCACCTGGCCAGGCAGCACCTGGAAATCCTGATGATTGCAGGTGCTGAGCACGCTCCCAGGTTGCCACAGTGCTGGGCCAGGAGCCCCGGGGAGCAGACCAGCCCGGGGATGCTGAGAGCCTGCCAGGCAGGCAGCACGGAGTAGGGGATCCCTGCCAGCCCGGTGGTCCATCTGGCACGCTGTGGAGAGGGTTGGCAATCCCCACTCTGCAGCAACCTGCGTGGCAAGCTGCTGGGGGCTCAGCGAGCCTGGAAGCCACGGGAGCCCATCTGCCAGCCTGGCAAGTGCCGGGCAGCGGAGGAGCCCCGGCTCCCAGCACCAGCAGGGTGGAGCTGCGAGGCAGGAGAGCATCCTGCAGGCCACTGCCAGGAGTCTCAGCAAGCTTGGCAGGGGCTGGAGAGCCCTCACCACTCTCAGTCTCTCTCATATTTCAGGAAATCAATGTAGGGAGGAACCTCCCTTGGCCATCAGGAAGTCACAATTCTCCAGGCTGTAATTCCAAAGTTATCCATGAAGCAGCTCTCCAGCCAGCTCACCTCAGCTCTGCTGCACAGCATCTCCTGAGACTCCAGGCACTGCTGGCACTGCCCACACCTTCCACACCCCCTGGGCACTGGTCACCCCCTGCCCCTGGCTGACCCGAGGCTCAAGGCCACCACTCCAATGCCCCTGTCAGCACACCTTTGATGGGGACTGTTACTCTGATCTTGTTCGGCCTTCTGATGTTGGCATTTTTGTCGTGGAGTTTCTCACAGATTTTCAGGTAAACAAAGTGATATTTCCATTCCTCTATGGAGGAGGGACAATTAATAGACTTCTAGTTTAACCAGTGTAGTAGGAATTGTCCAATCCATAGTCATTGTCCAAAATCTATACAAACCCAAGTAGAAAAATAAACTTCCCTCATTTTGCCCTGACGACCTGACTGTGTGCATGTCATTCTTTTCGTGTCCTATAGTGACAGGGGACTCAGCATCTCCTGTGGGCTCTGACAGTTGCAGAGCTGAACTTTCTGAAGGCACAAGAAGTTGTTAATAAACAATGGGGAAATAATATCTGTCTCCACATATCCTCAGGAGTATCATAGTCGTTTTCCTTTGGTTTTTCCAACACAGCTCATCCTCTGGCCCAGACCGCATGTGGGGTGTTTCAGACAGCTGTGAACACCTACAAAAAAGGCTGTAAGTGGTCTCTGCATTAGATGCAGCCGTGTCTTAAACTGCTGATGGCTCACAAATCTTCACCAGGACGGTACCAGTCACAGCCCAGATCCTGCAGAGGTTGCACACACGACTAACCTGAGGTTGTGGTGTGCTCCTTTGGGAGCAGAGGCTCTGGCAGGGTGCAGAGGCACCTCTGGGCAGTTCTTGCAGGGGAAGATGGAGCCTGAGCCAGCAGGTCTGGCACTGCTGGTGTCACCAGTGACCTCCCTGCCTGGCAGGTCACTTCCTCTCCTTGGTTCAAACCAGCCCTGGTTCTGCTGCTCTCGTTCAGAGGAGCCTTTCAGAAACACCACAGGAGACTGGCAGGACTGGGGCTGGGAACTTGTGGCTCAGGCCTTCCCAGCCACCATAACTCAGCTGCCCTGCACAGCCCCTGTCCCCAGTCTGTTCATAAAGCCACCCTTCAGCGAGCAGAGCATCCCAGGGCACAGGGCAGGAGACCTGTGTGCACTGAGGAGAGCTGAGCCCATCCTCAGAGGGATGTCAGCCTTTCTCCAGCCCTGTCCCTCTGCTCCAGAGGCCAGTGCTGCTTGGCCTGAACACCTCACTGCTCTCTGGGAGGTGAAACCTCCCCAGACCTTGGGGCCAGGTGACCAGATTTAAGGTCTTCCAGCAGGAAGGTCACACTGAGCAGTGAAGGACAAAACTGGCGTGGTGTGTAGTCATCCCTTTGCTTCCAACTGCGTTCTGAAACAACACACGCTGTAAACTATTTTTTTGAGGGGATTTTTTTTATCAACTCTTGGGAACTGTGTCGCTGTCCACCTCCAACAGCCTGAATCTCTGCCTGTGCTTCTGGTGGCTTCAGCTGCTGTAAAGATGCCTGTAACAAGGAGAGGGAAGACCCTCTGAGCCACGCTTCCCAACAGCAGTTGCTGATAATTCGTGCCACGATCAGCTGTGCAATTTAGAGACGTTTTGCCTCATGAATGCGCTGGCAGGGGGACAAGATTGGGCAGCCAGAGCTCAGCTCTCCCCTTACACCAAGCAGGAGCCACCTGGAGAAGGTCTGTCAGGATTTATGGCCTCTATAAAGGGGCAGGAGTGGGATGTTTGCTGTTATTATGGGCTGTATTTCTCTCCCTCAGCAACCTGCAGCTCTTACCCCCAGCGGGAAGTTGCTGCCGCCATTGCTTGCTGGAGCCTCATGGGATGGGAAGAGCTGGGTTTGGGCTCACACAACCTCATCTCCTCCCCTCGGGGAGTGCACAGCACTGTGGTGCTGCAGGCCCCACAGGGGACATGAGCTGACCAGGTGGGACCAAAGCCCCCTGGGGCACCTGAGCCCTTCTCTTCCAGCCTGCCCATCCACCTGGAAGGCACAGGGGACCAAGAGCTCAAGGCTGGGAAGAGCTGCAGTAGCACAACCGAATCCTGAACCACCTCCTCTGCCTTCCACGTGAGGGATTGCAATAAATGAACCACTGGTGTTAAAAGTGACACCACCCACCCCACAGCTGTGGGTATTGTAGGGCCAAAACAGTCTACTCAGTCGAAGAGTAGAAACTGAAGGCTTTGCCTTGGGAGTGTCTGTTCAGGATGTCCCCAACAGGTTTTTCTGCAATAAAAGGTACATCAGGAAGAAAATGACAGGGCCAGGCAGAGTCTGGAGTGCATATGGAGAGCCTGGTTGCTGCCTCAGTTTCCCCCCCGGACACTAAAAGTAGTCCAGCACCAAAGACTCACTAATAAGCATCTGCACCCCATCTCAGACCATGCTCTCCAACACATTTTCCTTTCCTTTTCCCTAATATGGTCAGGTCCAAGGCTCATCAAGAACCAGCCTCAGCTTCACCCACCCCTCCTGGCCAGCCCAGAAGGGAAAACAGCACTTCATTTTAACATCCTGATATCACAATTCCATCAGTTTCAAAAAATGAGGTTTTTCCTACCCTATGTTGGACTTTTTTTTTTCCCTTTTCTCCCCTTTTCACCATCCTGTTCCTTGCTACCAAAACACCGTACCCTGGAAAGGATGAAAGCGGGACCCCACAACTGCCTTTTCTTCACTGCCAATTTTGTCAAATTGAAAATGTAAAAGATAAGCTCCTCCAGGCATTTTTCCCCCTCATTTAACTGAAGGCACCGTGGCAGGGGAACATCCCTCTGAGCAGCTGTGCTTCCAGGCTGCTCAGAGTGTCTCCTACCTATGGAAGCAGATGGAGGCCCATGGCACCTGTGAGGCGTTCATCTCCTGTCTGTTGTTCTCTCTCTTTTTCACGAGCATCATGTGTTTATTCCCCCTTTCAGACTCACAAGTCCCACTGGAGTTGCCCCATGGTTTTGCCTTACTTTGGCTCTTCCATTTTTTCCATATCCTCACTTGAACTTATACATCAGCAGATCATTTTGTATATGATTTTTTTTTATGGGTTTGTTGCTACTCCCTTGCCAAAATTCCCCCAGGTTTGTAGCTCCACGCTGCTCACAGTGCTTCTCTTCCCGTGCTTAAGTTGCCACAGCTGCTGCCAGACACAATCCCTTGGAAAAGTGTCTGATCTCTGAGCCCCTCCTGGAGCTCATCTCATTCTGCCCTTCCCACATTCTTCTGGATTATCAGTGGGAAATCACTGCTGGACACACGCCACGATGCCACGAGCAGCCACAAGCTCAGCTCAGCACTATTTTGCCCCTAGAATAAGAGGTGCTTCCTAAGGAGGAGAGAAAACTCTAAAAAAGAGAAATTTCTTGATTTTTGGTCACTGCATGAACACTACTCCAGTGTCTTCTCCACCACAAAATTCAGGTCAAAGAAGAATGTGCCCTTCCATGACCTGCTGAGGGCCAGGGGAGTTTTTGCTTCCTTCACATCAGGAGCACCCCTCACCTCCCGCTCATCTATCTTATTTCCCTAATTTTTGGAAAGCAGGAGTGCCCATTCTCCTGCCTCCCATAGGCCACCACAGGCTCCAAAGCTCCGTGTTCAGCATCCTGCAGATCTCCTGTCTCTGGCACAGTTGGTGACACTGTAATAAACACTGAAACTAATAGCAGGTATTTCTGAGCCATGTTTTGTTCCCTGCAAAATGTTAATAGAGAAAAATCTGCAGCACCGTGCCAGGAAATCTTTTTATATCTTATTTCCAGACTACCCTAATATCAATTTATATCTGCAATTCAATTAATGTTCTGGGAGAGGCAAATTAGCATCCCCAGGTCCCTCCTGTTTCAGAAAAGCGAGTTCCCATGGAGAGAGAAAGTCAGGCACAGCCTCTCTCAGGGGCTCAGAGTCGATCAGTGCAAGACCCCAAACACACAGAGATCCCCTAAATGACCAGGGTGTAGCTTCAGATGTGCCCTGAAATACCTTTTGTGTCATAAAGCAGCACTTAAACCCCTCCTGAAATTGGTAGTGGGGTGCACCTGTGAATCTGCCTGCTAATAAGTGCATCATGCTTGAACTCGATGGATTTTAAAATATGAATCAGATCAGGTGATGTCACTCAGCTGTGCATGCATCCGATGGATTTTATGCTCACAGAAGCAGCAGGATGCTGCAATTTTAATTTAAGTGCAACAAAGGAGCTGGTCTTACAAAATAATCAGGGCCCGTTCCCAGCCTTCTGAGGACACTGCCTCAATGTGCTAGGGGAGGTTTTAATTGGAGAATAGGGAAAATTGGATAATAGGAAAAAGGGTGAAAGGGTGGTTGGGCATTAGAACAGGCTGCCCAGGGCACTGATGGAGTCACCATCCCTGGAAGTGTTAAAAAAATGTGTGGATGTGGCCCCTGGGGGTGTGGTTTAGTAGCAGCCTCGGCAGTGCCACAGGCCAAAGTGTAGGGAACAGGACAACCCCACCTCCCTTCAAAACCCCGGCACAGCACAACCCATGGCGGGCAGGGTGGGACCCTCTGCTCCATGGTTTGGGCAGAGGCAGAGCCCTGGAAATGAAAAAAACTCCTCATGTAAGTCCCCTCAGCATGCTGGCAGCATCCCGAGGAGAGCGAAGACGTTGCTTAGGGAAAGTGCTTTTGAAAGCAAACAGCTCCATTTCCATACTGAACAGCCCCATCTCCGAGTTCATGTCCTGAAATAGCCCCGGGAGCCAGTTCCCAGCAGGACTGCACGGGAAGCTCCCCCTTTCTCCAGCACAGCCTCTGTGTTTTAATCTGTATTGATGGGCAATGAATAACCCAACGACACATCTGCAGAAAAACACAGGATGCCCTGGAAAATGCTGCAAGGCCAGGATGTGCCCATGGCCCCCGGTGCCTGCGTGTGTGGGAGCTGCGTCCCGCAGAGCCCGGCCACCCGTGAATAATCCTAATGAACAACTCACAAATTAATTCACCAAAATGATTTTCCAACTGGCTTCGAGCTGAGCATGCAGTCAAGGATCTGCTGCAAGTGGTGACGAGGAAAAGGCAAAGGCAAGGTAGAAATGGTTGCCAGCTGCTGATCCAGGGAGTGGGCAAGCTTGGTGGGAGCATCCCTGTGGCACCAGGGTGCTGCCGCTGGAGCAAGGAGCCTGCAGTGGAATTAAAGCCCTTCCAGACCTACAGGAATGACCAAGGGCTGGCCCTGCTTCCTCACCATTCCTTACCATCACTGGGTACAGGATTTACCTCCCCAGGGAAAAGGAAAATGGCTGATGTCGCTTAGCCTGGGAGAGGGTCATCTCATGCAAACAGGAAATAATTCTATTTAATTTGGAAGGCATGAATGGGCTGTATGGCAATTTCTGGAAAAAAAAAAAAAAAAACAAACCACAAAAAAACTACAGAAGGACTGCAAAAATTAAAGCCAAAAGTAACCATTAGAGACCACTTACTGCTACTTTTATGTGTCACAAGTCTCACCCAAACCCTCTCTGCAGAGCCCAAAGACTCAGTAGTGAAGCAAAGTATTTCAATCCTGTAAAACTCATCTGCCAGAAGAAAGGGACCAGCAGGCCCACTGGAAGGGGTGGGATCCACCATGATCCCCCCCAGAAGAACATGGTGAACCACATGCTTTGGGTGAGATGGAAACCCTCAGGTCTCTGTCAGCCTGAGGAGCAGGTTTCTCCCGAGGTTTATGCTCCATTAAAAGACAGAATAGACAATTCAGGGCCAGTGGAGACTGGTGAAAGCATGGTCCACCATACTCCACCTCCAAGTACAACAGGCCTTAAATAATTTGGAGAAAGGAAAACCCAGAAAGGCAGGACAAGTGTTTCTGCAGATCCAAACAGAAGCTCAGTGTGTGCTGTTTAAATGCAATCCCTGCTCTGGGAAAGGAATTCCTCTTTTCAGGCAGGATCAGTGTGAAGGAGTAGAGCCCCAGAGTGAGATGCTTAGCTTCCCTGGCCCTGGCCAGGCCACTCCAGGCACTGACATCTCTGGCCTCTGTGTCTCACCCCCATTTTCATTCCCAGCCCCTCCATCTCATTGCATCTTTCAGCTACTTCCACAAGAGCAGGGCACACACTATGGCAAAAATCCTTCAGCGTCCTGTGCCAAGCATGAAGAGCTCCTTGACCTCAAGTCAAGGAGGTTTTCCACCCCCCAGAAGACTTTTGTAGCTTTTCTTCCAGCCCTCTTTGTGCTTCTACAGGCCCTGTCAGAGGCTGACAGCAGAGCTGCTGTGTTGTTCCTGGAATAGCTTTTCCAATGCCGTGTGAAGGATCTAGGTCACTCCTGACTCTTTGCTATTCCCCTTTTTATAAACCCAGTGTCAGGCAGATACACAGAATGACTCTGAAGCTGCCCTGAATGATCCTTTGTGAGACTGAGTCTCTCATGTTGGAGTATGCATTTTCCAGGCTCTCAGGGGTGGATTTGTGGATGGCTCTTCAAATACAACAGCTGGACTGGGGCTATTTGATGGTCCCGAGGGTTTGGCAGCCATAACCTGCCCTGCTCAGGATTTTTGTCACCTGCAAGCCTTACTGTAGATTTTAGGATTGTTACTGTCTTTACTGAAATTACTTCACAGCTCTGTCTTTCTAATTTCCAGTCCCAGTAGGAGCAGCACCTCTCCTTCATCTCAGCACATTGGCATTGGTCAGAGGCTCTGTCACAAAGCCAGGCACAGCTGACATTTATCATGCCCAGTTTACAGCATTAATGATGTCCCTGCTGGTGCTGGTTCCTTAGGGGTTTGTATCCAGCCTCCCTGCCCCAACAGTGCTGCCAGGGGTGCTACTTAGAACTGCTGGCCTGGACCAGTGTGGATGTTTTCACCAGCCCCAGCCTCTCACAGCAAAGCTCAGGAGTCTGTCCAGCCAGAGCTACTTTCCATACCAAAAGCCATTAATTCTGCCAGTGTGTAGCTGCAGGAAGTCAATTATCCCTCCTACCATCTGATCTGGGTTCGTGGCTCCCTTCTCAAGCTATCATGACAATTTTGTAAATCCCCAGACCCTTGGGATTTTCCAAGTTCTCAAGGCTTGCTAAATCTCTTGGTTCACAACTCAAACAGCTTCCCAGCTTCTAAATCCCAGGTTTAGACTTTCCACAGCATCAAGCTGAAAATATTGGATGTCATGGAGCTTGCACCCTCCTTAGGGCAACATGACAGGTTTTCCAAGGAAAACCAGCTGAGCTGTAGCAGTATTTCATAGAATCACAGAACCACAGATCAACTGGGTTAGAAGAGACTTTAACACCATCTCATTCCACCCTCTGCCATGGGCAGGGACACCTCCCACTGTCCCAGGCTGCTCCAAACCCTGTCCAGCCTGGCCTTGGACACTGCCAGGGATCCAGGGGCAGCCACAGGTTCTTTGGGCACCCTGTGCCAGGGTCTCCCCACCCTCACAGGGAACAATTCCTTCCCAATATCCCACCTAAACCTGCCCTCTGGCACTGGGAACCCATTCTCCCTTGTCCTGTCACAAAGAAAATCTACCCAGAAAGACACAGACAACCTTCAGTCACAGGTGAACTCTACATCTTGGTTTGTTGATTCTTTATTCCTTCAATAAGCTAAAATAATTAATATTATTTTGCATTCTAAAGGGATATTCTGCTCTGAAGGGAATGGAAAGGTGCCACACCTGCTGGAGGGTGATCTCAGCCAGCAGCCAATGAAGGAGCTGCAAACTATTAGCTGTATTTTTTTTAGGGAGAAAAATTTAGTCAGAGAAGTTGAATGGAGATGGAGACTGAAACTTTGTTTTCAGATACTCAAAATGGTCACATCATTGCAAGGAGAGCAACAGTTGGAATCCACCCTATTTCAGTGGAAAAGGAGAGGGAGAAATAGTAAATTGATGATCCCAAATTGATATGTATGTGTCAAAGAGCAGTAAGGGCAAACAAATAGCAAGACACATAAATAATAACATTTGATATTGATCAGTGAGTCCAAGATGACCCTGAACCTAAGCAATGCCAGAAATTCAATGGGAGGTTTGAGAAAAGATGACTCAAATCGAATCAATACCTTGAGCTGTTTCCTCTGTCCAATAGTTTATTATGCTTCCGAAAAATCTCTTGCTTGAAATTTTTTACAGTAATTCGAGAAGCTGAGCAGGTGCTGTGTTGGGGAAAAGGGCAAAAAGGAAAGAAGGGAGAAAGTGCACGAAGGGGATTGAACACAAGAACTCCTAAATTACACTAAATTAAATTAAAATAAATTAAATTAAATTCCTCAAATGGTTTCGAAGTTTGGGTGGCAGTGAAAAGGTCAAAAACTGATGAAAATTTACACCCAGCTCAGCCTTTGCCGGGTGTCAGGGGACAGGACTTAGGGAGGTGATTTACACTCTCCCACATCCCTTGGGAAGGTTCCCTCTGCTCTCTTGGCACGAACAAGGCACGGACACCGGACAGAGAGCAGTGAGTGCCCAGCTCTGCCCTGTCCCTGCTGCTCTGTCCCCTGTGCCCCTTCCCCGCACCCCAGCGCAGCTGGCTGGGAGCCCAGCAGCAGCCCCCGTGCTAATGACCCATCACAGCAGCTCGTCGTGTCCCGGGGAACGGCGTCTCTCTCCGATCCGTGGATCAAAGAGCGCTCCGGAGCCGTGAATCCCTGCGGGAGGATGAGAGGTCGGCTCGGATTAAGACGTGCAGTAATTTGTGAAGGGTACGAACAGAAGAAACGAGCTATTAGGGGAAGGATTCGTGGCTGGCGGGATCAAAGAGCAGCAGTAGGAAATGTTTAGGAGGCGCTGGGAACAAAGGGAATTCAAACCCATATGAGTCTATTAATAGACACAGGAAATTTATTAACAGAGGCAACAGATCAAGTGTTCAATAACTTCCTAAATTCTGCGTTTGCAGAGAAACCAGATCTCTTTTCATAAAGCTGATGAAGGACTTGCAAGACTTGAAGGACTGCTATTAGCCAAGAAATTTAAACAACATACCTAAAAATACACTGATATTTTACACCTACACCCGGATAACCCAAACACAATTATCCCTAAAGTGTTGACAGAGGTATATAGCAGGCTTCAGAAATACCAAACAACTGCTGAGTTAGGACTGAGCTATTGTGACAGCCTGAAATCAGATAATTATGGGTTGTATATAGATATTAAGTAATAATTAGATAA
The DNA here is from genome assembly GCF_029207755.1 of Chamaea fasciata. Lineage (NCBI taxonomy): Eukaryota > Metazoa > Chordata > Aves > Passeriformes > Sylviidae > Chamaea > Chamaea fasciata. The sequence continues at coordinate 4,712,849 of NW_027094111.1, read as the reverse complement.
TAATTTCATATTAGAATAACAGAAGGATTATAAATATATACCCAAGCTTGGTGAGGTGCTAAGCAGCAAAGGTGGGGTGGCATCAAGAAAGCAGCAACTCTGGGAAGAAATTCAGGGTGAGCAAAGCAGACCTGAACTGTAACAGAGGGGGTTTGGCTTAAATTTGGGTGTATACACTGACAGGAACAGGTACATTTATCCAGGACAGGGGATGCAAGCCCTGGACACGGCACAGTGACACCCTGGCACTTCAGACCCAGGCTTGGCATCCACCTGGGATGTGGAAAAGATAGAAATAGTTGCAAAGAGCCATGAGAAGCAGGAGAAATAAGTGTGTTATGATGAGAAAATGTGTTCTTTGGCCTCACGAGGATATTGAGGGCTCACAGGGGTTTGCAGCAGGCAGCCTTTGTAAGAGGATCACAGTGCAGTTGGACAGGGAAAGGCAGAGCTGCCTGCAAATGTCTGGGATATGAGGCCAGGAGATTTCCCGCCACCAAGAGAGCATTCTGGCATTCACAAAGGTGATTTTCCAGGCCATGAAGTCTTCAGAACAAAAATTGACTCTTTTGAGCAGACAGACCCTGGTAAATTCAACAGCTGGTCTCAATATGAGATTGCTTTGGGAAAGGAAACTTATGGCAGGCCCTGGTCTGCTGATTGTTGAGGCTTTAATCTCTGTAAATAACCTTTTCCTCTGCCTTTTTGAGGCATGGGGAGAAGATTCCCATCTCCCCTCTCCAAGAAAGATGTCAAAGAACATATCTATGAGAGAAGCAGGAACACTGGGTGCACATGTTCTTTTAGATCTTCCTCCTCTACATCCATCCCTGCGCCCTCTTGTTCACCTTTCTATGAAGCATCAGATTCAAGATAAAAAGGTCATGGACCAGGGGACATGAGGCTTTTTCTTTCAAGCAGAGCATGCTCTATATTTTCATCCATGCCAGACTGTGGATCAATTCGTGGCAGAAAATAAAGTCCATCAATGGCAACACTACAAATAGTGGGAAACGGTCTAGGAGGACATTTGATGCCAGATCGCTGCAAGGCACTAACAAGGGAGGAAAAGGGAGGGGAGAAGGGAAGACAGCAGGAAGTTTTCCTCCCAGTCACATTGCCTTATGTCCCACTCCATCCTCTCCTCCTGCAGGTCCTGCTCCAGTGTGTCCAACACCCCGTGCATCAGGGCACCAGTGTCCCTTTGAGGGGTTCCCTCCCCGCCGTTCATCTCCGGGAGCTGGCCCAAACCAGGCTGCAAATGTGCTGAGCTTTTCTGGCAACGCTTCACAATAAATGGCAAACCATTTCTGCGGCTCGTTTCCATTGTAGTATTAATCAAACTGAATTCCTGTGGTGCTCATATGGATGTCATATGTAAATCCCACCGCTCACTCCAAATTAAAGCCAACGGAGAAATTTCGCTCCTGTCTCCGTCTTGCAGCTCTGAGCTCTTGTGAATTTATTCCATTAATGAAATCTTGATTACTGTGGACATGAGGGAATACCAGAGTTGATGACACCCATGAGAAGCGTTGGTAATATTTGTAAATTTATAGAGAAGGTGCTCAGGTACAAGGCTGAAGCAAACATACTTCCATGTCCTACCTCTACCAAGTACTCCACATCTTAAAACACAAGCCCTCACCAGCATTTCAAACTGTCCATCCCTCAGTGTGAGTATTTCAGAACAAGAGGTTTTCCAGGCCATGCTGGCCCACAGCAGTGGCTAGTGTCACTATTCAGAAGAGGACATGAGAAACTCCAAACAGCAGCTCTGGAACAGTTTCAAAGAGTTTTCTCCCCCATATTAGAAATCCCACTCTGTTTGATGAACTATATGTCTTTTTTTTTTCTTTCTTTTTTTTTTTTTTTTTTTTTGTGGTGAGAGACAGGCAAATACAGGTTTATGTTGCTCTGAGAGTACTGATCGCTTTTTTCTCCCCTTGAGAAGGGGGTCAAAGAGCTGTGGACAAATTGCTGGACTGCAGAAGTTAGCTGCTGATCAGGCAGGAGCTCCTTTGGCCTTGGGCAGGACTTTCAGCCTTGCACCTGCTGAACCAAGCCCAGCATCTGAACTAGGGCAGCGTGAGCACCTACAGGGTGTCTGTTGCCTTCAGTCCACCATCAGCTCCAGTCCCTTGGGAACACTGCAGCCTTCAGCCCATCAGAGTGATGCCATTCACTTCCCCAGAGGAAAAGGGAGGAACACAGGAATGGGCTGAGGTGGTTCCAGCCCTTCCTGAAAGGCTGGGTGGTGGTGGGAAGGTCCCACCCTGGAGCCCTTGCCCACCCTGTGCCTCCCTGGCTGGCATCAGGTTTGGCAGCGGGCAGTGAGCAGAGCCCTCTCTCTGTCACAGATAACAAAGCCACTCACTGCAGGAAGCCACACATACTGCAGAGCTTTCCAGGAACAACCTTTCCAGACTCCACCAAGCTCTGTCTGCACCAGGGGTGTTTCCTTCTGGTCTTCTTTGGACCTAAACCACTCAAGCCTCCGTGTAATCTCCCAGAGCAAGAAATCATGCAGGGGGAGACTCCTACATTAGCCATGTCACTACACGTACTTCGGAAATTGTTCAGGTGCTTCCTCCCTGAGAAGACTTGTCACACCTTTGTGTCACTCCAAAGGTATGTAGGAAAACATACAGGAAAATACATTAGGGAAAAACTCTTCCCTGTCAGGGTGGTGACACAGGTTGCCCAGAAAGGCACTACCACATCCCTGGGAGTGTCCAAGGCCAGGCTGTCCGCAGTGGGGAGCCAGACAAGGATGGACATCACTCTGCAGCACCCGGGGGGTCCCTGGTGGGAACAGGGGGTGCAGCAGGTCACAGCGGGGTTCTGCCCTATGCCCAGAGGGTCTTGGCTGGGCACTGCGGCACCCACTCCCAGGTGTGGGGATCATGGCAGGGGTCTGCCCCGTGCCCATGGGAGTCCATCCCACGGCTGGGGTTCACGGGTGGAGCAAGTCTGTCCTGTCTCAGGGGTCCTGGGACGGCACAGGGGAGTCTGTCCCCAGGCTGGGGCCCACAGGGGGGGTCTGGCCCCAGGCCGGACATCACGGGTGGGGGCTGCCCTGTACCTGGGGGGGCCCCTTGAGGGCACAGGGGTTCCCCCGCGGGCACGGCGGGGACACGGCGGGGTCCCCACAGAGTGCGGGCTGGGGACGGGGGTCCGGCCCTGCCCGAGGACGGTCCCGAGCGAGCACGGCCGGGGGCGGCCCGGGGGCGCGGCGGCGGTGGGGGGTTTGTGAGGGCCGAGCCGAGGGGAGCCGAGCCGGGCCGAGCCAAGCCGAACGGAGCCGAACCAAGCCGCACGGTACCGAGCGGAGCCGAGCCGCGCCAGGCTGAACCCAGCCGAAACCCAGCTGAGCCGAGCCTTGCCCGAGCCGTGCCGAACCGGAGAGGAGCTGTGCCGAGCCGAGCCGAGCGGAGCCGAACAGAACCGTCCCGAGCCGAGTGGAGCCGCAGCGACCCAGGCGAGCCTCGGCCGATCAGCTGCCAGAGCCCCGGCGCTGGCCGGAGCCGTCTCGGCGGCGGGGGCGGCGCGGGGCCGGGCTGGGCCGGGCCGGGCCGCCGGTCCCTCCTCCCCGATCCCCCGCCGCTCCCCCTTCGCTCCCTCCCGTTCCCTCCCGTTCCCTCCCCGCCTCCCTGCGCAGCGCGAACATGGCGGCGGCGGCGGCGGCGAGGGACTGAGCAGCGCCAGCGCCGGGCGGCCGCGCAGGTGAGGGGGCAGCCCGGGGCGGGCGGCGCGGCCGGGCTCGCTCCGGCCCGGCGCGGGGAGGCGCGGCGGGGGTCGGGCCGGGCTCGGGCCCGCGGCCCGGCCCGGATCTCATCCCTCCTGTCAGCGCGGCCCGGCCGCCGCCTCAGCGCGGTGCCCGGGCCGGGGGCGGCTGTCACCGCCCGCACCTGCCGGTGCCTCGTCCGGGACCGGCCCTCCCGGCGGCCGGGCAGCGCCCCGGGGGCTCCCCGGCCCCGCGGCTGCCCGGCCGGGCTGTGCCTCCCGGGGAAGACTCTCGCCGGGCTTTGTTGTTCTGCCGGGTGTCCCCGGGCAGGGCCTCGGGCAGCCGCGGTACCGCCTCGCCCCGAGGCCTCGGAGCGGTTCTTGGGCCGGCCGGAGCCGCCCCCGTCCCCGTTCGGTGTCAGCCGGACGCTCCTGGCAGGAAAGGGGAAGCGGGACCGAGCTGCCGGCGGTCTGCAGGAGGTGGCCCCGGCCGCGGGCTGTGCCCGGGGGGGGGGGGGTTTGTGCCCTTCCTCCCCCACGAACCCTTCGGGGCTCGGTGACACCCTCCTGTCACCCCAGTGTGCGTGTGGAGCTTTGCGGTGTTGTTGCTTGATCCCCGGTGCCCCGAGTAGGTCCCCCCGAGATCCTGCTGCTGGAGGTAGCAGGGGTGACCCCGGGGAGCAGCCGGAGAAATCCCATAGCCACCATGCCTGGGGGAAAGCTGCGCCTCCTTCGCAGCCGCCCCGAGTCGAGGGCTGGGATGGAGCTGGGAGCGAGACAAGATTTGAGCGTTTCGTGCACAGTGAGATGTTTAAAAATAACCCCGGTGACGGCTGGCTCCTGCCGCGCAGGTTTAATCCGCAAGCTCTTTGAAGCTCCCTGTAAAAACTGTGGCAGCACTTTGGAGTGTGGATGACTGAAAGTAGAGCTGGCAAATCCGAACAGGCGGCCTGAGTTTGGGATGCACTGAGCAGCTTGGCTCCCTCGGGCCTCGGATGGTTTAGGTTCAGCAGCTAAACATAAAACTATTTCCATGGGGAACGTCGGGATGTGGAGACCCAGCTCTGGGGTCCCCGGCTTTGATTTTTTGGCTGAGTTTCTGTTTACTGTTGTTGTTTATAGTAAACAGCGTGCAGTGAGTGGCTGGGAACAGCCATGTGGTCGCTGCAGTTCGCAGCCAGTAATATTGGGGGAAAATGTTCTCCCACCTCGGTTCAGCGCCTGAGCGCCGGCTGCAGGCTGGGCCTCCTCCTCTCGCCTTCCTCTCTTACTCTCAGCTTCTGCTGGCCAGACTGTGCTGTCCATCTGTGTTTGCTGGGAATGTTTGGAGTTCGGGATGGTGGTTTCATTCCTTGTGCTTCATCTCAGGCACTGGCGTGTGGCTTGGTGTTAATATGGGGAACAAAACTTGGCTCGTGGGGGTCTCAGCTTGGGACAAGCTGCCGTGGTGTACTGCCCTGCATGTGCTGGTGGGTAGTTCAGGATCTGCCCAGTAGATGGTATGAAAATGCAGATGGAAATCAGGGAGTCCCTTACAATGAGCACAAGGGAAATACAGGTATTTCTGTGCTATTTAAAGGATTTATTTAATTAAAAGTTTGAGAGTGTTCTGTTTGTGAGAGATATGCTGAGCCTTGGTCCTCCTGGTTTGATATTTACATCTTAGCAAGCAACAATTCTTCATGTTGATAATCTGCTTTTCTTGAGGCACTGCTGTAGAAACCTGATGAATTTTGCAGGACAATATGGTGTCTATAAGTAAAAGATGCTGTTAGGGTATTAAATGATGATCTTATTCATCAAATTGCTGTGCTTCAGTCTAGACAGGAGTGCTCTGGGAGCTGTGCCCCTGCCCTGTGTCTAATTTAAAGGAATGTCTGAAACTTTGTTTTATAGTCTCAGACATCAGAGACTTCCAGAGATGTCCTGGTTGTTTCCCTACCCTGGATAAGGTCAGGTAGACTTCTATACCCTTCCTGAGTAGTAGTTCTTCCAAGGCTCTTCGTGATGGCAATTCCACATCCTGTGCAGGTGATGTATGCCAACACTTAGGCCTCCTCATCATTAGAGACATTTTTCGGGGTGTTTAATTTAAATCTTTGTCTTGCACTTTAAACCTGTTCTTTTTCTGATGTCCAGAGCTCATGGAGAGCACCTTACTCCCCACGTCCTACATGTCTGCAGCTCAGTTAGAAGCATTGGAAGACTTTTTTCCCCTCTCCCTAAGCCGAGCAAGATCAGTTTCTCCGTTCTTCTCACGTGGGCCTGTCAGCCTAGCTGACCTCTGTCTCTGACTTGGCTTCTGCTTCCATTCACACTTCACCTGAAGTGCTGTGGTCAGTCAGGGCAGGACTGTATCAGTGAGGTTTCTGCAGTAAGTTGGGCCCAAATGACCCTGTTTATGTCTCAGCCCTGTTATGTGACAAGGAATGCAGATCACGTGTTTTGAGTATTTGTGCTTTTAACTGTGTGTTTGTGACAGAGGACTTGGCGTGCTCGGTGAGCTCCTGTTTGCAAATCTGGAGTAGTGTGCTAGCAACGTGAGCTTGGAGCTGTGCTGAGTTAAACCTTGGCATGTTTGAGTTGTAATGTTTACATCTAGCACCCTGTCTTTTCTCCTTTTCTTTTCCTTGCCTGCTACTGAAATTCAGTTTTTGCAATGAGACAAAACAATTTTGCGTCGTTTATGCATCCATTTGTGTTTGAGAAGTTTCCTGAGTAGGAGAGGTCCCTGAGAAGTGAGGGAATATGCATTGAGGACAGAGCAGCAACTCTGGCTGCTAACTTCTCTTGTGAGGTGGTTAATCTCCTGCATATATGTAATTCAGAGACATGCCAAGGTAAAAATCATCTCCACAACTGAACTCTCAGTGTAGCAGAACTGGAACTCTGACCCCTCCTTCACCCCAGCACCACATCCTGGTGTAGCACCTGCACTCCAAGCTGGAACAGGAATGTTTCATCCCACTTTGTTTGCAGGATAGCACAGCCTAATTCTAAAGGAAATGCTTTTTCTGGGTTTAATACAGTTGTAAAAAGCTGCTTTCTTACCCAGCTTAAATACCTACCAGTGGAAGCTGTTATAGAACATTTGCACTGTGTTTAACCTGATAGTGTAAGTCTGAGAGCAGCAGGAAGCACAAGAAAACTTCCCTGTGTATCACCAGATCTCACTGGGCTTGGAGTGAACAAATCCAGTGACCTGAAGAGCTAGTAGTGTCAGAATGGTGTCTGGTGGGGCACCTGAGCACTGGAGATCAGCACCTCGTCCTCTTTGCAAAGCTGCGCTCTGTCCTGGGTGGCAGTCTCCCTTAGCAGGACATTTCCGAGGTGTTTCCAATTGTGAGCAGAAGGAGAGATCAGTACAAGGACATCACTGCAGCCTGGCTGGTGCTGAAAACACTTAATTCCCAGAGATCTCTATGTTCATTCAATTCCTTAAAAAAACAGAGAAGCACTTGGCTCTTTCACTGAGGTTACTTACACACACCACCTCTAGCAGATTTCGACACTGTGATATACAGTTGGCAGTCTGCAGGGTTCACTCAGGCACCTACCAAATGTTTCTACCTCTCTGGCAGAGATTTTAGCAGACTTTCTGTCTGTGCCTCTGCTCTTACTGGGCTGAATCTCACACTTTTATGCAGACTCATCCTGAGCAAAAAAATCAGGAGTTTGGCTGAGAACTGTAGGAAAAGATGAGCGTCCTTTTTGCTGCCTCTGCTGTTTGCGTGGCAGCCTCGTCCAAGGGGCCGGATGGACAGGTGATGTCTGAGCCCCTGCAGAGGAGTCTAAAGCACTTGGCTTCCTGTGGGGGGGAAGTGACCCCTGCAGCTCCATAGCCTGGCTGGTAACATGTCACTGGAGATAAGGAAACAGGGCAGTCAGTGTGGTCATTGCCAGCACAAGGGAGCTGACGTGGGAGATGAGGGCAGGGCTGTTTTTCCCTGGGACAAGCTTGTGCTCCTGCCGCTTTCCATTTCTCGCTGAGAAGTTTTTCTGCTTGTATTATGAATTGAATGGTGTTATCACCAGTCAGAAACTAAACTCCTCCCAGCCAATGTGCTCAGAGTTACCCAGCTCCAATTAGCTTGTACGTTTTCCAGACTGCCACAGTGGGAACGGCCCAGAAACCTTCCCATGCCTCGGGATTGTTTTCAGCAACGGAAACTGTAGGAGTAGATGCCAGTGGAAATTTGTGAAGCTCAGTCTTTGCCCATTGAGTTTCATGCAATTCCTCCCCTCTCCTGATTTCACTGGATGCTGGTCTGGGTCCTTTCTCCCAGGTATCGTGGCAAGGGAACAAGTTTGGTTCACCCATTTCTGGAGTGACATCTGCTGTGGTTTGCTTGGGGTTGGAGGGAGGTAGGTGCACCCTTCTGATTCCTCAGGGTGCTGCTGATGTTTGACTCCAGGAAAAGGTCCTGTCAGGAACTTTGGGATTTGTGCCTGGAGGGAGTTGGGGGACACTTACAATGTTGGAGTTCACAGAGGCTGCACGGGGTGAAGCCCATCTGTGCTCCACCCAGCGAGCCACGGTCCCATCACCTGCTGCTTGCAGTCACCTCCCTGTTGCCCGCCTGGGCAAGGCAGCGCTGGAACACCTGCCACCAGTGCATGAGCGGCTTTCATCGACTCTGCCACTGCTGCAGGGTGTCCCTGCTCCTGGGCCTCCCTCCCTTCCCGTTTGGAGCAGCCCCTGCCTCCTCCTCCCCCCCTGCTGCGCCCTGAGCAGTGGGATGCGCGTCCAGCTGTGTCTGCGGGGAGCAGTAGGGCAGCCTGTGTTCCCTGCTCCCCTCACTCCCTCCTGGCTGTGGGAGCCTCCCTGGGCTGCTGCCAGGGCCTGCCTGCCCTCCCCGTGTCCCTGCAGCTGCGGGAAGGCTGGGCCTGGGCAGGAGACAGGGCTGGGTCACACACACCGTGGGGGACACAGAGCAGCAGTGCTTTGGGGCAGGAACCCCGACATGGCTCTGGCTCCAGGTGGCACAAAACGTCCCCACAGTGCAGTGGAATGTCCCTGAAACCGGCTGGTCTGCCGAGGTGACAGCTCAGGGTGACGGGGGCTACCTGAGCTCAGGCCTAATGCACTGGGGGATCTCTGCAGGGTGCTGGGCATCCCCCACCAGAGCTCTCTCCCTGCGGTCGCTGCTGCAGGGCCCCTCGCTCCCCACTTCTGCCTTTCCTGCCCAGCTGCAACACACAAGGCAGGAGAAATTCCTGCGCTATACTCCTTAGTTAAGTGAAGGCAGGCAGAAGAGCTGATGGACTCTGATGTGGACCGAGGAGGAAGTTGTACCAATTCCACTTTCTAAAAATAAGTTGAGTGGCTGTTCATGCAGCCCAGAGACTGCTGCTCTCTGTACACTGACTGTGGTTGCTTTTATTTTTTTTTTTTGTCTTGTTACAGCAAAGCTTAGATGCTGCAGTCCATTAAAAATGTGCAGTGGCTGTGTCATCAGAGAGGTATCTGTGGAGAAAGTCTTGTGGTTTCAGTGTTTCTAGAAGTGACCTTGAAGGATCGCCCATACATAATGTTTCCTAGAGGTTTCTCTAAGGTGTTCTAAGATTTCCAGTGATGGTGATTCCTGTTTTCCTCAGCAATTCATTCCAGTGCCTGACTGTTCTGAGATTAAGGAGCTTTACTTGATCTCAGGCTGGTATTGCTGTGCTTTAACCCCATCATTTTGACATTTCACCTTCTCTTCTGGCAAGATACCAAGGAGAAGAAAAGTTCTGTAAATGTAAAATAATCATTGTGTGCAGTTTGATCTTCTTTTCTGCCTTTCCCTTCTGTGCTCAGAGAGCATCTGCTGACTCTTGGGCAGTGCTGTGGATTTAATGACACATGTGGCAGCTGGGCAGCCCCAGTCCCACTTCCCCCTGTTGTGTTGGCCGTGACTAACAGTTCTTCATCTGCACTGATGTCACTGAAAAGAGGGTGCTTGAGGTGACCCCGGTTTTATTAAAATTGTATATCATGAATTTCCCAGTTGTCTTATGCTTCAGCAGCAAAATGTGTATCTTGAACATTTAAAGAGTTTTTGGTTAGGGATACATGTTATAAAAATCAACAAGGTGACGTTAAAAGTTACATTATTTCAAAACATGTTTTGTTGCCCAGAGCAGCTGTGTCTGCCCCATCCCTGACAGCGTTCAGGGCCGGGTTGGACAGGGCTTGGAGCAACCTGGGATGGTGGAAGGTGTCCCTGCCCATGGTGCAGGGTGGAGCTGGATGAGGTTTAAGGTCCATCCCAACCCAGGCCATTTAGTGATTCTATGTGTGCATCCACCAGCTCTCCAGACCCGTGAGATTGGTGAGATTGGCAGGTGCCAAACTCCCTGTTTTTTGCTGGTAGCAGGTCAGTGTGAGGCAGCCCTGACCCAGGACTCATGGTGCTGTGTGATGCTGCCTTTGGGCTGAGCAGGGCTGATTGCAGTTTTATGATTTCAGCTCAAAGCTTTTGTGTCTGCCTTCAAAAAGACCAGGGAGACATTCTCACCATCAGCTGGTGTCCTCAGTTATTAGTCAGACTCTTACACAAAGTAACTTTTGATGTGGTACAGAATCATTGAACAATATTTTCAGGTATGGTCTCGCTGGAGTATCAGCTGCAGGTGGGGACTGTAACCTGCTGATGTGGTGACAGGCCATCAGCCCCCAATGCTGTGATTGTTGTTAGTTTACATCTGTATCAGCAGTGGTTCCTAGTTCAGTAACAGTGTCTAATCAGAGGTTCCCATGTACTGCCCTAGGTGATAGAAATTTAGATCTTTCAGGTTTTGGTGCTGGTGCTATTTCTCATGTGCAGATTACTCAGTCAAATGTCAATTATTTTTCCGTACCTGAATACCTGCTGTACTGCTTGTTCTGTACAGTTAACATTATCCAGAGGATATTGGCCACTGATGGGCAGCAGGTATCAGTTCCACCACCTTACTGCTCACCTGGAGCCCTTAACTCTTACCTCAGGTGGAGTAAACCCTGGCAGCTGGCTGACCTGGCTTGTCACACGACTCCAGAGGTGAAGTCCCTGTTGTCATTTCCAGAGCCCCAGGCTGGAGGGTTTTGCATGGCTGTGCAATGCCACGTCTCCTCCAGGGTGAATTGCTGTGCCCTTTCCAGGCAGGAGGAACTTGTTTCCCTTGGGCACTATCCAAGCCTTGCACTGTAGGTCTGGGCAGTCCCACTGTTGTTCCAGCATTATGGTGGGGTTGAGGGATGACTTTTGAACCTTGGCTCCTTTTCCATCACAGTGAGCTTTGGTCTCGTCTTGCACACTGCTGGCAGAGTCTCCAGTTATATGTGTGTGTGTGTGTGTGGTAGTGTCTGTTCAGCGTTATCTTGTGCCTGACCACAGGACTCGGTGTGTTCTGGGACTGCTCAGTTATTTCATATTGTTGTCAGCTGCAAAATCTGTAAATGCCCTGTGATATTTTATGGCTTTATAAGCTGTACAAAATGTCCAGCAGGTACTTAAATGTCAAGCAGATACAGTCTGTAAGAGTGCCTTGTTTTCATTAGCTCCTTGGCAGACACTGAACATACTTGCAGAGCTGCAGGATGGACTTTTGGTTGCTTGTGGTCATGGTTTGGGGTTTGTTTTTTGTTTTTTTTTTTTTTAATTGGCGTCTACCGTGTGTTGTACAGAAAACAGTGAAGGGCCTCACAGTGTATTTTTTAGTTGTCCAAACTCTTGGCCCTTCAGGAATGTAAAGCAGCCTAACTACTTTTTCTTTACATAATTAACAGCAATCTCTTCAAGGTTTCCTACAGGAGCTGGCTAGTGATTTTTCCTCTCTGGGAGTAATTCTCCTGAGTTAATATTTCTGTCTTCGTCTAGATTGTTCTTTCTTTTGTTATTAAAATGGAGTGTAATTTTGATGGGCATGTTATACTTTTTCTGTATCCTTACTTTGTACCCAGTAGAAGATATTTCTTCTATTTGAGTAGATACGTGGTTTTGAATACTGGGATTTCATCTTCTTAAGTCACAGATGAGACCGGAGTTACACACAGGTTAAAAATAGCAAGCAGTAATTAATACCCATCCTCAGTGAGCCTGGCTCTTCTGGTTTTTCTTGACATGTTGAACTGCAGCAATTTCCTCTCTTTTTCCTAAGAAACAGATGAATTAATATCTCTCTACATGAGTGAGAAAATAAAACAGAGATGCTTGTTTCCTGCCTTGGCACACCATTCCCTTGGGGTACCATGAGTTTGTGGGAGCTCCTCTCCTGGGCAGCCCTTTGCCTTGATTGGGCTGGAGCAGACCAGGCACCAGGAGGAATGGCACAGCCACTTCTTCACTCTCCCAGACATCTTCTTTCCCTCTATCAGGGCTGGATTATCTCTGTCTCAGTGCTCCAAGCAGCGGAGACTGACTCCTCTTCCGCTCTAACAAGGGTAAATCCAGGTTTTGTGGCTCTGCTCCATACCCTGAGGGTTTGGAGATTTTATCTTTCTCATTTCTTTAGCAGATGGGGCAGATCACTAGGAACTGTTTCTCATCTGTCCTTTGTTTGCATAAGAAGAATCAGCTGCTGGAAGTGTTGGAGGGGAGTCTGGCTCTGCTTCCTGCCAGGGAGACCCTGAGTTTTATCAGTCTAAGGGTAGATTTTTATTTATATATATTTACACACACACACACACACAGAGAGTTATAACGATCGTTTTACCTTGCCTTCTCTGAGAGAGCAGGTTCAGGAGGGCAGAGAGGAAGGTTTGGGAAGGTTGGCTGTATGGAAGTTGAGTCAGGGACAGGGATGTATATGGATCTGTGAAGGATTCAGGATCTTTGTATGTGGATCTCTGAAGGATTCAGCCTTGAGTGTGACTGGAGTCGTGCCCCGCTCCCTGCCTCCTCCCCTTTGTCAGCAGGGACGCGTCTGTGTTGGTGCTGGTCCTCAGGAAGGTGAGAAATACTAAACCCCATGGAAGGTCATTCCTTTGTGCTGGATGAGGAAAGAGAGCACCTTAGGCACTCCAGTAGTATTCTCAGCTGGTTGCTGTGATGCCATGTGAGGCTTGAGGAGTTTTCATCCGGTGTATTTTCCCAAGGGATATTGCTGAGCATTCCACTTAATTGTCAGGGTTGGTTATAGAAGGAAAGCAGAAGGCAAATGCAGTTGTAGGTGTGTGTAACTATCATCGTCCCCCATGTCTCAGTATTTAGCTCGTTAGAGAGTGGTGATTTTGTCCCACACCTTTTCTTCAGGGCTGGTTTGTTCTCCTCTGCTCCCTGAGCTCTCATCTCCCTCGCTGCCATTTCGGTGTAAACCCTTGCCCCCTGTGTCTCTCCCTGGGGATCACCCTCCTCCCTCGTGCTTGTGAGATACAGGATACTTTAAGGGATTGGGTCATCTCCTTCCCCTCTCTTTGCAAGGTTTTCCTCATTTACATTTCTGTTGTGTCCCCTAATTACCATCCCTTTGGTTTTTCATTCCCCCTCAAGCTGCCTTTCCCTGCTTATGGTCTCCTGAGGATGTTCTGCTGAAACTTCATCAAACTTACATTACTAGAAATAGTTAATGCAACATTTTCTTTGAGGAATTCTCACATCCTGCTTGCAGCATCACTGCACAGTCTGTCATGACATTTCCAATAGAGACACAACTGGAAGTCAGTCCTTTCCTTCTGGATTGCCTCCTGTTTCCCCTTCCATAGGGACATAGGAATGCATTGTTGTCCCATATCTTCCATCCCATAAAGAGGTTATTTTTTAATGGAGTCCAGTAGAGAATTAAGTGTTAAGTTGATTAAACATTTTATATATACATATATCTACTGGGTGTCAACCAGAGCCCTGTGAAGAGTTTACACACTGGAGCCCATTCTGGGGCCACATCCATCACCCTGTAACTGCTGTCTGGGAAAGCAGCCATGGCTGACTGTGCAAGGGGGGCTGTTCTAGCCTGTCTGGGGGTGATATGGAAACCATGCGCTGGTTTTTAATGTACTCCTGTTTAAATTCTTAGTTAAAGACTTTGAAGCATCCTATTGTGCGCTTTTGTGAGGGGTGACTTTGTCGGTGCCTTGGGCAGAATCCCATTTCAAGGTCTCCTGTAAGCCATCTGCTTTCAGTAATAGCTCTTAGCTTTGGCATGTGGCTCAGTGGAGGCTGAAATAGCCACATTGCTGAAAAACTTTCTTTACTGCCTGCTTCAGTTTGGGCTTCCCACTGTGCCTGCACAGGCTGGTGCACCCTCGGGCTGCTCTGCATCAACCCTGTCCTCAAGGTTCACCCTCCAGCTTGTCCCCAGGCAAGGGAGGGGGCATGACCCAGCACAGGAGTGTGGGGTGCACCATATCCTGCACCTCCCTGTGTTCTGGGATGAAAAAAAACTCAGGTACGTGCAAACCTGGCCTGTGGCCTGGTTCCCAGTCTCCAGGGTGTCAGGGTATGGTCAGAATATGCCAGGATCAGGCTACAGAGCCCCGTGTGTGATAAATCATCTCTACTCCCAGGTGTTGTCAGTGGATTGGGTACACTGCTGTGCCAGTCTGTAACCCAGGCCATTCCTCTTCTAAAGTCAGGAGACTTTAACTTTCAGCGCTGGGAGTCCTGCTGACACAAAATAGCTGTAACACAGATGGTTCAGTGTTAGAAACAGCAGCCTTGGGCACACAGATTCAGTTCCTTGCTTTGGCTTGTTCTTCCCATATGGCACTGAAGCCCGTCAGTCCTTTGCTTTCCCATATGTAACAGGCACCTTACCTGCCCCAAAAGCCAGTCTGTGTGTCGAGTTTTGTTACAGTGCATTTGGGAGAGCTCCATGGAGGTACAGTGGTGGTACAGGTCAGAAAAGTCTCTGCTTAACACCCAGAAATAAAGATCTGCAGCTTTTCCCAAAACTCCTTCAGAACAGTTATGGAGAGCAATGGTGTTGGTGGCATCTTTCACACTGGGATGTGGGACATGGGCATTGCTCACCTGAGAGGCAGAACCTCAGAGTGGCTTCAACAGTAAGGTCAGCCATGAAGGATTTGCTGGAATAACTCTGGAGCCCAGTGAAGCTTCCTAAACCCCAGCTGTTACCACAGGGGATTTGTATGATCAGCTGAAGTCTGCACCACATCAGCACGAGTTCATGGTGGGCCACTTGTTCTCCATGGCAATGGGGGGCAGCCCAGGCCTTGGCTCCAAGCCTTGGACATGGTCCTGTCTGGGGAGGAGCAGCACAGGATCCTCTGCGTGCTCTGAATCCCTGCCCATGTCAAGGGGTTTGGAACAAGAGGATCTTTGAGGTCCCTTCTGCCCCAAACCATTCCATGGCTCCATGTTACCCTGCATGGGGAGGCTTTAAGTTTTGCACTGTTTTCTTTCTATTTGAGTGCTTGGGAGACTAATCAACACCAGTCTTAAAAGCAGCTCTGGTTTCTCAACAGTGGGTGAACTTCTTGCAGCAGTCAAGCCCCATCTTTCCAAGGAGGATTTGCAGGGCTGGAGTGCTCACCCCCCTCACTGCAGAAATGGCAGCCACAGAGCTGTAAGTCCCAACTCATCAGTAAACATATCTCTACTGAGAAAACTCATCCTGTTAAGGGGCTTCCTTTAGCAGACTCAAGTCAGATTATCTTATTTGCCTTTTGTTTTAAGCCCTTTCATCTCTCCATTTCTCTCAGCCTGAGTATCCTGTTCCTGGAGTGTGCCAAATATGTTGTCTTTATTGCAGCCTCTTCAGTCTTTGTGGAGAGCAAGGTCTGCTCGCAGTGATACATGTCAGGATGTTTTTGGTTTGATCCAAGGCCCATGCTGGTTTTGTTGGGGTTTTTTGGTTGGTTTTGTTTGCTTGCTTTGTTTTGGTTGTTGTTGGTTGGTTGGTTTTTGGTTTGTTTTGTTGCTTTTGTTTTATAGGGAAGGAAATCTTTATTGAAATCCTGCAAGGTTTGATTTAATTTCTTCCACGGTCATGAGCAGTGGTAACTGTTGTAGCTTTGCTCACAGTGGTGGTTCCTCTCACTGGTCCCTGGTTTTTGTACTCACCCTGAGGGTGATCTCTTCATCTTGACTCAGCAGTGTCTGGTGGCCCACCTGCCATTTCCTGGGAGGCTGACCTATCTCCTCTCCCACCAACCTGAGGGTGTTCAAAAGGAAGTCATAAAATCAATATTTTCATTGTAGAAACATGGTCTACCCAGGTTTTTCGTGTGGTTTTGTCTTTTGAAATATGTTCTCCCATGAGACTTGGCTCAGGGGCTGAGGAAGTGTGTTACTTGTGATCACATCTTGGAGACACCTCAGTGTGTTAACACAAGAATGTGTTTGTGAGGAGCCTGTCATGAAGTCTGGAGTTCATCAGTCCACTTCTTACATGGGGGAAAGATAAAATTAACTCCAGAGAACGAGAGATGTTGGAGATGACAGAAAATCCTTCTGGTAGAAAGAGGAGTAATGGTTTGCAGCCATCAGGTATTTCAGATCACACAAGGGGATCAGTACTGCAGATGGAAATACCAGCATTCATCATAGAGTGTTACTTAGAAATATTCCCTGGTATGAGTGTAAGGACTCTCTAGACCTGATGAGAGAGCGGACAAGGAGAAATAAAACTTCAGTCTTGCCCAGGAGGATGGTAGCACAGAGGTGGAAGGAACTAAAATCATTGCTTGAGATAAATTCCGACTCACCTTTTCAAACTGGCAAGCTGCTCACTCCTGAGAGTTCCCTTTGGGTCCCACATAAACATTCATTTGGCATTTTCGTTTAGGACTCCTTGCCTGTGTGTCTGGCTCTGAGGAGGCTGGTGCTCCGTCCTGGGAGCTGGCCTTTGGCTTCTGACCAGGAAAGGGTTCGGTCAGCTGGCTCGTCAGAGCATTGAGAGCAACAACTGTGGTTTAGACCAGCAAAAGTTCTGGTGTCCACAGGTCAGGCAGAAATCTGAGGAGCCAGGTCTGGTGTAAAAGCAGTTAGAGGAGGCAGATTGTGCACTGACCGTCCTCTGATTTCTCAGGTAACTGGGAAGGAAACCTCAGCTGAAGCAGAGGTTACATGGAAGGGATTTTTAGTGGCTGCAGTGGTCGTGGTGCTCCAGAGCTGTGCTTTTGTGGGGAAGAAATCAATGAAAGCAGGCAGCTTGCATCATGAGAAACTGTCAGGATTCTCTTGTGGAAGCCCCATGGGATTTCCAAGAAGCGTCATTCTCACAGTCCTCAGTCAATATGCAGAGTTTCCTTTTTTTTTTTACCCCCAATCCTAATCTGTGGAGTATGTATCCAACGTACTAAAACCATTTTCCAGCTTCGCTGTTGGTGGTTTTTTTCCTTGTCTCTCTGAAAGCCTCTGCCCTGCTGGCAACGGCATTGTCCAGTGAGGTTTGAAGCTTGGCACACTGTCAACAAACCTTCAGGTTCCCTTTCAATCAAACATGGTAGTGCTGAGATCTGACTTGGATTCTATCCCAAGGTTCACCATAATCATCCTTGTATAATAGGAAGTCCAAACAACCCCAGGAAATAATTCAGATGTGACTGGTGCCTTGAGTGGAATAAAGAAGTGCCTAGAAGAGACATTAAGAGCCTCAGCTCTAACTCTTTTCATAATTATGCGCTCCAAAGGAGTGGAGGCTTTGGAGATAAAGGGATTACATGCGCCTCATGAGGTCTGGAAAGATGGGACAACATTTCCCGTCCACATTTTCTCACTTTTGTTTTACTGATACTGTAGTTGCCACATTTTGTGGAAGAATATTGCAGAGCAGGCTCCCCTCTAACCCTGCAGTTCCCTTCCAGTCTGGCACAGGTAAATTGAATCCATCTGCCCTTAGGGATGAGCTTTTGGAAGAGCCTGTTGGCAAGAGCAGTGGGGGGAGAACTTAATTAGATTAAGACGCATTTCTGCAGTGTTTGTGCTGTGGGCTGTGCTGGAGAGAGCAGCACTCCGAGCTGGGGATGCCCTGGGATGCTCCTCCAGCCCTGGCTGCCTCTCTGCTGCCTGAGAGAAAGGAAAAGGCATCAGAATGTCAGTGTGAATCTCAGTGTAACCCAGCGCAGGGCTCACCAGGGTGTGAACAAACCATGTCCTGAGCTGGTGTCCTGCCCCTGGCCGTGAGCCAGTGTCAGCAGCCTGGCAGGTGGGCGAGGGCTCAGCTTTCCCTTGCCACAACACAGCAGCTGAGGCAGTGATGTGCTGGGCAGGGTTTGGCTGGGCACTCAACCTTCATTCAGCTCTTGCTTGAGGCCTGGGAACTCATGGCCCATGGGTCTCATACTTTGATACTCTTAAAAATGCTGGTTTGCTTTTCAATGTCTGTGTCGTTTCTAAGGTTATTTGTTTACTTCTCTTGATAACTTCCCCCATAAGGAAGTTGCACGTCTGATCGTTTCCAATGAGCTGTTCCTTCTCCCTGGTATATACTTGGGAGTTTTTTACTTCTGTAGGTTTGCTCTGCTGCACTGGGAAGGGATAATTTGGAGTCCCCAGTCCTCTCTCTTCATGCTACTCATTATTTTATATGCCTCTCCTGTGGTCTCTCTCCTTTTCATTACTAATCAGGTCTAGTCTTCCCAATCCTCCTTTGTGTGATAGTTTCATTTTACAAAAGCTGAACTAGTTTCTATCAGCTCAGTTGATGTGATCTTACTCATATCAAAGGTGTTTAACAGCCGCAGTCCCGTGTACTCACTGCGAGCTGAACTTAAATTGTGTCAAATTCTGCACTGCTTTGCGAGTGCAAGTGGGAATGTTTGTTACAGCTGTCTTTAAATTTAAATTTGGATGTTTTAAATGAATTAAATATGAACATGAATAATGCAGCTGGTAACGTAGCCTTTCTGCAATTAAATGCAAACTTTTTCATTTTGTCTCTGTGCTTTCAGGTTTTGCTATGCCGCAGTGTTTGTACTGACTCTGCTGTCTTGTAGGAGTGATGGGGAACTAGAGCCCATGACAGTTCAGTGGAGCCCTTGGCACTTTTGATATCTCGGTGAGTGAAAGTTGTTTGAAACTCTGGGAGAGGCACTTCATCTGCTACTAAAGGCAGCAAATCAGTTGGTCTTTTTACATTTTTAAGGTAGCATCCTGCTGAAATGAATTTGCACATTGATCTGTCCTTTCAGGTTATAAATTCTGGAAACCAACACTCCGTAATGCTGTAGTTCATGCTTGGGAGATTATCTTGATCTCCATAAGCAGGAGAAACACAGCTTTTGGAAACAAGGGGAGTTTTAACTCTGGCGTGCAGCTCTGTGCAAGTGTCAGGCTCAGGAGATGGAGCATTGCTGCGTGTGCTGGGCTGTGGAAATCTCAAAGGTTTTATGTGATACAAGAGTGAGATTGTGTCCTTTGTGCCATGGATCCGGCCAACAGGTCCTCATCAGGGGCATGTTTGTGCCTGAGGTGATTCTGGAAGATCTGTCTCTGTGGATAGCCTGGTTTTGCCCCTTGGATACCAGACTGTAGCTTCTGCTATTTATTACTTTCACATTTTTTCACTCTTCAGTCCCCAAATGGAGTAAAGGCCATGTCCACTGGTACCACGGTGCTCCTGTCCTGCAGTGCCTGTGAGCTTGTCTGTTCTGCCTTTGGCTTTCTTCTCTCTACACTGTAGTCTCCTCACTGGGGCATTTCAGCCTTGTCAAAACCTATAGAGTGATTCCTCTTGCCATCCATTCTGTTGTCAGTGAGATAAAGTCCCTGGGTGTTTCAGGTTGGAAGGAGCTTTTGGAGGTTGTCTGGTCCAATGCTGCAGGCAGAGATGGGCTGACTTTGAAGTCAGAGTCAGCTACAAGGTTAGATCAGGCTGGCAGGGGAGGGAGCTGGTGATGTTTGGAGTGTCTCCAAGGGTGGAGATTTTACAGCTCCTCTGGGCAGCTATAAATGACAGTCAGTGGAAACCATCAGTTCCCAAGCCCTGTGTTAATAAAGCCCAGGGGCAGCAGAGGGGCAGCTCCTGTCTGTGCTCCCTCTGACCAGGGGCAGGACCCAAGGGAATGGCTGGAGCTGTGTCAGGGCAGGGTCAGGCTGGATATAAGGAAAAGGTTCTTTCCCCAGGAATGGTCCTGGGAGACCTGCCAGAACTCCAGGAGTTTGGACCGTGCTCTCAGACACCCCCGGGGTGGGACTGTTGGGGTGTCTGTGCCAGGCCAGGAGTTAGATTTGGTGATCCCTGTGGGTCCCTCCCAGTTGTGATTGTAGCAGTTTCAGGAGGGCTGGCGTACACAGTGTCTGTCTCCATGGCTGAAGAAGGGCAGCCCTGCATCCCAGGGCAGGAACTGGTCCCAGTAAGGCTGCTGGCTCCCGTCTGGCTGTGTAGGTCCAGCTGCGCCTGGGGCAGGCAGGCTGAAGCTGTGTATCACGGAATTTGGCTCTGCCTCTTCTCTAGGCATTACATGACCAAGCACACGAATTATTTTGCTTTCTTTTCTTGAGTTATGATCTTGCAGGATTAACCCATGTGTTGCTGTCCTGTGATGTGAGCTGTCCAGGGGATCTGGGTGGTGCAGAGCTGTGGTGGAGGCTCATGAAGGCTGGCAGGAGTCAGGCTGGGGCTGGCACATTTGAACAGTGTCTTGGAAGCATATTTTGGAGATGGAACGTCCTTGAGCTGGCACTCATGTGGCTCTCAGCAAAGTGGGATTCCTCATGCAGCTTAAGTCTCCTCCTTTGGGGAAGAGTCACCGTTTGTTTATTTATTTCTTTAGATTGGACATTTACAACATCTGATTCTCTTCCATGACATGAGATCTTGCTGAGGGCCTGCTGCAGTGTTGGCTGAGGAATACCAGCAGTCAGCTCTGTGCTTTATCAGTATCACAGAATTGTAGAATCATTAAGGTTGGAAAATACCTCCAAGACTATCAAGACTGGACACCACCATGTCCACTACACCAGAGCACTAGTGCCACATCCAGTCATTTCTTCAGTACACCACCACCTCCCTGGACAGCAGATTCCCATGCTTGACAACCCTTTCCATGAGAGACTCTTCCTGATGTCCAACCTGAACTTCCCCTGGCACATCTTGAGGCTGTTTCCTCATCAACTGTCCTCCCTTTTTCCTTCAGAGAAGAGACTGATCCAGCCTGTCTGCCCCCTCCTGCCAGGGAGTTGTGCAGGGTGAGAAGGTCCCCCTGAGCCTCATGAGGGTTATTCCCATTGAGAGGATGGAGGGTGCAGTAGTTCACCCTTGTCCTGGGCCATAACCTTTCACAAACGCTGTCTGAGCAGCTCAAACACAGTCACAGTCAAAAACACATTTTGGGGTTTTTTCTCCCAATACTTCTGAAGGGAAGGGGTCACACATCCCTGCCAGCTGGGCTCTGAGGTGTTCAGGCTGAAGCAGCTTTTCAGAAGCCCTCAGAGGAGCACAGGAGCTCCTGTGCCAAACACATGAGATTTATGTGTGTGGATACCTGAGAAAGTCCCACAGACAGCAGAGGGGCAGAGCCAGAGGTGGTGAATGCTTGTCTGGTGCCTTCATGTATAAACACCTTTCAGCCTGGCTTTTTATGTCTAGGGGACTTTTCCTGCCAGGACTGCTAGTCTTTAATAAAAATGACTGAAGAAAATTATGAAAAGAAGCTTTAAAAGTTGTAAATAACTTTTCACATGTAGGTTACTTTCTGCTATTGAAAGGGAAGCCAACCTTACTCCTTTCACAAGTGCGTACAGACACACACACTATTTAGGAGAGAGGCAATAAGTGACTACTGTGCACCTTTTGATTTGGATTTTAAAAAATCAGATTTTTTTTCCTTTAGTATTTAATATTCCTTCAGTATTTTTCTTCTCAGAGTATTGCTCAGTGTTGCATGCGAAGAGGCTGTAGTTTGTAGAGCTGTTACAGAAAATTCAAATCTATTTCTCTTACATTTAGAAAAATCCTGGTTTCTCAAAATCTCAAATTCTTGCCAAGTTGGATCTGTAAATAACCCTTTAAGCAGCTACTTGGTGCTGCATCCTGAGGCAGCTTCCTCCTCCTCCTGACTGCCCCACTGTGAACAAAATGGAATTATATTGATACAATTAATCTTTCATTAGTTAGTGGAGTGTCAAAACATGCTATTCCTGGCTTTCCCAAGGGCTTGTTTGTGGCTCAGCCGTTCATTTGGATGTTTTCTGGCAGGGCATGCCGGGGCTTTGTGGGTGCAGCACACCCTGCCCTGTGAGAGTCTCTGTACATGTCCAGCACACATCTCCCAAGAGCTCGGATTTTTCAGGAATATTTCTTTATAACAAGAATGCAAATGCCTTTGCTTGTTGGGCACAGTCCAGCCAGTTTTCCTCCAACGAGGGAAAAAAAATGCAGCAAAACTTGGACACTGGTGGCAGTACTCACAGCAAAAGTATTTCCTGGGGGTCATTGTCCAATTTCTCATCCTTATTCCCCAGAACTGCTGCGAGCAATTTGAACTGTAAGTGGCAGGCTAGGGATTGCTGTGCTGCTTTGCCAGAGTTAATGTTATGTTTCCATGTGTTTTCTTTCATAAATTCCAGCTCTGCTTTCCTTTGTTAGTGGGTGGGAGCAGCTTCTCCTTCCGCACACATGCTCTGGACCCGCTGTAGGGTTAGCACAGAGACAAGCATGTGCTCCTTGTGCTTATTTATGCTGCTCCTGCTGCCGTGAATGTGATGTTGTCCTCAAATTGGAGAAAGTCTTGTAGTTTCAGGGGGTGAAATGAATCGTGTGTGTTCTGTGCAGCCCCGGGTGACAGAGCATGTGTTTCCCCCCACTGCGTGATGAGTTCATGGTGCAGATGACTGTGTTCTCCAAAATGGGGAAAATTCTCATCGTTATTTCTTTTGTCCTAGACATCTTCAGTTCTCTAAGAGCAACCCAGTCCCAGGATCAGGACAGCAGCAGGTGGTAGAATGCGGAAACCAGGCCCTCAGAAAGGTGAGCAGTGATGCTGGCCACAGCCAGGGGCCCTGCAGTGAGCTGCTGTGGCCTGGAGGGCCAAGTGCCTCAGGGGGGCTGACAGTGGGGTGGGAGCCGAGGGGATGTGCTTGGAAGCCCCAAAACAGAGTTGTGTGTTTCTCAATCACAGTTCATCCATCCAGCCCTGTGACAGGAGGAGGAGAGTCCTTCAAGGGGCATCCCTGCAGCTCGTGGGGCGCAGTGACAGCAGCGAGGGTGCCCTGCAGACCCCACAGCACCATCTGGCAGGGCTCCCGGCATGAGGCAAACTGCCTGTGCTGGCACAGGCCTCCCCCCTCTAATGAGGCATGAAACCAGGGACCAGCCTACCTTGTGGAGAGGAAATCTGTCAGGAGGTTACCCTGCCACCGAGTGCCTGGGCCCCTCACGCAGCACGTGCTTCCTGGGTCCCGCATCCCCAACAAAAGGGGTGAAGCCGAGCAGGCTGCCTGCAGCTGAGCTGCTCTGGCTTCTTGTGCTTAACAAAAATATTGATTTCCTTTAGTGCTGTGCCATGCATGTGCGTTTGACTGGAGTGATCTCATCACAGGCGCTCCGGAGGAGGGGGGAAGGGAGAAGCGAGAGGATGGAGCATCCTCCACAGCTCTTTGTTCACATCTGCTCCATGCTCCCAAGGTTTATTGCAGGAGATTTCTATGCTCGATTTCTCTCCTCCCTTTATTTCTTTTAAATGTCTCCTTTGCTTCTGTCGTGGTTCATCTTACAGCAGCATTATCCTCTTCCTAACACTGCTTGTCCTTTAATGAAGTGAAAATAAATGAAGGAAAGCAGGGAATGGGGAGACCCTGCTGCGAGGCAGCTGGAGGGCTTGGCAATAAAGGAGGCTGGTTGATTAGTCAGCAGCGTGGCTGAGGCCCGGGCTGGCTGGATTCAGCCTCACTCACAGCTTGGTCTCTGTGCTCCTGGAGCCCCCAGCCAGCCTGCCTCTGTGACCTGTGCTCAGAATGCCAGGCTGTAGGTTGCAGAGGCAACACCTGCACCGTGCACATGTGGGTTTCTGTCCTACTTACCTGCTTTTTTAATAATGCATTGAACTTTCTCTGTTTCTTTATTTGTCTGCAGAAATTCTTGTTTCTCTCTCTCTCTCTCTCTTTCTCTCTCTGCTGCTTTTGTATCCTGCTTAATGAGGATTTTTGCATGTTAAAGGTTAAGAACAAAATGTACGTTCACCTACAGAGTATGGTGAGAAGCTCCTTTGAGTGCATGGATGCTGTTAAGAGTTGTCCTGCAGCACTGAGGGGAGCCTTACCCACCCAGGGGGCTCTTTTGCTTCTGACTTAAATACTTTATGTCTTTTATTCTTGCTTTCTTGGGGAGATGGCACAATACTGTGCCTCATGGTAATGCATTTATTAGGAAGGGTGTCCTTCAATCCTTTTCATTCATTTATGTCTCTCCAAGGAGGCTCTTTGTCTGGCCCATGTCTAGTGACTCTGTGACCACACTCCATATGTCCCTTGTGTTCATTTAAAGGATGCTGATCTGGCATCCCTCTGTTGGGCTGGAGGCTGTTGGAGGAAGGGTGGGCATCCCCCACTTCTTGATCTATCACTTTCCAGAGCAATAAAACCTACATGCTGTCCTGTCCATTGTGCTGAAAAGAGCATGTCAGGAAGAGAAGATTGCAAAAATAATTGTCCCAAAGCAATTCCAGGCACGTTGAGACACCCCAGGCCACTTTAGAAGCAGCTCTTAGCCTGCCTCTTCCCCAGCTACATGTCAGGAGATTTCAAAACTTTCCCCTTTCACAAGGAGCTGCTTTTCATGGGGGCAAGGCACATTTTGTAGGGCCCTACCGAGCTGCTGTCTAGAATAGCCCTAAAAATGGTCTGTAAAATAAAGGAGCTGGAGTGCAGCAGCACTCCCAGGGTGCCCAGCCTGGCATCAGCAGGTCGAGGAGCTGGCTCAGGGTGAACTCTGCCTTGGCACAGGGATTTTTCATCCCTCCTTTGGGCTGGAGGCTGGGATGAGCGTTCCCCACTTCTTGCTCTATCACTTTCCAGAGCTGTCTTGAGAACTTTATTTTTTTCAGAGCTCTGAGACTCACAGCTGTCATGAGCAAAGACAGCTCAGGTGAGCTGCTCTGCAGAGCTGGTGCTGCTTTGCTGTGCCCTCTTCTGAGCTGCAAGGGACACAAGGAAACCTCAAGATTCACACGAGCCATTTTTAGTGGCTGTTATATGTG
This sequence comes from Chamaea fasciata, assembly GCF_029207755.1. Classification (NCBI taxonomy): domain Eukaryota; kingdom Metazoa; phylum Chordata; class Aves; order Passeriformes; family Sylviidae; genus Chamaea; species Chamaea fasciata. The sequence continues at coordinate 4,688,062 of NW_027094111.1, read as the reverse complement.
TTCCTCTCAAGCCCTTCTTCCCGCAGCTAAAATGATGGAGCTCTAGCAGTTTGCTGTTCTTTGTTATTTGCTTGTCACTGTTGGAGAACAGTGGCTGGTGAGAACCAAACAGAGAATGAGGTGCAAATGTAGAAACCTCCTGTCAGGTACCTGCATGAGCTGTGGGGAGGAAGGGAGCACACCCCAGAGATGGAGGCAAATCATCCACGTTATTGGGGTCATGACAGGGAGGTCACTGCTCTCCTCTGAAGTGCCTGTGAAGCAGATAGTGCAGAAGGGTGTATCTGGCTCCTTTCCCTGACACAAATGCTCTGTTTCTTGTCTCAGCCATAGACTGGAAAGATGGTAAAAAGCACAAGTACAGCCGCCCGTCAGAGTCTCCCTCCCAGTACCAAGGTAAGAGAGCTCCCTTTTTCCTCCCAGCTTTTTGTCGCACTCCCTTCTCCTTTTTATGATTTCTGAGGATTTCTTTTGACAAGTGCATGGCAGAGCAGTGAGGATTGGCAATCACCTGCAAGAAACTCTGAGCAGCTCATCACTGCTCAAAGCTTGGGCACATCCTTGTAGGGTTTGGGCCTGGAGAAGAGAAAGGTCTGAGGAGAGACCATGGAGCCTCTTCCAGTGCCTCAAGGGGCTCCAGGAGAGCTGAAGAGGGCCTTTGGACAAGGGTCTGAAGCGACAGGACCATGGGAATGGCATCACACAGTCAGACAGCAGGGTTAGATGGGATATTGAGAAGAAATTCTTCCTCATTAGGGTGGGGAGGCCCTGGCACAGGGTGCCCAGAGAAGCTGTGGCTGCCCCTGGCAGTGTCCAAAACCAGGTTGGACAGGGATTGGAGCAACCTGGGACAGTGGAAGGTGTCCCTGCCCATGGCAGGTGGTGGAAAGGGATGGGCTTTAAGGTCCCTTCCACCCCAAACCATTCTGTGATTCTGCACAGTGAGGGGGTAAAAGTGCAGCATTTTTCTGGCACAGAGCACCCTGTAATCCAGGCTGGAAGGATTTTGGCTCAAATCTGCATTGACACACCTCTGAGGAGAGCAGGACAGACCAGACAGCACCCTGGTGTTTCAGAGCTGTTAGTTTTGACTGGCACATTGTGACATTTTGCTGAGCAGTGGGGCTCCTGTTACCGACTGTGGCTGTTACCCACAGAGCACATGCAGCTGGATTGATGGCTGAGCAAAGCGCCTGCGAAGGGGCAGGGTGGGACAGGCAGGAGCTGTGCCTGTGGGAGAGCTGACCCCTCGGGAGGCCATGCTCAGACATCAGGGACTGCCACTGTCACCTTGGATAGACAATGCTCTGCTCATTTTCATACCGAGCTGGCTCAAACTGCGCTGCTTTCATGTGCTGCCTTGGTGCTCCTTAGCAGCCACACATATGGGCTGCAGACTTTAATGGGATGCCTTGATCTGGGCAGGGCACGTTCTCCTTCACAGATGTGACCTGAAACACACATGTATTGTTTCAGTTGGATTGATGACCCCTAGGGAGCCAAAATGCTAATGGAGCCCAAACCAGACTTCAGTTAAAGATATAAACAGAAACTCCGTCTTCATTTAAATTCTGGGCAAAGGATCAATGTTAAATGCAACATGAAGAGAATCAAAACATGAGGGTGCAGAGCTGCTTGTTCACAACTACTGCAGTTTGACCCCTTGGGTGTGTGGAGTGTTTTGTTTGGAGTAAATATTTTTGAAGGTTAAGACATCAGAGCCCAAATCTGACTCTCTGCCTGGAAGTAATATCTGCCTTTGGCATGAGCACTTGACAAGGAGCTTTCCCAAAGCAAGCACAAGTGACAGACAGTCACCCCAGTGGCATTTCCACAGCCAGGTCACAGGGAGTCACACGAGTTCCCAATCCTTGGCTTTTCTTTGCCCCGCAGATGTAATTGCAAAACCAGGGTGTTTCTCATTTAAGTGTCTTTCTCTCATTTCTTCCTGTGAATAAGATCCAGTGTGCTGGAGAGAGGCAGAGAGGGACTTGGGACGAGGGCCTGAAGTTTCCTCTCATGCCAAGGGTGTGGTGGCAGCTTCCAACTGCAGTCTGCAGTTTCTACCTTGATTTGAGGGTAACCTTGAAACAGAAGTGCAGATTCTACCTGTGCCATCTGTGTGTAAGGGGATGGCTGGTAGTGAGCAGAGAGAGAGGGAGGGAGGGCTGAACACTGCTGTATCAGCTCTGTCTTTTCTTAAAACTCTTTCTGCTGCTCCTGCTTTGCTTTGCAAGGTAAGTCACCAGAATCATTAGTCATAGAAATCAGAAAGAATATCCTGAGCTGGGGAGGACCCACCAGGATCATCCAGCCCAGCCCCTGGCCCTGCCCAGACCCCCCAACAATCCCCCCTGGGCATCCCTGGAGCACTGTCCAAAGGCTCCTGGAGCTCTGGCAGCCTCGGGGCCGTGCCCATTCCCTGGGGAGCCTGGGCAGTGCCCAGCACCCTCTGGGGGAAGAACCTTTCCCTGCCCTGGCCCGGCTTCATGCTGCTCTCTCAGGTCCTAGAGAAGCTGCAGTTCCTAGTGCTGTGTGTTTCTTCATACAGTGGTTGAATCCCAGCAGGCTTTAGAATGAATCTCAAATAAGTTCCATGTCCAAACACTATTTTTAGGGGCTTGCAGCTGTCTCAGAAATTCTCTGCTCCCGCTGGGGTTGTGCAGCATGGATCTCGGCTGTGGGGTGAGCTGCTGCAGGGAGCAGGACAGCCTGGCTTGCTGTGGAGGGAGCGAAAAGTGGAAAGATTAAAACCATGACAACTTTTAAGAGTGATGGATTGAAACCAGCTGAGGAGAGGCTTTGGGTTTTTTTAATAAAATTGTCAAGCACAGCTGATCCTGTTCAAGCTGCTGTCTCAGGGCCTGGGGCTAAGACTGGCACTGCTGACCCGGTACTGTCACCTGGGCACCTCTGAAGGGCCACCCTGGTCTGAGATGAGCCCAGTTCAGCTACCAGAGTTAAGGAGTGGGATGCACGAGGCATTTCCAGGCCAGGAGTGCCTGGCTTTGCTTTGCCTGGATGTTTACTCCACATTATTCATACAAAGAGTTTCATTGACAGAACCAAATACAAAATCGTATCTTCAATTAAAGCAAAAGGATTTTGGTTTTATGAGAGCATCACTGCAGTAACTCACTGAATTTTTTCATTCACCCAGTGTGAGACTGTGGCTGAAAGGAAAATATGTGCCAGTGGATGGAGCTGAGTACTCAGGGGCATGGAGAGTGCTGTCAGTCTGCAAACAGCCATTCTCAGCCAGTGTGGCAATGAAACTGTATTTTTTCTGTTCATTTTCCCCATTTTTAACAGTGTGCTAGTCATCTGCATGGGTGGTGGTGAGAAAACAGCGTTCCTTGCATTTATTTGAAGCTTGTAGATTATGAAAGCTCCTCTGTGCACGAGGCAGCACTGAAGCAATGTGTGCTGACCTTGCTGCCTCAATTTTCAGAGGTGTGGTGTGTGCTGCAGTAGCTAAAACGGCTCTTAATGTAGCTTTTGTTTTGAAAATAGACTGATTAAGAACTTGCCGTGACTCGTGACTCGGGGAGGCAGTGGCTGACTTTAATTGTGCTGCCACCAATGCTCTTGAAATGCCTTGAAAACAGTGGTCTCCCGGGAGCTGTTTGAATGAATACAAGTGAATGTCATGCTGGAAGGTTCCTCTCCCAGCTGCTCAGTTTAAATGGCAGAAGTCATGATTTGCTCGGATCACGGGAGCTTTTAATTCCTCATTTAATAACAGGTTTCCCTGGGTGGCATACTGCTTTTACCCTTCCTGCTGTACATGAGGAAGGTGCAGGCAAGGATGAAATGAGCTTCCCCTGGCAGCAGCACTTGGTGGAAGGGGGCTTGGTGTCGGGTGTGAGGTAGTAAGCTCAGTAAATCCCTGTTTGGAGGATTCCTGCTCCCATCCTGCCCATTCTGTGGACTTCATGGCACTTCAGGAAGTTAATTGCTGACCTGTCCACTTATTACTGGGATTGGGCTGATCCCTAGCCATGGGATGGGCTCTGTGTGTGTGCTGGACCAGGGGACCATCCAGTCACCACAAAGCAGGTTCCTGTTCTAAATCCATGATTTAGAATCATGGGATCACAGAACGGCTTGGATTGGAAATGACCTTAAAGATAATCTCATTCCAAGCCCCAAGCTGTGCTGCTCGTAGCCCACGGTGACTGTTTGCAATTCCCAGACTGAGTGATGTGTTTAATGAATGGTTTTTAAGGGACAGTTGTCTGGAAGCCTCCACAGACTCCCATCTGTGCTGGGTGTTTTCCATTAAGTTGTAGGTTGTTATCCTGACTCTGTGCAGCCCCTTCCCGGCAGCGCTGAGGCAGGAGGATGCCGAAGGCAGCGCCATGCTTTGTTCTGCCTGTCAGTTACAGTTGTAAATCTTCTGTGCTCACAAGCATCAGAGGTTCTTGGTGAAAACATGTTGCCTGTGAGCACCTCCTCTGTGAGAAGTGCAGAACTGCTGGCTTAGGAGTCTGGCCAGTTCTTTTGCTGAGAAATTCGCTCACCCGTTCCTATTTGAACCCCTCTGTTTTTACTTCTCAGGTCACTTCACCTGGGAGAAGTACCTGAAAGAGACATGTGCCATCCCAGCTCCTGCCCATTGTTTCAAGCAGGTAAGAGGGTGAAAACAAGAAAAGTCAAGGGCTGTGGTTCACTGGGGACCCCGGAGTTCTGTGCCTGGGGTAGGCCACTGGTTTGGCAAGGAAGATACTTAAGGATATTGGAGATTTGACAGAAATCCAAGTGCTGAAGCAAAGATTAAAATGATACATTTAGAGTAGCACACTAGATTTTCCTCTCAGATGTGCATGTTGGGAACACGAGTATGCTGTTATTCTGTCAAGCATGGGCCTTTGGAGGAAGTGTCCTGAGAAGACTGGGATCCAGCCTGTGGTGGATCCTGCTCAATCAGGAGATTTTCAGCAGAATTAACCCAATTGTTGTGACAGAATAGCAGCCCCTGGGCAGCGGGGACTGAGCCCAGAGGTGCTTGTGCTGAGCACAGGGGGTGCAGGAGTGAATCGGTGTGGGACACCTGGGTCCAGGCAGAGGGGAGCATGAGTGTCTGTGTGGGTCTGGGGTTGGCTGGGTCAGTCTTCCCAGGAGAGGGTTAATCCCCCATGCTGGGCACTGGTGAGGCTGTGCCTCAGATCCTGGCATCATTTTAGGCCCCTCACAACGAGGGGGTTGGAGCATGTCCAGATCAGGGAACAGAGCTGGGAAAGGGACAGGAGGTCCAGAAGTGGCTGAGGGAGCTGGGGAAGGGGCTCAGCCTGGAGAAAAGGGGGCTCAGGGGGGACCCTGTGGCTCTGCACGAGTCCCTGACAGGAGGGGACAGCCGAGTGGGATTGGGCTCTGCTCTTAAGGAACTAGGGACAGGATAAGAGAAAACAGCTTCATTTTGGGCCTGAGGAGGGTCAGGTTGTATTTCAGGAAAGTTTCTTCACTGAAAGGGTGATCAGGCCAAGGAAATGTCTGTCCAGGGCACTGATGGAATCCCCATCCCTGGAAGTGTTCAAAAAACCCGTGGTTGTCATGCTTAGGGGTAATGGGTTACTGGTGGGCTTGGCAGTCCTGTGGGAACAGCTGGAGTTAATGATCTTAGAGGTGTTTTCCAGCTTTAATGATTCTGTGATTCCAAGAGAACGGGCTTCAGCTGCCTAGATGATGCAGGATGGAAGGATGGGGGTCTGTTACAGACCTGCCAGGGCTTGCTGAGTTCTCTGGGGTGCCTGTTCTGTGCTGTGCCTGGAGGGGCTGTCAGCCTTCAGCAGACTCCATTTGGGTGCTCCTAGTGCCTCAGCTGGTGCAGGCATTGGCAATCCTGGCTCTGACTGGCCCCTGTTTGATTCTTCTCAGTCCTACACTCCACCTGCAAACGAGTTCAAGATCAGTATGAAGCTGGAGGCCCAGGACCCCCGGAACACCACGTCCACCTGCATCGCCACCGTGGTGGGGCTGACGGGCGCCCGCCTGCGCCTGCGCCTCGACGGCAGCGACAACAAGAACGACTTCTGGAGGCTGGTGGACTCTGCTGAGATCCAGCCCATTGGCAACTGTGAGAAGAATGGAGGCATGCTGCAGCCTCCACTGGGTGAGCTGGAGTTCAGCTGTCCAGCGAGGGTCGAATTGATGGTGGGGGAAGCTTGGGGGTTTTTATAGATCTGTGCTTGGCACAGAGGCCCATGGTCTGCCCCTACCTGCTCCGGGATATACACCAGATATATGAACCGCACCAGGTCTGTGTTTCCACATAGGCACATGGACAGGGAGATCCTTTGGACTGTAGATCAAAGTGGTCTCTGCACCAAGGTGAGCTGCTTGCCCTGGATGCAGCTCAAGCTCTGGGTTGTTTCCCAGAGAAGCTGTGGCTGCCCCATCCCTGGAAGTGTTCAAGACCAGGTTGGACAGGGCTTGGAATAACCTGGGATAGTGGCAGGTGCCCAGGCCATGGCAGAGGGGTGAAACTGGATGATCTTTCAGGTCCCTTCCAACCCAACCTACCCTGTGATTCTAGGATTCCGTACCAGGTTACCTGGACAGGAAACATAGTGTCTGAAAAGGTTCACAGTGACTAAAGTCCTATCTCATGTGAAGGGACACTTGAAATAGTTCATACTTATTTATTTAATTTTACTTGGCTACAGCATTATAAACAGCCTGGACAGTCTAACATTTCTTCCAGTCTTCCATTAAACACACATTTTCCTTTTTCTTTGATGCTAGCCCAGTGACAAGCTGATTTGCTGATTCTTTCCTGCAAAATTAACCTGCTTTTGCGTTCTGCTGCCCAACAATTCTAGCTTCTTCACAGATCTCTCTCTCAATTAGCATATCCCCAAATATTTCCAAGGCCAGGCTGGACAGGGCTTGGAACAGCCTGGTCTAGTGGAAGATATCCCTGCCCATGGCAGGGGTTGAGATGAGCTTGAAGGTGCCATCCAACCCAACCCAACCCATTCAGTGTTTCTGCTGCCCGTCTTTTCCGGCGGCCTGTCCCGGCTGCGGTGTCGGTGGGTGGCTCCTGTGCCGTGGCCAGGCGTTGCCAGCAGAGGGCACGAAGCGCAGGTGGAACAGCCCTGGCTGTGCCGGGGGACAGGTCCGGGAGCGCTGCCCCCTGTGCCCGGCTCTGCTCTGTGTCACCTACTTAACCTTGTGCCAGAGAAGAGGGCACGGTTAGGTGAGACTTCAGGAAGAAACTTTTCCCTGTGAGGGTGGTGAGGCCCTGGCACGTTGCCCAGAGAAGCTGTGGCTGCCCCATTCCTGGCAGTGTTCAGGGCCAGGTTGGATGGGGCTTGGAGCCACCTGGGATAGTGGAAGGTGTCCCTGCCCATGGCAGGTTGTGGAACTGGATGATTTTGTACCCAGCATGAAGGCAGGTAACCAAGCTAGTGCTGCAGTTGTCCTTCCTGCCTGCAGAGCTCTAGGGCCTAGAAAACCCAGCAAGGATTTTCTGTTTCCTGTAGTATTTTCCATGTGCACACATCTGTGGCTGCTCTTTTTTTACACAGATAATTCCAGTGACAGGACCCAGGGAATGGCTGGAGCTGGGCCAGGGCAGGCTCAGGCTGCAGATCAGGAAAGGTTCTTCCCCCAGAGGGGGCTGGGCACTGCCCAGGCTCCCCAGGGAATGGGCACGGCCCCGAGGCTGCCAGAGCTCCAGGAGCCTTTGGACAGCGCTCCAGGGATGTCCAGGGGGGATTGTTGGGGGCTCTGGGCAGGGCCTGGGGCTGGACTGGATGATCCCTGTGGGTCCCTTCCAGCCCAGGATATTTTATGATTCACATAAAACATTTTCTTTGCCACTCTGAGCGCTGAGCTCTCCCATCCCCTGTGGTTTTGGTGACTTGGGTTGGTTTCCAAGCTGATCTGACAGAGCTCAGGGCTGGCAGGGTGACCTGTGCTGAGCACTGCAACCTTAGCAAAGTTTTGCCATGTTCTTGGTCCAGGTCCAGTGCCAGGATTACCTTCAAAACCCATCAAACACAGGCCAAACACAACTGAGCAGCATAAATTGCCTGTGCAGGAAGATGCATGTTTTGCAAAGATGTTTTGTGATACCCAGAGCCTTCTGTTGGTGTATAGTCACAGTCAGTGCCACATGCTTCAGAGCATGTGAAACTGCTTTTTTTCTTCCCATAAGCCCCCTCCTGTTATTTCTCCACTTTTTTCACAGCAGGTGTTGAGCCAAAACCTGACATCCTTCCCTATAATGGTTAAACCTGTTTCCCAGCCAAGTCACAGCCTCTATTTCTTCAGATTAGCTTGCCTGCAGCTCTCACTAGAGGTGAAGGAGGCCACCCAGAAGCTGTGATTCCCTGTTGAGGCAGGAATTCCATAGCCTGAGTGTGCACTTGCTGATTCATGTCTCCCCTGCAGCAGGATCACTGGAGCTGGCAGCACTCATGCTGCACAAAGTGCTCTGCCTGGATGGTCAATGGGTCAATGGGATTGTTAGGATAAGTGGATATTGCAATCAGACAGCTGTTTCCAGATGTTTCTTTTCAATAACACAAATGCTTTGCATTCAGAATATCTGGATCAAGTCCCACCTGACTCCAGCTTGGGAGGAGGGTGGTATGAGATCACGACTGTGTGAGTTCCCATTAGAGCAGGCATGTGCTGCCAGATCCATCAACCCCCACAGTCTAAAAGTCTCCATCTCTGCTTCCCTCCCCTCAGGCTTCCGGCTGAACGCCTCCTCCTGGCCCATGTTCCTTCTGAAGACTCTGAATGGAGCAGAGATGGCTCCTGTCCGGATTTTTCACAAGGTATTTCACCGTTTGTGCAGATCCTTCTGGCAATGGTCCCTTCACTGCAGAGCACCAAACTCAGAGCTGGTGTCTCGTAAGAGATGTACTGGTCCCGTAGGAGGTGACATTGCACAGCTCTGCCTCGGGGACAGACCTGTGTCCTCTCCAGCTGTGTCACAGCAATGTCAAGATTTAGCCAGAGGTCTGCCAAGGAAGTGCCTTGGGCTTCAGCACTAGGGCTTGAGGCAGGAGCTGGTTTTTCGCTGGAGCTGCAGGTGCTGCTCAAAGTGGGGAATGCAAGGTGGGGACATCAGCACTGCTCTGAAATGTTGCACTCCCTGGGTTTGGCCCAGCAGCCAGCTAAGGGCAGAGCAGCGAGTAGTGGATTTTTGCTGCCTCTTGATTAAGGGGCAGTGGCTATGTAGCCCAGCCAGTGTGTGCACACCTATTGGGGTTCAAATCCAGCCCACTGACTCCCTTCAGCTGCTTGTGGAGGTGAGTTTGCTGGAGAGGGCACAGCCCCGGTGTGGGGAGGCACTGCCGTATCCCCTTTGAGCATATATTCCACTTCTTCTTGTAGGAACCACCATCTCCTTCCCAAAACTTCTTCAAGACAGGTATGAAGCTGGAGGCAGTGGACAGGAAGAACCCTCACTTCATCTGCCCGGCCACCATTGGGGAGGTGAGAGGTTCTGAGGTCCTGATAACATTTGATGGCTGGAGAGGTGCCTTCGATTACTGGTGCCGATATGATTCCCGGGACATCTTTCCCGTAGGCTGGTGTTCGCTGACTGGAGATAATCTGCAGCCCCCTGGTACAAAAGGTAAGGCCCACGTTGTTGCTTAGCTGTCTTTCTCCTCCACTCAGCTCTCAAAGAGCAGCAAAGCAGGCAGAGACTGGCAGCAAGGACACCTGGGTGCCCTGTCTGGTTTTTGTGCCGCTTCACACGTGGTAAAGGTGCAGGCGATCAGTCCTATTGCACTGAAACAGCCTGGCACCAAGGTGCTGAGGGGCAGCTGTCCATAAAGATGGCCTGGATGATGGCTCTGGGGAGGGATGGTGCTGTACAACATTTCTGAGGTCTGCTCCTCTCCAGGAATTTCCTTGAAGTTTTTCCTGCGCCATTGAACCACATTTTCCTGTGCAGTTTTTTCTCAGGGGGCCTGGAATTATGAGTACTATGAAGCTGCAGGACTGCGCCTCTTTGTACTTTGGACAGTTTTCTTAGTCTGCCTTTGCTGTGAGTGTGGACAAAGCAGGTGTGGAGCAGGTCATACCTGCCTTGTTCCTAGGGTAGGAGCAGTGCTGGGGAGCTTGCTGCCTTGCAAAGGCCTGAGCAGTGGCTGGTTTGTTTCTCAGACATGTCTCAAGCTTTCTCACGTCACAGTTGTGTTTGGGCCCGGGGGGCTGTCACTGTCCCCAAACACATCCCTCTGGCATTTGCTGACTGCTAAGCCCTGCATGTGCTTGTCAATGAAATGAGGGGCAGGAGAGCAACCTCTCTGCCAGAGCTGAAGGATTGCTTAGGAAAGGCATTTCTCTGACAAGACTGTTCCTCTTGGAAGTCCTGGGTCAGCTCATGCTGCCCTGTCAGGCTGGTGCTGGCCCTGACGTGGGCCAGGTCTGTGCTCAGGGCTGCAGGACTGGTCTCAGTGGATTGCCTGAGGTGATCTCACATGATCTGTGTGCAAACTGAGCTGTGGGCTCCCCTTGGCTGAAGATGATTCCTCTTTATCTTGGATTTCTACATTTTGCCTTGATGTTCCCAGCCTCTCCCTCTCTCCTTGCTGGTTGGTTGTGTCTACCTGCTGCTGCCTTGCAGGCTCTGCAGAGCACTGGGTCCCTCTCAGCCAGTGGTGCCCCGGAGTCAGGGCTCTCACCAGGCATCTCCAGGGTGCCTCTCAGGTGCTGCACGAGTGGCTCAAGACATGTTTGTGTTTGGTGGGAGCATTCCTGGCAGTAGCCTGGGGGTGGAAGGTTTCAGGAGCACGGTGAAATCTGCCTTCTCTGGAGAAGTGGGAACCTCTGTCTGACCCACAGCCCCAGCACAGGCAGCTCTGTTCCTCCCCAGCCTCCTCTTGCCAGGGGCTGAAGCTGTGTGTGAGCAGAGCCCAGTTAATTATCCAGGAACAACAGCCCATTGTGCCATCCTGGGAAGCTTGTGCTTCCCCCTTGGCTGTGATGGCTTCCCCCTTTCCCATCGGCTCCGTGTGCGCTTCCTGCTCACGTCCAAAAATAGCGACCCCCTAGAAGTCACATCTCCCCACTCACAGGCAGAGGCAGCCCTCACTCTCAGGCAGATTTCTGCTCTCTGTCCTTTTTTTTTCAACTCCTGGGACAAGAGCAGAGTTTGGCAGGGGTTACATGAACCATGCAAAAATGCCAGGGAGTTGAGATCAGCCTTGTCTTTGTGGTTTTACTTCTCCCTCTTGTGACTGTCTGCTCCCTTTCCTGCCCAAGAGTTTCTGACTTACACTTTGTGGGATTAAACCAAAAGAACAGAGTACTGGGAACGAAATTTCTCTAGTGAAATTCCTCCTGTGTTTCCTCACTCCTCAGCCCTGCTGTGGTGGAGGGTTGAGCATGGTCCTCCCAGACCTGAGAGTGCTGCTCTTGGCAGGGTTGGAGGATGCATCACCACAGAGGAATTGCCCTTTCCTTGAGCTCCAGTAAACCTTCTCCATGTGCCAGCCTGGAGCCTGCAGGACTGTGTGGTGGGGTTGGGCAGTTTCCCTTTCCTGGTGGGAATTCCTCCTAAAGAGAACTGGAGAGACATGCAGGCAGTCAAGTGCTGCTGTGGTAATACTGGTCTGTGCTCATATACTGGACTGACTGGGTGAGGCCCTTGTGGAAGTTGGGAAATCCTGTGGAGAGTTAACTCTGTGGAAGCTGAGGAATCCTGTGAAGAGTTAACTCCATGGAGAATGAGTAACCCCGTGGCTTCCTGGGGCTGGGCAAAAAGAGGCCTCCTGCAATGAGCTCATGTTCAAGGGAAGCAGAACTTCAAAGAGGGCAGGCATGTTTATTTAATGCTGGTAACTCCATTGAGCTCTGATCTCTCTCTGCTGCTGGCTGCCAGCAGAAGTGGAGGAGTGCAGGGCTTCTCCCAGGCATGGTGCTTCTCCATCCCCAGGGTCTCCCACTCCCAGCAGTGTTTGCTTAGCTGGAGTGGCTGGGCAGGGAACTGGTGGAGCTGGGGCCCAGCCAGCCACTCCAGGGAGCTTTCATTAGGGAACATGTGTGTGTTAAAGAAGGAAAGGGAGGTCAAACAGCAAGGAGAAGCAGCTTGCATGCCTGCTTGGTAATTCCATTGCTGGCTGTGCAGCAGCCTGCTGGGAGACCTCTGTGGCCAGATGGCTGTGGGCTCCTGGGCATCTCCTGGTGCTCCTGTCTGGATGCTGCACACCTTGGAGCTGGGGGATCCAAACCAACACAGCACATGGGGGAAATGTGGCTCTGGGAGTGCCTGTGCCTTGGTGTGTCCTGGTCCTCTCTCCATGTCCGCCACAGGCCAGGGATGGATGTTACCTCTGCTGGGCTACAGAGCAAGGTAAAATGTGGAAGAGTTCATCCTGTGCATCCACAGCTTCTCCACCTCAGCCTGGCAGCTGCTGGGGGAGGCAGGTCCCAGTGGCTGTCCCAAAGGAGGGGGAGTTCTGTTCAAACTTCCCTCAGCGTCCCACGCACACCAGTGGGGTGCTCCCAGGGGTGTGCATTGACCAGGAATCCCTGCTCCACTTCTCATGTGTGGTGTACAGCACTTTACGTGTCTTTTTGTGCCTCTTATACGTGTACTTTTTTACCCTTAAATACATACCTGGGCTTTTAGGAATGTAAGGTGAAGCAGACTTTCTGTTCAAGTGAGTGCTGGCTGGGAGCCTGGAGCTCTGCTCAGAGGGTGTAGAGTCAGAGAACTTGTGGAAGGGATCCACAGGGATCATCAAGTCCAACTCCTGGCCCAGCACAGGACAACCACAATCAAAGCTGAACAGCCTCTACTGTTCTTTCTCAAATGTTTTCTCCCTGGATCATCCCTCAGAAGTCAGAACAATGGTAGTCTGGCTCAGCTGCTGCGCTTCCCTTGCTCAGGACTTGTGGGGTCACTTCAGTTTCAGAAATTAGGGGGGTTTAACTGTTCCTGGAAGTGCTGCTTGCATGATTGCTCTTACTGAGTCAAGCACTCATCCCAGAGAGGTACTGACTGAGAAAAATTTATCTGTCACAGCACTCAGACATAAACCAGCTGAATTAAGGTTGCAGGGGGCATGAAACCCAAACTTGGGGTCAGAGTTTCAGAATGAGAGCAAAGCAGAGAAGAATGGTGTGTCCCCATCTGTAGATATTGCAGCACACAAAAATCAAGGCCAGAATACACTGTGTGCACACTGCTAACAACGTGGGGTTTTGTCAACAGAAGACCCTGAAGGTGTGTTGAGTGGGGAAGGAGTTACCCACACCTGCCAGGTGTGTGTGCTTTCCAGGTGGATAGTGACCCAGCTGGCAGCACAGCAGGTACAGTGCAGGAGGTGGCTGATGTTCCTCAAGCCAAGAACTTCAAGGTTTAAGTCTTGTGATGCACATAAGGAGTGCACGAGTCTGCACTGTAGCAGTGGTTGGTAGAAGTGTAATTTGGGAGGGGTGACTCTGTGCTGTGGGAGAGGGGCAGCACTGAAAGCGTTAAGGTTGGACAAGCCGAGCTGGAAGCTGCTCCAGCTCTGGAGTTTGGAGGACTGGAATTGCTGCCTTGGCAGCTGCCCAGCTGGCAGAGAGCCCCAAGCCCAGCCAGGCAGGGCAGAGCTAACACAGAGCTCATCCTCTGCCACCGTGCCAGGGCTGGTGGGAGCTGGCTGAGGGCACTGGGGACACTGCTCAGTGCCTGCACAGCTCTGTGTGGGCTCAGACCCTGCTCCCTCTGCCTGGGCTCGCCTGCTGCTTCCTCTGCTTGCAGAGCAAGCAAATGTGAATAGTTTTGGATAGTTACCATGGGGGTAGGCTGAAGGGGAGCTCCATCCACCCTGGGCTCACAGCTCTGTGTTACCTCAGGACCAGAGCTGCCTGTGGTGGCTGCTGCAGTGACTCCAGGGGGTTACAAGATGCTGACCCTGGATAGAAAGTTCATGAAGTTCTTCGTTTGTCACCACCATTGCTGTAATGGATTTGTTTTTTAACTGCTTAATCTCCTCAAAGGAATATGATGATGAGCTGCCAGGTTTCCTGCCCAGGGGCAAAGGTAATGTGGCTTTCATTATTTTATTTTGGATATTGGCTGGTTTCTCTTCCTTCTTCAGGGTGAGAACATAGCGGTGGGAAGAGGAGCCTCATGAGGAGTAGTTGGCAGGGTAACACTCAGGTGAGCTCCTGTGCATTCCTGCTTGGAGGAGATGGGAAAATATTAATTGCTGTCTCTTCAGGACTGAGCTGGGATGTGCAGCTCACACATTAAGCTGGGTGACATTGCTTTGCACTGGCATGACAGGTTTGGGGGCCACAGAGGTGGAGCTTATGCACCAACAGCAGGAGGAAGGAGGGTACACAGAGGAGTTCAGGTTTTTATCCATGAGTGTATCACACAAGCAGCCCTGGAACCTGAGTGGTGCTGCCTCTGAGGCTGCTGGTGGAAGATCCCAAGAAAAATCTCCTGAGCTGTTTGGAGCACAGAGCCAAGGCTCTTAGCAGTGACCCGGGCTTGGCTTGGATGTGTGTCCTGGAACACGGGTGGGGTTTGGAGGTTCGGGGCTTGGATAAGGGAGCCCAGCACTGCAGGAGGCACTGGGGTGCTGACAGTGCCTGTGGCTCAGTAAACACCAAATCTGTGGCTCAGTGGGAGCCATGGCATGTCAGAGACCTGAGGTTACTGAGTGATGTCTTGAGGCTGGCAGGAGCCTCTGAGAAGAGAAACTGACCTGGGAAAAGCAGTTTCCTCTGGTCTCCAGTCTGTCCTTACTCTCAGTGTCTAGACTTTCCTCTGAACTTGACTTTTCCTCATGTTTTATTTTGAAATATTTCATACCTCACAGAATCTGCGTTTTGCTCGGGACATTTCTCTCCCTTTTGCACCATGCTTCCTGGCCCAGAACAGAGTTTCAATATCTCGGGGTGTTACTGAGTCTTGGCAGGAAAACTCCCTGTTGGAAACTCCCTCTCTTTGGCTGAACAGCACTGGGGTCATCACTTTGTTTCTGCAGGATCCCTGATCAGTAACAACACTCCTGTTCACTGGGACATGGTGCAGGGCTGTGCTGTGCAGGCTGGAAGTCAGAGTGCTTTCAGGATGGAATTGGACAACCTCAAGGAAGAAGAGTATTCCAGGGCTGTTAATTATGGGGGTCTGAAAGTGCCTGACTCAGGATGTCCTGAGCTGCTGATTGCAGGCAGGGCTGGTGGCTCTGCCCAACCATCCTCTGCCATGAGGTTTGGAAGCTGAGTGAAGTCAGTTTAAAGTATGCCCAGCGTGACACTTTGTGTAGGCCAACCACAGGGAGAGCAGAATTTCCCGTCGGGATGAAAGGGTTTAAACACTCAGTTTTACAAACCTTCACTTCAAGGATTTCACGCTCCACACCTTGTTTCTGCTTGGCACCATATTCCAACCTTGGTGACAGGTGCTTATAGGGGTCCTGCTCTGATGTGGGCAAGTGCTGGAGGAGCCAGAATGATCGACCACTCTCCTCTCACACAGGTCTGTAAAGGCTGCACGTGGTGAACCCCTAATCCCTTCAGGTTGGAAGGGACCTTAAAGCCCATCTGGTTCCACCCCCTGCCATGGGCAGGGACACCTTCCACTATCCCAGGGTGCTCCAAGACCCACCCAACCTGGCCTTGGACACTTCCAGGGGTGGGGCAGTCCTGGTGGTTGTGATGGTTGATGGGCAGGGTGTGATCAGAGCAAGGTAGGTGCATGTGGGAGAAACAGCCCAATTTTGGTGGGATTTCTACCGTGACTCTATGGAAGCAAGAACATTACATCATCTTTTCGCGACCTGCTGGGGAGGTTCTTCATTTTTTTGTTTCCTCCTCATTTTTTGGAGAGGGGAAGTAAATGCTTTTGAGCCTGGCTCTGGCTTTGGGGAAGAGACGTAAGTTTCCAGAGTGTGCTTTTTTATGGAATCCAGGAGCACATAGGATGTGTTACAGAGATCAGACCTTTTGCACCTTGTCATTGTTCTTCTCTTGATCTTTGGTATTTTTATAACTTCTGAGCTTTAAAAAAATAACAGAAGTTGGAACAAACCACACCCACCTAGCACTCTCCTCATTCTTTGAGCCCTGATAAGTTGAAGGTGTTCTGCTAATATTTAACCTGGAAGCCAAAGCTAAAAAAAGAGCTTCAGAGAAGATCAGAACAAGCAGAAACCCCAGGAACTGCCCTGAATAACTGAATAGGGCGGGAGTACAGAGCCATTCTCAGTGTGGGGTTTTGGAAACCCCCTGGCAGTTCTCTCCCAGGGGCAGATGTGATCAGTCAGTGTGGCTGTAGTCTCTCGTGGCACATGCTTTCACTGATGACTGTCCTTGAGACGGCTGAGTACAGATAGCAGCAGAGCCATGCAAACTTCCCAGGGACTGCATTTCTGTGAAGAAACCAAAGCTCTGTCCTGCTGCAGGTGTGGCTCAGGTGGGCTTGGGCATGGTGCCCAAGCTGAAGACTCAGCAGGCTGTGGGCTGGTTGCTCACTAAGTTTGGCTCTGGGGTCTTCTTGAGGACCACACATGTCACTGTCACAAGCCACTACTGGTGCTTTTGGCAGTGTCCTGCAGGGACAGGCTCTGCTGTGGCCTCTCTTGGAGCTGAGCCTGGAAGAGCTGCAATGGTGGCTTTCCTGAGCTGTGAAATCAGTTGATTTATGTTGTCACTGTGTCAGGACCAAAGGTGCCAGTCCTGCTCATGTTCCCTCTGCCAAACAGCTCCAGGGGCCACAGGTTTCAGGTTCTTCTCTTACTGCTGGGTACTCTCTCTGTGCCCACAGGCACTGCCATGCAGGAGACTAAGCCTGGCTTTGAGGTGATCAAATCAGGCTCAAAGTTCAGATTTCTACTTGATTTTCTTCTGACTTGAGCATTGCCATTTCTCTTGGAGCTTCCTGATTGCCCCTCTGTCTCTCCTTTCACCCACTGGCGCATCCCCTCAGTCAGAAGCTTGACTTTCAACTCTGCAAATGTGGTTCTGAGAACTGCCCAGCTCAGTTCTCATCTCCTCTCTGTAGTTCAGAATCTCTGTTTTAATTCCAAAGCTGCTTCACAGCTGATTAAAACAACACGTTGCTTCAACAGCTTTCTTTTTGCAGCGGAGTGCAGAAGATGAGGCTGTGATAGGGCGATCACAGCAAGCAAGAACCCAGGTTGTGTTGCAGCCAGTTTATTTGGAATAAGAAGTGGTGGGATGGGCACAGGAGAAGAACTGCTGATTTGGAGTGGGAAGAGGGTGATTGTAGATAGACCTGGCATTTCCTTGCCCTCTGCATTTGAACCATATGCTGCAGGAGGCTCACTGCAGCTCCTTGTTGTCTGACCTGGGAGCTGTGTGGGAGGAGGAGCCATGCTCCAGGCAGGAGCTGGCAGCTCCTGTGCCAAGGAACATCTGGCTGACTTTGAGAACTGGACCCAGAGTTAAGTATCTGAGCACTGGAGGAATAAAAACAGTGCACAGGAGAGTGTGAGCACAAAAGGCTACCAGCTTTGTATGACTGGGCTGAAAGGTTGCTGCGTACTGGCTCCTACAGGTGAGTGTTTCTCTGGGGGTGATGAGGATACTCTGCAGAGAATAAATAACAGCCCTGCTGCAGTCTGGGCAGTAATTCTGCTGAGGACTGCCTGTGTAATCTGCATGTGCACACTGAGCCAGCCCTGCTGCCCAGAACTGCCATTCTTCTCCAGGGTAAATGCCTGTGGCCAGGTCTGTTCCCAGCATGATCCTTCTGCTCCTTTGCTTTGCCTTCTGGGGGCTGGTAGGGAAAAGAGGGGCTGAAGAAGCAGGAACGTGCTGCTGCTCTTGCAGGCTCCAGACATGTAATTGCCATCCTGTTTGTGGCTGGTTGTGCAGATGTTCCATAGCAAATGTGCTGAGACATGAGGGGCTTTGAGCTGCTGTTGAGGCAGAGCTTGCTTGGCAGTTCCAGTGGTGGGACAGGCCATTTTCGCTATCCAAGTGCCAGACTTTGCAGGGTTTTGTAGGAGAGATGTGTGACTCAGTTTCCCCATTCATTTCCTAATGCTACTCAGTGGGTACAGAGCAGTTAATTTCTTTCCTATGTGGAAAAGAAATAAAGACCTGGGTTTGGGACTAAGGAAATCTGTGTGCTCAGCACAAAACTGAATGTGACTTTTGCTGAGGACAACAGTTTGGGTATCCTTGCTCTGCACAGGCTGTCACTGTGTGTCTCTGATCACAAGCCAGTCACTTCTCTGTGTTTTTTTTGTCCTCAGCAGAGCAGGGATGGTGCTGACCCCAAGGCAGTTTGGGGGATATTCCGTTGTGTGGCACATCTTGACCCTTGCTGTGCTTCATCTCAGAACACTTCCCCTCACTGATGTTTATACTCTAAAACTCAAAAACTGCTCAAAAGCTGCTAAGTAACAATAGGAGTTGCTGCCTCTGAAACTGATGAAAACCATTAAAAGATGTTGGGTGTTGTGTGCAGAAGTGCCAAAGCAGTGTGAAGGAACTCTCAAAATGCTCAGTGTGACCCATGAGTTTTGATAGGACCAGTGAAGGGCAGACTGGGGGGTCCTGGTGGGCAGCAGGCAAGGCAGAGCTGAGCCCTGGCTGGAATGTCCACGGAAAGTCTGTGGAAATGAGCATCCAGGCATCAGCTGCAGGATTTTTGCTTGATTTGAACCAGTAAGTTCAAGATTTTTATTAGTTGGTGACACCCAGTGTTCTGGGCTCTCATTTTTCCAAAGTGGAAACTTTCTCTCTGGCTCTTTCTGGCCACTGCTGTGTGTTGAGCTGCTGTTCTTTGTGCAGTGAGTGTTGCAGCCCGAGTTCTCCATCTTGAAGGAGCACAGCTCAGAGCCCAGCACTGTGCAGCTGAAGGCAGGAGTGGGTTTCCCCACATTCACTGCTTTCTGTTTATGGCTGGGATGGTCACCTCCCTGAAACTCAGTCTCTGCTCATAAGCTGCCACAGTCCTGCCTGCCCTGGAAGGGTGAATCATTGGACTTTCTCACCTCTCATCCCCTCATCAGGTCACTCATGGATGAGCAGTGTGGATCCCAGTGCACATCCCTCTATTCCCCACATAGATATCTCTCCTCTGCAAGGATGATTCTTTGCCGCTACCTCTTGTAATCCTTGATTTATCCCTTTAGAAACCTTTCTCCTTATTCCAAGGCTCTGGAGGTGTTGTAAAAGCCTTTGGTGAGGATCTTGGAGGCAAATGAGGCTGTGTCACATCCTTACACGTGGTCTGTGGCCAGTCCAGATCCCTCCAGGTTTCTGTTGCAGCAGGTGGACTGACACTGCCCACGTGGCTCAGATTGCTTTTGTTGGCTGTCCTATTGGGCAAAACCTCTGTTTTGTTTTGGAAAATGTTTTAGCAGATGTACCAAGGGCAGCCTTGGCGATGGAGACATCTCTTGGCTCCCGAGTTCTGGTGTTTAACTGTGTAAGCAGACCCTGTAGGTCCAGAATAGGGTTTTTGTCTTCAGCTCCAGTTGCACCCACTGCAGTCTCCAATTCTTTTCCACGTCTCTGTGTGTGGTTACAGTCAGAGGTGGGACACTTGGGCTGTTTTGCAGTTCAGTTACTGCTCTGGCACTTGAGGCAAGTCCCTGAAGCTCTGTCATGTGCTGCCCCACACCTCTGAGACTTGGTACAAGGTGCTGGGAACACCTGCCAAGGTTTGCAGGGTCCCTGCTGAGCTGCTTCAGAGAGCACTGGGTGTAAGTCCCAGTATGGTTTAGGGTACACAGAAATGCTGCTGTGAGACTGAAAATGTGACACTTCTGCAAACAGCAAACAGCAGTTGCTGATATCACTGTGACTTTTGAGACTTTTTTTTTTCCCCCAGTTGTTTTATTTTGATAAATAAAACAACTGGAAAAACAAATAAAACAACCATATAAAATGGCGCAGCTCTTGTCAGGGTGATGTACAGTGGCATCTGCAGCGACAGAGCCCATCTGAGTGTGTGCCAACAGTCAGGAAAAGTGCTGCTCCAAACCAGGCAGATTTCTAAGCCTTTTAGAAATGGGACACTGATGATGAATGTTCAGAGCCTGTCTCAGGTTCAATAAATGCACAGAAATCATTGCTTTAGTTTGAAGTTACAGCTTTTCATGTACCTGTGGATGTCCTGCCCAAAAAACACATTATGATGCACCCCAATGGTAAGGAGGGGTGGGATGGAGAGTTTTGGGGACTGTGGGTTTGGGTTTCTTTGTGTGCTACTGTGTAACCACTGGCCATGGGATTAGTGAATAAAAGAATCTTATTCGGGTAGTCAAAACTTGCAGATAGACAAATCTTGGGTGAAAAGAAAGTGTATCTTCGGGAGAAGAGAGAGCTCATCACGAGAACAGGTAGAAGATGCCAAATCCTGCAGCACTTGGATCCCAGCATCGTGTTGGATATCTCCTCTGATCTCAGCTCAAGCAGGTGTTTCAGGCTGAAGAGCACTAATCCCTGCAGCAAATACTGAATTAGCAGAATGATTGTCTTCTCATCTTTAAATTCCAGGATTCGGAGTCTTGTTCTTAATCTCTGTCTTTGCAAGGAGCCCATGTCTCCCACCCATGCTCCAACCCTTTGTCCTGTGTTGTGTCTTCCATGTCTGCTGAGAGCTCAGGACAGTCCAAGTCTGAAGCCTTTCCAGTGCCTGTATTTCTGTCTCAGTCATGCTTGTGGTGGCCAGTGGTGATGCTTTGGGAAGAACCACAGGGCTTTGAAGCGTTCACATTTTACTCTGGGACAGGCAACGAGCTCCGGTTCCTGTCCAGCTCCAACCTCCAGGATTGAAATGCCTCATGCAGGGAAGGATTCAGCCAGATCTCAACAAGATTTCTGCTCTCTGACAAATTTACTTATCTTAAATGGGTCTTTTTAACCCTCCTCTTTGAGTGCTGAAGATGGGACATGGGGCAGTGTGCACCAAAGGACCACTGGAGGGGTGGCCTGCAGGACATCTGTCAGAGGGGCTTTGGAGTGGGCACAAGTGGTGTGCTCAGAAATCTCCCCCCTGCACTTCAGGACACTGCAGAGGCCATTCTGGACATCTCCAAGCACAAGCACATGAACTGCAGCTGCATCTGAGAGTACAGAGCCCTTGGCGCAGAAAACGGGAATTTGGGATTTGTGCTCCTGCAGCTCTTGGTAAATGAACCTCGTAAAAAAGAGAGAAAGGCAGGAAAGCCTTCTGCAACTTCAACTTTTCTGTTCCATATTTTTCTACGTGTTTTGAGACTCAGTAATTCTTGTCCCAAGGACATAATTTTTGTCTTCTTCAAGCTGTGACAAGTCTCAGATAAGCTGATGGGTGACAAATGCTGCCTCCTAGCATTGGCTAACCCTCAGAGTGTGGATGGCAACTGTGCAGAGTCTCCTGTAAGCAAGTTTCAGTCACAGTGTGGTGGGCAGCTGCAGGTGCCATGTATCAGATGACAGGGGATATTTGAGCATTAGGAAGTAGAGCCTGAAATCAGGAATTCTCTGTCAAGTCTCTTTGTTTCTGCAGAAAACTCAGAACTCTTGTTTAAACTAATCCTTCAGTGATGAAAAACATCATCAGTGGTGTCCAGCTTCTCTTTGCCCCTGAGTTCAGCCGTCTTTGAGCTGCATCTTCAGGGTGATGTTTCTCACTGTGCCAAATGGATCCAGTGCCAGCCAGCCTCCTCCTTCTCCATGTCTGCCATTGTCCTGGATGCCTGTGTGACCCAAAACAAGGCAGCAGAAAATTTCCAATGATTAGTTTTCTGTCCCCTTAATGAACCGAAATAACCATGAGATCAGAACAGTGAATAATTCAGGTCAGAAAGGATCTCAGGGTTGTGTGGCTCAACTCGTCCAAAGCAAGGCCAGCTTTGGAGTTGATTAGATTGCCCAGAGATCAGGTGAGCAACAAAGGTGTAGCACAGAGAGGTGCTGCTTTACTCAGGAACAGCAAACTGTTGAGTTTTTAAGTAAGAGAGGCCTCACTTGATTTTCTGAAAATGTGGCTCCTCTCAGTGGCTTGTACAAGGAAGAAGAAGGTGAGGATGTCTCTGGCAGCTGCTCACTGTTGGGCTGGCACTGTCACCAGCTGAATCACAGAATCACAGAATATCCTGAGCTGGAAGGGACCCACCAGAATCATCCAGTGCAGCCCCTGTCCCTGCCCAGACCCCTCAACAATCCCCCCCGGGCATCCCTGGAGCGCTGTCCAAAGGCTCCTGGAGCTCTGGCAGCCTCGGGGCCGTGCCCATTCCCTGGGGAGCCTGGGCAGTGCCCAGCACCCTCTGGGGGAAAAACCTTTCCCTGCTCTGCAGCCTGAGCCTGCCCTGGCCCAGCTCCAGCCGTGCCCTGGGTGCTGCCCCTGGCCCAGAGCAGGGACTGGAGCTGCAGATCCCTGAGCTCTGCCCTCAGGGTGCTCTGCTCCAGCTGCACACACCAAGTGCCTTCAGCTGCTCCTTGTTTTACCCCTCTTGGCCCTTCAGCATCTTTGTGGCCCCTCTTTGGACACTCTTTGATAGCTTTAGATCCTTAATAATTAAGATGTAGTAATAGTAAGAATAAGATGCAGTGAATTGAAACTTTTGGCAGTTAAAGGAGACTTGGGCAGTGGTTGGAGCTGTGAGATAATCCTGCTTGCTGGGCACAGCTGTTTCCACCTCTGGAGGTCTGTGGGTGCTGTGGTGGGTGCAGGCAGGGCTGAGTGCTGGGCACTGATCCCTGCACAGCAATCCCATGTTTCTGGACCACATCTGCATGACAGCAGGGGCTGAAATCCTGCAGGAAAATAACAGGCACCTGAAAAGAAACTGCAGGCTCCTTTAGGAAGCATCCAGTCTTTGGAAGTGGTGCCTTGGGGATGAGGCAGAGCTGTAATCCTGTGTTTTGGGAGCTGCACCGTTGATGTGCAGGTACAGCTGGTGGGAGGACTCTGCTCTGGAGTTCTTGGTGTCTCCTCCTCCCCCAGCTCAGTGCATCTGGTAGGGCCAGAGAAATGTATTAGCACAGGCTGGTGTTTACTCAGATTCTGGTTCTAATCCAACAAAAAGCCCGGCAAGTCTGCTGGATTGTGGGAGGATAAGACCTCATTTCATTAAATCACTCCGGGTCAGAAAAATGTCTGTGCATTGCATCAGTCTGATGGAATCAGCCCCAGGGAAAACATCAGTGCCTGTCCAGGGCTGTGCTCAGGGCTGTGCTCAGCAGTACTGCTGGGCACACAGCTCCAATCTAGGTCACAGTCTGTGTCTCTCTGGCCTGAGCTGGCTGCATATTTAGATGTAATTTAGCCTGTGAGCAGCTTCCCTTGCTGTGGCAGCTCCTCCATCCCTGCAGGAGCTGTGCCTGTAGCAGGGACCAGGGATGTGCTGCCAGGGCCACAGGCACAGTGGGAACTCCTCTGGGTGGCTGAATGACATGAGGTGTGCCATCATGGGATCTGCATGCACCCAGCTATGGGCTTTCATTGCCCAAATGCCAAAACCAATTCTTCAAGCCTGCCAAATTACTATTATGTGTACTGTCATTAGAGCTGAAGTGGGCAACAGATTTTTCTTGCATTTATTTCACCAAAAGATGAAATCCCTTTTTAACATAAAATTATACAGTGAAAGCTTGCACCCCAGGACTTCATCTGACAGCAGTCTCCTTTTTCCTGGCTTTGAGTTCCCAGAGATGTGGTCCCAGCCTGGGAGCAAAGGGGGCAGTCCAGCTGCTCTGCCTCCTGCATGCCAGCTTCCCAAATGCTCCATTTCTCTGGGTTTGTTACTAGTGAAACTGAGAACACGGGTTTGCCTCACAGCTTGTCTGTAGAATTCTCAGTTTTTCCTCCACGTTAGAGAAACTTCATTGTGGCACAGCTTGGTTTAGACACTGAGCATTGTGCACATCTCAAATGAAATGATCCCTACCCAGTTTCTTTGAAGTTTGGAGAGCTTTAGAATCATGGATTGGTGTAGGCTGAAGGGGCCATAAATCCCATCCCATTCCACCCCCTGCCATGGGCAGGGACACCTTCCACTGTCCCAGGCTGCTCCAAGCCCCATCCAACCTGGCCTTGGGCACTGCCCAGGGTTCCAATGGCAGCCACACCTTCTCTGTGCCAGGGGAATGGATCCTTGTTCACAGTAACTGCTCCTAAAATCCTCATTACAGAAACCTTAAAAATCTCTGCATATGCCCACAGTTGTGCCATCCTGGTGTCAATCTTTTATTGCACTCTGTTTCCCTGGCTGACACTCTTTTCCTTAACTACAAAGCCCCTGATTTCAAAAGTGTTTGCTTGTGTTTTTTCCTAATTCCTAGCACACACATTGAGGTTTCCAGATGTGAGAAAGAAGACATCCTAAAGATCACTCTGCAGTTTTCAAAATGCAGCAGGATTTTGGTTTGCTTCTTTTTAGCAGAATTTTAAAACAGAAGGAAAGGCTGGTCTGCTAGGCTGGGCCAGCATATCTCTGGCTTTTAGCAGGCTTGGGAAAGATGACTAACCAAATTTAGGGGGTTTGTGGGCAAGTGTACCAGAAACCTGATTTTGTGATGGAAAGAGTGAGAAGATAAGAAGGAACAGACCTGCCTGTGGTAGTATGTGGGAGGAGCAGGGCAGGTGGTCCAGCTGAGATGAGCTGTTGCTCAGGGCTAGGAGCAGTAATCCTTACAGGCAGTGAGGATGGAGCTGGTCCCTTCCACTGCAGTTTGCTGGAAATTCAGGGACAGAACAGATTTGATGTCAGCTTTGAGAGAGGGTATTTCCAGTTCGCAGCGCTGGCTCTGCAACTGTCAGACAGGTCTTGACTGATCCCTCCCTAGGAAGGCTCTCAGCCTTTTCCGTGGCCGTTGGCAGGTCACCACTCGCAGAAGGAAGAGCTGTAGGTACCAGTTATTTTCAGGAAGGAAGGTATGGCTGCAAGCATGATCCTTCTGGAGTTCAGCCCATCCAGGTTAAGCCCCAGTGTCCCCCCGCTCGAGTGCTGAGCCGGGGCTCCATGTGTTTGGTTTTTATTCTGGCCTGGAGAGCAGTCCCCCCTGCCCAGGGGTCTGGGAGTACTCCAGGTTTTTTTCCACGTGACACTGTATAAAAATGGAGGCTGCTCTTGTTTTGATTCTCACCTGATTTAATTACATTTGCTTTTTCTCTTTTTATTTCAGTTGTGATTCCAAAGAGCCCTTTACCTGCCTCCGAAGTAAACTCGGAGAAACCTAGCATGCACAGTAGCACAAAGACTGTTTTGGGGCATCAACAAGGGCAAAGGCGTCGCAAAACAGGGAAGAAGCGTGGTCGAACGACCAAAGCGCTAATCCACCACCCCATGCCTACACCCTCCAAGTCAGTGGAGCCTTTGAAATTCCCCAGAAAGAGAGGCCCCAAGCCTGGCAGTAAGGTAAAAGCTGATGCTGATGCAGGCGGGTGAACAGCAGGTGCTGCAGGTCCTGCCATGGGTTGGTGCATGCGTGTGTTTGTGCACGTTTGTCTCAGCCTCTGGCTGTGTGACTGCAGCAAGTAGGAGACCAGAGGGCTGTGTGGGCTGGGAGTATCCTCAGAGCCCAGCCCCAGAGCTGTAGAGAATGTCTGTGTCCTAAAGATCATTTCCATCAAGAATCCGTGTCTTTGGAAGTGCATTGGCTGTGGAGTAGCATGGCAGATGCTGGGAGCATGACAGGATGGCCAGAGGGTAGAATAAGCTCTCCCGTCCTTTGTGTGTGGCTAGTCTGAGTCAAACAGAGGTGGCAGATCCCAGGCTTGTTTATTTTTCAGGGTTGTGGTTTGTAAAATACACACGTATTGATTACTAGGTTCTTGAGGCACCCCGTCATCACCATCAGAAATGTGTCATGTTCCACAGTGCCTTGTCTGTTGGATGCAGAGGAGAGAGTGTAGTGATCATGGGTGGTAAAGGAGAGCAGGGGTAAAAGGAGAAATATCTCCTCTTTTTCTGCAGAGGAAACCTAGGACATTGCTGAACCCAGCACCCACCTCTCCAACAACCAGTACCCCAGAGCCAGACACAAGCACTGTGCCCCAGGACGCTGCTACAATCCCCAGCTCTGCCATGCAGGCTCCCACAGGTAAGGAGGGTCTTGGACCGCATTCTTGACAGGATTGCACAGTTAGGGGTTGCAACAGGCAGGCAGCAACACCCTGAGAGAGTCCCATTTCTTCCTAAGCCTGTAAACCAGCAGTCCTTCCTACTCCAGAAAGGCTGGCCTGAGAGAGGCACGCGAGTCCAGAGCAGCTGTTCATTTATCTCTCTGTTGGAAATAATGAAGTAGGAAGATTTCAAGCCCACCTGTTGAGTGCCAGGACCCCTTTCCCCTGCATGCTGCTGACTCCACAGCTCTCCAGGGACGCTTGTGGCCCATTGTGCCTGGGGGCAGTCGGGTGTGCAGCACCCCTTGTGAGCTCTCCCACACCATGCAAGGCACAGCTGCTGGAACTGCTCAAGGGGCAGAGGAGGTGCTGAAGGACTGTGATCTGTCCGGCTCCAGCCAGGATATCAAGGCACACAGGGACAGGAGGGAGCAGGGGAGGAGGAGCAGCAGTGAAGAGTGTATGCACTGCTACAGCTGAGGATGAATCTGGCCAGGAAAGTCTAATGCAAAGCTGCATTTGACATGTTGAGTCAAGCGCTGGATATGGGCTGAGCCCTCCGTTTCCCCAGAATGTAATTGGCCAGTTTTCAGAGGAACCTAAAGAAGCCAGTTTCCCTAAAAAGGAAACACTGTGGGAACCCCTAGAAAGTGGAGGCTGCATTCCTTCTTCCCCTCGGACATCACAGCCACCTTACCTGGCTTGCATGGAAACCATTTTACAGCCTGACTGCAGGGGAGAGCATGGGAGAAACAGCAGCAGTTTGGAAGGTGAGCATGAGGCAGGAAGATTTTGGAGGTGATTCCTCTCTAAAAGTGGCTCCACTGTGAGGAGTGCCACTCAGGCAGTCGTGGTGGATTCTACTTTGTGATTAGATAGTCTTAAAATCTCAGCATCTTTCAGGTTGGATTTTAGGCATCTGTTTCTTGCTTTCCTGAGTGGGTTAACGGCAAACACATTTCTCATCTTGGCAGTTTGCATTTACTTGAACAAGAACGGCAGCACTGGGCCCCACCTAGACAAGAAGAAAGTTCAGCAGCTGCCAGACCATTTTGGACCAGCTCGAGCTTCTGTTGTCCTGCAGCAAGCAGTACAGGCCTGCATTGATTGCGCTTATCATCAGAAAACAGTCTTCTCCTTCTTAAAACAAGGCCACGGGGGAGAGGTCATCTCAGGTGAGAACGGGCCCGCAGCACTTTGCCTCCAGAGAGGTTGTTGCAAGAATTCTCTCATTGGAAGATGTCTGTCCTGAAGCTCGCTGCAGCCACAGGCCAGGGGCAGACAGAAGAGTTCTGTCTTCTCTTTCTTGCCACACATCTGTGTCAGTGAAGCAACAGCTGGCAGCTGACTCAGAGCGGAGCAGTTCCCATGGCCTGCGGGCACAGCTGCTGGAGCAGGCAGTGCTCAGTCCTGGCATCAGCCTGGGCAGCAATCCTGCCCCACCGACCGGCCCCCCGCGCTGCCCCAGCCCTGGGAAGAGCCACGGCAGGGGGGATTCCACAACTCCTCACGGAAAGACAAGGAACACCCCGGGTTTTCATTTTCCTTTAAGTCCGTGCATAGCTGGATCTGCGAGCTCAGGCCCCTCCTCGAATCCTTTGGGTTCCCTCGGACGCGGCTCCCCTGGCGCTGCCCCGGCCCCGTGCTGGGTGCAGCGGGCTGGTCCTGGCCTGCCCCGGCAGCGGAAGGCAGTGGCTTTGTTGGCTCTCCACAGCCCCGGCGATGCTGAGATCCAGGAGCTGGCTGTGCGGCCCTGGGCGTAGCCTCCCGCCTTGGCGGGGGGTTCACGTGTTGGGCTCTGTTTGTTTCTGTCTCCAGCTGTGTTTGATCGGGAACAGCACACTCTGAACCTGCCAGCAGTAAACAGTATCACCTACGTCCTCCGCTTCCTGGAGAAGCTGTGCCACAATCTGCGCAGTGACAACCTCTTTGGGAACCAGCCTTTCACTCAGAACAGCCACATGCAGCGCTCACACGAGTACGACCACGACAGGTATCTACCAGGTAGGAGCTGGGGCGGGGGCGGCACTGTAGGGACCCAGGTGCTCCGTGTCTTAACCCAGACTTTATCTCCGAAGGCAGGCTCCCGTTCCAGAGCCCTCTCACAGGGTTCATTACATCACACCCAGTGTCGTGCACATGCCCTCAGGGCTCTTGTTGTGTAGGATTCCAGCTGCATTTTCTGCCTGTCAGTTTGGTTTCCATCTCCGCTGTAGGTTTCCGCTCATCCGTGCTGTCTCCTTGTCTTCCCTCCTTTCCTCGTCCCCCGGTCCTTCCCGCTTCCTGTAATCTGATTATGGTGACTTCATATAGCTAGGAATTCAGGTGAAAAACTGCATGAGAAGGGAGAGTGATAACATGCAGCATGTAATTAGGAATTAATTAAAGCAGAGTGCTTTCTGTGCTGGCTGTGGATCTCCTGGCAGTAGCCAGCCAGGGCATCCAGCCCTCAGTGACAACGTGGCCTGGTTAGGGGTGATGCTCATGCAGCAGTCCAAGGCAGAGGTGGTTTTGTTTTCCTTGGTATGGCATTGAAGCAGCTCACCCCAGCAAGACAGTTCGTGCCACATGCAGATTGTCAGGCTGCAGAACTGCTCTGAAGCAGAAGCAGTGGAAATCAAGCCCAGTAGTTCCCCCACAGTGCTGGGCAGTGGCAGCAGGCCTGGGGTGACGGCTGCCTTGCAGGTTCTCTGGGGTTCTGGGGGAGCTCCTGCTCCAGGAATGTCATTCGTGGAGAGGATCAAAGCTGGCTGCACCCTCCTAGGTGGTTGAGAAGTGCTGATCTCCTCTCCTGTCTTGCTTTCTTCCCCCTCTAGTCAGCAAATAGCTGTTGTGTTGTTTGAGGTCTTTCCAAAGTTAATGCTTTGCATAATTATGGTTCTGGCAAGAAAAGCAGAAGTTGTATGAATGTAAAAGGGTGGGCACTTAGGAAGAACTGTTTAAGGAGAACGAGGTGTAGGGGCAACAGCCAAATGCCACGGTGCTTCCATTCATTGCACCTCACAAAGCACCTTAGGCAGAGTCTAAAGAGCAAGAGGATCTTCCCATCCTCTGCTTCCTCCTGGCTGGAGCCAGCAGGGCCAGGAGCAGAGGAGCTTTAGGATATGCAAGGACAGGAGCTGCATGACTAGTTACTGGGACTGGAGGCTTTTCCCTCAGGAGCCCTCAAACAAAAGAAATCCCCATGTTTCAGTGTGGAGGTACCCTGTCGTCATGAGAGAGAGCAAAACCTGAGTGGGAAGGAAAGCACCCAGCTCTGGGCATGGATGAGTTCACATTTCAGAGTTTCCAGCCTCCATGAGAGATCAGTGGTGGCTGTGCCAAGAGTTGGGCTGCTGGGC
Source organism: Chamaea fasciata (assembly GCF_029207755.1). NCBI lineage: Eukaryota > Metazoa > Chordata > Aves > Passeriformes > Sylviidae > Chamaea > Chamaea fasciata. The sequence goes on along the minus strand of NW_027094111.1, from coordinate 4,658,719 downwards.
AGAGCGGGAAAGTATAAATCAGAATTCAGGGAAACTCAGGCAGAGCACCGGATCTGACACGATGCTGAGACCTGCCCTCTGAATCCTGAGCTCTGATTCAGAGTCTTTGCAGCACTTAAAGAAAATTTAACCACAGTCAGAGGTGTGACAGCACCTAGTCCTGCAGTTCATCCCGATGCCTGAGCTTGCTGGGCATCTGCTCATGTAACACCTTTCTATGGCACCTGAAAGAAGATGGTAAACTTTATTGTCTGCACATTACACTGGCTTCTGGTGAGGACAGGAAAACAATGCTGGTGATTTGGGGAAGTTTGGGCTGGTCATGGAGCAATGAGGGTGGAGTTGTACATCCTTAAATCACACCAGATGTCAAGGCTGCTGTGGTCTCACCTTCAGCTCTGCATGTCCTGCCTTGTTTCCTCTCCAGTAAAGGAATGTGTTGTATGGGGCTGGTTCTTCCAGTAAAGGGCCACTGGTTAGGACTGGGAGCTGGTGTGAGTTCCCAGAACAAACTGGCTTTGCAGGAGCACCCCTGGGGGTGCCATGGAGGATTGGTATGTGTGCTTGGGGCAGAGGGAAGGTCTGCAGCTACCCTTAGGTCAGCAGTGTCCTGCCATTCTGCCTTATTGAGTGAATGGAAATAAGGAGAAACAGACTGAGCTGTACATCATGAGCTGTTTGCAGGGAGCTGGGCAGCTGATTGCTGTTCACAGCAATATGAACATGATGTGACCTGGAGCCCTCTGAAAACACAGGGCTGGAGAGATCTTCTGGGCTGCTGAGCCCTGCCTCCTGCTCTTACAGCACCACAGCACATGGTGCCACTTCTTGGATTAAGTCTGGAGTTGCAGATTTTGCTTTTCCGCTGGAGACTGCTCCAGGGTTTTATGCTGAGATTTTAGAAACTATGTTGTAATTTCCAGCCCTAATTTATTCTTGGGCAACTTGGTGTCTGTGTCTCCTGGTCTTAATACTGTCTTTTAGCTTAACTTGGTTCTCTTTCTTCTGGAAGTAGTTGCAAAGCAGTTGCAGCCTTCAGAGGAGTTCATCTTTTGGCTGCTTTTCGCTCTCCTCAGACAGTGTTGGTTTGGCTTAAACTTCATGGGGTGGCCAGAGTGCCACCCAGCACTCTGGGGAGGAGCTCATGGGGACCTGGTGCCACAGCGCTGGCACCACCATGGTCACAGGAAGTGTCTCTGCAGTCACTTTTAGTCACTGTGACCTTGTAACAGGTGATGATCAGCCTGTCCTGGTCACGTACGTCGTTCTTCTCATCCGCTGTTGTCGCCTGCAGGGCACCAGCTCATGGGACAGTGCTTCAAGTGCACATCTGGATTTAGCTGCTGGATTTCCCACCTTGCTGATTCTTGGTTCTGTGTATCCTTCCTGTCTGATTTTAAATGCTGCTTTGTCTGGCCTGACGTGGGAAGACATCGGGAGATTTCATCAGTACATCTCTAAAACTTCTGCCAGATTTGTTACAGTTGTGAAATGACACTGGGCTCAAGGATGATCCTCAGGCACATTCACTGGCAGTTGCCCCCAATCTCTTTTTCCTTCTCAGTGTGCTGCCTCTCAAATCAGATTTCTGTGCATAGAGCAAGGCTCCTGGTAATTCATGTTCTATCTCAGCTGGTGACTCTCTATATGTAACATCTTGCTGAATTCCAGGTGTTTGAGGTTGATTTCTCTTCCTTCATGTGATAGATGAGGATTTCCCCATCACAGGGAGGCCGTTGGGTTGGCCTCCTCTGATGAATACCTGCCATGGAATGTGCCTTGTGTACTTCCTGCCCTTTTCTTCAGAGCCTGCCACAAGCCTTGTGGTGCTGCTGAGGTGGGACATAGGCATTTTATTGTAAAAATCTTTTTTTTCCACCTTTTTTTTCAAATATTGGTGCCACATTCCAAGTGACTCAGTAGCGTGGTGCTGAGTTCTGTTAGAATTTACTGCAGCAGACCCAGAGTTTCAGGTGCACTGTCATTCCTGGTTTCCTCTGCACCCTCAAGTCTCCAGTTTGAGGATGTTCAGTTGTCTGACTTAGTGGATGGTGGATGTTTTTGTTCCTGTCCTGTTTGTTTTATCCTTAGAGCCTTGCCCCCAGTGGTCAGCATGGCTGCAGCTGGAAGTGAATCCCACAATGGTTTGGATTGGAAGGGCATTAAAGCTCATCTCATTCCACCCTCTGCCATGGGCAGGGACACCTTCCACTGTCCCAGGTGGCTCCAAGCCCCATCCAGCCTGGTCTTGGAGACTGCCAGGGATGGGGCAGCCACAGCTACTCTGGGCACCCTGTGCCAGGGCCCCACCACCCTCAGGGAAGCCTTTCTTCCATATATCCAGTCTAAATCTACCATCTTTCGACTTCCAAGTGCACTGAGTGCAGCGGATGTCACAGATGCATCAACACCTGAGCCAGGTGTGTAGGTGTGCTCTGCAGCCAGGGAGGAGGTGCCAGTGCACTCAGTGCAAGGTGCATTGTCCTGAATTAGAAGCCCTGAGTGGCTTCACCCTGACAAGATGAGGTGAGTGGCTGTCACTGCTCGTAAAGGTGTCCATGCTGATGGCTTTGGGATTCCCTCATCACCATCCAGGCACGGCAGGTGAGCTGCTCTTCCCACCACCAGCCTCCCAAGGCAGGGGAGGTGAAATGTCCCTCCCAGCTGTCCTGTCACTGGGGGGCAAGGACAACCCTTTTCCCTTTTCTCTCAATCCTTACCTTTCTGCACAGTGTCCCCTCGCTCTGTTCCCCTGTGCTTGTTCCTTCTGTGGCTGAAACACGGGCCCATCTTTGCTTTGCACTGTCTCAAACACAAAATGAGTTAAAAACCTCCCTTCACCCCTGCACTCCCCATCCTCTGCGGTGCACAGCTCCATGCTGAGCAGGGCCTTTTTTCATCCAAGTAAATGATCTGCTTGTTCTCAGCATCCTTTTCAAAGTGAGCATTTATCCACTGATATCTTTCCCTCTCAGATTATTTCCTCTTTGATGATACACATTCATGAGGTTTATGTCATTTCTGAACTGAAGGCATTTTCTTTTTATTCCTGATGTTCTGAGTGCAGCTCTGTCTGTTACTCCATTTCTGTGTTTTCTTAAAACTTGTCCTTTAAAACCGGAATTCTGGGTTTGGTTTATCCTCTCATTAATTTACACCGACCTCACTTCTGATTCCTACGGTTTACTTCTACAACCTGACCTGCTGTGTTTGCATTACTTTTAACATCAACCACTTTAAAAGAAATAACCAAAACCTGACGAACCCTTTGTAAAGCATCACCTTGTGTTGTTTCTGTGGCTGTTGGGTGAAGAAGGTGCAGTTTGACCCAGGGCTATCCAGCGACATTACCAAGAGCATGTGTTCCCCTCTCTAGGCCGTGAGTGCTTCTTACAGGAGCTCATCCTGAGGATGGAATTTGTTTTTCTGGCAGTGTCACGGTGATTTTTGGTCATACTCCTGTGGAGTCCCAGGGCCTCAGTGCAAGCTGCTCTTTCATTTCCCCAAAGGGTATTGATTGAACAGGTACCTTCTCTACCTTTGTGTTTTTCCTTAATCAACTCAGTTGTGCCCATCTGGTGCTTTCCCCCACCTGTACCCCCGTTTGTTGAGCATTCTGCATCTCCCTTGGTGTCGGTCCCGTTGCTCCCCTCCTGCCCCTGTGCCTGCCCTGTGCCAGCTGTCAGGGCTGCTCCAGGCTGCTGGTGGCTCCTGGCATTTGTGCAGGAGCATTTCACCCCTCTGTGCCCACCCCCAGGAGCGCCGCGAGCTCTCACTTGTCACCCGTGCTCGGGGTGGCTGCAAGGGCCCAGCTGGGAGCTGCTGGCCTGTGTGGGCAGGGGGCAGCTGGAGGGGCACCTCAGCTGGGACAGGGTCTGCCACCCCTGTGTCACTTACCTGGCTGCTGTCCCCATCAGTGTCAGTGCTTCCATCCCTTGTCCATCCACCCACTGACGCCGTGTGTGCAGAGACGTCCCAGCCCATCCCAATGTCTGCTGTGCAGGACACGGAGAGTCCCATCCTTGGGATGTGTCTGGAGAGGAGCAGCAGTGACAGCACCTGAGGGGTCCGTGGAGGGGGGAGATTGAAAGTTGCAGTAGGGTTTAATCCAGCACTGTGTATGGCATAGAGGGGTTGCAAATCATCCAAGGCTTGTTTGCCAGTTGTCCAAGGGTTACGCGTTTCTGAATGGTGCCAGTGGGATGAGCAGGAATTGTGTGGGATGAGCCAAGGTGTAGAATGAGGAGAAATGGAATTAAGTCAATCAGAGGTGATATTTGGGTGAAATACGGCAAAACATGGCTAAGACTCTTTGTTAGTTTTCTTACCACCCTTTTTCTCTGAGAAAACCTGCAAACTCTGCTCTGTTGAGCCCTGCCAGCTGCTGGGTTGCAGCTTGAACAGGTGCTGGGTGCCCAGGCTGGCGATGCACGCAAGGCTCAGGGGACTCTGTCAAGACTGCATTTCCCAGGAGGTCTCCACTCCTAAAGAGGGCTTGTTCTCTTTTCCTAGACAGAAGCAGTTCGTTAGACGGCTCTCTGCAGGGACCAGGCCGGGGTACAAAGCGCTATTCCCAAGATTCCCCTCCATACAGTGCTCCTCTCTCCCCCAAGTTACCAAAGAATGACCGTCACCCTTTGGAAGGTGAGCACAGCGTGTCTCTTCCCAAAGCTGGCTGTTCCCAGCGCCCTGTCCCGGCCGCAGCAGGGTCACACCTGCCCTGCCAAACCCAGCCGTGGCTTCAGGGAGCTGCTTTGCGTGTCCCTGGCATGGGTTGTGCTTGGTATTCCAGAGGGGAGTGGATGAGCTGCTCTGTGGTGAGGCAGGTTCCCCACACAGATGTGTCAGGCATGTGGAATGCAGCGGGAATTCCTTCTCACCCTGACAGTCATCACCTCACACCACATAATCTGCTTTAGTTTCCCTCACTGTGCATGGGATTAACAGTGCTCGACCTGCCCAGCTGCCTCAGTCAATCTGCCCCCGGATTTTTCCCTGAGGGTTTGCTGCAGCCTGTTGTACAGATGCTGATGTGCAGCTGTACAGCCAGGACCTTGCTGCCCTTTCCCAGGATCTCATTTTGTTCCTCACAGGCCTCCCTAAAACAGCCAAGGGGTGTCACTGGCTCCACCAGCTCAGCCACACCATTCCCGTCCCACTGCTGCTCCTTCCCAGAGTCCCTCAGGACACCATTGGTGCAGATGTGCTGGGCCATGGTCCCAACAGCAGCTGCAGGAGTGTCCTCCTTGGTGTGGGATCCACAGGTGTCCCTTGCATGCACATGTGGGAGATTTCCAGAAAGTCCAGGTAGCTGGAGGACTCCCTGAACTGAGTCATCTTCAATAAATGCACTCCCACTTTTGTTCTGAGCTGCAAACCCTTCGTAATGCAGACTGAAGATTTAATCTTGCTAAGGCTTTTAATTAATGGATGGTGAAATCTGCCAAGGTGTTAGTCACAATTCTTTGTGACTGAAATCCCTGAAAAATCGCTGGAGACTCCTGGGTGGGCTCACAGTTCAGTGGCTTCATGCTCTGTTGCTGTCCCTTTAGAATCCCCATTTCCCTGGTTTTGCTGATCCCAGGTGTGAGTGCCCAGCCTGGCACCACTGTGGGTAATTTCGGTCTGTGTCCATCCCTGTGTCCTGTGCTCTGCAGAGTCACTGACCCTGTCTCTGAGCACAGCTGGGCTGAACTTGGCCAGAGCAGCTGTGGCTGCTCATCTCTGGAAGTCTCCAAGGCCAGGTGGATGGGCTTGGAGCAACCTGGGGTAGTGGAAGGTGCTGCTGCCCATGGCAGGGGGGGGACTGGATGGGCTTTAAGGTCCCTCCCAACCCAAACCATTTCATCATTCTATGATGGACAGCTTCTAGTGGCCTCATTATCTGCAGTGATTAAAACTGCGGGTCTGTCACAGAGCTGAAGTGAAGCCAGAGGTGGCGTGTGGCAGTGCCTCATCTATTCCAGCATACTGACAAGTCAAAAACTGTTCCCTGAGGCCCCTTCTGTTTCTCGCCTCCAAATGGGTGCTGGTTTCCTTCATTCCTTTGTGATGCATCAGCCACTGCATTTGGGTAACCTTTGGGACAGCCCAGCCCCTCCTCCTCCTCCTCCAGCAGGTGGGACGTGCAGTGTTCAGCCTGTTCTTGAAGCACTGGATTGCACCGAAGGTTCACATGCCTTGTTTGGGTGGTGAATATTGCACACTCTGTATTGTCAGTGAAGAGAGAAGGTTTCCATAATGGGTAATTCCAAGGAGGAGCCTTCCATAGGTTTCTACAAGATGGATTCTTAGTCAGCTTCAAAGTCTATGAAGTTATCCCTTGACCTTCAAATGGGTTGTGCCATCTGGATGCCAGAATTCTCCAGCCTCTTCCAGAAAAAACAAGTGGGCAGGAAGTGTGTCTGCATGTGAGGGGGATGATTCTTCCTGCAGCACCTTGGTCTGGTTCTGTCCCTCATCCGAGCAGGGAGCAATGAGGTGCAGTTTCAAACTCCATCTAGAAATTCTTTCTTATCCCACAGCTAAAAGCTGTAATGAATACATCCTCCTCCACCATGAAATTGAGGTTCAGGCAGGAATAATTGCATTTCAGAGGATGTATTTTAAGAATATGCACCTGAAATACTCAGATATTGAGTATTTCTTCAGCAAGGTACATCTTCGCATGGGAATGAACTCTGTCTCAGGCAGCAGCTCCTGAACACACCCCAGTTTGCCGTATGGAAGGCTGTGAGCAGCAGTGGGACATCTCCATTCACTGTGCATTTGGCAAGAAGCAGAGACGTGGAGAGAGGATCTCACATCTTACATTGTTTTTCCTCTTGCATCCAGTGGTGTTTGTGTGGCTTTTTAGTGAAACACTGCAGTCCCAGCACAGTGGGGACCTGCCTTCACAGCCCATCACTTGCTGGAAGCAGTGGGTGTTCAGGAGTAGTGCAAATCACATTTGTGCTTGTGGCCAAACTCCCGTGTTTTAGCAGTAAAATGACACTGTTGAGTCTATAGCACTATTTGTTTAATTAAACTTTAATTATCTGCTCCCTGCTTCTCAGCCACTAATTGTGGCGTATTTCCCTACAATGTGCCAACTGCCAGCTTTTAGTTAAATCCAACAGTTTGTGTAAGGAAATCTGCCTAAGGATCAGCCACCTCCTCCTTTGACTCTGGTTATCAAGGGTGAAGGATTCTGGAGCTTGCCTGAGTACAGTCGTGCCTTGCCACTTGCAGGAGCATCTTGTCTACAGATGATTCCCTGGGGCAGGAATCATTCCCCTCTTGCCTCATCTCCTTCTCCCTTCCCTGGAAATACCATTCATTGAGCAGTTCCCTGTGTGCTTGTATTTCTAGGAAAACCCTCAATTTTTTGAGGGTTTTCCTAGAAAACAAACCCCCCCAGCTCTGCTGTAGTGTTACAGCCCAACCAGGCACTCACCTGTGCAGGGATAGGGAACCTGAGGATCACTGTGGGCCTCAGTTTTACCTCCCGGGCAAAAAAACCGTCATGCTCCCAGGGCTTTATCCGTGGTCCTTGGGTGTGTGATCACCAGCATGTGAGAACAGGATCCCATATTTGCAGAATGCATCACAGCACATTCCTGTCACGAATTAATTCCTGTTAATTGTTGAGTGAAGGCAATTCTGAGGGTGAGTTTTGGATCCTCAGCCTTGCACCAACAGGAACCTGTGCATGTGCTCTTCCCACCTCCCAGAGTGGGCCCTGAAATTCCTTCTGCTGATGCCAACCCCCGCTATGAGAGCTCTGGGGTTTTTGGGAGCACTCAGACATGTGTGTTTGTGTGACCCAGCACATCTGGGTGAGTGTCCCAGGACTTCCTGGCAAGCTGAAGCTCTCTGTCACCTCAGAAGGGTTGAGATGCACAGCTTGGACCTGTTCCCATGCCCACAGCCACAGTCCTGTGACAGCTCAAAGAGGGCTGTGCCCACTGCCCCCTCTCCTGCCTCTGTCCTTCCCTGGCAGTCAGCACCCTTCCCCAGATGTTTAATGGGAAGTGTTTTGGGGTCAAACAGAACTATCCTGTTAACAGGAGACCAAATTTAGTTGCTTGGAAGCAGCTACAGTGGAAACCCATTCGTGTAAGTGACATCCCCGGTTGGTCTGGCTGGGCAAGGGATTTCCAGCAGGTTTCCAGAGCAGCTGGCTCTGGTTTGTGTCCAGTCTGGGATGGAAATGCAATGGTGGGAGTGCAGGAGGGGTTTGAAGTTTTTCAGGGATAGCCATGAGTCAGCAAACCATTTTTTATGCATCCAGAGCAGGTGAGATGACACTTGTCCATGCAGGAAGCGAGTGACAAGTGTGTCAGCACAGGACAGGTCACCAGGGGTAGCAGTCTGCGCACCAGCAGTTGGTACCTGAGATTTTAAGGCTGTGCTGCTGTTTCTGGGCACATCCCAGAGACCTAAAAGCAAAGAAAGGCAGCAAGTGCAGTGGCAAAGCCCTGAGGTGGGAACAGCAATTACCCAGTGATGACCCCACAGCAGGCTGGCCAACAGCCAGACAAGTGTTCCCATTTCATATCCTTACAGTGTGAAGCCTTGGAAGGTCAGGGCTGGACCAGCTGAACTGGCCTCTGGATCTCTGCTCAGGCAGCAGGACGTGAGACCAGAAGATCCCAGCTGTCACAATAGTGCCACAGTTCATAGAAATCACAGCAAATAAGGTGTAGCCAGGAGAGGCTGCCCCAGTCGATGGTACCCAACATCTGCAGCACTTGGGAACCACTTCAGGCTCTGGCAAGCTGCACTTCCCTTCACTGGAGCATGGCAGCATCAGCTCAGCAGAGGATTTGGGAAAATCTCAACAGCTTCTGGGTCTCACAGGCGGCAGATCCTGCACCCTCACCACGATCCCAGTTCAGCACAGCAGTGCTGTGCTGGCTTCTCACCTGCTGCTCCTGTAGTCTGGAAAGTGCAAGGGGAGAAACCCAGGGCCTGGCCAGTGCTCAGGTTTCTTCAGCCTTGTCACCAGCCCTGGTGTTTGAATGGCAGCAGCTCAGGGCTGTGAGCTGCCCTCAGGGTCCCTGCAGATGCTGGTGGAGGAGCTGCAGCTCCCAGCCACGTGTGCTGGCAGGTCTGCAGTGCACAGGCAATGCCCCTCACTGTGGAGCCGCTTCCCTCCTTGGCAGGTGTTCCATCATAAAGAACACAAGTATTTGAGGGTGACTCATGAGGCACAAGGACCACCTGGGCTGAGGCTCAGCTGTGCCACAGTAAAACCTGCAAAGGTGGCCCTGCAATGGAGCTGTCACAGGGCAACAGCAGAGGCAGATCTTGCTAGCTCAGCCAGTGCAACCTGTCACCCTGGACAGTCTCCTCAGCCCCTCCATCCCAATAGTGCCACAACTGCAAATCCAGTGCATTTCTGGAGAAGGTGAGGAAGCCAGTATTGCTCTAACACCCTGCCTGGGGAGAGCCTCAGCCCAGGCCCTCTGTGCGTGTTCCAGTACAGGGAGTTTGCCTCTGATGTGGTTAGGCTGGAAAAGGGCCCAGCAGGAGGCCAGGAGGGATGAGCAGCTCATCACCAGCATGTTGCTTTTGGGGCCGGAGGGCCAGTGCAGTATGGGAGCATTGCCTGGCCCTTATGGCACAGCTCCCTCCTGCTCTGCCCATCCCTGACACCCCAGTGCCAAACACCGGGGCAGTTCCCTTGCACGCTGCTGCTGAGGACGTTCAGTGTGTGACCCCTCGGGGAACATCCCCTCCCCTTCCTGTTCAGGACTGGCTGTGAGTCCTGTGTCCATTGGCATCCAGATGGGACAGCCCTGCCCTGCCCCACACAGAGGGGCCCAGGGCAGTCAGGCCACAGGGCTGGGCCACAGCTCCTGGTGGCATGAACAGAGTAGCTGAACAAAGGAGCTGCTGCTCCTGTCTGGGACCGTGGTCACTACGCTGGCTGGACTGGCACTGGCAGATGGTGACACCATTTGCAGATTGGCAGCTGGTGAATGCTCTGGCAGTGCCTGGTTTGATCCCTGTGCTGGGGAGAGAGCAGCCAGGGGTGGGACCCAGCGAGCCCTGCTGTTGCTGTGGCTCTGCCCCACACGAGAGCATGGGGCCGTGGCGTTCGGGTGCACTAACTGCAGCTTGGTGCGTTCCAGGTGAAACCTTTGTCCTGGGAGATGGCCTCCCAGGGCCCTTAGAGCCTCGCCTGGACCCCATGGACTCTGCCTTGAACTCTGTCAATTCATCCAGCCACAGCAGGAGCTCCAGAGACTATCGCCTGCCAGGATACAGGCACCTGCACCAGCCCTCTAGCCTCAGCCAGGGCAGCACCTCTGCCCTGCGCAGGCTTAGCTCTGGGGGTAAGAGCTCAGAACAGCCCTGCAGCTGTAAATTGGGCAATAAAGGGCTATTCTAACTCCAGTTACACCTTTCTAACTTCAGCAAGTACCAGAGGCTGGGCTCTGCACAGCCAGCCACGTCTGTTAGGTGTGATGCACCTGGCAGGTGGCAGTTTGGACAGGTGATATTTCTCCTTTGGCTGGTGACTGGGTGGACCTGGAGGTCAGTGGGGAGAGAGGAACAAGAAGGAGCTGAACTGTGTCCAAGTGATAAATAGGTGTCTGAGTCCATAAGGATGGATTGGGAATGGCTGGGGAGTCGAAAGTTGCCTGGTGGGGCTGGGAGGATGGGCAGATGCATGAGTGGCACTTGTCTGTACAGAGGAAGAGGGGCAGGAGAGCTGAACTGCTCATTGCAGCATGTGGGGTTGCAAATAGCATCATTTTAGCTGCATGGCATCAGTAAAAGCCTCTGAAAAGCTCAGGCTGGTGGTGCCTCCCCCTCAGGTTTTCAGGCAGAGCTGAGACAAGGGGCTGTGCACACTGGGAGCAGGACCTGTGCCAGCTCAAGCTGTGCTTTTGGACAACGGGAGGTCACCTCTGGGTTCAGTCCGTCAGAAATGCAGCCAGTGAAAACATAAACCAGTTTTGCCATGTTAGGTGTGCTAAAGGTGTTGGGAGGGGAGGAGGAACCGTGCATAGGGAGAGACGTGGGAATGGCAGGGGGGTGTTCTGCTGAGGTGGGAAGTGTCAGCCATGGACAAGGAGCAGTGGGAGCTGGAGTCAAACAAGGGCAGTGGGGCTTGCGAGAGGAGACAAGGGCTCAGTGTAGAAGGCTGCCCTGAAAAGTCAGGCCTAAGGAGAGGGAATAAGGCTTCGGTGCCAGGCCTGGGGCACACCCGGGACGTGCCCCTTGCTGTGTCTCTGCCCTGCTGTGGGAGAGGAGCTGAGTGGTGGATTGAGGGGGAATGGCCGTGGGGCGGTGCCTGGGACCCCCAATAACAGCTCTGTCTGGCATCCCCAGGGTCAGACAGGTACCTGGGCTCCCGGGACGGCTCCCGGCTCAGCAGCCGTGACCCCTCGTCCTGGACGGTGGAGGAGGTGATGCAGTTCATCCGTGAGTCAGACCCACAGCTGGGCCCCCACGCTGACCTCTTCAGAAAACACGTGAGTGCCATGGGTCATGTATGATGTGGGTGTGGGGATGTGTTACATCCGGGAGGGGGCAAATCACACAAACAAGATCCAGGAGAGTCAGAACACGGCAGCACTTCACACCGGATGGAGTTTTGTGCTTAATAAAAAGGTCTTCATAAATCCTGCTTGTGCCCTGTCTGGGCTTGGATCCCCATTAGAACCCCTCGAGGGCAGCCCGGGTGCATACGGAGCCTCTGCAGTGAATTCCAGTGCTGAAAACATGAACTCTGCTCCTCTTGGAGTCTAATACTCACCTCGTGACAAATTTCTCCTGGCAAGAAGCACATTCCAAGTGGGATTCACAGAGTGCATTGCTGCTCAGCTCCTGTAACAGGCAGTCTCCTCAGGCTCTGGTCCTTGTGCACATCTGTAAGTGTAAAACAGCTGCAGGCACAGCATGGAGTTTGTACCATGACTGCTACAGGAGTCAGCTGCGTGTCCTGAGCCCTGCAAGAGCTGTGTTCCCTCTGCCTTGTGTTCAAGTCCATGTTCTGGTGCTGCTCATGAGGAGCAGTGGGAGCAAACACCCAGCACTGTGTCCTGCCCTGGGCTAGGCTGACCCAACACTTCTTTTTTTAATTGGTTCTATTTTAGAAACACCAATAATTGAGACACGTTTGTTTTAATTATGAAAAGCTGCCAAGGGATGGAAGTGCCCTGGGTTGTCAATCCAAGGAGAGCCTTGCTTTTGTCTATGGAAAGGAAAAACAGATCAAACCTGGTACTGGAGATCCCTGGAGATCTCACCAACCTGACAGCAGCTGAGCATTGACATAGGACAGGATCTTCTGTTGTCCAACGTTGTGACTTTTATTTCTCACTTACAAGCAAATTAACATTTTTTTCGTGGAAAACTGTCCAGTGCAAAGCTCTGGATCCAGCCTGGACTGGGTCAAGGACACGAGTGCTGCCAGGGACTGGGAGACTTCCCCTTACAAATGCCAAGTACAAAGCTGTTTTCTGGTTATTCTAAGCTTCATGATCCATCCCCTCCTTAGTCTCAGGAGGGACACATCTGGCTCTGCTGTAAAGCCTCAGATGCTTTGAAAGCTGCTGTGTTGGAATCAGCCCCGGTGGGGATGCGGAGCTCCACCACTCTCTGCCAGTGGCTGGGACTGTGCTGCGAAGCTCCAGAAACAGAACCACAGGATCATTCAGGCTGGAAAAGCCCTCTGAGGTCATACAGTCAAACATTCCCCCAGCACTGCCAAGGCCACCACTAAACCAATTTCCCAAGTGCCACATCCACGTTTTTTGAACACTTCAGGGATGGTGATTTCAGCCCGTGCCGGTGCCTAACCACCCTTTCAGGGAAGAAATTTTTCATAACAAGCAGTCACAGAGCTCAGGCTCTTTGGGTTTTAGGATCTGTTCCCTCACCTCCATTTCAGCTGTGACTCAGAGCTGTGTGTCACAGCAGGGCTGTCACCATTGACACATCCCCTGCCAGATTCCTCCTGCCCTGGGATGGCAGTGCCCTGGAGTGAGCAATTGCTCCCTTGCACTGCCACTGCCTCTGTGATTCCTGTCAGTGAAACCTCCCTTCTTCCTGCCCACCTCCCTTCAGGATGTGCTGGCCCTCTGAAAATGGTTCCTGGATGTTGGTCACCCGGCAGAATTCCCGTCACACACATGGGGCTGGGGCTGCACCAGGGTGGGTGTAGGGCTGCCTGTGCTCTCCATACTGGGGTCTCCATATTGGAATGTCCCTACTGGGATGTCCCTACTGGGGTCTCCATACTGGGATGTCCCTGCTGGGGTCTGCATATTGGGATGTCCATACTGGGATGTCCATACTGGGGTGTCCCTACTGGGATGTCCCTACTGGGATGTCCATACTGGGGTGTCCGTACTGGGGTGTCCACACTGGGGTCCATACTGGGATGTCCGTACTGGGGTCCATACTGGGGTGTCCCTACTGGGATGTCCATACTGGGATGTCCATACTGGGGTCCATACTGGGGTGCTGCTGAGCAGGGCTCTCACACCAGGCCTGCCGTTGCATTTAGGGCCTGACGTGGCTGGGGCAGGGCTGGGGCTCCCGGGTGCCATCACAAGCTTTGTCGTTCATCCTTGCAGGAGATCGACGGGAAAGCCCTGCTCTTGCTGCGGAGCGACATGATGATGAAGTACATGGGTCTGAAGCTGGGGCCAGCCCTGAAGCTCACTTACCACATCGACAAGCTAAAGCAAGGCAAGTTCTGAGAGGACTCCCGGCAGGATGGACCCTGGAAGCTCCGCTCCCGGCCGTCCCCGCCCGCGCTCACCTGCCGAGAGGTTCGCATGCACACTCCCCCTCCCGCCGCCCGGCCGGGCCCGCCCAGGCCCCGACAGAGCTCAGGAGGAGCCCGGCACAGCTGGGCTTTGCACCAGACTCGAGCTGTGGGCGTTGGAAGCGGAGGGTCTCTTCCCTGCTGCCCAGCCAGCACTTCTCCGTGAGCTCCTGCTTCCCTGGCATGGAGCAGCGCTCCAGGCAGTGCCCATGGGGAGGGGACTGGGTGTTTGCCTCAGCTCCTCCCGCTGCGGCTCAGCGCTCCCGGGGCAGCCCCTGGGCACCGAGCCTGCCCAGCCTCACGGGGCTCGGTGCCCCAGTCCACCCTCAGCCCTGTGGCACCGCAGCGAGCTCGGAGCGTTGACCACCCAGCTCCATCTTCCCCACCGGGAGAGCCCATCCACCCGGCTCTGCCTGCCCCCAGCTCCTGCCCTGGCTCCAGCTGGGCACACCGAGCCAGGGGTGGAGGGCTTCATATTTCTTCCAGACTGGGGAGGCCGTGTGGGAGCATGGAGCCAGCTGGGAGAGCTGAGGAGCGGGGCTGGCCTGGCGTGCCCCTGGCACAGCTGGGCCTGGGCTGGTGTTGGAGGCTGCCTGGATGCTGCAGGACTCGGCTGATCCTTCTCGCCTTTTTTCCTTTGTTTTTTTTTTTCATTTTGGAATTTTTTTTTTTACTAAGGAGTTGTCTGTTTCAAATGATGAGATGATTTTTCTACCTGTGTTGAACTCGCAACTCTTGGTGATTTTATGCCAGAGCTGTTGAGGTTTGTCTTCCCAGGGGCCCTCCTGCTCCTCTAGAGTTTTGGTCTGTCCCAGCTCAACGTGTGCAAGAGAGTTTTGGGTCTGGCCAGAGCATCCCGGGGTGGTGACCTGTCCCGGCATCGCTCTTCCTGTGCGGGCTCTGCCCATCCCGAGGCACCTGTTGGTCTCAGGCAGTTTAATGTATTTATTTTTGATGGCACTTGAGTGGTTCCCGTGGTCCCAGAGATGTTTCTGCAGCTGCACAAGGACTGTTGGAGTGGAGCCACCAGCTGTGCCACCTCGGTGTCCCCTGGACAGCAGCTGCCAGCTGGGGGCTGCCTGTGGGGCAGGGGCTGCCTGGACCCCCAGAGCATCACCGGCACCAGCCTGGCCTGAGCTGGGGCAGGGCCGACAGGACACAGCTGACAGGACTGGGCTGGTGGGGCCAGTGTGTGCCCACACACGCACCTCAGCACACACACACACACACACACACACACACACAAACACACGCTTCCTCTGCAGTGACCAAAGGGCTGGGATGGAATCTCCACTCCAAGCACTTCCTTCTCCTGTCCTCAGCTCACCCTCTGCGTCCAGAGCCACAGCTCACGCCCTCCCCTGCAGCCTCCAGGGCCTGGCCAGCAGCAGGACGGGCCCCTGTGGTGACCAACCCTCCAGGCTCTTGCACTGAGTCAGGTTTACCCCTAAGGGGCAAAGTTGCAAAAAAAAAAAACAAAACAAAAGCCACCCCAAACCCCAAAGTAATAAAAAGGCAAAATGGCTTTTTGTCCTATAGCGCAGCCCGTGCTGCCGGCCCGGGGCTGGGGGCCGCTCACGGAGCCCCTCGCTCACAGCACGGCCCGGGACCCCTCGGTGTGACCGGTGCCAGGCCCCGGGGGGGGCAGCCAGGGCTTCCCTCTGCACTTATTTTACGTTGATTTGTTTATAAATAAAAGGATACCAAGTTCCTCCCCGCTGTTTGTGCACTGACAGCAGCGCTGGGCTGAGCCCCGGCCGTGACGGGAGCACAGGGACGGACGGGCAGTGAGTGCTGCCCCGGGACTGACCCCGGGACTGACCCCGGGACTGACCCTGGGACTGACCCCGGGACTGACCCCGGGACTGACCCCAGGACTGACCCCAGGACTGACCCCAGGACTGATCCCGGGACTGACCCCGGGACTGACCCCAGGACTGACCCCGGGACTGACCCCGGGACTGACCCCGGGACTGACCCCCGGGACTGATCCCGGGACTGACCCCGGGACTGACCCCGGGACTGACCCCGGGACTGACCCTGGGACTGACCCCGGGACTGACCCCGGGACTGACCCCAGGACTGACCCCAGGACTGACCCCAGGACTGATCCCGGGACTGACCCCGGGACTGACCCCAGGACTGACCCCGGGACTGACCCCGGGACTGACCCCGGGACTGACCCCCGGGACTGATCCCGGGACTGACCCCGGGACTGACCCCGGGACTGACCCCGGGACTGACCCCAGGACTGACCCCAGGACTGATCCCGGGACTGACCCCGGGACTGACCCCAGGACTGACCCCGGGACTGACCCCGGGACTGACCCCGGGACTGACCCCCGGGACTGATCCCGGGACTGACCCCGGGACTGACCCCAGGACTGACCCCAGGACTGACCCCGGGACTGATCCCGGGACTGACCCCGGGACTGACCCCGGGACTGACCCCAGGACTGATCCCGGGACTGACCCCGGGACTGACCCCAGGACTGACCCCGGGACTGACCCCGGGACTGACCCCGGGACTGACCCCCGGGACTGATCCCGGGACTGACCCCGGGACTGACCCCGGGACTGACCCCAGGACTGACCCCAGGACTGACCCCGGGACTGATCCCGGGACTGACCCCGGGACTGACCCCGGGACTGACCCCGGGACTGAACCCAGGACTGATCCCGGGACTGACCCCAGGACTGACCCCGGGACTGATCCCGGGACTGACCCCGGGACTGACCCCGGGACTGACCCCAGGACTGACCCCGGGACTGACCCCAGGACTGACCCCGGGACTGAACCCAGGACTGACCCCGGGACTGACCCCGGGACTGACCCCGGGACTGAGCCCGGGACTGAGCCCGGGACTGACCCCGGGACTGGCCCCGGGACTGACCCCGGGACTGACCCCGGGACTGACCCCGGGACTGACTCTGGGACTGACCCCGGGACTGACCCCGGGACTGACCCCGGGACTGACCCCGGGACTGGCCCCGGGACTGACCCCGGGACTGACCCCAGGACTGACCCCGGGACTGACCCCGGGACTGACCCCGGGACTGACCCCAGGACTGACCCCGGGACTGACCCCTGGGACTGACCCCGGGACTGACCCCGGGACTGAGCCCGGGACTGAGCCCGGGACTGGCCCCGGGACTGACCCCGGGACTGACCCCGGGACTGACCCCAGGACTGACCCCGGGACTGACCCCTGGGACTGACCCCGGGACTGACCCCGGGACTGATCCCGGGACTGACCCCGGGACTGACCCCGGGACTGGCCCCCGGCCGCTCCTGCGGGCGGCGAGGGAGAGCAGGGCCAGGGTGGGGCTGAGGGAAGCGACACTCCAAGGGTGACAGGACGGAAGGGCCCGGCGGTCATTGGTGGTGCCGGGGCGGCACATCGTGTCCTCGCTGTGTCCCCCAGCCCCTGAGGCAGCCCCAGGCCGACACCCCCGCCTGTCCCGCCTGGTGCTGACAGAGGCTTTGGCAATTCCTTCTTCCAGGCCGGAGTTCGGGCGGGATGTCGGGGCAGGGGCAGCCCCCGGCTGAGCCCGGAACCCACCGCTGCCCACACCCCTCCGAGCCCTGCCTGGGGCCCTGGGGCCGGTGAGGGAGGTGGGCAGAGCCCCTGCAGCCGGACAGGGGTGAGGGCTGAGCCCGAGTCCCTCACGCTGCCCCCCAGCAGCCCACTGCCATGAGCACAGAGCCACACCAGCTCCCGAGGGCTGCTCCCTCCCCCAGGGCGGCGCGGAGGCGCCGGAGGCCGAGGGGGCCTGGCCGGGCCCCGCCCGGGGCTCAGCAGGGCTGGCCCAGGACGAGCGTGGTGAGTGATGGAGCCGGGGGGGACGGGTCTCACCGTGTGCTCAGAGCCGGGGGTTGTGTCCCAGCTTGACCTGGAGCGCCCACCTGGTGACAGCCTGGTGGCAGAAGGCAGGTGAGGGGCACCTCAGGGAGGGCAGTGAGGTGGGTGCTGGAGAGTCCTGCCTGGTCAAGGTCCAGCAGCAGGTGAGGGGGCAGAGGGCCCCAGGTCTCTCCTTGCAGGCTCAGCGCCGCTGCCCCTGGGCTGAGGACACCAGGGCTCCTGTCCAGGTGACTCCTCCTGGGCCACCTGTCACAGCACGGGGACCCCACCCAGGCTCATGAGGTCCTGGGGCTCACCTGTGCCAGCACCTCTCCCCCACAGCAGCAGCCCCTCAGGGACTGCAGCACAAATGTCTGTGCCCTCCCCTGGCAGCACAGCCTGGGGACACCTGGATCCATCCATGTTTTGGGCTGGGACACTGCAGTTGGGGCACAGCAGTGCTTGGGTGAGGCCCTAAAGCCACCCAGCTCCCAAACCTCGGTGACAAGCCCCAGGGACGCCCAGGTTATTTGTAAATTTTCACTGCATCTTCTTTAACTGCTCACTGCTGTTGAAACTATCCCAAGCTGTGGAGGGGGGCGAGACAAACCCTCCTGGGGCAGCTCAAAGCCATTGGAAACCATCAGCCCTGCAAAGCCTGCAGGCTCAGCCCAGGTTCCCCAGGTTTCTCCACTGCTGGAAGGAAGCTCTGTAACTTCAGACGTCGGAGCTCCATGTCTAAACCCACTGTGAATACAGCTCACAAGTTCTTGCTAGCTTAAAGGGGATTGATTCAAGATTGGGCATTTTGTGCTTCAGTCCTTCCCTCCGGAGCAGGCAGGAACAAAACAAGCTCGGGGCTCCTTACTCAGTTTGTTACAAATGAGCATTTAATGACCAAGTCAGTTGCAAGGTTTTGGCTAAAACATTTCAGGAGAAAAAAAAAAACAACCCCACAGTTGTGCTGCAGCTGAGGGAGGATCTCACCGTGCCCCAGGAGCAGCCAGGGCAGGGCAGGACTGGGCAGGAGCAGAGCACTGCAGCTCGGTAATTCCTGCACAACAGCTGCACTCGGCACACGAGGAATGCTCGAAGCTCTCCAGGCTCACAGCAGCTTCACAGGGAATTTTTAAAACAACTGAGGACTAAAGCAAGGGGGGCTGGGGAGATCACTGAGGAGGGACAGGACAGGGTTTGGTTTCATGGCTCAGCCAGGTCTGACCGTGCAGCTCTTCCCCAACTCCAGAGCTGCTGGAGTCTGACTGTGCCACACCAGACAACGGAGACACTTCTCCTTCCTTCCTTTCCCCTCCATCACCCAAGGCCACACGGGCTGTTCCGGGGCAGCAGCAGGCAGGGAACCAAGGCAGTTCAGCCCCGTCAGCACTGCACAGCTGGACAGCAACACCCAACACAGGCAACACCGAGGGCAGGGTGAGCCCCTCCCTCAGGAACAGCCCTTGGGAACTGCGGGAGCACAGGACACGCGACTCCGACGTGGACAAAAAGGCAACAAAAGGCTCCGCTTCGAATCCATGAAAAAGCACCAGGAGCTGCTGTGCCCCAGGCCAGGGACACAGTTCAAGGCAGCAGTGGAAGTGGTTCAGTGGTTCGCTCTGTTCTCACCTCCCCCTTGATGCAAGGGGTCGGAGTTTCCCAGCCCCAGGAGCAGCTGCAGGGAGGGCTCACACGGACCCCTGGGGTCAGGGCTTCCCTGGCAGCTTTGTTCTCCTGCTGCCCA
The DNA here is from genome assembly GCF_029207755.1 of Chamaea fasciata. Lineage (NCBI taxonomy): Eukaryota > Metazoa > Chordata > Aves > Passeriformes > Sylviidae > Chamaea > Chamaea fasciata. Next base: position 4,639,365 of record NW_027094111.1, on the reverse strand, counting down.
CAACCTGATCCCAGTTAATCACATCCCTGCAGTGACACGTCAGCCAGAGCTGAGCGTGTTCCAGAGTAACACTATTCCAGGAAGATCTTCCTGGTTACAAATTCATAGTGACAATGAATGCACCAAGAGCACCAGTGCCAAACGTTTGCAAATGCTACTGAAAAAAAAAATAAAATAAAAATCACCCCCTTCCCCCGTTCCCTGAAAACAAAACAAAAAAACCCCAAACCAAAAAGGCTGCATGAAACTGAGTCCTCTCTTCTAACACAGCCCAGCTCAGACACTAAGCCAAGCCCCCAAAATCTTGTGCCATCCATAATTTCACCAGGAAGTGAAGACTGAGGAGGGAGCAGAAAGACTGGAGAAAGCAACTCCACTGTGAGTGTCCAGGGCACCCTGATGCCAAACACTCCCTGCACTGGGAGGGATGTGTGCCATGGGATTCCCCTCAACACAGCAAATCCCACACCCCAGTTTGCTTTGACCTCCAAGCTGGAGCAGCTGAAGGAAGTCTGGAGGGGCCTGTGTGAACTCTCCTTCACAAATAACCCAAGATCTATTTAGAAAATAAGTGAAGGACAGGAAAGCTGAGGAAATAAGGGACAGGATCTCAGAATGAAAATTAAAAACCCATAAGTTAGGAAAGCCCAAAGCTGAGGGTGTGGAAGCTACTGCTGTAAGAACACCAGGAAAACCTAATGGAGACTCCTCTCTGCAGCAAGGACACACCTGGAGAGGAAAAGAGAAAAGGAGCAGGAATTACTGACAGGGAAGAGCCGCAGGCCGGAACTGCCCAGCACTGGAGGCAGAATCTGACAGGAGGGCCGTGTGCCCAGCTCCGGGGAGTCTGTCACCTTTCCAGGGGCACTGTGGCACCACCAAAGGCTGTCACCTGCTCCCCTGGACACGGGCTCCTCCCACACCCCCACAGAGCACAGAGTGAGCCCTGCTCAGCCAGGACTGAACCCCTTTGGCCAGCATCAAATCAACGTTTTCATCGTGCTGCAGCCCCAAGGGAGGCGGGCTGAGACAAGTCCCAGGGACAGTGCCACCCTCCCCACAGCTTCCCCACGTGGGGACAGCCTCCAGGCCACCAGCCCTGCCACATGAGGGAACACAAGGGATACTGCCAGGGAGACCAAGGGTCAGAGTATCTTTAGATAAAAACTCAGAAGAATTCTTCAATTCTTGGTGTTGACCCAGCTGAGGAACAGCCCAATGCCCAGCAATCACATCTGGCCCCAATCCTGCACCCCGGGATGGGGAGTGTCCTGTGACAGACTGGGGCTGAGCCGGCTTTCCCTCTGCAGGGCACTCTGCGAGTGTCACACACAGGGAAGGGGGAGGAGGGAAGGGCTGGACCCCTTCAGTGCCCCGGAGGTGTGTGCAGATGCTGCTCAACTCCTGCAAAGCCCCCACACAAACCAGCCAGAGCAGGGGCAGGTGTCACACCCATCATTACCCACTGCACAGAGGGACAATGCAAATTTGCAGTCTGCCTGTTTTAGTGGTGCAGTCTGAGTGCAGCCAGGTTTTAGTGTCCTCTCCTTCCCAGGATTGTGTACATCCAGTTTCCACATCCCTGTGACACCTGCAGCCCTTACAGACCAGAGCTTGAGCCCTAGGTCTGACAGGAACTGCTGTCCCAGGAGATGGACACAACGGATACTTCCAAGGTGTTCTTTCACAATGGTGAGGGACTGCAAAATACTCAATCTCCTAAACCAGGAACCCCCTGCAGAGCTCTGCCCCCATTTTCAGGAATGTGTGCTCCACTGGTGCTTTTATCTGAATCTAACCCCGAATTCCTCTGTGTGTATTTGTATTTTATTGTGTGGCACTTTGCTAAGGAACACTTATCCCCAGCTGTTACACAGACAGAGGCACCACCCAGCCCTCAGCAGGGTTGGAACACGTGTGGGCACCAGCACATCTCAGGGTGTGAGAAATAATGTGGAAGGCAGATGCCAGGAGCAAACACTGGGCAAGAATTCTCTTCCAAAAGGAAGAGGTTGAGATCATGAGACATTACCAGAATCAGTCATGATTTGCTGAAGGGAACTTCAGCTCTGTTATCTCCAGGTCAGGAGAGCTGCTGCCACTCCGGTCGCTGTAGGTGTCCCTGCAGGAGTACAAAGATTTGGGGTTAGGGAGCACAAAGTGCTTTAAGGACTGATAATTAATGTGGGATGCTGCAGCACAGGGAGAAGTTTGGCTCCTCTGCTGCAATGAGCCATTGCAAACTCAAATGTGCAAAAGCAGAGAATTAAAATATCCCTCAACCCTTGGAGGCGCTGAAATGAGAGTCCCTCACACATGAAACTCTTCTGATGATGTCAACCCCAACACAGGAATCCCGTGGTGCAGCTGCACTGCAGCTCAGCCCACAAAGCCAACACTTTCCTTCTGGCATTGCATTTCCCTGGGTTTGACACAGGCACTGCTCATTCTCCTCTGCATTTGGTCTTTGTTTAGTGCCTGTCAGCACTCAGCAACCCCTCGGTGTTCTCTGTGAGGCGAACAGGTCAGTACCAAATGGTTGTAATCTGTTGCACAGTCCTGAGTGCCAAACAGAATTTCAGGCACTGGGGAACAGCAGCACCCAGTAACTGCACCATTAAATCCACCCAAAACATCACTTGCTTTCCAAACTGAACCAAAGAAAGCTGAAGGCAGCAGAAAAAAAATATGAGACTGCAACCACCAGGGCCTGTTCTTTAAACCAGCAACAGGAACAAGTTTCCTGTGGACCAGCCACGAGGTGGGACTTGTCTGAGGAATGGAGGGAAAAGCCCTTGAGGTCTCCAGTCATGTAAAAGAGCAGGCCCAGCCTCAGCTTCCCCAAAGCCCCTGGCTGACAGCACAAGGCTGCAGATGTCCTCTCCCTGAAGCCAGGGCCTCTCTGCAGGGCAGCTCCGTGGCCCCACAACCAGCCCCAACACACCAGACATGAACCTTCAAAAGAAGAGTGGAAAGAAGGGGTGGTGCAACACCAGGTGATCCCCAGGAGCTCTGTGCCCAGAGGATGCTCAGGGTTATCCTGCAGGAAGCAGCACTGCCCTGTGACAGCTCTGACTGGGGTCTGTCTGAAACCCACCTGGGGGAGAGCCTGCAGCCCTTCTGCAGGTAGTGGGTGAGTCTCCCTGCAGATGCCAGGAGGAGCCCGAAGTATGGGGGTGACGGCTTGATGGGCCTGGAGAGGAACTCGGGGTGATACTGAACTCCAACGAAGAAAGGATGCTCTGGGAGGAACAAACAGAACATTCACATCAAGTCTCTCAAGCTGGTGCCTGAGCTGCAGGTGAAACCCTGACTATGCTGGAGCCCTGATGATGGGGAAGCCTTGATCATTTATTTCCATGACTTTTGTCCATAAATGGAGAGAGACATGGGATTTTATTTTTACCATCATTTTATGGATGGAATCATTCCAACAGAGTCTGAATGGGTCCCACATGGAAATCTGCTCCATTACCCTCCACACATTTTCCCTTGTCCATCCCACACCCACAAACCAAGTGCTTAAGGACTCACCTTCCAGCTCAACCACTTCCATCCGCTCTCCCTCCTCATCCTGCCCCACAAACTTCAGACCTTGCTCTTCAAAACACTTTTTCAGTTCTGGATTGACCTAGAAAACCAGAAGCAAGAACAAGCCATGATCTCTTGTGTCTGGATTACACAGGAAAGCTCAATACCTACATGAGCGTTTTTACCTCAAATCTGTGTCTGTGTCTCTCTTCCAAGAAATCGTGGTCTCCATACAGCTTCCCTGCAGCAGAAGGAAGATGTTCCTTAGAGCAGTGATCACGGCTTTTAACACATCCATCTGATCAGCATCCTTCAGGACCTGCCACTTCTAGAGGGGACCAAATTCCCTGATCCCCATTCCCCATCAGAGCAGTCTGTGAACAGCTGCTATTCAAGGATGCTTCAACATCCCCAGGTGTCCCTTCCCCATCCCACCATCCATGCAAGCCATCACCAGGGAACATTTCCAAAAATGGGAGAAAGGGCCTTACTCATGATTGAATTCTTGGTTTGGAAGAGTGTCCTTCTCTTGCCAAGCCTCATTGTCCCACCCATTTGCCCAGGATTATGTTCTGGCATGTCTATGACCTGTGGAAAGAATTCAGAGGGAGGTGAGAATCAGGGAGGAATAACAATAACAGGCAGACTCTGACACATTAAAGGAAAAAAAAATCCCACCGACATTAATGCAAAATACCCAAGGAAAGCAGCTCAAGGAGCACTGTCCTGACAAGGCAGGCCAGCAGAACTAGGTTGGCTGGCCAAGTTGTCCAGTACACATGGGAGATCTGTGGATATTCAGGAAACTTTCACATAGGGAATGGCCTCAGTCAGAGTTTACACACATTGCACACACCAATACTGTGCAGTTTACTGAACTGCACGTTAAACAAACAGGCAAATTTATGGAAACAAAACCCCCAGGTCAGAATTGCTTACTCTTTGATAATTAATACCATAAGCTGTTTTTTGATAACTTCCTAGCTTTGAGTAGCATTTTAATTTATGGCAGAAACCAATCATTATGGTGGACCCTGGACCAGAAACACAGATCCTTCCTCAAATGTTCCCAGGAATTCAGGACTGTTTGTAGCTGTCATAGAACAGTTTGAGTTGAAACGGACCTTAAATCCCACCCAGTGCCACCCCAGCCATGGGCAGGGTCACCTCCCACTGTCCCAGGCTGCTCCAGGCCTCATCCAACCTGGCCTTGGACACTGCCAGGGATCCAGGGGCAGCCACAGCTGCTCTGGGAATCACGCCCAGGGACGTGCAGGCAAGTCTAGTAAGGATATCACAAGTAAATCACCATAAACTCACCACTGGATGAGAAGTTTTGGGGTCAAACTCTGTCGAGTTGGCATCTGCAACGTAAGGTTCAGCAATCAGAAACACCCAGTGGCTTCACACCACGACATCACCTACAGGACCTGCCCCAGGGACAGCTGCTCCTCATCCTCAGCTGTGCTGAGCTCCCCCTGAGGCACACAACGCCCCAGGCAGCAGGAACAGGGCTGTCAGCACTGTGTGGTATCAATTTCAAAGGCTGCAGCCTTAGGATAACCCACCCTCATTCCGGAAAAACACATGTTCAACAGCCTCAAATACAGAAATGACGGCAGGGAGGGGGAAAGGAGCAGAGTGGTCTGAGAAACTCCTTTTTCCCCACCCTCACTACTGCAGAGAATCAAGAGCCAGGCTGAGAACTCCATTTAGGTGGTTCTGTTAACAGGGACCTGCTCAATTCCAGCAGTGGGGCTCACAAGGAAACTCCACTCACTGAAGGAGCTGCAACTGCTGGCTTGGCTGAACTGCTTTGTGGGCTTCGTTCCCACTGACTGCAGTGGGAATTTGGGATGCCCAGCACACAGAGGCCACCAAGGTGTTTCATTCAGGAGCTGAACCTCATGTTAAGCAATAGGAAGCTTTCTGTCATTATAAGCATGGCTTATTTCATTGATTTTTATTTAAATAGGGTAAGGAAAATGCTCTTTTTACTTTGAATTAGCAAAAGAGAGGGATTTTTACAGGCTTAGGTAAAAAATTAAACCTACCTATGAAAAATCTAAAAATCACAGGTATCTAAAAAAAAATGACAGGTATCATTCAAGCAACCCAAGAAACGACCAAAGGCAGGAAGGGTTTTGTGCCATTACCTTGCCAACCAAGGACACTGCGAGCAAACTCCACCACAGCCAACTGCATTCCCAAACAGACTCCTGGGGAAGGAAAGGCAGGACATGGATCAGGTCAGGACAAGGAGCTCTGAGCCCACACACACCTTCACAGAGTATCCTGAGTCACAGGAAAACCTGGATGAGGCAGATCTTGGGGGATTTAGGGGTCTGCAGTCCTGCCAAGCTTTACTTCCCTCCCTTTCCCATCCCCTCTGCTCACACACCAGCTCAGTCTCTCACCACAGACCCTTCACTGAAATGCAGTCACGTATTTCTTGGTGCCGAGATCAGCACAGCCGGATCTGAAACATCCCCAGACTGCTCTCCCCTCACTACAGACTCCCTGCCAGCACACCCCAGCCAACTCTGACCACTTCAGAGCTAGGCAGGGATGAGGCTGCACTCCCAGCTCAGCTGAGCACAGATCACTGCCTTCCTCAGACCACTGCCTGCAAAAACTGCTCATCCCACACACCAGAGACAATCAGGGGAGCTCCTGCTGCAGACCAGTCAGCCTGTTGTTCAACCTCCTTTCCCCTTTGCTTCATTTCTTCTTATGGATGAAACACGTTTCTCACCTAAGAAGGGTTTTTTCTGTTTTCTTGCCCAGGAAATAGCTTGAATTTTGCCTTCTGTCCCTCGAACACCAAATCCACCAGGAACCAGAACTCCACTGCATGAGGGTGAAAAGATTCCATTCAGCATGGCTGCCCCAAAACCACACACCCAAACCACAAGCATCACCTCCCTCCCCTAAAATCATGTTTTTACAAGACCTCCCCCCTGAAAAGGGCTCTGGAGCAGCCACGTGGCAAGGCCTGGCAGCAGCAGCTTCCACATGACTTCACATGAGCTCTCACATAAAGCAGAATTTACAGGGGAAGATTTTATAAATGTTTTATAAATGCCAATTTTACCGCCCCAAAGAGAGATCCCAGATATTTTGCAGGTTACCACGCTGAAACACTTCATGCTGTGGGACTCACACACCCTGCACCAAACTGTTTGCAAACTCATCACCCAGCCAGGCCCATGCTGAAGAAGCCTCTGGCTACAATGTCAGCTTGTGCTAACACCAAACTCTGCAGGAGGTTCCTTCTTCTGATCTCACTCAAATCCTGCCACCCTGAGGGGTAACAGGCCCCACTTGCTCTTGTTTTTGTGCTAACTCTTGGCATTCCTTTGATACTAAGGCTTTTCCCCCCTCCCACACTTTATTTCTGAAGAACTTGTCACCCCATTTCCACCTTCCATTCCCACCCTGGCTTTAACAGCCTTCACCAGACCCTCTCCTTCCTCCTGATTTTCTCTCACCCTTTCCACCTGATCATGCAGGTGTGCATTCCTCACCAGCACGATCATTTCCCCCCCTGCTGCCTTTCACCACCTCCCTCAATTATTTAACAATTCTCCTTTTAACATCTTATCCCTAGAGGTGTTTGGGGCCTTGTCAGAGTGTGCTGACAAGTCTCCAGTGAGGCCCCTGACTCCAAAGCTGTCAGCAGCAGCAGCAGGTTTATCACACATTCTCCAAGGAAAAGGCCACAGCAGAACTTACTCAGCACCACAGAGCTTCTGCCAGGCCTCGTGGTACCTCACAGGCTCCTCCTGCAGAGTGTCTGGCTCCAAGTCAGCAGAGTCAATGTACTGGGAAAAAAAAAATCCCCCCCAAAAAAGGATGATGAGATATTGCCTCAAGAGTGTACAGGACCTCCTGAATTCTCATTAAATGAAGACAGCATCATTCCTCCTGGACGGCTCTGGATTTGTTTCCTAGCGGATATTTCAGGTTTTTTCTGGGCTGATTTCCCCTCTGTTAGCCAACAAAACTACTTTCCCTCACCACCCTGCTCTTGGTGCACAAACAGAACCCACGATTTCTCTGTCCTCCCCTCCCTGCAGCTCTGCTGTGACTTACACCAAGCCCCTGAGCTTGAGCTGTTAAATGTGAGGTGTTAATGCAGCACAGCAAGGTGGGAATATGCGGCTGTGCAGACACAAACCGCCACACAGAGAGGGAAAAGAACTATCCCTCTCTCATCAAACAAACATCTTCTTCAAGAGGCACTGAAGGACAAACAGGATATGGTGAAACACAGGCTGCTGTAATTAAAGGGCGTTATGACAATGGAAACAAACCCTGCAATTCTTCCATTTTCTCATCTCCAGTATTCCAGTACCTCTGAACTTTGGACATTCTGGCAGGCTGCTAACCCTTTAAAAGAACTGTTTTGTCCTTCTATTTTTTTGTTTCTTTTTTTGGAAGTTGCAGAACTAGCAATCAGTTCTTTAACTACAGCTACTGAGTGCACAAGGCTCACAGAGCTCACTTCACTCCTGAGCCCCTCACACACCAGGCAATACCCACAGGGTTTGCACTTCACCAGTCTCACTTGTTTTGCTGATTTTCACCTCAACTGATTTTGGAAGTTGAAAGGAAACCCCGACCTAGATCAGTACTGTTAAAAAGCAACCACCTATTTCCATGACTCACTGACATCATGAAACTGCTGGACATTTAGAAATCCACTGAAATAAAAACAAAATTTCTGGCAGTGGGTACATATTTCACCTCTTCAGAGCATCCAGCTATGACCAAGACCCCTAAAAGCATCATTGCAGCCAAACCAGCACGAAAACCTTAATGAAGCCTGAGGCAGGAGCATCATAAAACCTGAGTGCCACAAGGTTAACAGCAACAACCCCCAAAGAGGATCACTTGCAACAAGTGTCAGAGAAATTAAAGCAGAGAGTGCCCTTCCTCCAACCCATCTGCCACTGCCACAGCTCAGCACTGAGGAGTTTCCACCCACTCCAGACACCTCATACAGCTCACAGGAGAGGCTGGTTTGCTCTCAAGCTGCTTTAGGCTCTGATAACAGCTGTTTTAATGCTGCTATCATCAAAACAGCTGCTTTGACGCCAGGACAATTGGGATGTTCACTGGCTGAATCACTTCTCCCTCTCTGTCTGTGGGTTTGTGAAAATCCGCATTGGGATGGGCAGCTCTGGAGGTGGCAGTAGGACAGGGGGAGTTTTTTCCCCACACACAGACCCATCCCTACCTTAATGTCAAGTTTGTGGTTGATGGCCAGGGCAGAGTGCTCCAGGGCTTTGATGACAGAGGCGTAGGAGTCAGAAAACTTGGTGTATTTGCCCACCAGTGCAATGGAGCACGTCTCAAGTAGACGGTCGTACCTACAGAACACCACGACACGCAGGTTATTATTCCAGCAGGAACAGGAGAGGGATGGGAATCACTCCCATTCTCTTCAGCTTTCCAAGGAACAACCAGCTGTGTGCTCTCCTGTCTGTCCAACAGAGCTGACGTCTGGGAGAGTGACCTTTTATAAAAATTACGATTCAGAAACATCAAAGCGAGATCAAAACCAAAACACTGACTGAGGAAAACAGTTGCAGAAAGCCACATATAAATTAACTCATCTCCCCTGATGATGAAAAGCCACTCTGAGCAGATCCAAACTGCCTTTTCAGGAAGCTGTGTTAGATTCAAAGGCTGCAGTGAAGTCCTAGGAGAGGATCAAAGCACAGCTTGGCACATGTTTGTACCGCACAGCATCTTCCCACGCTGCTGATGGATTCATATCAGCAGCTACAAACACAGAAAGCATTTCTGGACTCCTAAGGCTGCTGCTGCCCACACTTTCAATCCCCAGCACCTGGCAGCATGGGATTCACACAGCACTCCTGCCTACAGCCAAGAGTTTGTTAGAAGTTTCTCTCAGAATTGCTAAATACCTTCAGCCCAGCTGCTGACCAAGGGCTTTCCCCATCAAAAGGAAATGTTATTGACAGGGCTGGCACAGAAATAAAGAAAAGCATCTGGATCTTGAAAATTAATTCCTTATAAAAACAAACACATTTAAGGCTTCAGTTGACATTCAAGCCCTTTCTGAAAAGACTCCATTCACTATTTCCTCATGAACACTGAGTCTATTCCTCACAAGAAAAAAACCCCAGTGTCCAAGGAGTCTCAGAACAGGTACCAAACACCTGTCTCACTTGCCTGAAAGCACACTCAGAAATATTCTTTATTGACACTCCTGACATCTTCATATAGCTGCAAAAAGATTTCAACACTTTGTAATGTCACTGAGAGGTTTTTTTATGAAAAGGGAGGGCAGAGCTGTGCAGCTTTTAATTACTTCAAGCTGGGTTTGACTCAGACAGTAGAGTTCTAACATAAGATAAGGATCTCACCAAGTTTATCTCACAGGATTTTATGGAAAAAGGCTGAGGGAATTGGGGTGACTCAGCCTCAAGAAGAAAAAGCTCCAGGGAGACTTTATGGCAACCTTCCAGTTAGAGGATTGATGAGAAACATGGGGACAGACTTTTAGTAGGGTCTGTTGTGTCAGGACAAGCGGTGATGGTTTTAATCTAAAAGAGGGGAGATTTAGACACAAGGATGAAATGTTGTACAATGAGAGCGGTGAGGCACTGGCACAGGCTGCCTACAGCAGCTGTGGGCTCCCCACCTCGGAAAGACTCAAAGTTTGGATGGGTTTGGGAAAACTTTCTGGGGCTCTGAGCAAAAGGAAAAAAACCATGTGAGCATGTAAGAACCCTCGAGGAACAGGAAGTAACACTCACCACCTCACACAACCAACAGGCAAGAACAGAAACCAATCCTGAAGTGTGCTGCAGTGTGCCCAGCTCACCTGTCAGCCATCTCCTTCCACTTCATGAGCATCCTCCTGGGCTGCCTCTCGATGGGAAGGTCCAGCCTGTGCCTGAAGTAATCCACAACTCCCTGCTCCTCCAACAACAGAGGAACCCGGTAGATAGAGGAGACATCATGAACACAAATGACCTGTTCAATAAAATAAGGGTGACATTAAAACACAGCCATCCGGTGCCATACACTCATTTTCACTCAGATATTCAGCGTTCCTGTCTCTAGCAGAAAACCATACAACCACCTAAACTTCCAATAACATGCTGAATAACACAGCAATAGCTTAATACTGGTTTCCTTCAGCTTGAAAAAGCCATTCTTCAGCACTTGCAAGGCATTCCTGCTCCCTGGAGCCCCTTGGGAAGGGCTATGACACAGTAACCCAGCAGCAGGAGTCAGCTGCCCAGCACATTATGTGAGCAGCACACAGCAAAGTTCAAAGAACACTCCAGAGAGACTCCTGTGATACAGAATCCCAAGTGAAGCTGCAGCCAAACTGCCCCAGGCACAGCTTCCCCCTTCCCACCACCGTCCCTCCTAACCAGGGCTCCCAGTCTGACTGAAACCCAGGGAAATCTGGGACCCCAATGCTGCAATACACTTTACAGGGTGCCCCTCATCAAATTTAGGATTCCACAGCTATGACCAAAGAATTCTTAGGTCAATGAGGAAAATCGGCATCAACAGTTCTAGTTCACTGAAATGGGAAATGATGGCTCAGGACAACTGTCACCTGTCCATTAATAACGAACCTGTACTTTAAGGATCCAAAATACACTGGCAAAACTTATTTAAATCCCTATTTCTACTGACTCAAATGAAAGTAGAGCTCTAGTTCTACATTCCACCACTCAAACCATCCTGGCTGTACACTTTCCTCTTTTACCCTCAGTGCTGTTTCTTTCTCAATCCAAGTGCAACAGCAGCCAGAGCAGCAACTACATACAACTGCACTAAACTGCCTGGAAAGGGACAAGAGCCAACTTATTCTGAATTCCTGGCAAACAGGAGGTAGCTATTTTACTGATGACACGTCAACATTATTGCCATTATTGCATATAAGCACAGCAGTGAAATGCTTGAAATTGCAGGACTCAAGTTTGGTCTTGCTGTAGAGCAGATTAATAAAAATTACCCGGCAGAACCTGGGATTGTGAAGTTATACTCAGTCTTTCACAAAAAGACAACATTTTGAAGCTCCTGCTGGACTGAAAAGTGCTAATACTCAGAACTAAATACTTTTGACTATTTTCCAAGGTCCACCTTAGAATGTGTTATGAGTCTCAGTACAGAAAGAATGGTGCAAACATGGAATCTGTGCATATCACAACATCCAAGTGAAGCAATGCTTCCCCCGAACACCATTTCAACCTCTGCGAAATCTCTCCTCAAGAATTCTTGGGCAGAAGAATAATATTGTGAAAAGAGCAGTGTATGAAGTACAGCCATCTATCCTTTAATTTTGGGCAATCTTTTCACCTCTAAATACTGGAAAATCTCAGAGTTTTATGTTCACAGAAGGAATGTAGAAGTATAATTAAGGTCAAAACAGCGATTCAGAAATCACCTCGGATTCCATAAAATTCTCTAACCTTACACCAATCACCTTACAAGAAAACCTAGGTGCTGGCACAAAAAGAAGTGGTTTAGCAACAGGTCCATGTGTCAGGAAGGGAGGTAAGACAAAGCAGCAAATGAATTATGCAGCTACCAACGCACAGAGCTAGAACTGCTGCACTCAGACAAAACTCCCCTCAGCGCCTGACAAACAGCTCCAGTATTTACTGCAGGGAGGCACAGACAGCAATGCTTACCTGTTCTGGTTCAACATGACAGAACATGGAAATCTTTTCTTTTACTGAGGTATCCAGTGGAGTGGAGCACCTGCAAACAATCTGACAGAGCAGGGCAACATCAGGGTGGTGACGCAAAACAGAAATACTCAGGCATTCATAAAACAAACCTCTAAAAAGAGCTGTCTTTGTGCAGTCTCTGTGATTTGAGAAAAAAAAACCCCACAACTCCATTTCTATTCCTTATTTATCACCACCATACAAAGCTCTCAATTTAAGCATTACTTAGACAAGCCTCCTGCTGCAACATGCCAGATTTTTACATTCAAAGCCGTGCAACACAAACCTTACCAGATCTGGTGAGAGCCCGAGACCCCTGAGCTCACGAACACTGTTCTGGGTGGGTTTGGTCTTCTGCTCCCCTGTCGAGCTTGGCTGGGCAGAGAAGAGCAGTTGGGGTGTCAGATTGTGACAAGCAGCAACAATTCAGCAGGTTAAACTCTGAGCCATTTCATAAAAACTTTGACTCAGTTCTTGGACAATCCACATGAACCTCATGTAGCCCATTTTAATCCCGAGGACTGAAAGCAACAGCAAGTTCCAATCTGCCCAGTGCAGGAAGGAGATGAACGGAGAGCCCAAGGCTTATGCACTGCTCCCTCCAAATACCTAATGTTTTGTATTTCTGATTTTTCTTTGTATATCACCTGGCCTGCACAGAAGGGGAAGAAGGGAGATGAGAACAAAGACTGATCTGCACTCCATAATTATCAATTTGCTCTGTCAAGCCCAGTTCAGTCTGACACAAGAAATGCTCATGCTGCATTTCTGCAACCCCCAAGCCTTTATTACACGCTTACACCCTTTGAAAAGCTCCTGTTCAATTCCTGTAAGACTTTTTAAACACACAAGCATGTAATCTCTGCATTTCTGCCAGAAGTTTATGTATACACAGAAATACAAAAGTAACAGCACTTAGAGATGCAGCATTTCAGAAACACCTGTTTAGGAAATTGTGGACTGATGAAGCCTCTGACCACCTATATCCTCACCTGGGGAACGAGACTGACGTGAATGTTACAGAAATTCTCCCTCTTGGCTTTGAACTGGAACTGGCGGAAGGCCTCGATGAAGGGCATGCTCTCAATGTCACCCACGGTGCCCCCGAGCTGAGAACACACAGACAGAGAGAATTAAAGCTGCTGCCAAAGCAGCACCTGGTGAAGGTGTACACTAAAGACAAGAAAATACACACAACAACACACAAACACCTCCCCAGCACATCCCTCTGATTGCCTAAAGGAGCATCAACACCAACAGAGCTCCTCCCGAGAGGCAGCTCCAATCCCTGCTCTGGGCCAGGGGCAGCACCCAGGGCACGGCTGGAGCTGGGCCAGGGCAGGCTCAGGCTGCAGAGCAGGGAAAGGTTCTTCCCCCAGAGGGGGCTGGGCACTGCCCAGGCTCCCCAGGGAATGGGCACGGCCCCGAGGCTGCCAGAGCTCCAGGAGCCTTTGGACAGCGCTCCAGGGGTGCCCAGGCTGGGATTGTTGGGGGCTCTGGGCAGGGACAGGGGCTGGGCTGGATGTTCCCTGTGGGTCACTTCCAATTCAGGATCTTCTGTGACTCTATTCCACTCAAAGCACCAGGATTTAACAGCTACATGCAGTACTTTCAGAGTCTGCAATCTACTCCAGGCACTATTCTACCTTCATAATTTCCCCACAAATCAAAAAGCCACAAGAAAATCAGCTTCCTCTATGGGCAGGACCTCTCCAGAGACATGAGCCTGACCTCTATTTTCTGTACAGAGAAAAGACTTGGATGTGAGAATTATGATTCACGAACATTAGGTGGCACTGAGAAGCAAATTTTCTATTAAGTTTTAGGAACTATACAGAGTGGACACACGCAGGAACAGGTACAAGACTATCCCTGGAGCCTCCCGGGCCCTGTCAGACAGCACCTCCTTGGCACTACAGATCTGGGCTTGTGATCCTGGCACAGAAATTGGCACCCAAGCTGCAGGCAGAGTCCAAGTCACCATGACCTGGGCTCTGTGACAAGCATTAGCAAATGCCAGCAGCCAGCTCAGCAGCGTCAGAGCCTTCGCCTGCTCCATCTCCTTTTGGCAGCAGAATGTTCCATAAACACACTGGGAACTGCCACCACTAACTGGTGCCATTCCCTGCCCCATGTCTGTGCTTGAACTGGTCACTTTGAAGAGGAAAGACAACTGTTTCCACCGGCATATTAAGTTAGAAGAGCTAAAAAATTCATTCTGTTTGTTAATTCATAGAATATCCTGAGCTGGAAGACAGCCACCGATTCCACCCCCAGGCCTGCCCAGACCCCCCAACAATCCCGGCCTGGGCATCCCTGGCAGCCTCGGGGCCGTGCCCATTCCCAGGGGAGCCTGGGCAGTGCCCAGCCCCCTCTGGGGGAAGTGTCTTTCCCTGATCTCCAGCCTAAATCTCCTCCTGACACAGCTCCAGCTGTTCCCTGGGGTCCTGTGGGGCTGCTCCTCATGAGGCAGCTGCAGGTTGCAATTTAAGATGTTAGAGTAAGTGAAGTTAACAAGGAGAATTTTTAACCCATTCAATAACAATAAAAGTTGAACATTTCTGCAAAGAAATATGCAAAGTACGCATATAGATCAGTTTACTGCACACAAGAAACAAAACTACCTGCTTTTTTAAAAAGTTACAAACCTCAATCACACAAACTTGGGGCTCAATGCCATCTTCATCCACAGGAATCCGTGCCTGCCTCATTACCCATTCCTGTATGGCATCTGTGATGTGGGGAACAACTGGAAAAGAAACCCAGGCAAGGGTTAAAGACCCCACACTCGTTTCTCCCTCTTAACTCATTAGAGAGCAAATTACTGACAATCACTAGCCAGTGCTTCCCACAGGGCTTGAGCAGGAATTTGTGTCTTTAAAGAGCTATGCATTTTTGAAGTGATTATTCTTGGCTGAGATTTTGAGTGCCTTGGCAGGAAATGGAACCCTGCCTTAATTTAAACACATGTAAGCAACGTTTCCTTTAGGCTGAAAGATTCAAGCACAAACTGTTCTTTGCCCTAAGCAGAGAAAGTGACTCTGTTTCTAACTGTCTGTAAAAGTCCTGATGTCAACCAGCTGTGGAGAGTGGTTAAAAAGGAAAGGGATTGATCTGATACTCACAAACCCTCTGGGTTTACTAATGACATGAGTTAACAATAGCATTAACCATTTGAACCAGCCAACAAACAACCCCAAAATGTATCGGTCTGAAGTCTGTTCACATTTATCATTGGGTACATTAGACAGCTGGACTCAAGTCCAGCACAGTCCAAACACAAGCAGGATGGTGCAGAGCCTCAAGGGAAGATGAAGGGCAAAAAGCATCCAGCCAGGAGTGAAATACATGAGAGAAGTTTTGCATCACCTTGGACCGTTTTGCCAAGATAATCTCCCTTCCTCTCCTTGTTAATGACATACTGGTAGATCTTCCCAGTGGTCAGGTTGTTGTCTTTGGTGAGCCGGATATCGAGGAAGCGCTCGTAGTTCCCAAGGTCCAGGTCCACTTCCCCTCCATCATCCAGCACAAACACCTCCCCTGCAGGCACAGAAACACGCACAAGCGCACGTCAGCCACGTGGAAGAATTCAATATAAGGAAACCCCTTCCCCGATTGCCACAGCAACTTTAAGAGTGGCGAACAGAACTAAAACTCTTCTATAACGGAGAGGACCAGCACTGTGGGGACTGGCCCCCTAAGGCGGCAGGCAGAACAGGCCAGAGCACATCTGTGCTGTGGGCTGGGCACAGAGCAGCCTCACCAGCCGGCCCGCAGTGCTGGCAGGCTCAGCCAGCAGCAGGACCAGGCACAAAGGCTCGTATGAAGATGACCCCCGGCAAGCCAAGCCAGCCCCGGGACCCCGACACCGGGCACGGGGAGCACTCACCGTGCTCGTACGGGGAGAAGGTGCCGGCGTCGATGTTGATGTAGGGGTCGATCTTGATGGAGGTGACATGCAGCCCGCAGGACTTGAGGATGGTGCCGATGCTGCTGGCGATGATCCCCTTGCCGATGCCCGAGATGACCCCGCCCGTGACCAGGATGTACTTCATCTGTCCCGCGCCTGGACGCGACAGACACCGGCGCCGCCTCACCGCGGGCTCTGCCAGGGGGACGCTGCCCGGCGCTGACATTCCTGACAGCGACCCCCGGGACGTTCCCCCGCCCGCCGCTGAGGGCCGGCGCCCCGCCCGCTCCTCCTCCCGCCAGAAATTCCCGCCACGGCCGCGCGGAGCCTCCGCCGCGCGCCGCTCGTGCGGCCCCACCGGGCCCGCGGGGTCCCGCTCGGCCGCCCCCGCCCCCCCCCCGGGGCCGCCCGGATGGTCCCGCCCGCCGCTCTCACCTGGGGCCGCCGGGCGCGCGGACAGCGCGCGCGCGGGGGGAGCGGGCGGGAGGTGCGGAGCGCGCGCGGCGCCGCTCGCGGCCGGCTCGGCGGGGAACCGCATGAGGCCCAGCGCCGCCTCTGCGCCTGCGCGGGGTGGGGCGGGGCGAGAGCCGGGGCGGGGGCGTGGCCGGAGCTGGGGTAGCCCCGCCCCCGGCGCCGCCCCGGCCCCCTCAGTGCCTCACGGAGAGCGGGAACGGTCGTGTAATCGCGGAATGAGCTGGGGTGGAAGAGACCTTTAAGATCATCTAGTCCAACCTGTGACCTAACACCTCCTCATCATGTCCCAAGTGCCACATCCACACCGTTCTTGAACACTTCCAGGGTTGGGGGCTCCACCACTGCCCTGAGCAGTCTAGGCAGGGACAATCTTTCAGTGAAGAAATTTCCCAAAATCGAACCTGAGCCTCCCCTGGCCCAGCCTGAGGCCGTTCCCTCTCCTCCTGTCCCTGTTCCCGACCCCCCCGGCTGTCCCCTCCTGGCAGGGAGTTGTGCAGAGCCATAAGGTCCCCCCTGAGCTCCTTTTCTCCAGGCTCAGCCCCTTTCCGAGCTCCCTCAGCTGCGCCTGGGGTGGAATCCGTCACTGCTGGTCTCCTTTTCCGATGTCCGTGTGTCCTGCCAGCACATTTCCCCATGGACATGTTCCCCTGGGTGTTGACAGCTCTGTGGGCAGACTTGTCTTTGCCTTGCCGTGCGCTGGGGCTGTCCCCTCGCTGCTGGCACACGGTGACCCTGCACAGGAGCACACAGGAGTGCAGTGCCTGCTGCCCTCTTGCAGGAATCATCTGCTTTCACAATCACCTGGCCATGCTGATTTGTTCCTACACGAAGGACTTTTCTTGTTTTTTGCTGTCCTATGAGTAGCTCCTAAGCGGGAAAAAAAACAACCCCAACCCTATTTGCAGCACCTTTTCTGCAGAATGGTGGTGGTGGGTCTGGTGGCAGTGAGATGGGTGACAGCAGGCTAGGGCTGTCACTATCCCTGCCTGGGGCACACCCTGATAAGGCACAGGGACGCTGAGCTCTCCCAGGACTGTTTAGACATCCCAGCTTTTCCCATTTCATGAGTGGGGCACAAAACACGTGTCTTGTAGCTGAAGGTCACCCCATTCTTGTGGAGATGTGTGTAACCTCGATGTGAGCATTAACTTCAGGACGCACAAATCCTTTTCTCAGCGCCTCATTAAAGGCCTCAGAGGTTGGACATCCCGTGGTGCTCAGGAGAGAACTGCACTCAGTGGGAGCTATTGTGAACATGAAATGGTGTGGAATAACAGTGACCCAGAAAAGTCAGATCACAAATATCTCAAGTTATGCAAAATTACATCAGCTTTTTGCAGAAGTGGGTGAAGGTGTGCGTGGGTGCCGTGTGTTTCACCCTTAATTTTGCCCTCAGTAAGTTTTGCCCTCGCAGTGCCTTGTTCTCAGCTCTCAGTAAAATACAGACTGAATATTTTCCTTTCAGAAATGTGAAATGAGATGAAATGGATCTGCTCTGTTTATTTAACACAATTTGATTCACAACAAAACAAATTAACTGGAAAACATTGTTGGGAGGACTGGCATAGCTCTGGGGAATGTTAATGTGTTACTGGGATTATGCAAGGAATGAATAGACTGGAATTCTCAAACACTCACTTGAACTTCCTTGAAGTTTAGGGGAACTGTTTGTACAGGAAAAGGGTTATTATGATGTTACATGTATACATTATTAATGACACTGATAATAAATTATATAATATGTATGATATATACATGCAGTTATTCAAGTCAGGACATTCGCAACTTGCAGACAACTAAAAATCGAGGCATGAGGGTGATTGCCATCTGCCCTACTCCAGATTCACCTTCAATTCTTACTCTGTGACTGCTGAAGTAGTGATGAAATAGTTCCTGCTGTGATGCAAATTTCTTCTGAAAGGCTTCTTCAGTGGTTGGGATGGAAGTTCCTTCTTAGTAATGCAGGTGTGCACTATCTGATGTAGGATGCTGGACTTCCCTTTATAGAGGTGACTGTAAAAATCCCCGTTTTTTGGTTTTCCTAACTAACTCACATCAGTTTGTGGATCAAAGCCAGGATCCAGTGCCAGCCAGGCACACGGGGGAAACTGTTCTACGTTTGGTTTCCACTGTGTGCTGATCACTGGGTTTCACCTCGTGGTTAATATAAACTTCACAGGGGTGATGTGGAGTCACTGGAAAGTGTCAAGCACTGTCCAGTCCCACTTCCACACAGCAGGATGCTCCCTGTGAGCCTTCTGTATGGCTCCTTGAGGTCTCCATTTGCAGGATTAATCAGCGTTTGTGTAAAATGTTCAAACCCTTTTACAAGCCTACACTTGAGCTCTGAACGTGATCAAGTTTTCATCTAAGCGCAAAGTAAACACATCTGTTACCCGGAGCAAACAAAGGATCTGGGCAGATCCTGAATAAGATACAAAATAACAGAGGAACGAGAGCAGTTACTACATGTACCCTGCTCTGGAGCACAAATCTGATGAGGAGCAGCTGAGGGGATGAGTGACAGCACAAGGGGAAATGGCCTCAATTTGTGCCACAGGAGGTTCAGGTTGGCTATCAGAGAAAATTTCTTCACTGAAAGAGTGGTCAGGCACTGGCACAGGATGCTCAGGGCAGTGGTGGAGACGCCGTCCCTGGAAGCGTTCAAAAAATGAGTAACTGTGCCACTTCATGAAAAGGTTTGTGAACATGGTGGGATTCGGGCAGAGGTTGCACTTGATGATCTTGGAGGACATTTCCGTTTTTAGTTGTGCCGTGGTTTCGTGTCCTGCGGCAGCTCTTGCCTTCTCGCCTCGCTGCGCTTTGTCCTCTCAGAGATCTCCACTAGATGGTGGAATGGACCAGTAAAAGAGTTCGTGCAGTAACAAAGGGAGGCGAGCAGGCTGTGGTGGCACCCGTGGGGATCTCAGAGCCGCTCTCAGGACAAGATCCTGGAGCACCACACGTGCCCTGCATGTTCGGCAGTACCCGTCTGCATCAGTCTCTGCTCCCATCCCAAACCCACTGGGACTGAAGGATTGTGATCCTTCCACAGGTCTCGATCCTTTCAGGCAGGGGGGTTTCACCCTCAGGCCTCTTCCTCTCTACTTCCTTTTGTCCATGGAAAAGAGCTGCCTTTTTCCTAGGAAGCAAGGAGTGAACCCACTGGTGAGCTCATCCATGCTAGGAAGGGAACGTTTTGGCTGGAGGACTGTGAATGAGAAAGGGACAGCATGTCACCAAAGGCAGAGGGGGAGGAAGGAAAAGTTCTGCAGGTGTAGAAGATGTGTGTTATGGGGATTGAAGCTCTCAAGTCTGTGTGATGGAGCCAGTGCTGGCCTTGGACAGACTACTGAACTGAGACCAGCTCTCGGTCCTCAGCCCTGAGAGGTCATGTCACAGTTCTGTGCCTCAGTTTCTCCTGTGTAAGATGGAGTCAAGGAGTCCAACCTCTGGGGGACAGTCTTTTGTTATCTACAATGAACTGGGTGTCAGAGCTCTCTGTTTTCATTACTGACTCTGCTGGTGACTTGTGGGATTGTGTCCTCTGTACCTGGAGTCACAGGGAGGTGAGGCTTTAGCTTCACTCATGACACTGTCCAGAGGAGGGGGCTGAGCTTGCACTGTCCTGGTTCCCTCATTTCAGTTAGAGCTGCATGTCCTGCACACAGCCAAGGGAGATCTGTCACAGCCAGCTGCTGCTGAAGGGGCGACGGGTGCCCCTTGTGCTGCTGTCACTCTTTGGCCAGCCTAGTGAGGGGGTAGGCTGCAGGCCTTCATGTCTGCAGAAAGACTCATGCAGATTTGATGAGTGGAGAAGCTGTAGAAACAGAATGAGATGTTTTTCTTTAACAAATGAAGTTTCCTTCTCTGAGGGGACTGTGCTGGTGGTGGTTTTACCAGGAGATAACCTGGCCTAGGGGGAAGTGTCTCTGCCCAGAAGGGCTGGAACAAGATGACCTTTAAAGTTCCTTCCAACCCAAACCATCCTGTGATTCTGTGACACTTTTTTTCTGAGGAGAGAAACCACACAGACCATCTGAAGCCTAAGGAGTGTCCTCAGCTGCTCCAGTACTCTGTAGGAGTGCATTTCCAACTCGTGCATTCTGGAGAGGCCAAGCCAGCTGCCACAGAGTGTGTTATGAAGACATGCAAGGACAAGAGGCAGGATTTTCAAGAGCTGCTTCTCTGCCTGCATGACTGAGCAAAATTTAATTACCTCTGCTCCCAGGAGAGCTGCCTGGCCCTTGTACATGAACCATGAGATTTAGGTTTTCTAATGACTTGCAGTGCTGTGACAGGTCTGTGAGCCCTCCAGCCTCTAAAGTGCCTCTAGTAGAGACCAAGGGAAACTGGGACAAGGACTTTGTAGTGAGTCATCTAAGAATAAGAAAGGTGTAGGGAAAAGAGACCTGTTACCCACAGGAAGCATGCTGTTTGTGTTTTCCATTCAATCATCTGCCTTTAATGTTTTTAGCCTGTCATATTTCCATAGGTCCCTTTTCACCTGCCTCTTTGATGCTGTGAGCTTCTTGACCGTCGGCAGGATTTCTCTGGTGCCCAAATCTTCATTCACTGACTGTCGTGTTTGTATTTTCAAGTCTTAAAATTTTATCTGCTGTCAAGTAACACCTTCTGTTCTTATTGGCCAAGGAGACTAATTGTTCCATTTCTTTCTAGCAGCAACAAGGAGCCATTAAAATTATCTCACAGAGCTGCTCTTCGGTCATGGTTGTAGTAATGAACCAAGTGTTCAAGAAAAGGCTTGGTCCAGAGAGCTGAAAGGACAAGGTGGGAGATCTGCAGGAACATTTGTTGAGATGACTTCTCTCAGGGTGTGCCTGTAGGTTCTACAGACCCAAGCCATTCCTGCTACTTGTGACCTTGTCAGTCGTAAGTGTTTTGCTGTTGTGATGCAGTGCAGGACAGGCTGCCTGTCTGGGCATTTGGTAAATGGGCAGAACTGCTGTGGTGGGAACTGCATGAGGGCAAGAATGTCACTGCCAGGCACAGAACGGGGTCTCAGGGCTTAGAAAAGTAATGCAGTCACCCAGGGAGGGTCAGGTCAGCAAACCTGAAGAGCTCTGCAGGGCAGGAACACTCAGCAAAGCACTGAGGTGCCAAGAGGCAAAACAGGTTTTGCCCTCACTATATGCCACGTACAATACATAAACAGAGGGTGGCCAAGGTTTACTTTAACGCCAGCCGGGTGTGCCAGGCCCAGGGCAGGAGGTGAGGCACTGCACAGACACACAGGGAATGGTCTCATCTCTCCCAGACCATTTTTATCCTCAACAGAAAAGTCAGGGAAAAGAAGAAATGTGATTCTCTGCAACATTTTTTTTTCTTGAATTAAAATACAAACCAGGGTAAATGTTTCCCCCAGCACCTTTTTGGCTCTCAGCACATCTCAGCCTTGATCCAAGAGGGACATTTTCAGGTACTGTATGACAAAGTCCAGGACAGAGCTGAGCCCTCTCCCCACACAGGGACTGGAACTAACTGGTCAAGTCCAGGTTATCGCACACAGAGGCCACCACGGCAAAAAAATCAGGTGGGACCACCCATGGGAGGAGATCTGTGTGTCACAGCAAACCACTATGAGGGAGCACCAGAATCCCAGAGGAGCTTTGGGGATGTGAAATTATACCTGTCCCTAAGCCAGGGTGCTTTTATGGACATGTCAAAGACTGGAATTTTTAAAAAATGCTCTTTCTCTGCCATGACTCTGAGTGTCCCATCAGCTCACTGACCACACAAAACAACTGGAGTTCATTTAAAGCTCTGCTCAAATGCTTCATTTCTCTGTCTTTAAACCTGTAGTGACAATATTTGCATTGCAATGATTGAACTCTGCTTTCACCTCAACATTTGCCTGCTAGCAAAGGTGATTTCTGCATATCATATGTTTTCTGATTTCCAGAGAACATCTGAGTCTCCCCATACCTCTGGGAATAGTCTCAGTGTGGGACTCAGCTCTGCTCAAGGCATAAGGGAGCTGCTTTTTTCCCAATACTACACAGGAAGGTTTGGAGCTGCAAACAGGTACCAGGGTGCAAGAAGTACATTTTAGGGACTAGGATCAGCCAGGAAGCTCTGGGGAAATGTTGGGTTCTCCCATAAGTTTGCAGATGCCTCTTTGAAAAAAAGAGGGAGGAGGACTTTTTATACAGCCAGGTAGTGACAGGAAAAGGGGAAATGGTTTTAAATTGACAGACGGAAGGGTTAGATGAGAGATCAGGAATAAATTCTTCCCTGTGAGAGTGGAGAGGCCCTGGCACAGGTTGCCTAGAGAAGCTGTGACTGCCCCATCTCTAGAAGTGTCCAAGGCCAGGCTGGATGGGGCTTGGAGCAACCTGGGACAGTGGAAGGTGTCCCTGCCCATGGCGGAGGGAGGAGCAGGATGAGCTTTAAGGCCCCTTTCTATCCAAACTCTTCCATGGTTCTGTAATCCAGAGATTACAGAATTCTGTGATCTAGGGATGAAGGCACTCAGTGTTTTGCTGGAGGTCCCATAGGATTTCTGACAGAGTCAAGTGGTGAGAACAGATCTCCATGTTTCACTCCACAACACAGATCTGATGAGATCGCTCTCATGCACAGAGCAGCTGACACAGACTCTCATCCAAGTGTCCCTTTCCCTCAGGTTTATTTTGGGCTGTAAAAAAGGTGGGATCCTTCCATTTTAGGAGCAGAACATATGTGATCACCAGCAGGAGAGGGTGTGCCACCAGGACAGTGATGTGTGGGAGCCGTGGGACCTGGCCTTGGCCTGAGAGCAGCAAAGCACAGCTCAGCACAGGCAGAAGGAGCCCCACTGACAAAGTGCTAAGCAAACAGAGGAACTGGTGTGAGGAAAGCAGCATGAGCAGAGGGTTGGAGAAGTATGGAGCAAATCTGCAGGCAGAAGAGTTTCCAGGCCAGCATTGCTGGCTGAGAAAGATGAGGTGTCTCAGTGTCACTCCTGTGAGTCTCTTCCTGGCAAGCTGGGTGAGAGGAGGAAAGACACAAAGGCTCCAGAGAGAGGATGAAGGAAATGCAGGTTGACACAAAGCCCTGAGAGAGGAGGAATGCCCTGGGGGGTTCCTGGATGGACTCCTAGAGAGGTGAAGCTAAGCTGGCAAGGAAACCTCAGAGGGCAGCTGAGCTCATGCTCTGCCCTGAGCATGTGCAGGTCTGCTGTGCTGCAGGACAGATGGCAGTTCCACGGGCACACCATGGGGTCAGCATCCAGTGGGGTCTTCTTGGCAGTGTCCACAGCCAAAGAAATCCAACGAAAAGCTTTGCCTCTAACAACCAGCCTCTGGCTGCAGCAGGTTACAGGGTATCAGCAGAACTGGGGTGGTTGCTTCAGGAGCTGGACGGGCTTTGAGCCACCAGATCAAACACACAAAACCCTGAGTAAAACATTTGGGTGCATGCACTGCAGGTGTAGTACAACACATGGTGTGACTGAGCAGCACAGCCCCTGAGAACAGCCTGTCACCACCAGTGACATCCCTGTATCCACCCCGAAGGGACACAACAGCTCCACAGTGCGGGGCTGTGCACTGGGATTCACAACAGTCCAAAAGGTCTTTTACTCCCTTGCACTGATTTTCTTGGACTCTACACTTTGAACCCGATTCTGCAGGTGGCCTCTCCCTCCTGCTGCGTCATTTAGTTTCTAATTTTGAAGGGGCAAAAACTTGAGGGATTTCAGTCCTTTTGTGAGCGCACACATGCTTTGTTGGTCGGTAGTGAGAGTGTCACACAACCGGTGTGAGATGTCTCAAAAGGCACTTCATGGAAAAGGACAAATCACTCATCGTTCATGCAGCCCTAAGGACACCAAACCCTGCTGTAAGTGCTCTTTAAAATCTTTATTAAATGTGTGAGAAATACAGTGACATTCAGTTAATTCAATTGCAGGATAATTCGAACTTCTATTTAATTCAATCAAAACTCCTGAAATAAAACCATTTGTATTCTTGACACAAACCCATTTGCACTCTACTTCTGCTGGGCTGATGGAGATGTGATGAGTTTTTCACTTAGAGGCCACTTCACAGCTAATTTTTATACTGTTTTTGCTTAACTGACAATAAAGAAATTCTCGCACACTTGTGCTACAAATTCCTGCCTCAATTTATAACATTTCCTTGCACAAAGTGAGTCATTACAGAAGAAAGCCTCAAGTACAGAAGAAGCCCTCAAGTCAAAGGGGTTGAGTGCTCTCTCCTGCTGTGCTGCAGCCAAGCTAAAGCTTCCAGCTCCTTTTGTTGAACATTCCTGCACACACAGACGGGACCTTGTGAGGTGTGAGCAGGTTGTAAACCCAAATCCTCGCCTAGAAGAGGCCAACATTGTGAAAGGCACAAAAGCATGAAGAGCTCAAAGGGGTTGAAGGTGTGAAGAGAGAGGCAGTCCCTTCGTGCTGGGCTCCCAAACCAGGCAGGGACAGGGCAAGTTACACAACCGTGACAGAGCTGAGTGTGGGGGGTAACAGGATTTAGTTCTTTCAGTCAGGAGTGGAAGGAGCTGGGTCAGGAAGAGAGGGGAGCTCTGCAGGAGCACACCTGGGTTGTTTGCAGGTATAAATAAGGATGGGTGCCATCCAATGCCTGTGTTTCAGTCAGAGAGGAAGCAGTGAACAGCCCTGGGAGTGCAGACTCAGCAATACCCACCCCACAGGGAAGCACTTGCCATTTTTATTTGTTCTCTCCCTCTTGACTCTCTGAGCATGTCCTCAGGAGTCCAGCAGCACGGAGGGGATGTGCCATGAGGGCAGATCAAGGAAGTTTTTGTCCCTGCCATCACCCTGGGGCTGCGGTCCTGCTGTGCTTGCACAGGGGCAACTGGATGGGCCAGAGGAATTTTAATCCTGAATGATTTCCACATTCCTTCCAGCCTGGCAAAGCATTCTGCTGAGGCATCAACTGCCTTGTCCAGCGCAGCCTGTCCTGCATCTGATAAGTTAATTGAGGATTTAATTGAAGAATTAATTGAGGCATTCTGCTGGTTACCACAACATTATCAGTCAGCTTCCCAGAGTTGGAGCTTTCCAGTTCGTTTGGACTCAGTCCTGTAAATAACTAAATACCAGCAACCTCCTCCAAAATCCCTGGAGTGGTGGCTGCTGGAAACTTGAGGGATCAGTACCCTTTTTGTCAGCCTTTCTTTGAGTGCTGTTTTGCTCAACTCAAGGAAGAAAGTTCACTTTGGAAGCAGAAGTGCTGAAAAGTCTTTTTTCCTTCATGTCCTGGTGCTGCAGCTGCAGCTGCTTGTGCTGTTCATTAGCTCTGATTCTGGCATTTGTCTTATTGGTCTAGGAAGATGTTCAGCTTTTGTTCTCAAAATCATACAATACCCAGAGAGATTTCCACCTCTGTTCAGTGCATTTGTGCACATTGGAGATGTAAGATGTACTGCAGCTGGGATGTAATAACATCACTTCTGTTAAATTTGAGTTCCTGAACTCTAACTTTTAAACCAAAAACTTGATGTGATTACCTCTAACCCTTTGGGGCCCATTCTGGTCTTATTCGAATTGGTGTAAATGGAAATAAGGTAATGGGACAGTCATGGGACAAGGAGGCAGAGGCAGCTCTGTGTTTTCATAGAATCACACAATCGCAGAACAGGTTGGATACAATGGGACCTTAACGCATATCTCATTCCATGGACACCTCCCACTATCCCAGGATGCTCCAAGCCCCATCCAGCCTGGCCTTGGACACTGGCAGGGATCCAGGGCAGCCACAGCTGCTGTGGGCACCCTGTGCCAGGGCCTCCCCACCCTCACAGGGAACAATTCCTCCCCAATATCCCATCTAACCCTGCCCTCTGGCAGTGGGAAGCCACTTCCCCTTGTCCTGTCCCTCCAGGCCATTGTCCAAAGTCTCTCTACAGCCTTTTTGCAAGCCCCAATTTGTTCTCAGAAAACCCATTCTAGCCTTTTGAGGTCACTTCCCCATCCTGCACACATTTGGATAAGGATTCCAAGAGGACGTGCTCCATGACCTGTCTTTGCATAGACAGGTGACTGGCCCAGAGTTCCCGGTCCTCTTCTTGCTCCAACTGATGCAAATTCAGCAGGAAGGTAAAACCCTGCCCAATTCTGTCCCAAAGGCATTTTTACTGACTTCAAATCATAAAGGAATGTCACTTTGATGAACACAGGCAGAGTATGGGCCCAAAACTCTTCTGGGTCGGAGGTGCTTTTCACTCTTGTTGTTCTGATGCCTCTTTCTCTTCAGCTGAGCAGCTGCTGCAGCTGTTCTTGTTCCAAATTGCAGCATGATGTTAATTTTCTCAGATCTGTCTGTCGAGGAGGACTTCATTTCAGTTTGCAAAAGACAATGCACTGAAACAGCAACAGCTGAGACAAAGACGGAAATTAACATTTGTAAAGAAAGAAAGGGACGAAAGAAATGTTGGTGACAAGGAAGAAAGTGAAACAAAAATGAAATCATTGTCATTGTCTGACTACAAAGGAGAAGGGGTCCAGAGATGAAGATTCCTGCCATACCAGCCTGCTGCCTGGGACTCATTCCAGAGGGGGGAAACAGTTTGTCCAGGAACAGGACATGGCTGTGAGCGCAAAGGGCTGCATCACCCACCATCAGTCCAGGAGAAGGGATTCAATGACTCATTCCATGGGACTCACTATCAAAGCTGTGCATACCCCTCTGTTAGGCAGGTTGTTTTAAAATGTCCCCCCTGGAAGAGGGAAGATGCCCCAAATGACTGCCAGGTTCCGTTGCAAGCTTCTGACTGATCCTTTACCTTCACCCATTGCTGGTGATTAGTGGGGAGCAGTCCTAACCCCTCAGCTGGGAAAGGTCACTCCTACCTTGCGCTGGTGCGTGTTGAAAACACAAATTGCTCCTGCTTTTATTTCCAGGAGGTCTCAGAGGGGCCTGTGGTGCCGTTGACATCCTTGCAGTCACATCCATGGCACACACCGGAGGCTGTTGGCAATCCTGGCAGGATGGGAGTTCTCCTGCAGGCCAGCACTTAGAGCCCTTGTGCTGGTGCAGCTCAATGCCTCCGGCTGGAGTGAGAAGTTAACAGAAACTTTGGGGCCTCAAAAAAAAAAAAAAAAAAAAAAAAAAAAGGTATTTTTTTTCAAGAAGATGAAATTATTCTTCAAATGGCAGCTAGTACCTGTAACTCAGCGACAGTTTCCCCAGTAGCAGGCACAGGCGTGAACAGCAAAAGCTCAGCCAAAGGACAGATCTGAGGGTTTTGTGAGGCTGGGAATCAGCTTTGTGAGAACCGCAGGGACTCATTTACAAGTAATGAATCATGAAACAGCAGGAAGCGAACGAGCCAAGAGAAAGTGTGAGCTCTGCAATTAACTCCGGAGTGCTGAGGTGAATAACAAAGCGACGCGATACCAGGGCAGAAAGCAGGTCTCCAAGCTGGGAGTGTTGCAAGACTAATTTCTGGAAGCCACAGTTTTTCCAAGCAACTTTTAGTCAAAGAAATTGCTACTTTCTCTTAAACTGAAGCAAATCCCATGTGCATGTATTTATCAGGCAAAACAGCTGACAGCTTTTAACTCGAATTTAAATTTATGAGTGACCCAGATCAGCAAAACCCAGGAAATCATCTCCTTGAATAGTCCTGCTGGCGGGTCCTGTGCCGAGCCAAGGTGAGCAGCAGGTATCAGATAAGCCCTTGGGGCCGGTGAAGGATGGGTTTCCACTGTAAGGGACACTGGTGGGTTATCAGTTTACAATGAAGATGAAGGCAAACATGTGTTATTAATTATCCCTTGGCTATGGGGAGGGGTTGGAAGTTCAAGTGAGAAGGAGAAGGACCCAGAGCAGCACAAGGTGTGTGTGGCAGAGTCACCACAACCAGGACCCTGGACAGGACAGCGTGTGCTGTTACCAGCCCTGTTACAGACACAAGTGGTTACACACTGCCTGGGAAGAGAGAGTTCTCTTTGTATGGAGCCTGGAGATAGAGACAAAACTCTTTCAGGACAACTATCTTTTATTAATGTCACCCAGGTCCCAGTAATCCATCCTCTTTGTCTGAGACACCGTGCCAGGAGCAGCTGTGTCACAGCAGCTGGCTCCCCCTGCAATTCCTGGTACAGTCATGGGGAAGTGAGGAAATTTCTCCAGCAAACATGAATTTCAGCTGCTAAGGCCATGTTTTGTGTTCCTTTCTCCCATTTGATGTAACAGCAGAAATACAGATGAGCGTAAACCACGCTGTGACCTCTCTTGGGTAGGTTAAAATTCAGTGTTACCAAACTGCTTCTGGGTGAGGCACCAAACACCATCACCCTCTGGACAAAGGGATGGAGCCCAGCAGGGACACCACAGCCTCACTGGATCCTACAAAGATCCAATAGATCCTGGAGAGTGTACCCCTGCGCTCAGCCCAGACATGGCCCAGGGCTTTATCTGCTGTCCCTTTCCTCCTGCTCTGTATCCACAGAGTTTGGGTCACCTTGGCCCTTCACGTGCCCCATTCACCCTTCTGCTGGCAAACATCAGAGGAACTGCCCTCCTTCCTCCTGTGCCTCTCATGTGGAATAACTGGAGCAAGCACAGGAGGAGCAGAGACTTTCTTTTTGTGTCCCTGGTGCAGCATCCCCTCTGAGAGCTGTCAGTTCACATGTGCAGCTCCGGTTTTTGCCTGGGCTCTGTGAATAACCACGAATGCCACTTGGTTGGAATAATTGCTTCCAAGCATGCAAAGGATGGAAGGCACAGCCAGAGGCACAGCTGGAAACTTGTTGGAAGTAAGTGTTCAAGAGACGTGAGCAGAAACCCTGAGCAGAGTCAGCATTTGTGGCCTGAGCTGTGCAGGGATGGCAGGATTGTCACACAGAGTCCATCACACCAGCTTGTGCTGCCCCAGTGACCCCGCCATGCTCACCCCTGATCTAGTGACTAGAGCTGCTGCAGGACAGGCACTGGGGGTGGGAAATGGCCTCTCTCTTTTGGTTTGCTTTCAAAGTGGCATCTATGAAAAGCAGTGTTGTCCCACACCTGGCATCCAGAGACCCTTGTTCCTTTGTGCGTGTTTTCTCTCTCTGCTTCTTCTCTGACCTCTTTTTTGTTTTCTTTGCATCCCTTGCTGGTTTCCCAGGCCCACGAGGAGAGCAGATCAAACAGAAGGGTGCTCTGGGCTTGTCTCCCAAGCGTGGGGAGAGCTGAGTTAGGCAGAGCAGGGAAGGTGGTGCCTGTCAGTGTGAGGCACCAAACCTCTGTGCAGATGCTGTCACCGAGCAGCAGAGCAGCACTCACTCCCTGTAGCTTAATCCCCTGACCCCAGACCTGCATCACTGCAGCCACAGGAGTAATTCTCGGTGTTTACATGGGTCAGCAGCCAGACAAGGACCTGACTGGGATTTTCCCAGCGGGTCACACGGCTATTTGCTAATCAGCGGTAGCATAAACACTGCCAGGCTCCTCATGGGTCACTTGCTAGGGACAGGCTAAACAAACCATCACCAGAAGAAAAGCAGCATGGATGAGTGGATGAGATTTGAAACAACTGTATTGGAGTCCCGAGTCTGTGCCCTGGAGGGGTTTCAGGGCTTGTGAAATGGAGAGGGAGTTAGCTGGGAGGCTTGGATCTCAGCCTGACTCCTGCAGCAGGCAGGAGGATGCACATGAGATGGGCCCCATGAGAGCACATGAGCTTGAACCCAACAGGGATGGGAAAGAACCTCCTCCTCCTCCTCCCCCAGGCTCACTGTGCCAGGCAGTGCTCCAGGGAGCTTGGTGATAGCTTCATTTCAACAACTACTCTGGCTTGTCCCTGCCATGTGTGTCTGTTCACCTGCAGGTACAAACTATCCCTGGAAATCCCACCTCAGCTGCCCTGGCAGAGGGCAACAGCTGGGGAGGAGTGAACTCCTGACAGCAGCAGCACAGAGGAGACCTGGGCTCCCAGCTCACAGCTGCAGAGAAATTTGTGGTTTTTGATGTGTTGTTCCCTTTCATCCCTGTCCTAGGCCATGGCACAGCTAAATACAGGAGTGAATCTGGCACAGATGTCACTGAGCTCTGCAGAGTGTGACACCTCCTGGGACAGGGTGACCCGACTGTTACTGGCACCTGGGACACAAGATCAAGGGCACAGCCCGGGCCAGGAGTGCGTAAGATTTCTTGTTAAAGCTCCTGGAAGTGTGAGACACCACCAAAGTATGTGCTCTGAAGAACCATAGGAGCAAGACCTTTCCCACAGGCATCCTGCTCCAAGCAGGGATGCTCTCCTCACCTGGGAGCTGAGTCTCAGGGCTGTCCTGCATGGCAGGGCAGGACAGGAAGATGGTGAGGGAGGAATCTACCTTCCCTTCACCAGTCCTCACTGTCAGCCAGAGAGGAAGGATTCAGAATTCAAAAGTTGAGAGAGAAAGGGAGTAAAAATTAAGAACCTGGTGAAGAAAGGGCTCTCTGGTGAAGGGGAAGTCCTGCCTTCCCTCACTCCCCTTACATGGAAAGCAGTGAGTTGCTGCTGCCATCAGCCCTGGGATGATGTGGAGTGTGGCAGAAAGAGAGGTGCAGAAGTGTGCAGGAAATTGCCCCGGAGGAGAGTG
The DNA here is from genome assembly GCF_029207755.1 of Chamaea fasciata. Lineage (NCBI taxonomy): Eukaryota > Metazoa > Chordata > Aves > Passeriformes > Sylviidae > Chamaea > Chamaea fasciata. The sequence continues at coordinate 4,608,170 of NW_027094111.1, read as the reverse complement.
ATGGCAGAGAAGGCCTTGCATTATGAGGCCACCTGCCATCACTTCAGGGTGACAGTGATGACAGGGGGACATGCACTGCTGCCCAAAGAGCCATCACCTGCCACGGGTGGGAGGGAGCCAAAGGGCTCCTGCACAGACCCTGCAGGTTTTGCCAGCACCTGGGCTGTGCTTCTCACCAAGAGCCAACCAGCCAAGCTGGCTGGGAAGAAAACTTCCTTCTGGTTTCCAGAGCAAGCACCTTTGATTGGGAAAAGTCAAAGGGACGCTGCCAGCTTCCCAGGAAGTCATTTGCATGGAGTTGCTGTGACAGCAGACCTGGGATGAGCTTCTTGCAGGAACCTTGAGCTTCACTGGGACAGGAGGGAGCTTCTTACAGGAACCAACCTCCCTCAGTGCCCAGCTGGGAGGCCAGAGAGGCTGGGCTGATAATGCAGGAGCAGCACAGCCCGAACAGAGCATGGGAAGTGCTGAAGGGCACAGGTGTCACACAGGGCCTGCCAGGTGCCACAAGGCTTTTCCAGCACCTGCTGAAATGGGAGGAGAGGCTGGGGGTGTGTGCACACGTGTGTGCAAAAGGGGCACAGAGAAGAAAGAGGTGACCAGGATTCAATCCCTGTGATGATTTAGCTGGGTGGTACCAGCATTCAGCTCCTTTTCCCCCATGAAGGGTGGCTGTGCTGCACTTGCCCAAGGGGTTGTCACCTCCTGGTTGAAGGCCCTTCTGAACGGGACTGCTGGGAGCTGCCTGTCTGTCCTGAACCTGACCCTCACCAGCACAGATCTGGGAGCTGCTGCCATCCCAACAGGTTGATGTGATGCTATTACGGACCTAGGAACCAAGATATTTTATCAAAGCTGTCCAGTGATGGACCAGTTCTGCTCTCCACTGTGCTCCAGAGGAGCCAGGAAGGATTTCATTGTGGTGGGTAGTGAAGTCATAGAATCACAGAATGGTTTGGGTGGGAAGGAACTTTAAAGCTCATTCTGTTCCACCCCTTGCCATGGGCAGGGACACCTTCCACTGGACCAAGTTGTTCCAAGCCTTGGAGATTTCCAGGGATGGGGCATCAGCATCTTCTCTGGGCAATAACAACACCTGTAAGAAAGAATTTCCCCTTTTCTTCCCTCCACAGCTGCTTCATACCCAGGGATTTAGGGTTTATGTTTGTATATTGCTATCAAATAAAATTATGAAATGTGTTCAGGACATCTTGATTTTATCTTTTTCTTTCTGCAGAAATCCTGGGATCAGTGTGGTGAGAGGTGGTGGATCTTTTTCTCTCTCTTCCATGCCGGCCTGTCCTGGTTTTGCTGCATTCCTTGACCCACTGTTGTACTGTGCAGCTCAGCATTCCACCACTGAGATCAAACATAGAAGGAAAATGCTCCCAAAATTTGGATTTCTGAAGATGATCCCTAAGAACTTTCCCAGGATATCTGTGGTATGGAAGAAACAGGTGAATGAGGCTGTGGCCAAAGCAGGCTGTGAGCTCACTCCGGGCTGGCAGCGAGGTGGGAACAGCAGCATTAGGTACCCGTGTGAATGGCTGGAATGTGGGTTTGAAGCCAGATCTGTTTTACCTCTCAGTAAAGAGGGGTTGAGGAAGCAGGGATGTTGTTGGGGGTGGAAAGCATCTTAAATCAAGCAAGTACAAAGGGGCCAAGAGCCTCATACACACCCAGAAGCAGCTGTCCCCATCCTGCGGTCCAGCCCGTCCCTTCCCGCCTGCCAGGACCTGCAATCTGCAGTGCGGGCAGACCTCAGGTTTCCAGGCTGAATCTACCAGGGCAACATTGACCTAATTAGTCTGTGAAACAAACGGGAGAGAAAGACTTGCTGCCGTATGTTGCAGAATGAAATCCTCTCCCTCTCCTTTTGCTCTCCTGGCCCCGGGGATTCATCCCAGGCAGGTGCGTCTTTGATTGCAGCAGGTTTTGAATCCTCTTCCCTCTCCTCGCGGGGATGCCACATGCTGTCTTCTGACCTCGTTAGCTTCTCCTCCTGTTCCACTTCCCCGCTCTGCACTCCCAGCCCCACCGATGTGCTAATTACCACAAAGCAATCTGCAGGAACGCACTCCTCAGAGCGGGGAGGGGAGGGAGACGCTCTCAGGGACTCGTGGGGGAGGGAGCAAACTGGGGGAGCTGGAGCTCAGCTTAGCAAGGCTGATGTCTGAGCTCGTACCAGGCTCTCCCCCTTGCACAGGTCAGTGTCAGGTGTGGCCCATGGGTCATGCCAAAGGTGGCACAGAGGTGTGCAGGAGACAGGATTTGTGTCCCAGTTGTGTCATCCTGCAGTGGAAGAAGCACAGGAACCCGCTGCAAAACAGGAACAGAGAGGCAGGTGCGGCCAAAGGGCCACACACCACGGGGAAGCGACTGCCCATGCCTTTGGGCACCCTTCCTTCCTGGAGGTTTGGTTCCTTGGGCCAGCATGGCTAGAACATGCATGATGACCTTGCAGAAAGCTGCTGGCAGGAAAGCTGGAGCCTTCAACAACGGCTGAACCGCTTTCCTCGGGATCTGCCTTCAAACTGGGGCCTGACCTTTGTCCCCAGACTGAATCACGACACAGCTGAGTCCCAGCCATGCCCACCCCTGGCCATGGGCCCCTCTGAGCCACATCCTGACCTGAGAGCTGAATTCCTGGCTCAGCCTTGGATCTCCATCAGCGCCACGAGCTTGCCTGACGACCTGGACTTGCAGATGAGCCCATTTACCAGTCTCATGAATGCCCTTGCCTGGAGTACTGGGACTGAGTCCCAGCTGTCCCACTTACAGGCACCCAGCTCAGCATTGCTCCATGAATAACTGGATGGGGCTGATGTCTCAGCTGCATTGACTCAGACTCATAACTCAGCTCTTCAGACCACTTGACATCTCAGCCCTTCGTGTGGTGTCCCTTTAAGAAAATATTTTTTTTCACTTTCTATTCCAGTTTTCACTTCGAGTCCTCTGCACAGCCATGCCATGGACACACAGATCCATCACTGCAGGACAAACTGTACCAAGGAATGATACAATTGTGGCTTCACAATCCCTGAGAAGTCACCAGCCAGGCAGGTTCCACCACAGGGGACATTATTTGTCACTTGGGTTTTGTTGGACAGGCCCCAGGGCAGTCAGGAAGACACCTTGAATGTTTCCTTAAGAAGCATTTGCAGCTTGTTTTCCTCGCACTGGCACCAAGGAGGAGGAGATGGAGGTGGGGAAGTGTTGGCATTGCTCCCAACGAGGCTTCCTGCAGCTCAGGGATTTTCAGCAGGTTTATGGAGCTAAATGTCTGCGTGTCTGACACAGAAGCAGCAGAACCTTGTGCTCAGCAATGTATTGATTATTTTTTCCATTGACAAAATGATGATTTCCTTTTAAAGGCTATGGTTTTACTTGTAGCCAATGATTCCTCAAATCACGGAAATATCAAAATATTTGAAATTGTTACTGCATAGTTAAAAGAAAAGGTGGTCCATCATTTGCTGCTTATTTTTAAGATAGCAATGGAGAAGTGTCAGCTTGGAAAATTTAGGATGTGAATTGCAAGAAAATGTCTTCAGCTGAGAAAATATGACATTTGCAACTGGAGATGTGAACATTGCCATTGGAGAAGGTCTATCCAGTAATTACAGGAAAATGGGATGAATATTGGCTTTAGCTCACACAGTGCATAGGCACTGAAAACACACAAAAGCATTACCATTTGATCTCCAATGTTTTGTTATGCCAATTTTTCACCTGCTTTCCTTATTTTCCCAATCTCTTCAAGCTTCTGGAACTTACTGTTACAGATTTACATTTTGACAGATTTACATTTAATTTTACAGATTTAATTTTTCAGACTTTAGCACGTGGATATCATAGAATCATAGAATAGGCTGAGATGGTAAGGACCCATCAGGATCACCAATTCCAACTCCTGCCCCTGTGCAGGACACCCCAACAATCCCACCCTGTGCCTTGTAGTATTGTCCAACACTGTCCAAATGACCACAGCCATTAGCCTTTTCCAGATGAAGATGTTTAAAAGCTTTTAAATAAGTTTCTCACTATTACAGCATCGTAACCATGTCTTGCCCAGTCGTTGTTTTGCTCTTTTAAGGGGTAACAAAGATGAAGATGATGGAGTTTGGTTTGCAGGGGGGAATTGAGATTTCTTTGTGCATGTTCCTCTTCCAACCTCTGGTCTTCCCCTTTCTTTTTACACAGGGATCTTCTTGTGTTCAATCTTATCTCAACGAGGGGTGGAAATGACACTCCCTTGTCAGGAATGCAAACCTGCTCAGGGTGATTCAACTAACACCAGGATAGGAATCAGACACAAAGCCACTGCAGCTTGGAGTTTTATGAATTACCTGAAAAATAGGTGCTCTGAAATGTAATAAACAGACATTAGGACACATTTACAGGAATACATCAGAGCCTGACATAATTTAACTGTATTTTAGTCCAGTGGCAATACATAGTTGAGGGAAAACCATGTGCTGCCTGAGGAATTTCCACTCTTCTGCAGAATCTTGTGGAAGAAGAGGCAGCACTCACCCTCCCTGAAACTGTCACTTATTTCCAAGGGTTACTGAAAGATACCTTGATTTTTCAGCAAACCTTTTACTTCTGATGTGTTCCTCACCAAGCAGAGAAACTGTCACCTCTGAAGAGCTCAAGGCTTGTTTATAAATGCCAGCTCTGCTTCAGGCACGGAGATGTCAGGACTGTTCCAGAAGGGGTCTCTTGCCCAGCCATCATCTGCAGAGGCACAGAGGCATTGAGGTGTACCTGCCTTATAGTTACTCCTTTCTGCCCTGCTTGGCTCTAGAGTTTATCCAAGGAAACAGTAGATTTTATTTCCACTGCACCATGGTGTCTGGCAGAGGGAGCCTCTGTGCACAACACCTGCAGAAATTCCTGTCAAAGCAGCAAAATGCTGCTGGCAAAACTGATGCTGTCCCTTCATGGTCTCTGTGGGGATCAAAGGGTCCTTTGTTAATGGACCAGAATCTTTCTCCTGTGCCAGAAGCAATGAAAGAAATGGCAGAACTTTGTAGCCTAAGAAGAGGTCGTGCTGAATAAGTTCATCATGCTCAATGACTCATTCAATACTTCCAGCTCTTCCAGAGGATCTTGGTCTTCTGGCAATGGGCTGGTTCCGTCCAGAACAGGATTAATTTTTGCAGTAGCTGGGAGGAGGCACCATCAGGACCCTGAGGTTATTCTGCACCACCTCAGCTCATTGCCAGGGGCAGGGGAGGGGAGGCCCTTCCAAGGAGAATGGGTTCCTTCCAGGCAAGAATACACAGGGGAGACACGGGCATTGTTTATTGTCCGTGGAGTATTTTCATGTGATTTTTTTCTTTTCTTGTACCCTCTGTCATTGCTGTTGTTGCTGTCACTGTTCTTTTTGTTATCTGTTTACCGTTTACATTAAATTTTTCCCATCTCAACCCATGGTCTTTAAATTTTGTGCCTCCAATTCTCTTCCATCTGCAGTAGAGGGAAGGGAAAAAGAGGAGAGAGAGAGGTGCTGGTGATGTCTCAGCTGCATTGACTCAGACCCACAGCTCAGCTCTTCAGAGGCAAAACAGTTCTGGCTAAAATGGATCACATTACACAGAGAAGTCAAAGTCCAAAACGTGAAATTTTGACATGAAAGTTTGTATCTGCAGGAGGCAAGTATCCACCAGTGTTCCTCCAGTAAAGGCTACAGATCAAACAGGCATTAATTAACACTGTAAATTACTGAAACTACAGTTAGTTGACTGTTTTCCAGTAGGAAAATTCATCCAGAAGTTGAAAAATGGCTGTTATTCACGGGAACATGTTCATTTTGTGAGGAACTGTTGTGTAGTGGAAACCTCTCAGTACTAAGAAGAGATGAGAAAAAAGTGAGGAGGTGGTTAAAAACCGACAGCAGATTCTTCTGAGGTTAGGAAATACTACAGGAATCACTGAACCACTTTCCATCACGTACCAGCACTCCTGACTCATTGTGGGGGTCCCAGCTGACTTTAGATTTTCAAATGTGGTGCCCATCTACAGAGAGAGATGGAAGGAGGAACCTTCTCTCTCCCCACAGTTCCCTGAAAAGAGGTTGTAGCCAGATGGGGGCTGGTCTCTTCTCACAGATGAAAAAGAATAGAATAAGAAGAAACAACCCAAAGTTGCACCAGGGGACATTTAGATTGTACATTAAGGATTTGGATTTGGCATTCTTAAATTCAGGGCTGAACATGGTGACCTTAATGGTCTTTTCCATGATTTAATGAAGTCTACTAGGTCTGGAGAGGTTTCACATGAAGTGAGTCAGGAAACTGCTTAAGCCAACCCAGGGCAAAAATCCCATTTCCGTGGCAGGCAGGGCCATTTGGCTGGGATCAGCATGGTACAGCGCATTTCAGCTATGCCAACAGGCCTCTACAAGAAAAGGAATTCTTTCTTCAGAAGAGGTTTCTAGCTGCACAGTCTGGACCAAATTCTGGCTAAAAGGTACTATGATCTTCCCCTGGAATGTCCCTGTTAACCCTTTGCAGTTGCACAATCATTTTAACATAATCATAATTTACCCTGTGTTTTTTCAATACCAAATCCAGCCACTGTTGAATGCTAACGACAGCAGTTCTGTCATCTTGAAGAAGTGAATTTTAGGGAAGCTGGACAAAAAGGTTTTTTCAGCTTATGTGTTTTCTCAAGAAAATACATATTCACAGTAGTTTGATATACCAGCTCACATGGGCAAGTATATTGAGTATATAAATACTCAAATGAGAATATTTGCACGAGTAATTAGGACGCGTTTGTTTTTCACGAGTGCTTATTTAGAAGGAAGTGTTTTTCTACCAAATACTCATATACAAAAGAGGTCATGAATGCAAACAAAATGATTCATGGGGATTAGTCTGAAAGAAGATTTCCCTGTGTGTCTGTAATATTTCCACTCACCTCTGGCTGCTATATGGTAGCCAGTCATCTGCAAAACCTGATGAGCTCTGACAAGGCCTCTCCAAGTCTGCAGGATCATCTGGAGCACGGATGGAGGCATTACTGCACGTTCCCCAAAGCACTGAGCTTCTGCCAGTAATTAACAATATAAGAAATAAGAATATTAATTATAATAAAATAATCCTCCCTCAACACGAGACCCGGAGTCTGGGCTGACACCTGTTCATTATCCCCAGGATGCCGTTCCCAGTTAATGCTGCCTGAGCCCATTAAGTTGGATCCAAAGGACAGGGGTGCTGTTGTGTGTCCTGCAGACCCAGGAGACTGACAGCAAAGATGCTGCTCGAGGCTTTTGTTCCACGGGAGAGCCTGCCTCGATTCCAGACCTTCCTGACATGCTTCTCCCACTCCCTGGGGGAGCGCAGTCGACCCTCATGGCACAGCCCTGTGCTGATAGGACCCATGGGGCTGGTTCTGATGCCTTTTTTGGGCTCACCTAGAAACAAAGTTAAAAAGATAAAAGTGGATATATTTAATGAAGGTCCTTTAGGTACATTAAGGGCAGACAAAGCCTCCCCCAGGGGCTACACCCAAAATGGATGACGGTCCATTATATCAGACAGATAAAAGTTTGGTCTCTTTGCATATTAGTGGTTAATTCTCCAATACAGCTTCAGGTAGTGAAGTCAGATACCCCCAATTCACTCTTCTCCCCTCAATTCACTTTTGTATATACTTTGCAGGGCCTGAGGCAGAGGGTGTCCTTGGATCTCAGGCCTGGAAGGGTTGTTTTGTCTGACCACAATGTGAAGAGAGTTTACTTACACTTTATATGAAGTTTAGACTTATACACTAAGTCAGTGCAGGACTTCAAAAATATAAAATATAAAAGCTAAAACCTTAAGGCATCACGTGCAGTGTGGCCTTGCTCTCACCTTCCCTTCTAAAGGCTCGAATGCAGTGTCAGGGAATCAGCTGGATTCTGCTGTGCTGGTCCCCCCTCTTCCAGATGGAAGAGGTCCTTTCCACACATATTTCATTCCTTTTTCAATGTGAGTGGGAGAAGCATGAAAGGATTGGTCTTTGTTCAGGATTTAACAATCTCACTGCTCTCTGCCACTGCGGGTGTCTGAGTCATGTAGGTTGGCTTTTCAGAGCAGATCAAAGCAGACACTGTCCAGGTGTCTGTGCAAGCTGTTCCTCAGTCCTCTGGGACCCTCAAAAACCCAAAGTAATACCAGAATTACCAAATACTGGTGCCGTGGGTTTGACCTCCTAAGACAGAGTGATTCCATCACTGACTTCCTCCTGGTCTTGCCCTCAAGAGCCACACTCCTCCTCCCATTGCTGCCCTCCCAGCCAGTGCAGGAGCTCCTGAGCATGCAGAGGAAGAGCTCCAGCCCTCAGCTGAAGTGCTGAGTGAGGGCTCAACGACAGCTGGTTACTGCAGCAGTTACAAAGAGCTCTTAGCGGTAATGTGAGGACCTGGAGGATGTAAAGAAGGTTCAGCATGGGTCCTGCAACTTGGAGCTGAGAAGGAATGGGAGACCCTGACCTAATCTGGTCCACAGGTATTTCAGCAAGAGGTTTGGATGAGGGCTGAGGAAGAGGCTCCAAGGAGAGATTGAAGTTGGGGTCTGTGGGACTGCAGTTTCCTGGCAGCAGTAGGAAAAAGCACAAAAGTGAGAGACCCTCTCCCATCCTGGCATTTCAAGAAGGGGAATATCAGTTATTTTTGACCCTGATGGTATTCACAGAAGTCTTATCAGGCACTGGCTCCAAATGGAAAGCGTTCATACAAGGTTTCCTAGAGTGACTCAAGGCCCAGGAAAGCTCACTTACAGTGGGGCTTCAACTGCTCAACCAAATCATTTTAATAAAGAAACAAGAGAGATACAACTCATAATAAATGTAGGTGGATAGATTGTAAATTGATTTCTGCTGGGTTGCTAACCAGCAGTAGAATCATAACCAGACCCACTGAGCGGGAGCTGCAGCAAGGCAAAGTCAACCTGGAAATAATTATTAAAGCCACCAAGCCCTGGTCAGTTCATCATGCCTGAGGACATGGCTCTCAAATCTGTTTCGATGTCTCTTGCCCAAATATCTGGCTGGATACAAATGGAGCAGGATCCAGCCTGACTCTGGATTCACTGCTCCTGCTCTGCAGCTGCTGAGAAAAGCTTTGCTGATGCAGGCAAAAAGCATCCCTATGGCAATGTGACTCCCAGAGCTTGGCCTTTATTGTGCAAAGAAAAGAGAGTGAATGCTAAGAGAGATGCTTTCATGCCCAGGTGCAGCACATTCTCCTGGTGCAGAAATGTTCCCAAAGCATCACAGTCTTGGTGCACCTGAGAAGCTCCTGGGTGGCTGAGGTGTCGCTGTTCCCTCCTGGACCCCCCTGCCATTCAAGGGTCAGTGGGTGACCTCTGTGCCAGCTCTGCTGCTCTCCTGAGCCACCTGGAGCTGCTCCCCACAGCAGAAATCACAGGAAATCCACTCCAGTGGCCTCCCCAAACGAGAGCAAAGCCCGGCCAGCACGACACGCCTGAAGGCCAGGGGAGATGGAGGCAGCCTGGCGTGACCTGTGCCTGCTGTCACCCCTGCTGCCCCTTCCCCAGGAGCTTGGCTGCTGTGCCAAGGCCTCTGCCAGAGAGGCAAAGTCCTTGTCCTGACCACAGTGTGAAGAGAGTTAACTGATACTCTACATGGAGTTTCGAGTTATTCACTAAGTCAGTGCAGGATTTGAAAAATATAAAAGCTAAAACCTTGAGGCATCACTTGCAGCGTGGTCATGCTCTCACCTTCCCTTCTAAGGGCTCGAACGCAGTGTCAGGGAATCAGGTGTGCTGGTTCCCCCCTCTTCCAGATGGAATAGGTCCTTTCCACACATAAGGTCACGGATTAACGGGAGTTACTGAAGTTTAAATGGGACTTAACTGAAGTTTACTCGATGCCCTTTCCAAAGCAAACTTCCTTTGCACAATAGGAAGTTGTAGGTTTGGGGCTGTTGATGGTTTTAGGAATTGCCAATATCCTCTGCTAATGCCATCAGCACCTCACAGCTCATCCAAAAGCAGCTCCAGGAGATCGGCCTGAGCTCAGCAGGGTGGACTGGTGATCTGTGCCCTACTTAGCTGGTGTATATATTTGTCAGTAAGTGGGGCACTCAATAACCTCCGATCTGACAGCCTTCAGATCCTGTACGGAGAGGTGTCAATCATTCTGGCTTACATTAAACATCTTCACAGGCATCTGGACTATATTACAACATCCCATCAGTGCCAAATTATAAACATGAACCACACATGCTAATCTCTTGATTCTGGTTTATTTCCTTTTCAGACAATCCATGGAAGAAGAAAAAAAATGTCTTTTGTCAGCATAATAAAATTATAAACCATGTGTGAGGGAGGGTGGAGCCATCACCCAGTCTCTCCTGAGCCAACTATGGATCTTTGCAATAAATTTAGTGGGTTTGGCCAATTTCACTCTCTGCCCTGGTAATAATCATGGTGAAGACACCCAATAACCAGTAAATGGAATTACAACAGAAGAAATCCTTTGATGTTTTGTGTGTGCTTCTCAGTTTGCTCTATGACGTGGTCCCACCTGCCCAGAGCTGGACCTGCTGTCCAAGAGGGACAGGGCAGTGACCACAGAGAGGGCACTGACCACCACCTGGTGCTGCTCTGGCGCAGTGGTGGGAGCTCTTCAGGAGAATGTGGAAATCACTTGGAAGCTCTGATCAACTAACAGGTGTCTTCTACATCTTAAAGTAGCTTCTGGTTTATTCTTCTTCTGAGAGTCAATTAGTGAAGGTAAAGAACATTTTCCCGGATATCCTGGGGATGGGATTCTTTGCATGCAAAGCAAAGTTTTCCTGGATAACTCACCCCTTTTCTCCATTCAGCTCTGCTCCAAGGCCAGGAGCCCAGGTCAGCACAGGGGTGGGAATGTCCTTGGAGGTACCCACAGCTCCATCTCTCCTCAGGCAAGGACAGAGTTACTCGAGGAAAGAAAACAACAGGAATCTCCTTGCACACCCTAAGGACACAGAGATGGAAGAGCCTGGCAGCACTTTCTGAAAGATGCTCAGCACCCCCAGGAACTTGGGCAAACCCAAATATCCTTTGGGAACTTCCTCCAAGGAGCTGCTCCTGTCCCATGGAGCACCAGAAACTGCCCACTGTAGATCACAGTCTAAGTGGGATCCAACAGGAGGAGCTGGACAGGCCCTTCCCAAGGAGAATTTCAGCAAACCATTGGTTTGAGCCCTGCCACAATGACCTTCAGATGACCTTGCTTCCCAGTGCGAGAGTAGCAGCAGAAGTGGTTTCAGTCCACTGCAACTGGAATGGACTGGGCGGTTTGCCAAGTGAATATCTGCTGGGTTAATCGCTGTGCAAATCTAATCAGGAACTGGAATGTGCCAGGCTCATTACTGAAATTAAATTCACCTCCAATTAAAGAGAGAGCTACAAGCTTCCATCGTGCAGAGGTGCCCCCAGGCTGCCCCTCCCAAAACCAACATCAAATCCAGTCCTGCTGAACTGCAGGTTTGCGGAGCTCTGGAGGTATTTCCAGGTGTGAGGAAGTGAACTGCTGCTTGTGATTTCCCCCAAGGCTCTCTAAGGAGTTTACTGATGCCTTTAATAAGTCACCTTGCAAGTCAGAAGTCACTTCAATGGTAGCATTTCCAAGGAGCACTCGCCAGGAGGAATCTGGGGACAGGGTAACTGGAACACTTCCCGTGGCAGGATTGTTCTTGTGAGCACCTTTACAAATTCTCCCCTTCACATGCTGAATCTTTCCTTGGGACTTGCACACCTTATGTCTACACCGTGGTGTCCAAATTAAGACATTAATTTTGTGCTGAGAGCAACAAGGCTGCGAAGTCAAGCAGGCAAAGTGTAGAGATGCTGACTGAAAAGTCGTTCAAGCTTCATTTGCCCCTTTGGCTTCTACATTGCACTTGCACAGCCTAATCACATCATCTGCACATCACATCATCTTGGCCTCCATCTGTGATTCACCTGGGCACTATCTGATTGCAGGGAAAAACTTTTATTATCTTAGGCCTAAATATGTGCCTGTAACTGAAATCCAGCTCTCAAGACTTGGCAGGACAGCAGATGTAATTCCTGACCTCCTTCTTTTCTCCTCCAGTACTGAAAGAAAAAACAATCCACTAAGAGTAGAGCTTGGCTCTTACCTGGAGATGGCCAACATGGGTGCAAAACTTGAGGGCTTCCTGTACACATGTCCTCGGTCCGCTCACACTGCCTACTCTAAAAGCCACAAGTATATCCAAAAATACAGCTGGGGTCTGAAATCCTCCATCCTCATGCCCAGAAACCAGCATAAAGAATCACAGACTGGTTCAGGTTGGAAGGGACCACAGAGAGTCAGGTGGTCCTGCCTCCCTTGCTCAGGCAGGGTCCTCCCAGAGCACATGGCACATACTGGGACTAGCCAGACATTGAAAAACAGTATTTGTTTCAAGTGTATAGGAAATTAAATATATCATGAAGAAAATGATATATTCTCCTTCTCCTGGGTATTCCAGATCTGTGCAGAAGCCACAGGTACTGAGTAGAGCCATATTCCAGCAGAAGGAGACTTCATCTTTAAACAAAACCTATTTGCTCCCATTCAGAGCCCCAAGATGGGTTTGTTCCAATGGTCTGGCCATAGCCACAGGTTCAGGTGGCCCATCCTTGCCTTGATGCAGAAGAGGATCATGAAGGAGATTCACAAGCTGGGCAAGTTCATGGGCAGGTGTAAGGTGTAATTGTCTCCTTTGATACGCCTCACACCTAGTCTGTCAATTTGTTTGACAATTGCTTTAGTTCTCTGAAGCCTTGCTGGGTTTTGAGTGTGGCTGTGTCCTTGTGGAGACTCCTCTGAGACTGTGGATCAAACTGTGTAGTACTGAATCGCGGTCTCCTTTTTCCTGCTGGGCTATATCACATTTCATAATCACCCTATCCAAGATCATTTGGAGTCACAATGGGAAATAGTTCAAAGCCAGAGCTAGAAGATGAGATCTGGCCCTTTAATAGTTTGTGGTATAAAGATGTGATTCTTTTTGCCATTCTAGGACCTATTTGACAGCTGTCCTCCCTTCCTTCCTTCCTTGTTCCTCCCCTGGATTTGCACATCGCTCTCCTGGGAGTGATGTTCCCATCAGTGTGTGGGCCACTCTCTGGGCTGTGTGTGCTGCCTCTGCCAGCCTGTGCCGCTGATGGTTTCACTGAGGATCTCTTTGTGGTCGGCTCTAAGACACAAACACGTGCAGGTTCTAATCTCAGCTCCAGAGCTAATTGCCCACCTTCCCTCTCTTTAGCCCCAAATCGCTAAGACCAGTTCCTTTGGGTTGTTTAGCACTGAGCCTCAGTAGCTTCTTCTCTTGTGCGCTCTGGGAGGCTTTTCCAATGAAAAAACACTAATTCCTGCTGCTCTCTGGGAACCTGGAGACCCCCATCCCGACTGCTTATTGCTTGGTCACCTTTTGGAGCCTCTGCAGGCTTCAACCCTAACCCCAAGCTCCACACAGCCACCGTCCAGGTCAGACCTCGTGAGGTCTGGTGTTCCTCTGCTTCTGGAGTTTGTGCCATGGAGCTCTGAAGGAGCCACTGGTGGGACAGCTGGAGTGAGGGGCAGGGCTGTTCCTGCTCCCTGCCTGCTGACAGGACAGCCCTGCCTCTCCCTGAAGTTCTGCTCCTGCATTAACAACCTCACACACAACTTCCTCAGCGGGTGAACTCCTTCCACGTGTCAGCAAAGAGCTACTCAAAGAGCAACGCTGCAGCACCGGCCAACCCCTCCCCGGGGCAGGTTTGAGGGAGAGCCGGACGAGATTCGAGGGATGCAAAACCCTGGCTGTGGAGCAGAGAACTCAGCGCTGCCCCAAGGGTTAATTAGCCTTTGGAGGTGTTCATCTAAGCACTTCCTCGTGGAGGGACAGCCGTCTTTGTTGCCTGGATACTGCCTCAGCCGCGGCTTTGAGGAGGATACCTGGAGCTTCATTAGAAGAGGATGTTAGTGGGATTTTCAGGTTTAGCTGCACTATGTAAATTATTACCCGGGGCAGCCCTGAGGCAAAGTGGCTGCCGATTACTATCAGCCACACATCACATCCCTGCTCTGACAAGACAAATAAGGGTAATTGTCTCTCTCCCCTTAATCAGGGGGATGTGATTAGCCGGAGGAAGCCTTGGCCAGGTGCTCACCAGCATTACCCGGCTCAGCAACCTGAGCATCCCTGCAGAGCCAGGCTGGGCAGCCAGGACCGGCCAGATCCAACACCCTTCAGCTGTGGGAAGTGAACAGCAAACAAGCAGCCGTCTCTCGTGGCTTGCAGAGAGTACAATAATTAGAAAATAAAGAACGCCTGAGGAAATGGTGGCTTGTTCCTGGTTTTTTCCATGTTACCTGGGCTGTACCTTTGCTGCAGCTCACCTCTCCAGTCTGAGATTTTTTGGATGTTGCTGATGCAAAGTGGAGGATCCCAAAAGGACTGGGAAGGATTTCCACCCAATCTGGGAAACTGAGTTCAGGAACAGATATGTGGAAACACAGATTTTATGAGGTGGAAGATGTGTATCTTCGGTGGCTTTGTCTCACGTTATCTCTTCATCGTGCTCTCTGTACCCACGATGAGTGAGATGCCCTGGGAGATTTTCCCTAAGTTATGGAGAAGGAGGATATCCTCCTCCTCCTCCACCTCCTTCTATTTTAAGGGTAAAATTCCAGTTAAACTGGGCCTGAGTTCCTTGGATCCTCCCACGCTCTCCAGTCACCATTTCTGTTCACCACATGACCTGAAGTCAGACCAAACGACATTAGGCAGAGCCATCAGTAAAGTAAATAACCAGCCACCCTTTTCCTTGCCAGCAGGACACAGCAGCCTGTCGGGGCCTGACCCTGTTGAGGGTCTGAGCAGGGGAAGGGCAGGAAATGAGGCGGATGAAGCAACAGCCTTTTAATTGGAAGGCAGTGCAGATAATTGGGATGGTTTTCCTCAGAACAGAGGATGTTGTACAGTGGCTGTGCCAGAGCATTTGGAAGCTTCTCCTGGTCTGGGAGTGAGGAATTGTCTGTGCTGGCTTTGCGGAATCCTTTCTGTGTGTCCTGAGGTGGGGAGTCCCTGCCCAGTGCAGGATTGACTGGAAGTCAGCCCTGGAGGCCGAGTGTCACGTCTGGGGCAGATGCTGGTGGAAGCTTTTGCTGTGCCCTGGAAAGGACCTGACATCAGAGCTCTGTCCCCCTGCCTGAGGGAGCAAACCTGTGCATCCTCCCCATCAGAGCACAAACATCTGCCAAGGTGATCTTCACTCAAGTGCCTTCCAAAGGTGCAAAACATTTCTGAGTGTGAAGAGAAAATGAAACCTCTCTACCAAGACCCCGAGACATCTTCCTGTGCTGCTTCCTTCCCTGCTGCCCCCTGAGGCACAGCCACAAGGGCTGTTCTGCCCAGCAGAGATGGTCCAGCTGGAATGGCTTCCAGTGTGAAAGCCTGGGATATTCACCTGGAGATTATGGGACTTCAGAGCCCCGATTTAACCAGAAATATGTCAATCACTGGAAAATTACTTGATTTAGAGATGGACAGTCTTGGTGCCAGATTAAACATTTTGAAATGCACTTCCTTACTCTTGTTGCAATGGAATCATGGAATAGAAGCACAGAATCACCAAGGTTGGAAAAGACCTCCAAGATCATCAAGTCCAAGCTGTGGCCAACCCCCACCTTGCCTCCCAGACCAGAGCATTGAGTGCCATGTCCAGACATTCCTCTAACACCTCCAGGGATGGGGACTCCACCACCTCCCTGGGCAGCCATTCCAATGCTTAAACACCCTTCCAGTGAAAAAAATTCCTACTGATGTCCAACCTGAACCTCCCCTGAGGTCGTTTCCCCTCATCCTGTCAAGGGATGTTTGTACTGGCTCTCGTTAATTACATAACACAAGTCCCCCAAACTCCTGCACACTGATGCTCGTGCACGTCTCTGGCTTCCTTAGAATGTTTTGATGCAATTAGAAGCATTTCTGCTCCTTTTCCCTGGAATAGGAAACACTTGTCCCAGAGTGCTCCCTGGCAAACTGGCCGGGCAGCTGGTGGTGGTTACAGTGGGCGCTGATGTTGCAAGTTGTCCTTCACAGATGTGGTTGATGGTGCCATTTGCAGCTTCCACCCACTGCTTTCCTCCACCTATTGATGGTGGTTTCATCTCCTGGTTGTGCAAGACTTCAGTGATTTGTTGTTGTGAATTAGGGTGCACAACTGCAGCTGTGTGTCCTCCATGCCGTGAGCGGAGTTTTTCAGGTTTTTTTGGAGTTGGAGATGTGTTCTGTGAGGTGACATGTCCCAACATCTTCCTCCTGTTTAGAGACACCATTTTGTACCCGGATTCTGAACCCCTGGGCCAGAGGTGTCAGACTCATGAACCAGTCAGGCCAGCAGGACTGATGACAAAGTTACTGCTCCTTGAGTGTCCTCTCATCTGCTACACATCTGTCAGTTTATTTCACTTTGCTGTAACTGCACAGAACACAGAATGTACGAGGCACTGACTCATCACCAGCCCAACCATCCCTGTGCTGGCAGTTCAGCAGAGCAGAGACTGTGTCCATCCCCCCGTGAGAGCCACAGCAGCTCTGACCTGGATCCTGGGTTTGCTTCATCAGAGGAACTGGGTGACACACACTTGAGCAAATTCTTACCAATTCCTCTCAAAACCCCACCATGCAATCTGTGAGGCCAGCCTGGGTGACTCTCTAATTCTAGGAGAGATTTCAGAATGAGTAGGGACAAATCACAGAATCACAGAAGCTCATTTGGAAGGGACCCACCAGGATCATCCAGCCCAGCCCCTGTCCCTGCCCAGAGCCCCCAACAATCCCCCCTGGGCATCCCTGGAGCGCTGTCCAAAGGCTCCTGGAGCTCTGGCAGCCTCGGGGCCGTGCCCATTCCCTGGGGAGCCTGGGCAGTGCCCAGCACCCTCTGGGGGAAGAACCTTTCCCTGATCTGCAGCCTGAGCCTGCCCTGGGTGCTCCAGCCGTGCCCTGGGTGCTGTCCCTGGCCCAGAGCAGGGACTGGAGCTGCAGATCCCTGAGCTCTGCCCTCAGGGTGCTCTGCTCCAGCTGCACACACCAAGTGCCCTCAGCTGCCCCTCCTGTGGCCCCTCCTGACCATCTCCTTGTCCCTCCTTTGGACACTCTTTGATAGCTTTAGATCCTTTTTACACTGTGATGCCCAAAACTGCACCCAGGGCTTGAGGTGAGGCTCCAAGGCAGGGAATGACCCCCAGAAGTCAAAGGAGTGAGTCTGAATGTCCCTTCAGCTGCAGATCCTTGTGGAAATGCAGGAACTATTAAGTAACAAAAGGCAGTTACCCCACGAAGGCAATGCTTGACCAGTGTCCCACTGAGAGCCGCAATGCTCAACACAGCACTTGAGAGGAGATCACACAAGAGGACAAGAAAAACTGGCAACAGTTTGGCAAAAAAATTCAAGCCAGACCTGCACTATATTAACTGTGGAGCTGAATGTCCCCGAAATGTGTCCTGCAAACAGGGAATTCTGCAGCAACTGCCACAGAAAGGAGCATTGGGCAAATATATGCAAAGTTATCAAGGCTATGTAATCACAGACAGTGACAGCGCAGAGAGCAGGGGAAATCTTCACTGTAACGATGTCCTAAAGAAAGGAAAGGAAATAGTGGAGGAATTAAAAAGTAACACGCACAAACTCAAAGCAAACTCAGCCAAGGCTCTCAGGTGATCTGTGGGCAGAGTCAGGAAACCCAGGAGCTCGAGAATGTGAGTCAGAGAGTAAAACAAAACACTGAGATATCAAGTCACAGGGAAAACTGAGAAGTTCCCAGTGACAGGGGCACAGTTTACAAAATGTGTTTACGTGGGGTGGGCCCACGTGGCTGCAGGGTCACTTTGGGGACTGGGAAGATTTAAGGCCAGGCAACTCTCAGACATTTGTTTAGTCAATGAGGCAGCTGGTTGGGCTCCACCCTTTGCACTGTA
Source organism: Chamaea fasciata (assembly GCF_029207755.1). NCBI lineage: Eukaryota > Metazoa > Chordata > Aves > Passeriformes > Sylviidae > Chamaea > Chamaea fasciata. The sequence goes on along the minus strand of NW_027094111.1, from coordinate 4,590,193 downwards.
GGGATCAGGTTTTGCAGGAACTGAAATGCAGAGGGGATGGCATTGTTCCATGGCTGCTTTTTGGTGGCTGGATACGTGCAGGGATGGCACTGGGAAAAGGTTGTGGCCCTCGAGAACAACCTTGTACAGGTATCAAAAGGTGCTGACTCGGGAAAAACTAAGGCTGGGAAGAGCTGCACAAGAGCAGCTCAGTGCTCCAGATGTCCCGAAAATATTCTTTTTTCATCCAAGCAGCAATTACTCTGCATTTGATGGGTCTCACATCCTGAAATGGCCCCTTCCCGTTCACCTGTGCTTCTAAAACAGCACCTGAGGCCTCTTTGAGAAGACTCTATGGGAAAAATAATGGAAAAGTCATGGAGAGCAATACCACAGTTACATAACCAGGCATCAGCCCAGGATCTTGTGGACTGCCTTGTTCAGGGAGGATAATTATGAATTTGTGCATTGCTGTATGAAGATTAATTAATGAATTAATGACCAGCCTAGAGGCTGGTAGCCCTAATCTTAGATAGGGTGCCATGACATAAATCTCTCCATAAAGAACAATGTGGAGTAGAGGACACACTCTGGCCAGACCTCAGCCTGTGCAGGAGATGGGACACAGGAGATGTGCACAGCTCAGCACTTGTTTAAGGAAGGAGGATGGATGGGAATGTCACTCCTGAGCAGGGCACAGGGGTGGATTTGTGCTGCCAGCCCTGCTGCGAGCACTGCAGCCCCGAGTGGAGTGAACACAATGCTGTAGGAATCACAACTTCAGTGCCTCAGTACCACAGGAGCTGTTGGAAGCTGACCTGCCGCCAGCCAAGACAGGCTGGTGGCTGCAAAGGCTGAGCTCCAATTGCTCCACAGGCCTGTGAGTCACATGAAGGAGTGGGAAGGACACGCAGAACTAGAGAAGAAATTGTGTGGAAGCAATGAAGATGAAAAATCAGGAAGAAAGTGGGAGGGGGAATGAGGTGGGTGCTGAATTCCCATAGGCATTGGGAAAAAGTTGAAGCCTCAATGCCAGGAACAGTGATGTGGACAGATATCCTCATCCTCCTCTCTCTGGGGCCTGGGTGGTGCTGCCTGGCTGTTTGTGGGTTGTCTGCTTCAGGTGTAAATGCCCTATATGCTGAACATCCACTCGGGCTTTTAAGGGCCTCTCTAGATCAGGTTGACAGGAATGATCCTTTGATTGAAGACATCCAAAATAAAATTTATTTTTCCATATTCTATCCCACCTCTTCCATTTACAGGTCCAAGCATGCTTATCCTACAAACCAAGTGCCCTCAGTTGTGTTTGTGGGGCAAAACAGACAGAGCTGGAGCAGCAGAGGCAGCTGAGCTTCATGATTTCATCAGCAGCAACGTGGACAACGGTGTCTGCCTCGCTGATGCAGGAGTGGGGAGGGAAGAGCTGGGGATGACATCCACAAACCCTCCCTGTGCTCTGAGAAATCCAGCCATACATCTCAGCCCCTCCTGCATGGGAAAATCCCGTTGTCCCCCCAGGACTCCTCGTGGTCCCCTTGCTTCATGCAGGACAGCTGTCACTGGAGACTTCCTGAGGAGACTTCCAGGGAGGCAGAAGTGCTGCTGCCCTTGCTGAGCTGATGTGGGCTCAGAGACAGCCCCAGAGTGCCCGTGGTGTCAGCTGAACTGACTCCAGCGTTCAGCAAGGAGCAGTGAGCTGAGGTGATGAAGGACCTGGCCACCATCCCAGGGAGCACCTCAGGGTTACTCTTTCTAAGGCACAGTGGTCTCTCAGTTTCATTCACTCAGCCCTGTTCATTTCCTTGAGGATAACACAACCAACTGGAGCCAGGTCAAATTGGACAGATTTTACCTGTGTCCAGGTGCTCCTCAGAGGGGTCACTTGTCAAGTCAGGAGCCTCAAAGAGGAGATGAAGAGCAGGGTTCTAGCAATACTTGTTAGCAATGAGGCCAAGGTCACCACAGACCTTCCCAAATTTGCCACAACTGGGATGTTCTTCCCAAGAAACACTCACCAATAGCAGCATGGATTGTGGATGTGGCTCCCCAAATGCTGCCCATGAAAACACTGGGCACAGTCCAGGCAGGTGATGAGCTGCTCCACATCTCCCTGTGGTGAGGTTGGTTTGGGGCCAGCAGGAATGACTTCACACACAATTCCTGCAGGTTTCACCTGAGAGGACCAAGAAACTTCCATCAGGAGTAATAATGGAGCCTCCTTTTAAAGCAGATTTATGGACAGAGCACTCACATTTGTGAGTCAAAATGGTCTGAAGCAAGCAGGAAGTTTCTCCAGGGGTCAGCCCCACCACTTTCAGCTGAAGCACATCCCAGACTGGGACCAGGGCAGTGGTTTCCACAAACTGGTCACTGAAAATAGGCCAGTAATGGAGAAGTAATTCTATAAACCCTTCATGTGGAGGTGGAGTGACATGATCTGATGTTCTCAGCACCAGGCAGAGCATCAGCCTTGGCAGTCAGTCACCCTGGCCTGTAAACAAGTGTGTAACCACAGCCCTCACTGCAGCACTCACGGCAGCACACCTGGGAAGGCGTGCTCCTGAAGGGAAATCCAACAAAGAGCTTCTAGCCTGGCAGATTTTGATTGCACCTCCAGAGATGTAATTATGGGAGGCCTTGGTTTCATTAACCATCATAAGGTTTCGTTGACATCACGAGGGCTTCCTTCCCTGTTTGTCCCTGGCAGTGGAAGGCACAGAGCTTGGGCAGGGACAGGTCCCTCTGGCACACCTGGCTCGTGACTCAGAAACCCTCAGTGCCACGGAGCAATTGCAAACATGTGGCCCTTTATCATCTCTTTTCACCCAGATGAATGAACCCTGAATCAGATGTCAATAGCTGCTTGGCATTCCTGGAGATCCCAGCATGCTGGTGAGTTTATCTTCCTACAATTTCCTTGTTGAGAAAGCAACAAAGGGCCTCAGCACCCGCTGCTCTGTGCAATAGGAAGCTGTGGTAGAGCTTGAGCAATCCAAGGAATGCTTGAAACACCCACTTGAGTTTTGGCTCTGGATCCCCGTGTTTTGCCTTTTTCTCCGCGTTCTCCTGGGCAGATGTCTCAGTTTCTCAATTCCTGCCACTTGGCCTCAGTGTTTGCAGGATCCTCCTCTGCCTGCCAGGAGCCATTGCTGTGTTTGTGGAGCAGAGTGCACGGGGTGGGAGCAGAGGAATGAGCACAGGAGTGCACAAGAACACAACACAGCTCCTGCTGGGGCAGGAGAAAGGCTGCGAGGGGACTGGCCGTGACAAGGAGCTGTCAGGACAAACACAACAACATCCTCTCCGTGTCACAGTGCCTTGGCTTCACAACTTTTACCTGCACAGCTCACTTTGGCTTCCTGCTGAGCCCTGGGAAGCTCCTGCTCAGCTGTCCTTGCTCAGGAGCAGCTCTCCCAGCCCACCGCTCTGGTCTGTCACTCTGGTGCTGCCCACGGTGACAGTGCAGGTGCCTCACTGTCTGAACCCATGACCTCTGCAGAAACGGGGAGTTCAGGCAGCTCAGCAGCTCCCTGCCCAGCCTGCCAGGGCTGTGTGTGGCTCTGGGTGCTACAGGTGCCTCAGCCCAGAAACCCCCACAAGCAGAGGCCACCCCTGCAGGTGGGACTGGGGTGGGTCAGTGATTTGTGTCACTGTCACCCTGCCAGGCTGCTGAGCCATCCCTGAGGCTGTTAAATCCACCCTCCTTTCCCCGGGACATGGGATCAGGTACAGCTTGTGATGTCTCCCAGCAGTTGCATATTGAAATCCACATGTCAGAGCACAGCTGGAACTTCAGGAGTCTCCACAAAAGTGTTTGTGCTTTTCCAACCCACAGCCTCAGCTCCAGAGCACAGATGGGAGCAGGGCTGTGTGGTCCTGGCTCAGACCAGCCCTCGTCACCACTGGGTGTGGGCACAGGGATGTTCCCTGGGCTGCACTGGGTTTGTCACAATCCTGCCTTTGGTGCTGTGAAGAGGGATTTTTTTTTTCCTCTTGGAGATCCAGGAGAAGAACTGACTGATGTTCAGTTCCACCTGGGAAGTTTATGAAGTTTTTTCTACCAGTGTCTGGTGGGAGCTGAGTTATTGCTGTAAGTCCTGTCCATCCTCCCTCTGCTGCTGCTTTCCCAAATGAGCACCTTTGACTGCCCATGACCAGACCACGACCAGAACTGGCACCAGTGGAGATGGAAACATCATCCACAGAGGGAATGGGAGAGCCCAGCCTTGTGCATGTGCTAAGAGCTCCAGGATCAATTCCCTGCTCCCCAGGAGGAGAAAATCTCCTAGCTCCTTGTCTGGGTGACGTGGAAGAGCTTTCTGCTCACTTCTCACCTGCCTGTGACCCAAAGGAGCCGTGGTATCCTCAATCTGACCAGCCTGGAGGACACCCAGCCCTTGGGTGTCAGCACCCCTGGGAGCTGGCCGAGCTGCTGAGCATTGCACTGACACACACCACGGGCAGAAAACCCCTCAGAAGAGCACACTGCTGCACAAATGACTCTTTTCCTTCTCTCACAGAGCTTTGCAGGGGCTATCTCCAGCAGGCCGAGAGCCTGCAGCCTCTCCACATTTCCTGTTTTCATTCCAGTATCTGCAGGGCTAACGCACCGCGTACCTCGAATTCCAGCCCTGACGCACCAGGAAAAGGGGACAGGGGCAGATTCGTGGGATTATTGTGCCTTTTCTCCAGCCAGGCTGGGGATGCTGATAACTCCCTGACCCCTTCCCTCTTCCTTTTCTTCCTTTCTCCCTTCTAATTCCCAGATATTCTGTTACCCCTCAGCATTGCGATGCTGCAGTATCCTGACAGGGAAGGGCACGGATTTGGCCTGTTTTCCTAAAAGCAGCAGCTGGGAAGAGAGCTGCTGCTCTGGTGAGAAAGTGTGTACAAAACATTGCTCTGAGGACTAAGACCTGCCAAAATGTGGCACAGCCACTCTAAAACCATCTCCCCACGCCGTGGTAACTTTCTAATTCCTCCTCCTAATGGCATAAATCAGGCATAAAACCCTTAAGCCACTGGAAGGATTGTCTTGGCAAATATTTGATGACTTTGCTTGGAGTTCAGAGTCAGCCAGATCCATCCCTCCTGTGCCTTCCCTCAGCTCCCAGCCAGCACTGAAAGCAGGACCCAAGACACACTAAAACTTGGCAATTTGAGACTTGAGGGACAAGTTCTGTTCTTTTTAATCCCACAGTCAGCTGAGGCCAGATGTTGAGAGCAGAGACAGAAAGCTGTGGCCAGTCTGAGAGCCAAGCAATGAGCCGCCAGCACAGGGAGGTGTTTCCAGCCCCAAGAATGGCACCTGTGGATCCCATCCCACCTGTGGATCCCATGGATCAGTCCATGGATGGGCCAGACACGAACCTTCCACTGCAGGAAGATCACCTCGGGGATTTCTTCCCAGAGCTCCGTGTCCTGCAGTGCCTTCCCCACCCACCAAGGGGACAGGGATTCCAGAGCCAGCAGTGCAGAAGCAGAGGATTTCCATCCCAGGTGGAATTTCCATCCCCAACCCTCCCTGGGCTTGGATTCTGCGGCTCCTTTGACCCAAAGAGGCACTTCCACAATGTTTTGTACCTGCTGCCTCCCTGTGCTCTTCCCTGTCCCCTCTGCCAGTGGGGTGGGTGAGGAGGGGACGCCAGCTCTGGTCTGGGAGCACATCAGGAGAGAGGGGACACTGAGGCAGGATCTGGAATCCAGAGGAGCAGCAGCAAACGCCCCCCGGGCTGCTCACGGGGCTCCAAGGTGCCAGCTGAGCCCAGCCCACCCCACAGCATTTAGGATTGCAGCAAGGGGGACTCCTGGGTGTCTCCGAAAGGCGAGGTAACACCTCACAAGCTCCAGCCCCTCGGCAGAGCCCACTCTCCTCCTGGGAGGGCTGGAAGGGTTTGCAGGCTGGAAACCTCCTCGAGGAGGGGCAGAGCAGGGGCAGACCCTGCCCAGGGAACAGGAGATGCCCCCACTGCCCACCCCTGGACAGGGAGCCTTTGTGGGTTCACCCCAATCTCTCTGAGCATTTCAGAGCCCCTTTTAGCTGCACTCCCTTTGCTTTGGGCTTTTTGTGAGAACTCCTGGTTCTCCTTGTTTTAAAATCACATTCTGTTCCCTCTGGAAGAGCGGCTTGAAATGAGGCATTTAAAAGACAAACATTGTCTCTCATCAGATTTTAATTATTTAACCAGGAAAAGATCTGTACTTTGTCTTTTACTCGTTTAAAGACACAGGTAGGTGAAAGCATGGACATGGTTATTGAAAATTGAATGTGCTACTTCCTCAGGCAGCATTATATATTTGAAATACTGATTTTGCTAATATTTTTTTTTTTACTCCCTTTACTTTCCCTGCTCCATGTTTTTTGCCTACAACGCAGCCCAGAGACACATTTTTCTAGTGAGAAAAAACAGGACAGTTTTGGAAAAACAAAAAACTATGTGAGAGACAAGATAAGACCATCAAATTGCCAATTTTTTTGTCTAGGTTTAAAGCCCAGAATCTTTGTGCAAAGTTCCCCAGCACTCCTGCACAGCTCTAGGAAAGAGCCTTTTTCCGAGAAGGTTTTTCTGATGAAATCACATTTTCCGTGACACAAAATGATTTTTGGAGAGACATCTTGACAGCCTGCTCCTGGTTCTGCTCTGCTGGCTGGAGATGGGCCCTTTTCTGTTATTTTTGTAAATGTTTTCAGGGCTGGAGGGTGGGGAGGGGGCTGCTCCTGTGCCCCCCTCAGCCAGGGCTGCGCGGTGGCTGCAGTGACCCCAGGCAGTGAGGACTGAGCCCTCCACACCCCCAGAGTTCAGTCTGTCCTTCCTGCAGGTGAAGCTGCTCAGGTGCCACAGACACACACACACAGGTTGGAGCCTGCTGAGCTGGGATCAGGGATCCCTGGGCTCCATGCATCCTTCTCAGAGCCTGGAAATACAGCTGGGGCAGCCAAGGCCAGGCAGAGCTCCCAGCTCTTCCTGCTGCAGGTCCCTCAGCCTGATCTCCCCTGATCCACCTGCCTGCCAGAGAAGCCTCACACCCTGTGCTGCTGGCTGAGCCCAGCTTGGCAATGCCTTCATGCAGAAGTGCTGAAGGGTTTGAAATAGGTTTAAAATGGTTTAAGGAACAGGTGCTGAAGGGTTTAAAACATCACCTCTGATGTGCCCTTTGTGTGTGTTTCTCCAAGTGACTTTTCCCGCCACGTTTTTTAACATCACTGGCAAAAGAGGCACATCTTGCATTATCTCACTAACAAAGTTCCCACCCTGGGAAGTTTTTTTTCTTAATTCTGATCTTCTTCAGTTTTCTGCAAGCCATTAAATATCCCATCTTTTAAATCTTTCTCATCCTTGAGAACAGGAATTTAGGAAGATTCATAGAAAGGAAGTGAAAATTTTTCTGCACAGGAGGAATACCCTGTCGTGATAATAGACAGCAAAGAGAAACACAGCAGGGATGTTCAGGGCTTAAGTCAGCCTGGTTTAAGCTGCTCTTCAGAGACTGGACTGTGCTTGGCATAGGAGATGTCCTGCATCTGCTGCTGAGGGGCTCTGGCACTTTATTGCCACTGTCCCCTGGAGGAGCCAAGCCGCTGTGGGAAGACAGGCAGAGATAGTGCTGAAGGCAATCCTGCCTCCCATAACCAAAGAGTGGGAACAGCCTTGCCCTCACAGCTGGGTGTGATAAAGAGTGAGTTAGTTGGTAGAGAGTTCAGTTGGAGTCTGCTGGCTGTGCTGTGAGGAGGAATGGACAGGAGGTTGTGCAAGGGACAGAGACCAGTGAGCTGGAACTGCAGAAGGAAGAGAGAAGAAAGAGAGAAAGAGCTGGGGCTGTGTGGATTGCTACATGGAAAAGATATGAAAGACTTCTACGTGACATGGTGCTGATACTTGAGGCCCTCTGAAGTTTTCAATGCAGCACCCTGAGTGCAGTGGCCGTCTCGGCTAGGACAGGCCGTGCGTGTGGCACTTGCTCTGGGGAGCTCCAGTGTTCTCACAGCCCTCAGAGGAAGGACTGGGCACAGCAGGACTCCACTCCCTGGACAGACTGGTGCTTGTTGACCAGCACTATGGGTGTAAGAGCACAGCTCACTGCTGTTCTCAGCTCAGGGAGTCCATAGGAAAAAAGCAAAAGCAGGGCTGAGTCCCCAGGTGGGCACAGGACACACTCGCCTGCTGAGAACACACTCCCTCCCTTTTGAAAAGCTTCTTTTTCTCCATCACACAGTGAGGCTTTCCCAGTGTTTCAAACAGGGCAGGCACAGTGTAGAGTGAGCCACTTCTGCCCTTAGTCCCACGGACCTCCCTCCACCCCAGCCTTGGCCTCACACACTGCCCTCCCATTGCTGCCTGTCCTGCAAGCCAGAATCTGTGTTCTGGGGAGAAAGGTGGGCAGCACTGGGGTTTGTAAGCCAGATAAACCAGGAGGCTGGAGCTCCTGAGCCATCTGTGCAAGGCAGAGCCCAGCCATCCTGTCAGCCCCTCTGCTGCTGGCAGCGCTCCCAGATCCCTCCACTTGTGACCAGCCCAACGTGCCCTTCGCTTCTCCCTCTCAAGCTTCATTTAATGGCTTTGGGAGCCCAATCTGAGCGCTGCTTCCTGATAAAAGCACCTGCTGCAGGTAAAAGCATCAGCTGGAGGCATCAGTGGGATTTGTGAGGACATGAGGAACAGAAGGTGCCTGCAGAGGGGATCAAACTAACCATGGGGATGGTGTGGGCAAGGCTGGGAGAGGAAGAGGAGGCACAGAGACCCTTCCCTTCCGTCCAGCTGGGCTTAGCAGGCTCTGAGAGGGCTCAGTGAGGAGCAGGTCACTGGGGCAGTGTGGGGTGACAGGAGTCACAGGGCAAGGAGAGGCCGAGGCAGGGAAAGGCCAGTGGCAGCTGTGGTATGTCAGGGCTTCAGGGTCCAAAGAGAGGGGGAGATGACCCAGGTCTTGTTAAAACAAACAGGGCTTGTTGGGCCCTGTTAAGCTTAGTTACTTTGAAGTTTTCATAAGTTTAAGTTTTATAAAGTTTAGGTGATATTAGATCCATATCCTATTAATTTAAAGTTTTATTACATGCAAGTTTTATCAAGTTAATATAACTTAAGATTCTTTTTTGGCCAAAATTATTCCTACCAAGCTTAAGTATTGCTTAATTTAAAATTATTCCACGCTTTATTAAAATATGTTTATCCAACTCGCAAAGTTTAGTTATTTTTTTTTTCTTAGAAACAAGACGGCTTCACCTGAAACAGCTGTGATGAAACATTTGTAAACAGCTGTGATGAAACATTTGTAAACACCTGTTCACAGGTGTGGAGCTGTGGAAGCAGGGAAAGGCTTCTGCTGCCTTCCCAGGGCTCTGCCCTCTCACTGGCACCGTGGATGTGCCCAGCCCTGCTGACTCCAGGGGGAAGGAGTCCAGCCCTGGGAGAAGGAAGCACTGCCCGTCCCTACCTCAGAACCCCATCCTATAAACCTGCACTGAATCCTGCCCAGCACAGCATTCCCTGGAGCTCCAGGGCTGGGAGAAGCAATGGAGTGACACCCCAGCCCAAGGGTGTGCAGCCAGAGCTGCTTCTCCTCAGCCCTGTGCCGGGGCAGCTGCAGCCCAGCCCATCCCTCAGAGCTGCTGGGGACAGTGAAGGAGAGGATGCTGCAGCATGGGAGATCCCTCCTTGCTGGAAGAAGGGGAGGTCTGGCTTTGTCACTGAGATGTGGGAATGTCCCAATTCCCTGGGACCTGCTGGCTCACTGTGGGGAGCAGCGAGACCAGGCCCTGCCTCTTGCTTGTAGCAGCAGAGCAGTGGGGCAGGGACGACTCTTTTTATTATTATTTTTTATTTTATTCATTCTTTCAAATGAATCCTACCTCTCTGCCTCTCTCCCAGCACACACACAAAGGCACTTCAGGGAGTCAAAAGCAAAATCCAGATTCCCTCTCCTGGGGCACAGCTTCTGTAAAAGTCCTGGGAACTGGAAGAAAACTGCAGGTAAAAGAGCAAGGAAATGCCACTGAAGGTGAGTGACTGTGGATAATCGCCATGCTCACATTTTCTTCCGTGTTATTATCCTTTTTAAAACTTAAAGATGGTAAGACGTTACTGTAGTGGAAAGTGAGATAATGGGGAGATTTTAGGGAGATAAAGTTAAAATGGTACCCAGGGAGGGAGGGCAATAGGGACAGAAAATTGAAAGGGATTCATTATGAACTTATCCTCACTTATAAATATTCCCCCAGGTTAGGACTTACTGTTAATAATTAACCAGAATCTTATGAAGGTTAAAACAACTACAGCATGCACAGAGCTCCTCCACAAGCCCTGCCCGCCACTCACCCAAGTTACTGTGGAAACTGTACATCTGCTTCCCACAGTATCCTTCATTAATCATTTACACTCGGGGAAAAATAAAGTCTTGCAGGAATGATGCCACGGGAGCAATTTCTGCTCACCTGCCCTGGTGGGTGAGACCAGCTCTGAACCTTTCCAGCCCTCACAGGCCACGGTGCCAGGTGCTGTCTGAGGGAAGTGAACGCACATCACTCACATCCATCAGCTGGGAGGAGAAATCTGTGTGCTGAATGCGTCCATTCCTTGTCCTGCACGGATCTCGGACTGTTCTGGGTCTACTGGGATTTTCTCTGAAGCACTAGAAAATGGGCCTGTGCACTATGGTCCTTCTCACCAATGTTCCTTTCCTTCTGCTTCATGGTTCTCATCCTTCCTCTGCTGTTGGGAAGGGACCTCTAAGAAGGCTCCAGTCCATCTCCCACGCAGAGCAGGACTGATCAGTCACCCTGGCTGTGTTTCTGTCCGCTGAAGATGCATGTCCAGCACTCTCTGCCCCAAATAGTCCAAGAAAGTCAGTGGGAGGAGGGCCTGGGGGGACAATGAACTTCCTCTGGCTGTTGCAGTGCAATGGGATGTCCCTGCCATAAAAGCAGAGGAGCAGCTGCCATTGACCAGGAGAGGAAGTGCCATGAGCACAGAGAGGTGACAGTCATCCTTCAGAAAAGCCTGCTGAGACCTGCAGAGGAGCCTCTCGTGACAGCAGAGCCTGTGGCTGAAGAAAGGGCTGCTGGTGTGATGTTCCTCAAAGGGTTAATCTTTAACCACGCTGTGGCACAGATCAAGCTGCAGGAGGTGAATCATAGAATTGTAGAAATATGGAATCATGGAATCACAGAATTGCTTGGGCTGGAAGGGACCTAAAAGTCCATCCCATTCCCTGCCACGGGCAGGGCCAAATTCCACTGTCCCAGGCTGCTCCAAGCCCCATCCAGCCTGGCCCTGGACACTTCCAAGCAGCCACAGCTCCTTTGGGCAGCCTGTGCCAGGACCTCCCCACCCTCACAGGGAACAATTCCTTCTGTCCATGTCACCTAAATTTCCCTCCTTTCAGTTTGAAGCCCTTCCCCCTTGTCCTGCCAGGGCTGTGGGGCTGTGGGTATCCCTGTCCCACAGGTCTCACCTCCATCTGAGGGCACAGCAAGAACCACATCCAGCACAGCACAGCACCCCAGTGCTCCCATCAGCAGAAAAGGCAGGACCTCTTCCCCATGAGCTCCTGTCCTCTGTGCCCTGGACAGCACCGAGGGAAAAAGGGAATCTGAACCAAAGCATCCCAACGGACAGGACACAGGACGTGCCTCTGAATTTCCCGGCTCTGGGAAGGCTGAGCCCGCCCCTGCAGCCCAGTGCTGAAGGTGTCAGTACTGAGTCGCTTTTTCACAGACTCTGTGCCATGAGGAAAGCGAGGTGAGGAGGGGCTGCTGCAGAGGACACAGCATGAGGGAGTTATTTGCACCTTGAAGGAGGTGGACCTCAATGACCCTTCCAGCTCAAGATATTTCCTGATCTCCATCTGCAGCTGCAAGAGTGTGCCTGAAGAGGGGAGACTCTCGGGAGCTGGGTGTTTAACTCCGGGAATTCACCACCTCAGTGCTCCTCAAGGTGACACAAGGCTGATGGGAGCTGGATCCAGGGAAAAGGCAGCAGGACACACCCCAGGAAAGCCTGGACTTTCCAGGAGCGCTCCAGGAACATATCTGAACCACGGGTACCCAGCCCCAGCAGGGAGTTCTGGAATCAGTGGGGAGCTCATGCTGGAGCAATTCAGTCTCTCTGCAGCACAGGCAGAGCCAGCTCTCTGTTGTCCTTTGGGTGACAGCTCAGTGACAGAACAGCTGAATGGGAAAAGGTGTTTGGGGCTCCCTGTCCTGCACCCGAGCAGGGCTGTGCACTGGTTGCCTCAGGCTAAAAGTGTCCCTGAAGTTTTGGAAGGGATCCAACAGCCAGCACAGAGAAACCCCTTCCCTGGCACAGGCACAGGAGGTGTTGAGCCCCGAGTGGGGTCAGCCCTGGGCTGGCAAGGAAAGGACACACAGAGCAGCCCCAGAGCACAGCACGGGCTCTGCACAGCACCACGCAGCCCCTGGTAATGAGGACAGCAAATTAGAGTCCTTTAAATAACCAGGACCTCTTCAGGAAAGGGAGTAAGGTCCTCAGACGGCCTGATCTTGGCTTAATCCCTGCAAACAGACACCTCTGATTAGGAGGATTGGTTTCTTCTGGAGGGGAGCGGATTGAGGGCTTTGCCTGGCAAGAGCGAGATAACATCTGGTGCTGTGTTTCCTGAACCAAGGGAGCCCCTGACTCCTGTCCCCAATTTAATGCTCAGCATCCGCACTCCTCCTCACCCCAGCACCAAACCCCTTCGTCAGCATCTGCCTGTGGATGTGCATTCCTTACACCTCCAGCCGGTGCTTCCAAACAGGGGAAGACTCTCAGTTTACCTTTAGATGTTTTAGGAAGTTTAGCTGGAAAGTTCTGTGGGTTTCTCATTGTAATTGCCTCGCAGCCAGCACAGAACGGTGGATTGGACGCCGGGAACGTAATTCAAAGTCTCAGCTCAAAATTGTTCATCTCATTGGGCCAAGGGCCAAAAAGCCCACCTGGGCTGTTAAGAACTAAAGAGAGAGAACAAAAAAACTCCATGTTTCTCGAGGTGTTGTAGCAAGTAGGAGATTTGTCTCTGTACTGTGCTCGGCTTTTTGGTTTTCGTATTATTTTCCTTCTTTATTAAAACTTTTTTGATTTTTCAAGACACACTCGATCATGCCGTCTCACTAATTCATATTAGCCACGTTTCTGCAAGGCTGGCCCTCAGAAGTGTGGGTAAAACCCATACCTGAGCAGGAGCAGGAGCACCCCATGGGTCATGCCAGGGTCACAGAGGAGTCCTGAGCCCCTGGAAGGGCTGGCAGGACGGGCAGTGGGAGCAGGAGCTGCTCTGGAGGACTCAGGGACCGCTAGCTCTGTGTCACGGGCTGGGTGGGCAGCAGGTCTGCTCCTCACTCGCCCCTTGAGCCACTGGCACAAATTGGAGGAGCCACATCAGTGACACAGAGGTCTCGGTTAATGAGGAGGGACGCTAATGAATCTGTGTGTTATCTCCGTGTCTCCTCTGCCTCCAGGAGAGCCCCGGGGCGCCTCAAGCAAACAAACGAAGGGAACATGAAGGAAATATGTCTATTAGGGCTTGGCAGCACCTGGGCTGTGCAGCCCTTCCCCCGGAGCTGGCTGCATTCAGGGCAATGTACATCCACGGCAGCGATTTCTGCAGACTCACAGCAGATATTTTTTGCTGATGATTTTCTGCAAGATTTTTCCAGGGCTTTTATCAGAACCAAAACTGAGATTTCTTTTTTCCTTTTTTTTTTTTTTTTTTTAATGCTAATTTGCATAATGAGATTTGGAAATTTTGCCCCTCCCCCAAGCTATACACAGTTTTCTGTGTTGATGAAGATCAGATTGGGCTGAAAATAATTTCGATGGAAAATGTTCAGCTGTCTCTGCAGCAGGATAAAGCCCTGACGGAGCCCGGCCATGCAGAAGTGCTGGCATGACCAAATGACTTTGCTTTGAGAGGCAGCAAGAGAACAGCCCCTGGCAAGGAGGGAGGAGCCCTTTCAACCCCAGCTGCATTCTTGGAGAAGCCTTGGAGATGCAGGAGCCCCACTGAAGTGTTTCAAAGCCTCAGCCTGCCCTAGTGAGGAACACGTTGTTTTCTGGCTGTTTTCTTTCCATGCTAACCCAGCTGGGTGCCCCTAACATGCCTTCCAGAGAAATGCAGGACATGGGGAGGATGCTGATGGGATGCAGGGCACCGAGAGGTTTGGGATCTGGGCAAGGACATGGCCAAGGAGAAGACAGGGCCACCAGCTCTGTATTTTCCTAACCTAAGTCTTTTTTTGCAATGGTCCAGTCCAATGATGCCTTAAGTTTGAGCTTCCATGTGTTTCAGGTTCTGTGCTGCCCAGGGGTGCAGCTCTGAGCTCACAGTCAGTGTCACTCAGCTCTGCACACAGCAGGGAGACAAATCCTTTTTCTGCTGGAGACCCAGGACAACTTTCAGGCCATGTCTGATCTCAGGCAGGTGGGTGTCACCCTGGCACGGCTGCCTGGCTCTGTTCGGTGTGTTTGCCATGGTCTGCCGCTCCATGGTAGAAGTGAGTACTGGGGGCTTTGGCACCTGCTTCAGCCCAGAGAGGAAATGACAGCTCATTTTCTGCCATTAGGTGCTGTAAGAATAATTTTAAAATGAGAGTTATGGGCTAAAATGAGAGTTGTGGGCTAAACTATCCTTTCTGCTTGGAGTGAATGGACAAATCAATTAATCAATCAACTGATTGCTTAGACATACAAGGAGATCATCATCACTCAAGGCTGAGTGGAGATCTGTGCCATGCACTGTTGCAGCAATTTCACATTTGCTGCCATGCCACAGGGCTCTTGTTTGCCATTTTCATGATCATTTATGCCACATTTGTCAATTTGTTGGCCTCACATTCAATAGAATCAGCAACTGGTTGAAGCCCCTCCACCTCCAGCTCATTATCCAAGTCAGCCTAGGGAAGAAGTTCTGGACATGTTGCTCTTTCAGGGCTGGATTCAAGCAGCCAGGAATCTTTTACAGGTCTGGGTTTCTAATTAAACCCTTGTCAATCCTGACACCTTCCAAATGGAAAGAGACATCTGCTCTGTCCACTCATACCTCCAGCTAATAAGGAGGACAGATTTCAGCAGCCAGGAATCCCAACATGTGGATTATTTTCGTATATTTTACTTCAGGACAGCTGAAGTCAATGGCATGATAGAGAGTATAGAGTGAGCTAATTCAGTCCAAGCAGCTCCTTGAACAAAGCAGTGCAGATGTTCCTCTCCTTGCTGGGGCTGTTAATGACCCACGTCAACATTAATGCAAATACAGCCTGCCCAAAGCTTGGCCACTGAGCACTGATCCACCCCAGGGCCAAAATCTATTGCCATGAGAGTCACAGAATGCTTTGGGTTGGAATGGGCCCTAAAAAGAAATGAGATACAACCCCCTTGCCTTGGGCAGGGACATCTTCCACTATCTCAGGTTGCTCCAAGCCCTGTCCAACCTGGCCTGGGACATTTCCAGGAATGGGGCAACCTGTGCCAGGGTCTCACCACCCTTCACAGGGAAGAATTTATTCCTAATATCCCATCTAACCCTGCCCTCTGGCAGTGGGCAGCCATTCCCCCTCGTCTTGTCCCTCCAGACCTTTGTCCAAAGTCCTCTCCAGCTCTCTTAGAGCCCCTTCAGGTCCCAGAAGGCCACAAAAAGGTCTCCCTGGTGCCCTCTCTTCTCCAGGCTGAACAATTCACTCAGCATTTCCTCCCAGCAGTGGTGCCCCAGCCCTCTAACCCTCTTGGTGGATGGTGCTGTCTGAGGGTGCCAAACACCAGGGCTGTGGGAGAGGAAAGAGCAGAGCAGCTGGTCCAGCTGCTCCCCAGCAAGGGAAGAGTCCAAGACCCAGGCTGGATGGTCCTGCAGACTGGGGTCAGTGCCAGGCAGGCTCTGCAACGCCTCATCTCCAGTGTGGACCTGACATTTTCTGAGCCTGAGAATTGCTGAGCTCTTCCCAAGGGAAACTTTTCAACAGTTTTCTTTTTCCCAAAACAACCTTGTGTAAACAATATTCCTTTCCCACACCAACAGGTGTGTTTGCTATTTCTGTTCCTGAGCCAAGGGTAGAGGTGTCAGCCCTATGGACCAATAATGTGCCTTTAGCCCAGCGTGTTATTAAAGGGCTGAATTAATTGTAAATAAACCTTCTGATTTCTGCTGCCTCCTGACTGGAGTCGAGCATCTTTATTTCGTGTCCCATTGCGACATTCCAGGATGCTGCAGTCGGGCTCGTGCTGGATTTTCACCCCAGGTCCCATCGCTCAAGCTGGGGCAGGAGTTGGGGACAAGTGGGGGTGACAGAGGTCTGGTGGCTGGAGCTTGTGACAGTTCTGGCTTCTTTTTCTGCCAAGGTGGGGATTAATAGCACGAGAGACGAAGTTTGAGTTCCAGCTTGGATGTTTATTAATTCTTACCTGCATTACAGTCTCACAAGCCGTGAGTTCTGCAGTACCTCCACTTAACCAGGTGCAAAATGAAGCACCTCTCTGTCTCTACAAGGGCTTTTCAAGGACAGTCCATCCAATTGTGAAATGCCACCTAAATTATTTTTACTTCAAACCCAATAACCAACCACTCGAAGTCCCCAATGCAGACTTTATTAACTAATTACAGAAAACCACCCAAACCCATGAAGAAGAAGGTGAAGAAGAAGGTGAAAAAAGAACAACTAACTTCCACCCTAAAGTCTCCATCTTGCCCCATATATACTATTATAGACTAAAATCTTAAACTCTGATTTTTCACCCTGTGATATCACACAACCCTATCACACAATCTCAGCACCATCAGTTAACTTCGGGATCCTTTTCCACGGCCTCAGGTTAAATGCAGTGTGGTTTTTTGAGAGTCAGTGCCTGGCAGTACGGAAAGCCCAAATCTCTCATTTTCCAGGGTTCCAACGTCACCTCACACGTGTGGCAGAGCTGGCTCTGGAGTGATGCTCTGCCTCATCTCACTGCACCCAGCCAGGGGGAGAGGGAGGGAGGAGGGAACTGTCTCTTTGTATATTTTGCACTGCAACCTTTTGGGGTGGAAAATAGCTCTGAGCACCAAAGAAGAGGATTAAAGTGCATTTTAATGATATGTGTCTTATGTCTGAATGAGCATCTCAGATTACAATATCATTTGGCTCCATGTGAGGAAATCCAGCCAGGGAAAAATCTCCCGTCATCTCCTTCTACGTTAATACACATATTTATGTTTTAGAGCTGAATTTCAACTGTTAGGTTTTTTCAAAAGTAATTAAACTAGGTTTCAAATGAGGAAATAACCTCATGTACTCCCTGCTCACCAACCAAACATGAATACTAAAGAAAGTGGTCAGAAACAGATCTGTTTGTGAAAAAAATTATAAATTAATTAGATGCAGTTTTTCTTCCCTGCAGCTTCATTCAACCTTTATATCAAAAACAACATGAAATGCATCTGGGTTCATTTGTTTAAAAATTTCCTTTGAACACATCTCCATCTCCATTTAAATTAAAAAATGTCTTAGCACAAAGAATAACAAAAAGCCTTCTGTGCAGGAATACAATGAGTAATGAACCTCAAATCATATCTGCATGAAAAATTGTCAAGTTGGATATTGTTTTTCCATATGACCTGTTTTTTTCTAATTATTATATTTTTCCTGGCTCTGATTTTATAAACAGTGGCACCTCTCCCCTTAGCTGGCTCTAAAAGAGGTTCGTTTAATCTTTGACATTTCCTATTTCACAGGCTGCTTTGCAAGTGTCACACAATAGAGCTTTGTTGGTCTCAGTTTAATTAAACACTATTTCTCTGCTTAAAGCAGCAGAGGCAGTGACACTGCAAGAAGTTCCTTTTCTGCTTGAAAAATAATACAGTGTCAGTGAAGAATTAAAACATACAAATCATCAGAATTAATTAACATCCTGAACACTTTTAAGTGTTTAAGCGTCTTTATTTCTGGACATTTCTTTTGAAAGGGTTTTTGGAGACTGATAGAATTGGCAAGTGTCATTTTGGTGATGTTCTCTGGGGTCATGGACAGGAACTCACCCATTTCCCAAGGTGAGGGGCTCGAGGTCACTGGATATGGAATTCTGAATATCCTCTGAATATGCAAAGCCCCTGCTCCAGCACAGCTCCCCCTGCCAGGGTGTTGCAGCACCTGGAAAAATCAGTCCTGGAGGAGCCAACAAGATTCCAGTGCAGATCCTCTCTGATTTTCTGGTTTCTCCAGGAAAAAACAGAAGCTGTGCCTGATTTCCAAACAGTGCTGTCCCAGCCACAGCTGGGAAGGCCCAGAGAGGGTTCCCTCATCACCTCACCCACCCTACATGGGGACTGGAGACCCCAACCCCGCTCCCACCCTGTCTGCACAGCACCTTGAGCTCCCAGTCCCTGATTCCTGAGCAGCTCACGTGTGCCTGCCCAGTGACCCATCCAAACTCAGCCCAGCCATTCCCGTGCAAAGCCCATCAATATTTATTGGGGTAATTTCCACCCACCTGAATAATAGAAATCGCAGATGAAAAAGGCAGGCAGTGGCAGGGGTGGGAAGGAAATTGGGTGTTGAAGTTCTCAGTCGAGTGCCTGGAAGTGGCTGCTCTTGCAGCTTTGTGCCTTTCATCCAATTGCACCTACTTGCTCCAAACCAGTTCTTCTTCCCCTTTCATGAGTGCACTTTTCAAATGATAATGGGCTGGTGTCGTGACCTTGCTGAAGCAGAGACTGCCGTGCTAAAAATATTAACGCTTTTCATCTTCTCTTCTGAGCCCCAGACGGGTTTGCTGGTTTTTCTCTGAACCTTTCAAACACATCCATGTCACTGTAGAAATGAACTTGCCCCTTTCTGGCTATGATATGATAATGCACCAGCAATCCATGTGAATTTTGATTTCGTAACTATCAGAGCTGTGCAGCACGCAGGCAGCCCCTCTCTGCCCATCAGGCTGGGGTGCTCCACAGCAACCTGCCACCATCAAGGGCAGAGATTTGATTTTCCTACATTTCCACCCTCCCCTCTGTTTTTCCTCTCCCATCCCTGGCAGGGGAGCAGGAAATCCCTCCACCTTTCACACCAATTATTGGCTTTTTTTACATTGAACTGGGGAGGCTCCTGGGAGCCCACAAACCTGTGTCAGAGCACATCCCAACCTACAAAAGTTCAGCAAACCTGCCTGTAGCCCTGGTTCCATGCCTGAGGTGTTTTGGTTTTCTGAAATGCTTTTCCTAGAGAATTTTCTGTAAACAGGAGAGATGTTTTTTTAACTGTACCTTCGTTATTCATTCCTTTTCCTAGGAGGGACTTCTTCTTGATGTCCCTCTGCTCTGACCAATGTGATTTTAAAAGTTTACCTTTGTTTCACCAATCAAATTGGTCTGTGTAAAATAGTATAAAAGGGAGACACATCCCAAAAATAAAAGAGTCATTTTCAGCCTTCTGAATCTCAGAGTCTGTGTTGTTGTTGTGTAAAACAGCGTCACCTGCCCCTGAGACACACCCAGCTCTGACCTCTGGAGGTTTTCCAGGAAAACTTCATCCCCTGGGATGGGTGGTCTCGCCATCAGGGGTAATCACAGCAGGCTGCCTTTTCTTGTGGTACTTTGTGGAAATCTCAGCTTTTCAGATAGGAAAGGTGGACACGAACACCTCAGGGTAAAACCGGTGATACGGAACCAACAATAAAGTTCTTGTCTACCACAGTCTCCAGCAAAAAGCTCTGAAAAGGAGGCAATGTTTTCCTTAGATAACTGATAATAGTCTGGGTATAATGTGCAGCCAATTTAATACTTAACCACTTTATGCCTATAGCAGGTGTTTGTTTAAGAGAGATTTCACAGTACAGAGAGAGGTAAACAGCAGATTTCTTCCTTTAATGGGTCCCAGGCTCATTAAACAACATTTCACTTTCTCCTGCACAAGGTTTTTATTCATTAAAGGGATTCACTCTATTTCCAACGGTGGTTTTTGTTTTGTTTTTTTTTTTTCTTTATTGACAATTCACCTAATGTGCTGAAAGTTGTGTATCTGAGGGGGGGACAGGCAGCCACAGTGCCTCTGCTCCCAGCCTGGGTGCACTTCTACCTCCACACGTGGCTCCTCTCACTCTAAAAACACAGCTTGACAAATTTCATGTTTTCTGGATTAATTTTTTCCTGAAAAACAAATTGTATCTTCAAAAGGCTGCATTTTGCAACCTCAGAACAGTCATGTCAGCAGCCCCAGAAAAGCATCGAATTTGCTTTTGACATGGACCAGCTCAAAATTCAAACTGAAAGAAAAATCTCCACCAAATCTTTGAGTTTTGTTTCATTTTCTCCCAACACTGATCATTTTTCTTCTCTTGCCTTCAAAACCTTTGCATGAGCCTGTTTCTTCAGGATAGGACTCTGTGGAATGGGGACAATTTCAGGTACACACAGTAGGAATTACCCGGGCGAGAAAGAGCCGTGAAATAAAGAAACCATCCAACACTGAAGGAAGCAGTAAACGCTCTCAGATGTGTCATCGGGGTGTTTCATCTCTTAAACTGACACTTCTTCCTCAGGAGCCTGCCCTTGCCCACACTTGGCCATTCTGAGCCTGTTTGTGAGCCCCCACGGATATCACACATTTATTTGCACACACGGGACTCAGGTGTCGAGGACCAGAGGACTGTGGTGAAAATTTGTTCTGGGCGTGTGGGATTCTCCACTCCCTTTTTGAGCACTTCCAGGGATGGTGATTCCACCACTGCCCTGGGCAGCCTGTGCTAGGCTGGACAACCTTTCTGTGGAAAAAAAAAAAAAAATCCTAATATCTAATGTAAACAACCCTGGTGCAAAATGTTACGTATTTTGCTGGTTATCAAAATTAATTTTACTGCCAAAGAATTCAGCCCAAACCCCTTATTCCCATGAAATCTGCTTCGTGTCTTCTCAACTGATTCGTGATGCAATAATAGCTCCAAATAAAACCCCCAAATCCTGTGTGCGAGCACTGCATGAGCTGAGGACAATTTGCACCCAGCTGGGTCCAAAGGTGCAGCTCCTGAGCCACCACGGGACTGTGGAAGCAGAGGTCCTGCTCAGGAGATGTGCTCCTGTGAGAAGTCTTTGGCTTCACTCTCTAAATGTGAAAAATAAACCTAATAAAAGATTTAGAGATAAATCAATAAAAGATCAGTGTGTAAATCTAATAAAAGATCAGAGGCAGCAGCTCACCCACACCATCCACAACCCCATTCCCCGGGATAAAGGTGTTTCTTTCTGAGGAAAAGAAAAAGCAGCGAACTAGAAAAAAGAGCTTTGAATTAATGGCTAAATAATTTGGCGGTGGGATTTGAAAGTTCCCGATCAAAGAGGGATTAATGGTCCAGATTATAAAAGAAAATACTGGAAGAAACAGATGCTCCATGTTTGCACACTTGGCAGAGCAGTGGAGCAGGGCAGGAACAGCCCAAGGCCTTGATGGGGGCTGGGTCTGCCACAGCCTCCACCACCAGCAACTCAACCCTGCAGTTCAATAAAAAGTTCAAGCAGAATTCCTCTTGTGTCCTTCATGGCTGACTTTAGCATTGGTTTGCTGACTAAAATTCTTCACAACTTCAGGGCTGTGGGAAGTAAATAAATACTGGAGGAGACAAATCGTGATGGCACCATCACTGCTGGTGGGATGCTTTTTTTAGAACAGAAAGCCTGAAATTTTCAGCCTCTAGGGTTCCGACAGACCTTCTCATCACTGCCCACCCAAACCCTGGCAAACACCGCTGTCGTCATTGAGGAAATCTAGAGAGGCAGGAGCCTCGACTCTGGAGATGCAGAGCCAGCTGTGATCCCAAACCCCCTCACCAGGAATCACACCTGGAGCAGGTCATGGGGCTCTTCAGGACCAGCAGTGCCCGTTGCAGCTTCAGAGGTCCCAAATTAGAAACCCAGTGGCAGAACCATGGAATGGGTGGCGAATTTCCCCTGTGTTTTCCCATGCCTGTCCCTGTGAGTGAGGAAAGCACCTCAAGGCTTTGGCTGCATCGAGGAAAAGCCCACGCCCACGGCGTGGTGACACAGCCAGGGTGGGAGTGTCACCCCTGGGAGGGGTGACATTGCTTCACTTGGGAGGGCCTGCGCATCGGGAGGGTGTCACTTCAGAGTTTCTCAGGAAGTTGGGCTCTGATTTTAAGACACGAAATACTCGGAAAAAAAAATTAAAAATCAGGAAGCAGAACTTAAAATAGACACAGAACGTCTGAAGTGATGAAATCACAGGGAGAAGCACAAAATCATCAACTCTGACCCGTGGCCTTGCACCCTCAGTCTGAGTCAGGGGACCAGAATGACTTCATATGTCACCGTGTGCCCACAGCACCGTGTCTGCACTGCTGTGAGTCACTGCTGGGGACACAGGGAAAGGCTCTGCCATGGCTGGGGACATCTCCCTTTACACCTGACGCCAGTGGGCATGCCTGCAGGACAAGAATGGCTTTCTCTTTTCTCCACGTAGTCATGGATTGCAAGGCCAAAAGACACTGGCTCGGCCAGCCAGCCTGACCTCCCACTGGCCCAAGCTCAGAGCTCTGGGCTCAGGTTTGAGAATCTGGTGAAGTGTCCACATTTGATTTACAGCTGAGGACCCCAGGGGCAGGGCCCAGCTGCTCTGAGGGACAATTTGGACTCTAAATGGATGTGAAGGATGCAAACCCCACTTCCACCACAGCAGCCACAGGAACACCTACAACAGACCAGAGTTTAAAGCTCTGAGATATTTTAGTCTAAATGGGGCGTTTCCAGTGCCTTTCACTACATCAGGGATCCTAAATCTGCCTGGTATTTAATTTGGGATGGTTGTGTTGAAGTTTTGTGAACCAACTCAGGGTCCTGCAAAGGGCTCCTTGGCCAGGAGCTGGGGTCACCTGTCCTCACAAGTGGCCAGGAGCTGGGTCACCTCAGGCACCACCATCTTATGGGCCACCAGGTTGGTGTTCTGGGCAGTTTGCTGGCTGGACACATCAGGTATAGACTTCATTCTGGGGGAAGAAAAAGAAAGAAAAAAAGAAAGAAGAAAGAAAGAAAGAAAAAGAAGGAAAAGGAAGGGAAAAAAAGGAAAAAGAAAGAAAAAAGAAGGAAAGAAGAAGGAAAGAAGAAGGAAAGAAGAAAGAAGAAGGGAAGGGATATTTGCATACTGACACAGAGAAATAAACTTGGCTTTTCTCTGTGCCACAGACTCTGCAGGACGCTCAAACCCCAGAAGTGCCCCTCACAGGGGGATTTCTCCCAGTCCCAGCAGTGACAGCCCTGTCCCTGCACTGCTCAGCGGGAAAGGTCAATCCAGTCACTAATCCCAGGGCAAACAGTGGCAAAATGTGTCTGGGGCATTGAGTGCAGCTTATCTGTGTTTGTGAGGAGGTGTCACCTTGCCCGTTCAGGTGTGTATCAACAGCGAGTACTGGATATATTCAGTTTATTTCACTCTTTTCTCTTCCTTGTTCACAAATGCGTTTGCTAAAGCACAGGGCAAATGTTTCCCTCTGCAAAATTAACCTTGTAAGGGAGGGCAAAGACTTAGAGAGCCTTTCCCTGTGTGCCAGCCCCCAGCAAGGGATCCTCTGGACCCGCAAGTCCAGGCTGCTCTCTGTGCACACCGGGGTGTTCCCAGGCCTGCCCTGGAATGATTCCCCTCTGCCCCTCTGCCCCAGACAGGGAGAGCTCACTCCTCCTTGCAGGCTGCAGAGAAATAGAAGCCGAACCTCTGGGCAGTGTGCAGAAAGCTGATACATCCTGCTGGGAGACAGATCCAAGCAGGAAAGATGGACACGGGAGACACATCCAGGGAAGGGAGGGTGCATCAAGCGGATCAGTCTGGCTGCAATCCTCTGGTCGTGGGAGATTCCTTTTCTGTCCCCAGCCATGTTCCTGGTGCCCTCTGTGTCCCCTGACAGAGCACAGGTAGGAAACACCTGGTGACACTTACCCCAAGGTCATGGCCCCACAGGGTTCTGCTGCTCCCTTCTGCCCTGAGGAGCAAGTCAGCAAGGTCTGCAGGACAGGCTGGTCCTGAGAGGACACCTGAGACAAAAGTGACAAGCCAGGGCGGTCAGTGAGCACCCAGTGATGAAGGTTTGGGGTAACCCTGCTCAGGTGACCTGGGGTTGTCAGGCCCCTCACAGGACACCAGGTGTATTGGGGGGTCACTCTGCAGGGACTTGGGGCTGGTCAAACTTACATGAGCAGGAGAATTGGGGTCTCCACCAATTGGGTAGGTTTGAAATGTTTAGTCAATCAGGAGTAAAATTGTCTGAATATCAACAATCAAATGTTGAAATGACCACGGGTTGTTTTAAAAATCCAATTTTTATGTCGTTTTTGTGGCTAAGAAGGGCTTGAAAGCCTGAAAAACTCATCCCAAAATCAAGTGTGAAATGAAAGTTGTTGGATCCCTGCCTTATGAGGAGCAATCTCAGCTGACTGCTGGCTCTCAGCCTGGGTACTGGTAACACCTTATGGGTATGGGAAGGATAGTGTGGACTGAAAATAAAATAAAATCCATGGTGAGAATGCACTCAACAGACTGCAAAATAAATGGAGACGGAACAGCCACGAGGATAAGAACAAAGACCTGGAACTGCTGAAACACGCCAGGAGCAAATTTACAGGCTGAAGATGCCACAGGATTGAAAGGATCAGGTTGTCTCCCGCAGTCCATCGGGATTAACACAGCTCCAAGGAATTCGCTAACTGTTTTGTTAATATCTGGAAAGATAGTGGGAGACGCTTTCCCAGCAGGCTGAGATAACACACGAGTGTCTGCTCCACCCCCGGGAGGAGGAAGGTGTTAAACTGCAATCAGGAAAAACAAAAGTTTTAACTGATCGCTCACAAACTTCAAAGTTAAACAGCTCCAATAACCCGAAACCAAGGGTCTGGAAGGGGGGTGCTCTCGTGGGATGATGATATTTTTAATAAATCTAGGAATGCCATGAAATATTTACGAGGCTGGGAGAAAACAAATGCTGTGGCAGCCTCCCTCCACATAAGAGCAGCGGGGAGGTGATTAGGGAGCTGTTTCCCTGCTATAAACACCTCGGGAGCTCCGGGAATGGATGTCGCATCCTCAGAGCCTCTGGAGGTGGTCACATCCCATCGCTAAAAACAGCTGCTAAACGGGGTTTTCAAAAGAACGCAGGAAGGTCTAGAAAATCTGCCTCGTGGTGAAGAAAAAGGTGATGCGGTCGGTGTGTTTAATTTACCTGTCTGTGAGATGCCGGAAAAACTCGAAGTGGAAATAAGTTGCAATTAAGAACGCGATTGAGGAGCATTTGCTTAGGCAGGAGCAGTTGATTTTGGCATGGGATACATTTTCCAGCGGATAATATCTGAATACAAGGATTGCAGGGCTTGGAAAAGCATCTCTGATGCGTTTGGCTCAAGGGAAAGAAGTGGAGGAGTCCATGAGTTGATATTCAGGCAGTCACACAAGGAACTGGAGTAATCTCTGCTGGTCTCTTACTGTCTCCGAAGGTCTTCCAGAAATGTCCTCCACTTAGAGATTCAGCAGATTCATTGCAATATTTGGGAAGTGAGCGTTTGTCCTCCGTATCTTCATGAAGCATTACCTGTAAAAATTAATAAATATAAATAATTATTTCTAAAACTAAAATCTAGAAAAATAATAATTATCTATAAAAATAAAGGTAATTCAATCTTTCTCAAAGAATTACTTCATCTCTCTACACATTACAGAATGGAGAGAAAATAAACTGAAATTAGCTGATTACGCAACATGCTTCACAGAAAAAAAAAAAATCATTTAAGCTGACAAGAAACTGGAGGAATTTCCTACATCAGGCAGAAACCACTAACTATGAAAGTACAAATGAATCCAGCTGAGATGGTAATGGTTTTATTGAGGATGTTTGGTCACTTTGGCTGTGGTGCCCTTGGTGGCACGGGCTGGCTGCAGGGGCAGCTGGTGTTGGGTGTGGAAGGGTTGAGGGCTGCTCTTGGCTCCAGATTGTGTTTTACGGCCCCTTAGTGTCGCCCTGATTTTTCAGCCTGCTTATGTTTTACATTTCTACCAGAGCTTTCTCACCATTGTAAAATAAACAAAGAGTGATATTTAG
This sequence comes from Chamaea fasciata, assembly GCF_029207755.1. Classification (NCBI taxonomy): domain Eukaryota; kingdom Metazoa; phylum Chordata; class Aves; order Passeriformes; family Sylviidae; genus Chamaea; species Chamaea fasciata. The sequence goes on along the minus strand of NW_027094111.1, from coordinate 4,564,175 downwards.
TAAATGATACATTCCTTTCCAGGGGGAAGGACAAATTAATGGACTTCTGGTTTGACCAGTGCGGTCAGAGAGGTGTTAACCTCGTCCCCCAATCGCTGGTCAAAGCCCAAACCCTATTTAAACCCTGAACCCAAAATAAACTTCTTTCTCATTTTTCAGCTTGAATGGGTGAGCGTGATTTTCATGGCAACATCTTAGCACATGAAAGTGCTGACTGCCCTGCCTTAGGTGAGCTGGGAAGCACTGATTCACAAAGCCCCCGACATTTTTTGTGGGAAATGTCTTAGTTTGGGGACAACTTTGTCGTTCACACGTGGAGCTGGGGCTTCCAGAGCAGCAGGCACAGCGACAACAGCACCTGGCCCCAGTGCATCGGGGTCACCTCTGTGGGGACACTGGGACTCCCCCAGGTACTGGGAAAGAGCTTGGGCAGCTGTTGCCCTTATCTGATTGACAGTTGGAAACATCTGGAACATTCCCTGTTCGAAGGAAACGAAGAAAGTTTCAGCCCCTTTCAGACTGAAACTGAATTTCAACTGCCCCAAGTGTTCATTTTCTTGGAAATCACACTTTCCAACCAAGTTTCGATTTCTTTTCTTGGGAGATTTCTTTCTAAAGAAAAGAAGAGGTTCTTCTAAAGAGATTTCTTTCAAGATTTCTTTCTAAACCTTTGTCTCATGGGTATCAGCAAACAGGATTCTCCCCGTGCCTGGGTCCGACCACAGATGGACCTGGCTCTGCTGGAACCGGGATCCCTGAGCAGGTGGAATTCAGAGATATGCCCGGGCTCCTACAAACAAGAAACAAAATATTTGCATAAAATCCACTTCCCCTCCACCTGTGTTATTGCTTCCCTGGCTGATGAAACACTGGCCTATTTCCATAACAATCCAAATGCCTGAAGAAATGGCCCAGAAGTGCTCAGGACTCGAGCACTTGTGACAGCACTGATGGGATCAGGAGTAGGAGAAACCCTTGAGGCTCTGAGAAGAGAAGAAACTGAGCTTTTCTTTGTATATTTATTTATGTTGCTCCTAATACTATTGCTGCATTTCTCCACCATGAGGACAAAGCTGTTAATGGTATTAAATATCGAAAATTTAATCTTAAAATCTTAAAAAATAACTCTTGAATGCTACTCATTACATGCTTGTATGCAAAAGAAAAAAAAAAAAGCAAAATCAGGGGGCATTTGGACTGCATGGACTCCCCTCTGATGTTATTAAAGCTCCAGGCTAAAATTATTTTCAAGATCACACGAGAAATATATAACAAGAGAAGACTAGCTCAGGTTAAATTCATTTTTGCTGGGGGTACACTGCTCAGAGCAGCTGCTGCAATCCACGATTTTTTTGAACAGTTACTTTATTTTATATTGTGTCATTTGATTAGCTATCCTATCAGATGTGCAGGCACACATTCACTTGTGAGCCCCAAGAGTGGGCTCCAGCACTGCCCTGCCTGCCCTGGTGTGTTTGCCAGCAGTACATTCCTCTCTGCCCGGGCTGCAGCTGCTTCCCAAATGGCTTTGACATTTTTTTTTTCTCTTTTTGTTTCTTGTGTCCCTTCCCCAATCCTGCAGCTGGACGCTCTCGGGTGCTACGTCAGGGAAAACAGCGCCAATTTAGCATTTTCAGAAGTGCAAAATAATGTCAGTGAGAGAATAGTTTCGTTCAAGGAAAAAAAAAAAACTGAACCACAAGAGCAACAAGACATGACGGAACATGGTTTCAATTCAGCTGTCTGAGCAACGTGAACTTCCACTTTCCAAGAAGCAGGAAAATGACCGAATTTGCCTCTCTGCAAAGGCATTACGTGGATGTTTCACCTCCTGAAGACCCTGTTTCCCTCCTTCTGGGCCGTCCCTGTTTTAAAACTGTGAGAAATTAAGTACAAGAGGATCCATAGGAAAGAAAGCAACGCCCTTGCTGTGGCTGCTGTACAGATGTGCCTGGACAGTCTTGTAGGTACCTACAAAATATGAATTAAATGCATTTACTGCCATTTCTGCAGCTGAGCTGCGGAGCTGGACTAGCTCTGCAGAGCAGGAACATGCAGCAAGGCAGGTGAGAGGGAAATGCACTCCCTGGGGCAGGGAACATCCAGGGAAAGGACAGGATATTCCCAAAGGTCAGGGCTGAAGGATATCTGGTGCTGACTCAGATCCTACTGATCAGAGTCCTCCATCCCTGCCCATGGTGGAGGGGTTGGAGCCAGGGGATCTTTAGGATCCATTCAGTGGTTCTGTGGTGTTTCTGCTCTTACACCGTGTTCTGACTGTGCCTATTGATGCCGTGCTTGGGCCTGAGCAAACAAGTCAGGTGTGAGCCAGAGGGGAGTTTTATCAGCATATCCGAGCCCCAAACACTGTCAGTGAAAAGTCAGCTTATGTCCTGTTGTGTGTCACAATTCCAGGATTCTGTGTCCCACTGCCAGCATCAACTTTCACTGCCCACCCTCGTCCTTTGGGTTTAAAGTTGGGTGGAAGAGACACTGCCTAGTTCAATGCCTTGTCAATTGACTGGAATGAAAAATAAATAGAGAGCCAAAAGCTTTTGGATGGACAATCGCGTGGGCACAGCTTCAGCTCATGGCTCCAATCTCTGGGGGGAGACCACTGCTCTGCAAACTGGGAGTGCCAGGGCTGGGAAGGACCATGGGATGCATAGATTTCCTCAGGAGAAAGTCACTGGAGTAGATAAGGAGGCACCCTCAGCACATTCCCTGCAACCCAGGTAGGACACGTTCATCTGCATTTTCCTGCGGGAAAACAAATGCATTTGGCAAAACTCGGGCGTCTTTTGCATGTGGCAATGTGGGTTTATGCAACCAAGCCCCACTCCAGAGCACTTCAGTAGAAGATTTCTGAATAAATACATCGGGACTAATGTTTATTTATCAGAGCTAATCCTTCTGTGAGAGAGGCACATCCCATCTAATGCTGGCCCCTGCAGGACCCTCCTCTGGTCCTTGTAGCTCCAGGCACAAAGCAGGGCCTGACTGCCTGGGTATCCTCAAAGCAGCTCAACCTCCCTTGCCCCATCCTTTTCTTTCCTTCTAACTAATCAATTTAGGAAATTTAAGGTATTTACAGCTCGGGATCTCCTGTTTGTGGCCATGCAAATGAACCGCTGTCGGAGCTTGTCGGGGCGCTGGAATACACAAAGCCTTTGTGATGTGCTGATTGCTCACACCGGGCTCACCCTCCTGCCAGGCGGCTGATTGAGTTGCCACCTTTCCCAAACCATCCTTTTCCCAGGCAGCTGGAGGGTGTGGCGCTGCCAGCATTTTTTTTGCAGCGGCAAAGCCAGTTTGAGAAATTCCTGCCCCCGCCCCTCCAGTTGTGTCAATACAGCTGTCTGCGGAGCTGTGTGGCAATTTGGGGTGGCTCACACGGGCACGCAGCGGGAATAATTGGGAGGAAGTATTCGTGAACACCTGGCTGATGTCAGCGCTGCGGTCAGGAGGAGCCCTGTGACGCAGAGAGGACACAAAACTACAGCGGGAATGAGCAGCCAGGGGGTGGAAAATCCTTAAAACCAGTTTCCCTCCAGTGAAAACCTCAGGAACTGACACCCTAGGGTGCCAACAAGAGCAGAGCAGTGGGTTATCCAGAGTGACATTTGGGAAACATGGACAAGTGTTGGCCCAGTATGAGCAAGAGGTTGGACTAGAGATCCCCACAGGTCCCTCCCAGTCACCACTGCTGTGAGTCACTGATTTCAAGAATTCAGAATATTCCTGTGTTTTCCGAGACCTGGCATCTTCTGGTCCCCAAGACATCAAAAAGTGGCACCAGCACAAGAATGAAGGTCCATAACCTCTCCAGGAGCAAGCCAAGAAAACAAACCTCTCATCCTGCCATAAACTGTGTTACTTCAAGCTGAAACCATAAGAACTCTATAGATGCGTGGGGAAAAATTCCCTGGTGCCATGAAAATAATTGACAGGTCCACAGCTGTCAGAGAAATACAGGAAATTAGAAGGATAAAATCACCATCCTGGGGAACAGCAGCGGCTCTGTAAGCAGACAAGATGGCCTGGTGAAACCATGGACCAGAACAGCTGAGTCATGGAGACTTTGTAAAAACTGTGTGTTTTAATGAATGCTGTCTGAGAGAAGCAGTTCTGCAAGAAAACCACAGTGAGCTGGGTTGGGTTACCCATACCTGAGACTCTGGGATTGTTCTCTGTGCTGAGTTCCAGGGTTTTAGAGCACAATTCACGACATGCAGCGGATTAAACAGTTATTGGGACTGATATCAAAACTGATCTCTGCTTTTTGTTGGCAAAGCTCAGGTACATCCTGATGGACAACTGGGAAAGGGGCTCGAAATCAAGATGCAACCAAAGAGTTCAATGTGACATGCATGTGTCAAAAGGAGAAGCAGCTGGGATCTGCACAGAGCAATGGGTTAAAAAGCTAATTGGTTTCTCCAGGGACCAAGAAAATGGTGCAAGGAGTTTTGAAATTATCAGTGAAGATAAAAAGAGAAAGATGAGTGAATATGAGAGAATCCTGCAAGCATGAAATGAGCCTCTTCAAATGGGTTTTTACACGGTGAAACAGTGAAAAAGTGAGTGTAACCAACAGGTCTGTCAACGAGCTTTGGGCTCAGCTGTCCCCTGGCTGGCTGATATTTGGCTGAAATGAGCTCTTGGGCAGCAATGAATGCTGTTTGATTCGAGAGGAAGGCTGTGATTCATGTTCCTTACACTCTGTTTCTGTTGAAATTGCCACTCTGGATTGTAGATGTAGACAAAAAGGAGGATGCACAGGGATGTGCTTCCAGGACACAGCCCCAGAGCAGGGAGCAGCAGCTGTTTCTTGTTGGCCACAGCTCAAAAGGCCAAAACTGCCAAGCCAGCCCTAGTTCAGCTCTGGCCCCTCAGTTTAGGAAGGACATTGAGAGGTTTGAGCTCGTCCAGAGGAGGAACGGGGCTGGTGAGGGGCTGGGAACACAAACCCTGTGAGGAACGGCTGAGGGAGCTGGGGGTGTTTATCCTGGAGAAAAGGAGACTCAGGGGTGACCTGATCACTCCCTACAACTCCCTGAAAGGTGTCTGTGCTCAGGTGGGGTTGGTCTCTTTCTCCAGGCAGCACTGACAGAAGGAGAGGACACAACCTCAGGCTGCTCCAAGGGAAATACAGGTTGGACATCGGGAAAAAGTTTTGTACAGAAAGGGTGATAAAGCATTGGAATGGTCTGCCCAGGGAGGTGGTGGACTCACCATCCCTGGATGTGTTTAAGAAAAGACTGGATGTGGCACTGGGTGCCATGATGTAGTTGAGGTTAGGGTTGGGTTGGACTTGCTGATCTCAGAGGTCTCTTCCAACCTAATGATTCTGATCCTGATTCTGATTCTAACCCCCCAAGAGCTGCCTGGTGTTCTCACAGGTCTCACGGGCCTTCTACACCCAGCCTTCCCCAGCTGTGCCCGGCAGCACAGGTTGGTTTAACCCGTTTAACACGTCGGTGTCAGAACACGCAGGTGCACCAGGCTGAGAGCTCCAGCCATTCCCACCAGCCCTAATGGGCTGCTGGGTGCAGCCAGCCCACAGCAGGTCCCAGCCAGGCTCTGGAATCTGGCACGGGCAGTGCTGCAGCTCTGCAGGCCTGGGCACACTGAAGACAGCTCGTGGGAGATCAGTTTGCTCAGTGGTGACCTTCTTAAAAGCACACATGGGGTTTGATTGGCAGCCTGGAACTAGCCAAACCCATCAGTGTAGTGCTTCACTGGCTACCGAAGAAATCAAAACTCAGGAGGAATGGTTGTTTTGGACTGTGTTTGCACGTCTGGCAAGATTTGAATGTGAGTAACCCCAGGAATGTGTTTTTCCATCCATTAGATGTGCTTTGCTGCTCTGCTCTTGATGTTGGTATCTCTTGGAGCCAGGCTGAGCAGACGTGCCTGCACTTGTTCCACCAGGATCCTTCTGGGCCTTTGGCTGAGCTGAGCACTCACGAGGCAGGGATCCCTGCCAGGTTTTTGCCTGAGAAGACACCTTGCCCACCTTCAGCAAAGCTGAACAGAACTCTGGGGTTTGCAGCATGAAAGAGCTGCCAAGGATGAGCTCCTTCTCCTGCCCTGGAGGGAGCGGGAAGAGACGAGGCAGGGAATAGCTATCCAAACAAGTTTGTACACACATGAATCTCTAATGTGCTGCCTAGGAGAGACTTTGGAGCTCTGGTGTGGAAGAGCCTGGAGAGTCTTGTGAGGATCACAGCCCTGCCCTCCGGGGAGGATGGGGCAGGCAAGCACAAAGCTCTCCACTGGCATTTGGCTACCCCAGCCCAGCCCCTGCAGATGGGTTTGGGAGCAGCAGAGCCATGCGGGGCTGTGAGGACACACAACAGCTCCAGCTCGGTGAGCTTGGTGTCTCCTGGATTTAGCTGGCCCTGCAGGAAATTCCCAATAAATATTCCCAATTCCCAAGTGCCAACAAAGCTGCCAGGCGTCAGTGACTGCCCGTGGGATGCATCGAGCAAGGCAGGGGGTGATTTCAGATTGCAAACATCTTATGGTTCCATATCTGAAGAGCAAACCACTCTTTTGCCAAGAGAGGGACAGCAGGTTTTACCAGCACCAAGAATAAAGAAGATGTCAGTAATGACCGTGGTTAGGCCCCAGGGAAATGCTGCTTTCAGATATGCCGCTGGCTTCTGGATCATTCTGGGAAAACTTAGGGGAGTGCTAGACACCTCACCAGAAATCAGAGTCCATCTCAGAGCGTGACTTCCCTGAAGCATCTCCCTCTCCCTGACCAAGCCACACTACTTCAGCTACAGCTGTGAGCAGAGAGACCATCTCTAAAGGTACAGTGGGGAATAATCAGGTACCAAAGCAAACTCTACCACTGAAAAATCTCCCTGGAGGAGCGAGACACTGAGGCTCATTAAGTGTTCACCTTCCACAGCAGTTAAATTCACATTTGGCATGACCCTGAGTGGACAATCAGCCCTGCTGGGCACCAGCACCCACCCTGACACCCCCTCCTTCCACTGCCCTCACTCAGAGGGCAGTTTTGTTTCCATGTTTAGTACCCTGGCAAGGAAACTCCTGCCCATGGCACTCCAAGGACAAGCTTGCTTCTCCCTTCCAATGGGACCTCAAAAAGGGTTTATTTGTTGTTGTGAGTTGTGTCTCCACCACCTGCTCTGCCCCAGAACTGTCCACACCCTTCCTCAGGACCTTTGGACTTTCCAGCTGAGTTGCTGGCTGAATCTCACCAGCTCCCAGTGGTCCCAGCCTTATGCCTGCCATAAACTGCTCCTGGGAACCCCCAGCCTGTTACTGACGTTTGAAATGGGACACAAATCCATTCAAGCTAAGTGATGAGTTCACTGCGTAATCAGAAACAACTGATGAAACACAGACTTTGAAGGTTTCTGCCACAAGATCAGCTCCTGGCTCCTCAATGCCACCCTCTGCCAAAGCTGTCCAGGGCAGCAGTGCAGGGGTTGCCCCGTCTGACCATGATGCTCCCTGAGGCTGTGTCCTCTCGTTCTGTCAGCGCTGCCTGGAGAAAGAGACCAACCCCCACCTGGGCACAGCCACCTTTCAGGGCGTTGTAGAGAGTGCTCCTGGGGCTCTGGCAGCCTCGGGGCTGTGCCAAGCACCCTCTGGGGGAAGAACCTTTCCCTAATATTCAGTGTAAACCCCTCACGATGAGGCAGGTAAGCATCCCATGCCCTCCTGTTCCCAGAAGACTGGGAGAGCCCAGGTGCCATCCTGGGTTTCCCTGCCCCAGCCCCATCCCACAGCCTGGGTCTGTGTGGACCCTTTGCTGTGCTCTCCAGGGCAGGAACAGCTCCTGCCACCAGTGTGTGAGCGCAGCAGGGCCTGGGGCTGCCCCAGGACGTGGTGAACAGCAGTGACAGGAGGGGAGGAGGACATGAAGACACCCCAACAAAGAGGAAATGGGTGCAGCCATCCCTTTAGCTGACCCAGCTCCGTTTGCAGCCCAGGAGGAATTAGCATGATTGGAAACTCAGCCCTGCTCCCATGGGACTGGCTTCAGCACAAATGGCTGCTGCCAGATGAATTTTGCTCAGGAGTGTGATCTGCTTGAGCTGCCCTGTCCAGGGGCATTTGTTCTGCTGACACATAGCCCTGGCTGGGGGATGTTCACAAGCAGCTTCTGGCACAAAGGAATGCTCCCACTCTCCCCACACTGGTGCAGAGCAGAGTAAATCCTCTTTGATCAATGCAAAATCCAGTGTAAAACAGGAGTATCCAGCCCAGGCCATTTAATTCTCCATAAGATATAAGCAGGCTCGTAATCTTCATCAGCGTTGCTTCCTCCTTGAAATGCTTTTCATTAGCTGCTCATTCAGTGAACACAACCACTTCTGCTGCCTCAGCAAAACACATGCCACACTTCTTGCTCAGCAGCAGAAGGCAAACATTTTATTGCATTTTAATCACTGGCAGTTTCAGCAGTTGCTTCCTGCTCTCTGTGTTCCTTCCACCCGTCCTACTGAGAAGCCTCTATAAACTTTGATTGCTTGGCCAAAGCAATACAGGACCTCCTCAGCCTCCAAGTCCTGGGGGAGCTGTAGGTTGAAAGTTTGGTCATCTCAGTGATCCTGTTGTGGAAGAAGTGAGACAGGCTGAGCACAGCTGATCAACTGCCCTGCCGAGACCTTTGCTATGTCACCAGCCTTGCTGGAAAATTCCGTGTAAAATTTTTTTATTCTGAAAATAATGATTTCATGGAGCCGTTTCAGGGGAACATTTCAATGAGCAAGAAAGAAAGAGAAAAAAAAAAAAAAAAAGAAAAAAGAAAAGAGAAAATGGTTTGAATTGCAAAATGAGAAAACCCACTGATGGTGTGTGCCTTCTCCCAGCCGAGGCATTGAGGAAGCAGAAATGTTCCATGACAGCCCATGGCCAGGTTAGGGCTCACAGCCCACTGTCAGAACATGGTTCAGCCTTACTCTGACCCTGCAGCTTCAAGCCAAGAACTGTTGAGTGACCAGAGGAAGGCTGATGGACCCTGGCTGACTGGGTCCAGCCCAGTGACTGGGATCTCTCAGCTGCTCAGTGTCCCTGACAGCTCTGGGGGTGATGCCCAAGGCCAGGCTCTCTGAGGTGTTCACCTGCAGATCACTCCTTCCCCCGGCAGACCCTGCCCTGCAGCGTGTGACCACTGCTCCTCTCCCAGGATCAGCCTTCCTGTGCCTCTGAGTCACACCGAGGCTTTCAAAGAAAATTTTGGTGCCTCATTTCTTCATTTTCCTATGTCTGGGGATTTTCCAGCCTCTGATCCACACACCTCACGCTGTGGCAGTGCAACTCATCCTCCTCACTCCTTCTCCTTGCTTGAGCCTGATCTTTAATGTGCCTGCAATTTGCTCACAGCCCCCACATTAAGGTGAAAGTTTGGTTTGTTGTGCTGCTGCACCAATGGCAAGGTGGGCAGGAGATGGGGCAGGGACTGTGTGCCAGAGCCCCCCACCAGCTGCTGATGAGCACCAAACAGGCTGGGGAGGGCTGACAGAACCTGTCACTGGCCAAGGATGGACCCCAGGATGGCAGTGGGGCCACCAGCATCCCACCACCAGCATCAGCCTTTTTCCTACTGGGGCACCCCACTTAGTTTCAGCAAAAAACCCCATTGAGCCCCATTTACCCCGTGAAAACGAATGACAGGGTCAGGTCCAGGTTGTGGCCATCAGCTGTGTCTCACCCTGTGCAATTCCCTAAGGGGGTAAATTCGGCACAGAAACGCCGTGGGAGGAAGAACAAAGGCGGGTCCCTTCCCTTCCCTTCCCTTCCCTTCCCTTCCCTTCCCTTCCCTTCCCTTCCCTTCCCTTCCCTTCCCTTCCCTTCCCTTCCCTTCCCTTCCCTTCCCTTCCCTTCCCTTCCCTTCCCTTCCCTTCCCTTCCCTTCCCTTCCCTTCCCTTCCCTTCCCTTCCCTTCCCTTCCCAGGAGCAGCAGAGGGGAAGGGATGATGTGAGGGACGCTTTCAGCGTGAAAGTCACAACAGCAAGGATTTTCAGGCTGCACGTGGCCCTGAAAGTCCTTGCTATTGTTTGAAGCTCTCCTCAGCACTCGTGGGATTTTCCTGCCTTGTTTCCTAGAATCCCCACCATGGTTTTCAGTGCTAACAAGGTGGAAAGGCAGTTTCTGTGGTAAATACAGGAAGGTGGGACTTAGAAAGCTTCAGGAGCTGCAGTTTCACTGTTCTTCCTCCTGCTAATGGCAACGGCACTATGGTCTCCAGCAAGGTCATGTGGAGGTTATTTCCTGCCCCACTGTAAACCTGAGGAGCTCTTGGCTGCCAGTGACTGCACTGCACAAAGGGGTTGGTGTGTCCAGCTCCCACCCCTGCATGGAACAGCCCCAGGAAGAGCTCTGCCCTTCCACACATGCTGCTTCCTAAGGTGGAGCACCTGAGAGGAGAGGCTTCAAAGACTGAACTCTTTCTTCCCAAAGAAAACTTTCCCTGATGCCCTATGTCCATGCAGGATGGCTGAGCCCCCCAGAGGCAAACCAGGGGTCTTTGGAAGTTCAGAGCAGGTCCCTCAACTCATCTCCCTTAGGCTAGGTAGGGGTTAAGCCACGCTTATCTCTTCATCAGCCTGGGCAGGAGCATCCACAACCTGAGCTTCTCCAGCAGGTCTCCAGGCTCCCCTTCTCTCAGGAGTGCATTGAGTAGCTCTCCCCTTCTCCCTTGTTTTTACCAGTTGCATCCACGTTCTCCCATGTACCAAGCACAAGTGTTCTGCACTGGGGCCTCATCCCTGGGCCTGTGACTGCTCAGATGAGACACTCAACATGTTCCAAAGTGCATTTCTGCAGAACCGCTGGACTGCTCCTCAGCAAATGTCCTGTCAGTAGCTGGATTGTTTGAATATCCAGGGAAATCAAGTGCAAATTGCAGATTGGCCAGGTGATTTCCCAAGAAACAATTTTATCAAAACTTCTGGCCGAGCAAGTGCTTGGTTTGACAGAGCCTTTTCAGGGGTGGGCATGGAGAGCAGGGGTTCAAGCAGCACCTTTGTTTGAGCAGGCAGAAGTTTGGCTTCACTCCTCACTTGTGGGGAGTGTGCTCCCCAGGCACAGGCTGCGGGAACAGCCATCTTCATCAGGAGTGTGTCATTACATTTCCACTGGGCCGGGAGACGGCTGGTGTGCACGGTGCAGAAAACACCCATTCACATACCTGAGCTGCATCTTTCCAGGGTGACATATGAACCACAGGTCTGTCTTCAGTGATGTGGTCCCAAATCACATCTTCTCAAGCATGATTTGAGTTGCTGCAGGTTTCCTGCTGCTCACAAATCAAACACTGGAGGAAGAACTCTGTGCTTGGGTTTTTTCTCCCTTTTCACAAACCAATCTTCCATTTTCCAGAAGCAGGCAGCACAAGTTTAGGCCTCCTGAGAACATCTTCACATTTCTGGTTTGGGTTTTCAGTGAGACATCATCGAATACCAGGTGGAACAACACACTCCACTCTAAAAGAGAGACCTAGGAGAGATAGGGTCCTGCACAGGACCGCTCCAAAAATCACCCCAGGCACATGGTGTGATTCTTGGGGTGTCCTGTGCAGGGCTGGGGGATTGACTTCAATGCTCCCTGTGGCTCCTTCCCAACCCAGGGTGTTCTGTGGTGGCAGAGGAACATCACAACACCCGGCATGGGAAAAATCACGCTGCTCCCTGGCAGTTTGATATGCTATTGTTAGCAGCAGTAATCCTGAGGTGCAGGAGCTGGGAGGGATTAGGAAGGAAGAGCATTCTCCTTGTGTTGTGGGGATTGCACAGTAAATTTCCACAGGCTGGTGTGCACTGAGGTGAGTGAGGGTTTCTCAGCTACAGCACTCCTGGAATTGCTGCTACAGTTGTGGGCTCTTTAAACAACACAGGAGTCAAGAAAAAAGTTGTGCCACTACCATGGCAGTGCAAAACCCCCAAAATCGTTGGTTTTTTCCAGAACAGCGGTAGGGCTAAAATCTGCTTTTATAATAATTTTGTTTCTGTTGCTTGGATTTGGGGCAAGGATTGCTTTCCTAGGAGCACAGGGTGGCTGGATTCTTTAACAATGAGTTTCAGCATTGCCAGTCATTGTCAAACCCCAAAAGTATGAAATCAGATTAGAAGATATTTAAGAATGGAAAACACGCTGGATCGTATTTTGCCTACTCCGTTCTGCCCTCACTTGTGTTCTCAAGCTTTTCTGCATCAACTAACCTGAAATAAAGGAGGCTCAGATTTGCCTCCATAGTGGATTTGTGGTGGGAAACCTGTGCCTGCACTTGTAGGTCCTTCCCTGTCCAACTGCACCATGATCTCTGCTCATCATCCAGCCCCCTGTCCTCAGGGATCCTCTTCCCACTGGAAAGTCACAGCCAGCCAAATCCATGGCCCCAGACAGCCTTGGCCATCCAGCTCTGCCATGCTGGCACCTGCAGGGACAAGAATGACATCTCACTGCCTGCCTGGCTCCCGTGGACTTGGGTTTGTTGGAAAGCTGGGCTGTGCCAAACATCAGCAGTGTGGCCTTTCAGCAGAGCCCAGCCAAGGCTGAGTGTGCAGTGTCTTCATTTGGAAGCAAAACCCAGCAGGAAGGATGGGGTTGTTTGGGTTTTTTTTTCAGGTTTTGTTACGTAAAAGTGATTTAAACACTCCTGCCTTTGGTGAGTAGCCAGGATTGATCTGTGTCCACAGAGGCACAAAGGAGGGCACATGCTCAAGGAGATACATCCTCCTGCATGCCATGGATCTCCTTCCCCATTCACATGGGTGTCAGCCACAGCCTTGTCCAGGTTTCCCCTTGGCAGCGTGACTGGAGCTGTTGTCTGCAGTCCTTCCCACTCTTATTTTCCACAGGGCTATAACAGGAGATGGAGCAGTGACATGTGACAGACTGATTTAGGCCCTGCTGAGAGGATGTTTACAGAACTGGGACACCGGTGACGTGTGACAGAGAAGCAGGATGTCTTTGCTCCTCTAACTCTGTGGCTCAGCAGAGCTTAACCTGTTTGCTCCTTCCAGAAATGTCCCAAAGGGAACTGTGAGCATCTCCAGGCGTTTCCCACCCATGTTCAGCCAGTGTTTTTGCCATCAGGGGTGACAGGAATGCTCTGTCCTGGGCCAGTGACACGCCTGGCATGACCATAATGGCAAAGAACCACATCCAGACGCTGGGGAAGGTGTAGCACAACTTGATTTCCCATTTCTTTGGGGAATTTCAGCAACAGTTGTAGGCATGCATCTCTTCAGAGCCAGAGCCAGAGACTGCTTGCAGCTGCAGATGCTTCTGTCCCTTTCCCTGGCAGAAGTACAGCCCTTCTGGTCAGAAATACACCTGGTCATCCTCATGTTGCATCCCAAGAGTCAGAAACTTTCCCCATGAGCGTGTGTGTGAGTGCTCCAGCCAGTGCTGATGGGAGCAGACAGAGAGGATGTGAGGCAGCCAGTGAACCCAGAATAACACTAGAAATTAATGGACTTTGCCCTGAAAATTACCTGGAGCCTGGGTGCTCTGACCAGAGCCCCGATGAAGGCTGTGGGGTGGTCCCTGCACCATCAGGGTGTGGCCCCTGCCCTGTGCCACACCCGGGTGGGGCTGCAGAGGAAGCTGCTCTGGGCACCAGTAAAGCACCAAGAAAGGGTTTGGAAGTTCCCAGAGCTGGTGCTGTGTTTGGGTCACTTGGCCAAGTCCTAAGGCAGGTGCTTTGTTCCTGCAGTGAGCAGGAAGGCTCCGAGGCCAAGACGTGCCCCAGCAGCCGCAGCAAAGATCACATATCCACAGCAAAGATCACATCCACAACCTGTGTGTCCCCAGCTCCACCCTCCCCTCGCGGGGCCTGGCCGGACGTTCCCATGACATCCACGTCTTACAAATATTAACTCCAGATCATCTCAACTGTACCGCTCCCACCAACCTGCCAGGTCTGCCTGCTGCCTGCGAGCAGCGCGAGGTGGGAAGGAAGCAGCTGGTTCCCCTCTCAGCCTTTAAGGCTGTGACTTGCTCCGTTCTGACACAGGCCACACCTGCCCTCTCTTAGACCTTGTTTCTTCCCAAGGGAATCTGCTGATGTGAATGCATAAGAGGCAGGAAATGTAAAAATTCAAGGCTTGCTGGTGAGAGGAGCTCCCTTAACCTTGCCTATCCCAGCATCTCGGGACTCCAGCCAGGAGCTGCAGTCCAAGGCATCAGCACAGCCCAGGGCTCAGTGTGCTGCAGTCAGGAATGACAAACACTCCCCAGCTGCATCCAGGGCATGTGGCTTCCCAGCCAGCAAAGACCTGAGTGCCAGGGGTCACTGCAGACAGAGAAACTGTTCCCCAAAAGACCTGTGATGTCTCATGTCTGGTTTTCACCACTGTTCGGTCTGGTTTGAAGCAGCGCAAGGCACTGCAGGTTCAGCTCCGTCTCCATTTATGCTGGTACAGGCTCTTGCGCATTTGCTGGTGCTCAGCACCTGCCAGAAGCCTCCTCTCAGTCCCTACCCCAACACTCAACCTGCACTGCTGAGTGCAGAGAACACAAAATTTAACGGGGGTCCACAATTTTCCTTGTTACCTACTGAGATTGTGGATGTTCCTGTCATTCTAGAAATAGCTGGTAAGATTTCAAGGCTCCCCCAGGTGCTAACTGATCTCATGAATGCCACAGGTGAATGACACGCTCCCTTCCTGCTGTTTGAGCTGCACTGGTGACATCTTTGTTCTGGGAGATGTGCCCACAGTAACTCACAGAGGAGCTCATTAAAGTGCTTTGGAGGAGCTCATGAGCTGTGAGTGGTGGAGGAGGTTGCACTGGATACAAAATGATTACAAGCTGCTTGCACGGAATGCCCACAAAAAGGTGAAAGGATGATAAAACGGGTCTGGGAGACACAGCAAGGTGTCAGCTAATCCCCTTCCCACACAGTGGTGCTTCTGCCACTTACGACAGTGTCTGACCTGGATGTAAAATCCTCTCATACTGGAGTCACAAGATTTTCCCCAGCATTTGCCCTTCCTGATGGTCAAAAGGTTTCCCCTTGTCGTGAACCAAAACATTCTTTTTTTATAGTTTATTTTCATGCCTTCTCCTCTTTTTGCCCATGAACACTTGTTGCCTTCAGCTTTGTGCAGACTTTCCTCTTGAAATATGTCACAGCAGCTATAGAAGCTGTGCCTGCCTATTGTAAACCACCAAATTTGCAGGGGGCGTGTAAGTGGTTCCCCTAAGGCTCCACCTTTCATCAGTACACACACATTCACATGCTAGAATTCTCCTCTGATTATTTGGGGAAGTTCTCTTGGAAAAGAGAATCAGAGATCTGCCTGCCCCAGGCAACATGACCAGCGTTCCCCAAAGTGAAGTGGGAAATGAGATCCCAGAGCCCAAAAGTGAAGCAGGGTGCAGTTCACCACCTCCTGTGTGAAATGGCTGAAAGGCAGGGAAGCCCATGTGAGCAAGTCATGCCCAGCTCCGTTTATAAGCACTGGAGGCAAAAAAAAAAAAATGTACAAGTGATTTATTTGG
Organism: Chamaea fasciata; assembly: GCF_029207755.1. Taxonomy (NCBI): domain Eukaryota; kingdom Metazoa; phylum Chordata; class Aves; order Passeriformes; family Sylviidae; genus Chamaea; species Chamaea fasciata. Next base: position 4,548,683 of record NW_027094111.1, on the reverse strand, counting down.
TTCTGACCTACCTGTCAGGCAGGTGGGTCGGGCCCCAAAAGTGTTTCATTCCCTGGATGGAGGCTAAGCTGGTCTAGACAGCTCGCCCAGAGGGAGACAGTGGCAGGATCTCCCACATCTCTGAACAGGGGGAAAAGGAGTGGGAAGCCAAGCTGAGAAGCTCCAGCACCAAAGCCTGGCCTGGCAATATTGCCTAAGCCTGAGCAATAGAAGGATCAGGGTTTTTTCATCTTGCCAATTGGAAAACATCCCTCTGTCCCTTTATTTTTGCTCCTTGTTTTCTATTTTAATAACCTCTTTATGTGGAGTCCAATCACCGGGTCCCTGCAATTTTCAGTTGTCCTTAAACCGCAGAAAACTGAAAACTGTGATGGAGTGGAGTGGAGTGGAGTGGAGTGGAGTGGAGTGGAGTGGAGTGGAGTGGAGTGGAATGGAATAGAATAGAATAGAATAGAATAGAATAGAATAGAATAGAATAGAATAGAATAGAATAGAATAGAATAGAATAGAATAGAATAGAATATTTCATTTGGAAGGAACTTACAATGATCAGCCAGCCCAACCATTTCAGGGCTGACCAAAGCACCCAAGGAAGCCTGTTCAGTGTCTGACCACCCTCTCAATAAAGAAATGTTTCCTTAGGTCCAAACTTCTTGTGCATCCTGAAACCATGAGCAGTGCTGGCTCTTGTCTGGGCGTGCCGTGAGGGAGGGCAAAAGAAAAGTTCACTCCCAATCCTGCAGGAGGATAACTGGTGCTCCCAGACATTCCTCGTGGGAGGAGAGTGGGTGAGGGATGTGTGTGTGAGAGGGGCATTGGCAGGGTGAGCTGCACTGTGGATCCAGGATGGCTCCATAGCTGGCGAGCACTTGCCCCCACTAATGTGCCAGCCAAGCTCCTGGGCACTGGAACTGGTGCCAGCACAAATCCAGACTGACTACTCTTTAATAAGGCAAATATCCCTGATGGGGAGTTTTTATGGTACCCCTTGAGGGAAGTTAAACGCACATTCGTTGTTAAAGATAGAGGAGAAATTTAATGAACACTTATTGGGCAGAGTCCTACTGCAACATGTGGAGTCTGAAAAGATGCATCACAAGCAGATTCCTTGTACACCCTTGCCCCAGCACCAGTCCCTTGCAAGGAGCCATTTAGTCTCTGGCACTTCTGCTTCCAGAGAGTTTAACCCCTCCTTGCATTTGCCCCTTTCCCCTCTGTGCCAGATCATTCCTTGGCCACAGATTTTCCCTGCTGAGCAGTTCCAATCAGTATTTCCCTCATCCCAGATCAGATCCTGGAACCAAGAATCAAGCCCATATGTGTAAAAGAGAGCAGGCTGTGGTGATGTTCTCATCTCCTGTGACTCCACTGATGACCCAAGTGCAGCTCCTGCAGCAGGGAGACAACTCTCCAGGAATCTGCCTCGTGGGGAATCATCTCCAAGCTGAGACCATGATCCAGCTGGAAAATTTCTTGGGTTCTGTGCCCCACCTCCTTGGCCACCCATGGTCTAGGGTTTATTCAAAAATGATAAACTGGGGCTGGATGTTTCCATCAGAACAGAGGATTAAACCAGGAGTGCAGGGCAGGTGCACACAGTGGGTGATGAGCACCAGAGCTGCTCTCAGGCCAGGCCCCAACAAGAGTGGCAAAGCCATGCTCTGAGCTAGTGAGATTTGCCCCGTTTCATTAATTAAAGACGTGGCTTAACCCCATCCCAATTGGCAAGAAAAGCTTAAAGATAGGGACTGAGTGAAGTGTCTGAGGAAACCCATCCTGGACTCCAGCCAGGCAGAGCTGTACCTTTGAGAAAGGGAGATCCCCAATGTAATGTCAGCAAGGCTTCCTTCAGGAGGTTCTGTCACTGCCCAAAATCCAGCAGAATCTCCAGACATGTTGCTCAGAGAAGCTGTGGCTACCCCTGGATCACTGTAATTGTCCAAGGCCAGGTTGGACAGGGTTTGGAGCACCCTGGGACAGTGGAAGCTGTCCCTGCCCATGGCAGGGGTGAAACAGGATGAGCTTTGAGGTCTGTTTTAATACAAATCATTCCATAGTTCCATGGTTTTATGATTCTATGACCTGGTGGAGGACCCTTGCCTCACACAAGGGACTTGTGGCAACCCTTGAGGTGGAGAAGGTGTTTGCCCTGCATGCTCCAAGGCTGCAGGTGCAGGTGGAGGAGCTCTGTGCAAGGCTGTGGCCAGCCAAGCTCCTGGTCATGCAGGAGTTGTGTCCTGTAAGGAGCAGGAGGCTCTGGAGGGCAGAGTTGGCTGCAGATGTGCAGCCAGTATTTGGGATGACAGATAAGTGGGAATCACACCTGGGGAGCGATCTGCAACCCATGGGAAGGGAATGCCTAGAAGGTGAGTGGGACCACTGGACTGCTGAGCCTGGCAGAGCAGCACCCCAGAATGAGCACTTAAAGAACAGATTTTGCAAAGAGTCAGAGTCCAAATTATGGATCAACAAACACAGCCAGATGGACACTGCTGCCTTCTGGACATCTGCATCATTAATTGATGCTATCAGGGCTCAGCCACGCTGCCAAAACTGGAGGCACAGGCCCTTTGCCAAGGCTATGCCCAGCACAGCCTCCTGCTCTGCCACAAGGACAGAACACACTAACCAGGGCTCACATTGTGAGCAGGAGCCTGGCCCGGCTGTCCAGCCTTGCAGTGAAAACCTGCCCTGAAAGACAAGCTTTAGGAAAACTCTGTCCTGCCAGTTGAACCATCTGTCTTGTTCCAACTTATTAATGAGCCACATTCTTACCTTTGCCTGTGTCGTTTTTCAGCTCTGCTCGCTGAAAAAGCTTTGTATTGACAGCAGTGCTACCCTGGAAATCTGTCAGTGCCAATGATGGCCACATCCACAACCTTTCCAGGTCTCAGCGAGTGAATTAAACATTTCCCAAACTGGCATGAGATCAAGCTGCCCAGACCAGCCCACAGCCTTGATATCAAACTCTTTGAGCCTCCAGAACAGCACAGTGGATCCAGCCAGTCTAATGGGGCTGGTGCCACTCCACAAGGAGCCCTGAACATGCCCAGGAGCCTTTTGGAAGAGAATCAGTTGGCCCTGGTGCCCACAGTGGCCTGGGCTGTCTCTTGGCATCATTGACTCAACCACTGTAATGGAACAGAAGAGGGTTTGGATTATTGGCAATGGCTCATCATTCACTCTGATTTTACTCCACATTAAGGCTGTTATTAAGCCAGGAGTACTGGAGCCTGCTGCCTTCAGAACCCTTCTGGAGTGGTTGCTGGAGGCACAGGGATCTCCAGTGCTTACACATCATTAGTGATCTCATACAGCTCAATATGAAAAGGAAAAAAAAACCAAAACAAACCAACAAAACCAAAGCAAACAATTTAAGCCTGCAGCACGAGGAAGAAGGCTGCCTCTGTGTAAATACAGCCAAAAAATCCCCAGATCACATTCCTGGAGGCACTGCAAAAGGTGGCTGAACATAAAAGCCGTGGGTTCTCTTCTTCCCCCTTCTCAGCGGTTAGTTTTGTGTGGTTGGGATTAGGACAGCAATGAACACGTCAGTTAGGTGCAAAATTGTTGTCAGCACTAGAAAAATCACTTGCCCTGTGGACAGGCTTACTGCACAATGAGCTGCTGTGGTGAGGGCACAGATTCAGCACGTCCAAACACAGGGAGTGAGCACAAGAGCTCCTCTCTGGGCTGAATGAACTGCAAACCAACACACTCCTGGTTGAAGTGCCCCAGAAAAGCTTTGTGCCTCTCCCTTGTGAGCGGGGATCTGATTTACACTGATAAAAACGTGGCATTGAGTGTGCACAGGGCCCCGGGTCGGTGTCAGCTTGTCTTTCCCAGTCCACGCCCAGCACCAGCACATCAGCGCTGCACACGAGGATGGGGTAACCTGATTGAGAGGGGAAAAGGGCAACAGCGAGCAGATGCCATCTGCCAGGGAGCTGAACCTGAGCCTCTCTGCCCTGGAACAGGGACTCCGGTGTCACCGCAAAGCTCTGCTTGCAGGGATGAAACACAGAGCAATTGACCTTTAGGTGGCAGTTTGCGGGATGTCAGCTCGAATGACATTGTAGGGACGAGGGTGGGTGTTATTAAAGTATAAGATACCACCCACAAGCAGGAAAAATAACAGCATTCCCCTAGGGGGAAAAAAAAAAAGAAGAAGAAGAAGCCTGTGATTTGTCCTTCCCCGTGTCAGACTTCTTGGCTCACTGCTTCACAGATCCTCAGTGGGAGCCGAGAGCTTATCACCAGGGTACCTGCATTTCTTGTAAGAGGTAAATTCCCTTTTAACTCCTCTCCATTGCTTTATAAGAAGCGTCCTACTTAGATCCAATGGTGTGCAAAAGTTTACAAAGCGTTTTCCATGACCTGGAATGCTTGGCAGCTTGTGAGTAGAGCAAATAGCTTAGCTGGGATAACAGAGAGGAAATCCACCACTGAAGGGCTCAAGTCATTAAGATGTTTGCATTTGATGAAACAGCCACTAGCGAGGGCCAGGGCAAAGAAATGAGCCGGTGGTGCTCATGCGAGGTGCTTTTCTGCATCCATCACCCACATTCCCAGCTCCACCAGAGCTGCTGGCTCAAGGCTTTTCCCAGTGCACCAGCTTGATTGCTTTCTGCCCCAAATCTTGAAATTCAAGCGATTCTACACAAGGAAATAAATAACAAATTAAATCCCACTGTGACCACAACTGCATCGCTCCCAAAACTTGGAGAAAGGCTGAGGCAGCAGGTACCGCACTGGGGCTCTCTTTGGGAAACATCATCAACCTGGAGTTATAAGGTGGAGTTAAATACCTACTCGTCCCCAATCTCCATTGCTGTAGCTTTCATTCATATCTTAAAACTTTAGGGAAATTGGGGGTTTTTTGCTTTATTGCTGAGTGAAATGCATCCTTTTTCCCAGGAATAACTGGGAGCTGCCTGGAGAACAGGGAGGACCACTGCAGGACAGACTGCTGGCGCTATGAACCCTGAGGGGTCAGGAGGAGGGGACAGCCTGAAGACACAGGAGCCCTTTGGGCTCTTTTTGGGAATCCCCATTCATGTCACACACCTTGGAAAGGGAAGCTGAAGCAAGAACAAACACCTTTTGAGCATCAAATGGAAAGGAGGATTTTGTCACTCAGCCTCAGGGACACAGACAAATGGAGGCAGAAGGGGTTGCAAGCAAGTAAAAAAAGCTGTTTCACACTGATGGTTTCTGTGACGAGGCAGGAGAACATTCAGGCAATGTGGTGCTCAGGACCTTGTCCCTGCCCAATTCTCAGCCCCACTCTGGGAGACCCTGTGATGCCATCAGGATTTCTGCCCACTTGTTCCAAGACACTTCCTCCTTCTCTGTCTCCTACTATGTTGCTTTCTCACTGAAGTCTCCAGTTCCTGGAGCACAAAAATCCAGGGAGTTGCCAGGGCTCAGCTGGGAGATGTCACACTGGGTCTTCTGTTTCACCCAAACTGCCAGAACATCACTTGAGGGCTGACACTGGTGGTTTTATCTGAACTAATCCAGATAAAATCCTTGCTTTTCCTCTCCAACTGACTGTGGCAACTCAGCATGTCCAGGTGGTATGTGGAAGGACAATGCCTGCCCTTCCAGAGGGATGTTAAAGTCATCCCTAATTTGGCTCATTATCTGCTGAGTCCCTGGGTCTCATTTCAACAGCTCACGAGAAACAAATTACTTCAGAGCAATGCACATTTTACACAGTTCCATGGAATTCCTTCCCAACCCTTTTTCCTTTACAGGAATCACAAAAATGCTGGATTTTTTTTATGACTAGTTGAACACTGCGACAGCAGCGATTGTCTGCCATAAATAAATGCCAAGACTAATGAGATTAGCCACAGGTACAGTGATGAAGTCTTCAAAATCCACTTTTCCACGGGGTGTCTTGCAATGTCATTGCTTTCAGACATGACCCTCTGCTGACAGCACAGGTGCTGTCCCAGGGCTATGGAGTTCCTCTCCCTGCACCAAAACACGAAGCTTTCAGACAGGAAATTGCTGGGATTCACAAAAAAAACTGTGTCAGTAACAGTTTCATGGGCGCTTAGTGGATGCTGCTGGATTTGCACGTTTCCCCCCCTCCCTCACCATTCATAAATATATGCACAAGCGTCACTTTATTCACACAGATTTTGGCAAAAGGCCCACTGAATTCAGCAGAGAGAAGTCCATTGACTTTGGTAGACTTTGCACATTGCGGGTGAGAACAGATGGAGGCTCCATTCACCAGTTGCCACTCGTTAGTTAAAGCTTATTATTGCTGAAGAGTTTTGTTAATGCGTTTACAAACGGAGCATGATCCGGGTGATGTAACCACCTCTGAGGGCTGGGGAGCAGCAGATGTGCTCTCCCGACAAGGATGGAGTGAACAAAGGACACCCCTGCATACAAAACGCTTACAAACTGGACTCTTGTAAGCACTGGAGGCAAAAAAAAAAATAAATAAAAGTACAAGTGATTCATTTGGTTCTGACCTACCTGTCAGGCAGGTGAGTCAGGCCCCAAAATGCTTCATTCCCTGTATGGAGCCTGAAGCTGGTCTAGACAGCTGGCCCAGAGGGAGACAGTGACAGCATCTCCCCATGGGGGGAAAAGGAGTGCCCACAAACTGGAGTTCACTGGCCCGCTCTTCTCTCAGCCCTCAGAAGGCAGCAGCCCTGCAGCCTTGCTGACAAAAGAAAAGGCACTTTCCAGCAGCCCCATGGTGGGAGAGCACAGACCTGGCACAAGACAAGCAGAAGGAAGGGGCACGTGCGTGCGCAGACCCTCTCTGCTGCCTCAGGAAGGTCCCATGGGTTTGGGCAGGAGCTACACTGAGCCTTCCCACAAGCTACAGAGGGGAAACTCTCCGTGCTTTGTGAGGGAACAAGAAATCACATTCCCTGAGCACAGCCAGGGGAGGGGATGTCTTCTAGAGAAAAAGATCTCACTACACAACGCTCCTGCAGCTTTGGCCATGATCTTTCCTCCAGGGACCCACACCACTGTGTTTCTCAAAGCTGGATGATGTTTCCATGGAGCTCCACAAGTCCATGTGGCAAAGAAGGAAAGGTGGGGACTGCCCGGTGGGCGGTCAGTGCTCAGCAGCTTTTGCAAAAGGAGAAGAATTTGCATTGCCCATGGAGCCCCAGGGTTATAAAAGCCTTAAAATCATATAATGCCAGGGTGGCTTGGGTTGGAAGGCACCTTCAAATTTGATGATCGTGAAGGTGTCCAGATGATCTTGAAGGTCTCTTCCAACCTACACATTCTGTGAATCTGTGAGATGTGACCCTCCTGCCCAGCCTAGGGGCTGTGCCAGTCACTGTGCCAGGGGGTCATCCCTGCCCACGCTGCCCCCTGTGCTGGAGCACGAGGGCAGAGGGGTGACAAGGGCCTAACACCTCGACTAAACCACAGCACCAAGTGCCACATCCAGTCTGCTTTAAACACCTCCAGGGATGGTGACTCCACCAGCTCCCCGGGCAGAGCATTCCAGTACTTTATCACCCTTTCTGTAAAAATCTTTTTCCTCATATCCTGTCTATATTGCCCTTGGTGCAGCTCAAGGCTGTGTCCTCTCGTTCTGTCAGTGCTGCCTGGAGAAAGAGACCAACCCCAGCTGAGCACGGCCACCTTTCAGGGGGTTGTAGAGTGATCAGGTCACCCCTGAGTCTCCTTTTCTCCAGGATAAACACCCCCAGCTCCCTCAGCCGTTCCCCACAGGGTTTGTGTTCCCAGCCCCTCACCAGCCTCGTGGCCTCCTCTGGATGTGCTCAAGCATCTCAACATCCTTCCTAAACTGAGACACCCAGAGCTGGGCACAGCACTCAAGGTGTGGCCTGACCAGTGCCGAGTACAGGGGAAGAACGCCCTCCCTGCTCCCGCTGGACACACCATTCCTGGTATTTCCATCCCGTCCTGTTCTCCCTTCCACAAACACACCCATCTGTGGAGCCAAACCAGACCCAGGGAGCACCACTGAGCCAGGAGCGAGGCTCTGCAGCTGTGAGTGGCTGTGGAAGAGCAGCCTGGCTCTGTGGCTGGTATCAGTTAGTGTGTGCAGAGCCTAAAAATAGAGACCCTCTGCTCTCAAAATGACTCAGAGATGCAGAAGGGAAACCCACAAGCTCAGTGCTTGGCTGTCCCCTGAGCTGATTGAAAGTTTGCGTCTAAAACTTTGTTTTGACACAAAACGGCTTTTTGAAAAATAAACTATCAGAAAAAAAAAAAAAAAAAACACCAAAAAAACAAACCTCCTCTCTCACCACGAGAGCTGCTGGGAATTATTCTTATTTGGTCTAAGTTTGGAAGAGGTCTTGGCCAGTAAAGCATGACGTTTTGTAGTTTTTAATGCTAGCTGGCAAACCCCCTGCAAGTATTTACTTGCTGAGCTCCTTTCGGAGACCTTTGAGACCAGGTGAAATGGTGCAAGGCGTGCCAGTCCTCTGGAACTTCCATGGGGATACAGTTCCTTTCCCAGACAGCTCTGATTCCAGCTCAGGAGGAATCCACCAGCTGCCTTGCTGAACCCCGTGAGGAGGAGATCCTTGAACTCCCTCTGTTCGTCCTGTGCTTTGTGGCCTCCAGGCAGTGCCACCCAGGATTTAGCCATGCCGTGGGTGATTGTAGCCTGGAGGGGAAGCAGAAAGGAACCAGGGTCCCACGGGGAGGTCCATTAGTGCTCCAGCCCTACCCTGCCCATGATAAGAGCAGGTTCTTCCTCCCCGTGTCTGCTTACCTGCCCCATGGTCTCAGGTCATTTTGGGACTGGTTGAACAGCTGCCTATAATTCTGGAGTCGTAATCTGCAGAGATTTTTGAAGTTGCTGGGAAAGGCCAGGAGCATCCTGCCCCATCTTTGGCATGGGAGGTTGGGTTGGTGACCTCCAGGGATCCTCCCAGTCTCGGTGTTTCTGCAGTGTCTCCTCTCATGCCTGGTGGAGCTGAGCAGGCACAGCCTGAACCCCGGAGAGCAGAGGAGCAGAGCAGGCCAGGCAGCAGCACAGCCTGCTCTCCAAGCCTCCTCTCCTTCCACCTGAGCCACAGCCGGGCTCGTTTGGTCCTTCCCCGTTTGGAGGTGAGGGAGGAGAGGCAGCACTGGAACACTCCACACTGGAGTCAGGCACCAGGACAAAAACTGTTGTGTTTTATCTTCTTTTTCCCAGGGTGGGGATTAAATGCACAGGATGGTATTTCTTGTTCGGACTCAGATGTTTATTAATTCTTATCTGTGTTACAGTCTCACAGCCATGAGTTCTACAGCACTTCAAGCTAACAAACTAGAAATGGAGACCTGTCTCTCTCTCTACAAGGCCTTTAAAGGATAAACTGTCCAATTAAGAAATGACACCTAAATTATTTTTACTTTTAACCCAATAACCAACCACCCATGGCCGCAATGCAGATTTTTCTACCCAATTACAGAACACCACCCAGACCCATGAAGAAGAAGGTGAAGAAAGACTCAGCTTCCACCCTAAAACCTCCATCTTGCTTTATATATATATTAATATATTCTGAAACCTTAAACTCTAAATTTTCCACCCTGTGATATTACACACTTCTATTCGACTACACACCCATGATCCCACCTCTATCATTCAATTTTGGAAGCCTTCTCCACAGCCTCAGGTCAAATGCAGGGTTTTCTTGGGCATCAGTGTATGTCAGCACAGAAAGCCTAAAATTCTCAGTGCCCAGGGTTCCAACAAAAAAACCCTTCTCTCACAAGGTGAGCCCTGTGTCTGCTCTGGCAGCTCCACCTCCACAGAGGACACAGCCACCAGCCAAGCTCTTCATTCCTCCTGCAGTCCTGCAAGGCCAGGTGGGCTCTGTGGTGGAGCCGTGCTGGGCTGCGGCTCTGTAAGAAGTGTATCCATCCCCAGGGCACACAAGGTGATGCCTCAAGTTGGACCTTCCATATATTTCAGGCTCTGTGCTGCCCAGGGGTGCAGCTCTGAGCTCACAGTCAGTGTCACTCAGCTCTGCACACAGCAGGGACACAAAACAAATCCTTCTCCTGCTGCACACCAAGGACAACTCTCAGGCCCAAAAGCACAAACAAGGGTGGGCTGGAGGGAGGAACAAGCAGGATGGGACCTCACAGCCTGGAGCTGGAATTGGACAATTAAACCCCAAGATGCAAATGGACCAAAACTTATCAAGGTGTGAGACCTGGTGACCCTTTGTCCATTTTGTGCCCATTTTGTGTCCACCTTGGGTGCAGCCCTGGCCAGGCTCTTGTCCTGCCCAAGGTGGATCCTGGAGGCCTTTCAATAAATCTCTCCTTTATTCTCCAGCTCTGTCCAGTCTCTGTTCCAGCTCAGCCTTCCCAAGGCATCCGTGGGGCTGCAGAGGTACAACTCAGCTCCCCGCTGTGGCCAGGGAGTGGGGAGAGAGACCTGAGCACACAGAACTGCTCTGAAGTTCATTCTGTGGGTGACATCCACCATTCACTGGGCAAGAGCAAGTCAGGGGTGTCCATCCTGCACTTCACACACCCTGGCAGCCTCCCCAGTGCTCTGTTGTACCTTCAGTCCGAGCTCCAGCACAGACAGCACAGCCCCAAGCAGGAGGCCACGAGCTCACACCCCTACAAGAGGCCTCAAAACGCTCCTTTAAATCCCTGCAGTGCCAAGGACCTCAGGGAAGGACTGAGGGGGACCACAGCAGGAGGCTGGCTCAACCCCTGTCCCATCCCTGTGAGGGGCAGCCCAGATGTGGCACCAGGGCCAGCCTGGGCAGCCGCGGTCCCCCGGGAAGGGGACACAGGTGAAGCCACACCTGGAACACCTTCCCAGCACATGGCCCTGCCTCAGACACCTGTGACACAGGGCAAGGAGACAGTGAAAAGGAAATCAGCCCATGGTGATGAGCTGCCGGTAATTCCCACAGACAGCTGGGAGGAGAAAGACCTCAGGAAGCCTCCCCCCTTCCCTGTCAGGATCCCTGTTAGGATTCCCTAAACTAATGGACCATCTGCCTGCTGGCCTGGCCTGTGGCCCCAGCAGGGGCAGCCAGGGATGGGAGGGAATTAATTCCCACAGCTCAATGCAGAGCTCTCATGCTCAGCACCGGGAGCTGGGATCTCTCCACTGTTCACTCCTGCTGGGCCATTCCCTTTCCAGAAACCCACTTTACCCACCCCTGGCTCTTGTCCCAGGGAAGGGGATGGAGGCAGCATGTTGCCCCTTGTCACCACACACGGTTAGAAGTGTCCCCAGAGTGGCAGTGGTCACTGCTCCCATGACCTTGGTGTGGGCTTTTCCCTGTCCTGAGCTCACCTGGGAGCTGGCACTGCCACAAGCTCCTGCCATTGGAGAAACAGAGTGTGGTGACCCCAGCTCTGGCTGGGGGAGCAGCTGCAGGACCCGTGGCCACCCTTCAGCTCACCTGTGCCAGTGCCTCACAGCCAGGACAGCGTCCAGCCCCTGCTGCCTCTGGTTTGAGACTCTGAGGAAACCCAGAGTCAATTTCTGCCACAAGAATAACCAAATTATCAATCAATTCCCTGAACCAGAAAATGTTTTCATGATCAATTCAGACCCAGTCACTTTTATACTCCCTTTTTCTCACCAGCAAAGGGTTGTGTTTGAGATTAGCCAGGAACGGTTTTTTCCAGCTGAAACAAAATTTCTGCTTTTGTTATGGCCTCTGTACCAAAGTGAGGTCCCTGGCCCTTGGAGGGTTGGTGCGCTTCTGACTGGGACCCCAGGGCTCAGGCTCCTGTAGGACTTTGGGCATTTGGGCTGGGTTCTGGCCCCTCTCTCCTACGTGGCAGGTCTGGAGACCTCTCTGTGCCCCTCACACCTCTCCCCTGGAGAACAACTATGGACTGACTCTCACAAGAGATCCCTGCTCCTCTGGGAAGGGCCATCACCCCCAGGACAGCAAGATGTTCTCACTCTCCATGGGCCACTAAATATTTCATTGTTCCTCACAGAGCAGAGAAGATGGGTGATTTTCCACCCCCTGGCTCTGCACACCCACAGCAGGACAAAGGCACTTCACAGCTCCACAGCTGTGGGAGTCCAGCCCCAAGGATCTTATTCAGACCAAAAGGTCTTGTCCAGTTTCCTGTGACTGTCACTGGCATTTCCACGAATGCCACGCTCACTGAGAGAGAAGTCACTTTCTGTTAATAATGATACTTGAGTTGGTGGAAAACACTGGGAATTTCTCCCTCATGAGATGAAATGGTATTTTGTTTTGGTCTGAATCAAGATTTCCTTTTCATTTTAGTCTGGAAATTTTGGAATTGATGGCTCTGTTACATTCTCAACTTCTTGCCTGTGTTTTCTCTGAGCTGTCAACCCCCAAGGTACCCTGGTTAAGCTTTGGGAATCTGTCGATACAGGGCAGGATTTGGATTGTCAGCTGCACTTAAATGCAACATTTTTACAAATAACCAGAATAGATGTGTGAGGATCTGCTCTGAAATAGGGCACTGGGACAAAGAGAAAAGCACAGTGTGCCCAAAGTGTTCCTGATGAATAACAGTGCAGAAATGTCACTGCTCCTACACACCAGCTCATCATTAAATACTTCCACTTTAGTGAAATGGCAAAGAACCAGCCGAGGCTTTCAGCACAGAACAAACCAAACCCTATCCACATCTGCCTTACAGTGTCAGATTCGTGCAGGAAGCAGAAGTGTTCCTGTGAGATTACCATCTCTGTCTAGAACATGCTTGTGAAAGGTGAGAACACAATGCCAGCACAGTGCAAGGTTCCTGTGCATTTCAATAGTGATATCATTGATAGAATGAGATATAATGATCTTTAGTTCACTTTTGTATTTAAAAAAAAAAAAAACCTGACTCAAAGGAGTTTCTGGGCACTTGCTCAGAAATTTATTCTTCCTGAACCTTAAAATAACCCTTCCAACTCAGTCCTTCCAGACCACAGAAGAGCATTGCTGTGTGATGGTTAATGCCCCTTTGGTAGCACTCGAGGGGTTTAATTCTGCCACCACAGTTTATCTGAATGCCCACAAAGAACTGGTGATTTCCAGCCCTGAACAGTGCACAGTGTGAAAGCTCAAAGAATTGAAAAGTCTGCTTATTTTTAGGAGGAGCTGATCCAAACTTCCCAGCTGCAGGAAACAGAATGTATGAAGGGCAGCATCAAGGAGAGCAGCATCAAGGAGAGAAGTCCTCTCACACTGTGAGACCAGAGGGGCTGTTGTGCCTCTCCCACCTTCTCCTCTGGCTGGGGGCAGGACCAACGATGTCCTTTTTGAAGGGTTTAAGTCAGGCTCTCACCTTTCCACCATGGCATGAGGAGAACTCTCCTCCATCTTAAACTAGGTGGTTGAGAAGTCACAGTGGGACACACAGAATTTGGGATTATGCAGGAACACTCATTAGCAAAGAGCTGCTCCAGGGTTTTGGCCAGGTGGGTGCCCTGTGTCTCAGAGCTCAGGTCTCCCTCACTGTGGTGCTTGTGGCAATACCACAGCCGTGAGCATCTTTGGTGGGTTCAGCTCCACCTGCAATGGCCAGGAAGGTTCTCGGAATCACAGAAGACGCTGTCCCATGTTATTCATCAACAGGAGCAACTCGGGAACTGATTCCATGTCTTGCATTCCCAGGGGATTCCCTCCTGCCTCCAGCAGCACTTCAGGAATCCTCCACCTACCTGGCCTCCCTGTCAAACCCAAACCAAATTCAGTCTTTGCAGATCCCCAGCATCAGGAGAGACCTTGGATTCATGGTCACACTTGAGTATAGATCCAGTGCAGGAAAAGCCAGGGCTGTCCACCTGAGCATTCATCACCTCAAACCATCGTTTGTCTCCTTCCTAGGCTGCCTCATGGGAGATAGGAGAGAAAAAACACCTGTAGAAGGTGTTAGGATATAGGATATAGAAGATATCCTGGGATTAGTTTAGGAGATTAGTTTATGGAGGTTTTTATCTAGAGCAATCCAGTGGGTTAGGGAGGTATTTTGGTTTTGTAGGCAGCATTCATGGACTGTGCTGCCAGTTGGTGCCCGTGTTTCACAACAAATGTGGACAAATTAGAACTCGCCTGGGATTGTTGGATTTCTTTGAAAGCCTTCAGCAAAAGTCTTTTTTTTAAAAAATCCTGCATTCTTTATCCAGAAGAAAAAATAACTTGGGGTGGTAACCTCTGACGCCTGCTGAGTGGTAAATGGCCTCACTCCTTCTTGTGGCTTTTCCCCAGATCTGCTGGTGACTCAGTTGTCCCACACATGGCAGCAAGGATGGCCAGCCCTGAACTCCCTCCTGTGCCTGGCTGCCCTGCCCAGCCCACTGAGCTGGAAGAGGATTCACTTGGGAAGCTTCTGAGAGCTGCTCATCCAGCACCAAGCAGTCGTTCTGGTCCCTCTGCTCTGCCCTTTCCATCTCAATGCCACAACCCGAGAGGAAATGGAGTTGCATCAGCCCAGAGGAGCTGAGATGATGCAGCTTGTGGCCGCACCAGCCTGGCTGAGCTGTGCAAGTACCAGTGGCATTTGGCCACATCCAATGGTCACAGTCTGGGACAGTCCCATTGGCTCTGCCATCTCCAAGACCTTCGCTTCCATCCATAGGCAGCTGCTATATTTAGTAATTCTGCTGGTGGCAAAGGCCCAGCCTCCAGGATGTTGATTCAGACACCCAGACACTCAGCCACTTCCTGTTTGGATGCACTAAAATTATTTGCATCATTTAAAAAGTGCTGTTGGTTAAGGGAAACAAAGTGTTATTGTCAGAGGAGGCTGAGCTGGCTTTAAGTGCCCATGCACAATGGAAAAAAAAAGCAGAACAAGCCGCCTCCATCTCCCAACAGCAGCACACTCCGGCAGCGTGTCCTGGGAGCCACTTTCACCCTCCTCTGGCCCACTGCTGTTGCCCAACAGTGCAGTAAAGCACTGGGACCCCCTGCCCAGCCTCCTCACAGAGTGACCCAACATCATCTGTGCCTCAATCTCAGGAGCAGAGACCTAAACATCCAGGAGCTGTGGTCTGCTGGCTGGAACAGAAGGCAGCTGCTTTCTCTGCCACCCAAGCCCTCACAGCTGCAGGCCAGCTTCTCCACTGCCACACAGTCTTTGCAACCCTGGGCATAAACGTGGCACCCAAGATCTTCACAGATTTCGGGTGGCTCGAGGTCCAGGGCATGGATCTGCACACTGAGGCTTTATGGGTGGTGTGTGCGTCTGTGAGCTGGACTCAGCTCCCTGTGCTCCACGCCTTGCCAGGGCAGCTGCTGAGTGAAAGGGCAGACAGGATTCACTTTGGGCTGATTGCTGCTGGGTGAGGGGTGATGGGGGACCCCTGCCCAGCTCTGCCAGGGCCTGTGTTTGCCCTTCCACTGAGCCTGGCTGTGCCCCAAGCTCACCCCACCTGCTGTGGTGTCACCCAGAGCTCAGCCAGGACACCTTCCAGGAGCTGCAGGTGCTTGGAGACATCCCCTGGCCTCTCAGCCTTTCAGCCCAGCCTGTGCCTGCAGCCACTGCAGCTTCTCCGCTCCCAGAAGAGAGGAAAGAAACAATTTGCAAAATATTTTCAGGGAACACTCGTGAGTGATTCCTTCTCCTGCTGCCTGTAGGAGCTGCATGTCTGATAACACCCAACGACTCCATGCTCAACTCCTCACAATCCCCCAGACACACAACACCCCCAGACATCTACCTGGAGGGAGTTGTCCTGGATGCTTCACATCCCATCTCCAAAATATGATCAATTTAGCCTTTCTCCTGTGTTTTTTTAAAGCCTTACTAAGCTATTCCCAATGTCTAGGAAGGCTGATGACTCAATAGGTTTTTCCACACACAGTCTGGACAAGCAATCTCTTGGCAAGGGTTGTTTATGACTTAGCTGCAGATGGATTTACCTATCCAGCCTTCTTTTTAGAAGAGATACAATTAGTCACATGGTCCAGGAATTTTAAAAGTGGGTGGATATCTTATAGTGCCTTCACTTTTACACCCTTAAAAACACACAGCTAAAGAGAAGGTGACTCTGTTTCACTGTCCTTCCCAAAATTCTTTGTCAAAATGCACCTTCCAGGCCCAGACTAAGTGAGTGCATCGTTTAAGCTAAAGAAGAGAAGGCAAATTACAAATAACAAATCTCAAGCAGAAGGTTCTGAGTCACCCTCAGTCAACGACAGCAGCTCTGCAATCAGCATTTAGGTCATAACTGCATTGCTATTGTATGTCCAGGAATATCATCTGGCACCCACAGCAGTAGCTGTGTTGAGTCAGCAAGGCAAACAAGAGTCAAACGTAGTTAAAATCTTATTTTTGTTACTGGATTTAGCAACCGTTTCTCACTATCTGCCAAGGCAGAGCAGACCTGCAAAGTCACATCTCTGGACTTCTCAGGAAAAAAAAAAAAAGTTGCAGTTTGATTGTTGCTAAGTGTTTTAAACCCCAGGTCAAAAGTTCCCAGTTTGTGGCATCCCAGAGTTCTTCAGGTTTGAACATACCTTTTGATTTTAGCATCTGATAGCAAAACGTCAGGTAAGCACAGAAACTACCAGTGTGAGGAGTCAGGGATGTTTCTCCAACACGAGAGCTGGGGCAGGGCGCACGGTCCCTGTGCTTCCCCTGCAGCTTCAGCCGGCAGCAAACACCGTGTTCAGCAGTCCCGAGCCAGCCTGGCACCAGTCAGGGGTGATGGCAGAAGGATCCTGAGCTCTTTGCACTCAGAGGGGCCCCTGCTGCCACCTCCCTGAGACAGGGTGAGCACTGCCTGCTCTTCCCAGGCCCAGCCAGGAGCAAACTTTCCCCAGATCTCAGCACTCAGGAGAGGTGCAGTGTCCCAGCTCGGATTCCCACATCCACCCCAAAGTGCCCTCCCTGGGTGCTGCCTGCACATTTCCCCCGCAGGGATCCTCTCCTCGTGCAACGTGAGACTTTGTATTTTCAGCTTCATCTGCTTTGCCTTCCCCCGGCACACGCTGGACCTGAGAGCCTGCAAGCTGACCACACTGCTGTGCAAAGATAAGCCTTTGATTGCAGAGTTGAAAATGAAGTTAGAAACCTGGGGAAATACAAATACAAGGACAGAAGGCAAGGGGTAGGGCCAAGATTGTTGCTGGGTGCTGCCCAGACTGCTTTTTGGGGACTATCCCAGCCTGTAACTGCAGCTGCCATGCACCTGGAGACTGTCTGCAGGAGCAGGATCCTAGAACATCACCCTGCTTTTCCCATCCCATCTCTTTTATCCATTTCCTTTCTGTTTGCCTTATGTTGGCATTTGATGCGAGTGCACAAGGGACTTCTCGTTCTCCACTCAAGTCTCCCTGCCCTTGCAGACCTCCTGATTTCTCTGCTTGAAACACCTTGTTGCCTGCAGGATGCTCACACTATTTAGTAACTCTCAAGGAGCCTGCCTTGCTCTCAACATCACTCCAGTTTCCTCCAGAGCTCTTACCTGTGCCCACACAGCTGCACCCAGGGCAGCTACCCCAGCCTGTTTCATCAAACAGGATCCCACTCCCTCCGCCACTTTGGGGGCTGCACTGTTACCCTGCTCACAGATTTGCTCCCCAGCAGGTTCAGGATGGAGGAGCTGGGTGTATTCCCATATATTTTGAGCAATCCCAGGATTCCTGGGCTCAAGGCAACCCAGCAGTAACAGCCCAGAGAAGCCAGCCAGGCTCCCCAAGCTCCCACCAGGCAGCTCAGGCTGAGGAGAGTTGTGGGAAGGAGCAGGGGTTGGACAGGGGAGGTGTTGTCTGTGGATGTCACAGGCACTGGTGGAGCTGTTTGTTGAAAGAATTTGCAAATGGCTGTAATTGATTAAGAAATGGAGTAATTGTGCAATCTGCTGATTACAGAGAAAGGGGTTATTAATCCTCCAGACAGGCCTGGTAAAGGCCCTGTCAAAATATCAGGGGAGATGCTGTGAGGAAGAAAAAGGGCATGTGCTAGTCACACCACACCTGACTGCAGCTCTGCTGCACAAAGGATTAAACTGATTCATGTGATTTGATCCAGACATCCCCTGGAGACCTCTGGTTTGAGATTCCTCTCCCTGTGGGAGAACCACATCACCGGAGGGTTCCGTTGCAAACCGTGGTGGAGTTCCACCAGCTGCTGAGCCTGTTCAGACCAGGGTTCAATCTGATATTTAGACACTGCTGTGCCTTCATCAGTCACTGGAGTTTAGGGAAGCTGGAGGTGCCAGCTTCAGGGTGAACTGAGCTGCTCTGATATCTCTGCTGGCTCTGAATGAATCAGCCCTCCCAGAACCTCCAGGCTGATGGGAGACACTCACCCCAGATGTAGGTGTGATGACAACTCGAGTCTGATCCCAGATGTTATGGGAAAGGAAAGCACCTTCCCAGCCAGCATCTCTCCTGCCCTTTTGACTTTCCCAAGGGATGTTGTCAGCAGAGCTCCCGTTCTCAGCAACAGGCACAAGCTCAGGGCAGAGATGCAGGCTGCCTGCTGCCTTCCCCTGAGCCTTCTCTGGCTGCTTGACACCCTTCCTTTGGCCAGTCTCTCCAGACAGGAGCAGGGATGCTCAGCTAGGGCCCCACATGGCCCTGGGTGCAGACAGGGCATCCCCCATCACCCCCTCAAAGGCCAGAAGGACTTTGTCCTCAGGGGTCACACAGCCCTGGCTGCTCACAGGTGACACCTGAAGACAAAAAGAAAACTCAGACCCACCCTGGGGACATCTTGAGTGGCTGAGGCATCCCCAAGTCTTGGCTTTAACAAGCACTGGGGCATTATCCTGCACTGAGCAGAGCCTCGCAGGGGGCAGAGCAGGGGCAGATAAACTGGCCACAGCCTGCCCGGTTAATCTGTGCTCAGTTCCTTTATCCTGTCTGCCTATATTTAACCTCCCTGCCAGCACCTGCAACCACGGGAGGGGGGAGCACATGGAGCACACGCCACAGGTGTGGGAGGGCAGGGGGGACATGCAGGGAGCACCTCAGCGGCAGCTCAGCTGCTGCCCCAGGCCGGGCACCACGGGGAGGTGAGGAGTGTGAGCAGTTCCACGTGCCTGGTCACACCTGGTGACACCTGGTCACAGCTGGTCACACAGAGGAGACCACGGTCCCCTCCCCTCCCCCAGCACTGGGCTGGTTTGAATTGATGCCTTGAGTTTTATCTTCCATGTATTTCAGGCTCTGTGCTGCCCAGGGGTGCAGCTCTGAGCTCACAGTCAGTGTCACTCAGCTCTGCACACAGCAGGGACACAAAACAAGTCCTTCTCCTGCTGCACACCAAGGACAACTCTCAGCCCCAAAAGCACAAACAAGGGTGGCTGGAGGGAGGAACAAGCAGGATGGGACCTCACAACCTGAAGCTGGAATTGGACAATTCAACCCCAATGTGCAAATGGACCAAAACTTATCAAAGTGTCAGACCTCGTGACCCTTTGTCCATTTTGTGCCCATTTTGGGTCCACCCTGGGTGCAGCCCTGGCCAGGCTCTTGTCCTGCCCAAAGTGTACCCTAAAGGCCTTTCAATACATCCCTGCTTTATTCTCCAGCTGTGTCCAGTCTCTGTTCCAGCTCAGCCTTCCCAAGGCATCAGAGTGGCATTGGTTGGTCTGGGATGGAACCGTGGACAAGGTGGGCTTGGCATTTGGGCCGGTTTCAGAGCAGGATGGAGGTGGAATGAGAGATGCAGAGCACAGGGGAGCGGGGACACTCCCTACAAACAGGAGATTTGGGAGTGCTGGGAGTGACAGTTTGGGTACAAACAGAGGTCGTGAAGACATGGCAGGAAAAATGGATGGAATCTGTCCCATGATGGTACTGCTGGGCAGGACAGAGGGACACAGGGGCCAGGCTGGGCAGAGAGCATGGCTGAGGCGAGGATGGAGGAGGTGCAGGCAGGGACGTGTCTCCAGGCTGGTGCAGAGGAGGAACTGGAGTCCCACAGCAGGATTTGAATCTTCACACCTTTGCAGGCACAGTGTCCAGGGCAGAGCAGTTTGAATCCTTGCCGCCTGCCCACCTCCCACCTCCAGTCCCCCCCAGAGGCTTCATGGCACACACTGCCATGTGTGGGGCTGCTCAGCCTGCTGAGAAACAGCTGGAAGAACAGCTGAGAAAACCTCTGCTCACAGGGTGCTTCCTGTTGGAGGAAAAAGAGTTCCAGGCTATCGAGATGGAATTTTAGGAAATTCCCTTTCATCCTCACAGACATGTTTTCTATTTAAATATTGATCCTTCTACTTTAAATGCGCTCTGTACTCACTTAGCCTGCTCCTCTGATAGAGCTGAGACAAAATGCTCAAGGCTCATCTCTTAATGTGCTTTAAAAACCCCAAACCATGGGATGTCCCTTCCCCTGGACCTGTCAAGGGATGGGAAGGTGAGGCAGCTTCACCCCATCCTGCAGCCCCAGGGGAAAGGCACCTCACTGGCATCTGAGAGCTCTTGTGACAGACCACGGTGGCAGCAGGGCAAGCCCCACCAAATCCTCTTTTCTTGCACAAGGATTCCTGCAGGGTTTGTGCTGCTGGTTTAAATGAATTTCCAAAATCCAGGTAGCACCGGGGGGGGGAGCGGGGCTGGCTGTGCCCATTCTGACAGTTCTATTTAAAGTAAAGAAGAAGGTCTAGACTACAAACTACCCTCACAATACAGATAAGTGCTCATAAGACAGAAAACCCACCAAAACTTAAAAAAAAAACAACACCAAACAAAAAACAAAAACAACAACAAACAAAACCAAAAACAAACAAACAAAACCCACATCCATTAAAAAAAAACCCAAACTAACAAAAATAGGCATTCAGATTCCCTGGAAATCAAAAAGTTGAAAACTTTCTCTATCAGGCATCTCCCCTCAGACAACCATAAATTCACGGGTGTTATATGCAAAGGAAAACAGTCCATTCAACTAAGCAAAAGAAATCAAAACCCTATAACCAAACACCTTGCTGAATCTCCAACAACTTTTCATCATTCATTGCTTATTCTACCAGCTACAGAATTGTAAGACTATTGCAAAAAAAATCCTGTCCACCCAAATCTACATTTTTTTACTTAAATCAAGTATTTGAGCAGTGGAAATAACACAGGTTTACTAGTGGTCAGTGAATATTGTGCTGGCTGCAGTGATTTATTTTAAAGCCATTTCACGTGAGGCATTCGACATTCTCCCCACCCTCGGGTAAAATTTACATCTGCCCTTCCTCCGTCCTGCAAAGCCAAGACCCTCCAGCCTGATGGGATGCAGTTGGTCTTTGTATTAAGGCAAACTGGAACAAAATCCTATTTAGCTTCTGCTTAGGGACGCTCAGAGCTTCTAGTGGCAAGGGCTTATTCCAGGGGGATTTGTGGAGTTTAACACAGACGGGAGTTCAGCTGGAGAGAGCAGGAACGTGTCAACAGGGCCAGGCAAGCAGGGTGGGTGTCCTGATTCCTGCCCCTGTGCATCTGCAGGGGGATGAGCCAGGGTGTGCACAGGACACACAGACGCTGCTCCTGCGGGGGCTCACACGTCCCAGGCTCTCTTTTCTGGGGAGAAGGAGTCTGCAAGGAGCTAGAAGAGCTCTGGTGAGAGGGATCAGGACAGCTGAGCCTGACTCACAGAGGAACTAGTGAAGGGGATGGGGGAAAAGCAGGAGCACAGGAATACCCAGGGGTTCTGCACCAGCAGCTGAGCCTTGCAGGAACACAGCAAGCACTGAGTCCAGGAAAACTGGGAGTAACAAGGAGACCAGTGGCTGTGCTGGCTGCCCCAGCAGTGCTGGGTGTGCTCTGCTGGTGGGTCTGGTCTCAGGAAAGCATGTCAGAGAACACTGAAGGGAGCAAAGCCATGGGTACAGGCTCTGCCCCAAGTCTGAGGGCTCCCAAACCAGCTTGGCAGCTGCTGGGCCTCTCCAAATGCTCCCACCCACTGTCACAGCCTGGTCAAAGAGGATTGGAGCATCACCTAGTCCAAAAGAGGAAGACCTGTCCTGGCCATCCCATCCCAAGGTGGAATATTCGATCTGGTAATTCCTGGTTGTGGCTGTAGATTTTTGATGAACTCCTGATGATCTCGCAGAGAGAGACCTCGACTCAGCAGCATGATGGAGTGGAGATGAAAATGGGTCAGTGGTGGTTCACCACAGCTCAGATGCCTTACAGAAACCATAGGGCAAGTGAGGCAGCCAAACTTTGCAGTTCAGCTAAAGTGGGGCCCTCCTCTGCAGCAATGAGCACTGTGATCCCCAGGCTGGTGCGACAAGCGATCCCCGTGCTGGGAGCTGAGCCAGGGACATGCTCTGGACGTGGAGGATGAAGTGCGTTCATGGGCTCAAAACACACCACTGGCCTCTGGCTGGGCCACGTCTGCTTTTGGGGGAAGCAAAGTTTCAGCATTCCCTTCTGGCTCCCCAGGCAGGGTGTGAACATCACCCAGGGACAGAGGGGTGCACAGAGGGGGATGCAGGGTGGATCAAGGGGTTACAGGATCGTGGTCCCTGGGGGATGGGCAGCGGGGTTTTTATCACAACCACATTCCAGGGGGACATTCCAGGACCATCTGGTGCCAGAAAGGACAAACCACACCGGGACAAACCCACCAGGACAAACCACACGAGGACAAAGCACACCGATGGTCAGCACGGCTGTGAACACACCATGCTGTGCAGACAGAGGGAGGCAAATCCTTTCCTGCAAGTGCTCTGAAAGTTGCTCTGCCCCATCAGGAAAAGGGACAGGACAGTTCCAACTAACTGCATCAGTGTGGCCTCCCCACCCCTCACACGCTGCATCGGGCCATGTCCCTGTGGCATTCGCATTATCATACCCTCCCCTCCTCAGGATGTTCTGGGAAAGGGGAAGGTTGGTTATTTCTGATAGCCCAGTCCTTTTTTCTTGCCTTTCAAGGCACCCACCACCACCAACTGCCCCCACAGATGCAACCAGGCCGAGCTGGCCGTGAGTCTGTGCCATTGATGCCGTGTGACAAAAATGGCTTTGCTGACCTTAATGCTTTGGAGCTTACAGCTCCTCATGGGCAGCCTTTCTGCTCAGCTCACTGCTGGCAAAATTCTTAGACAGGCACCTTGGGAGCTGAGAAACAAAAATGATTTTGTGGTCCCATCCTCCTGCCACGACCAGAGGAGGTCAGGAGAGCGTGTGTCCCAACCCTCTCCTGAGATCAGAGGTTCTGCTCCCTGCCTTGGTGCTCAGGAAGCAGGAAAGTCAGGCTGACCCACCAGCGAGGGCTGTGGGAGGGTTAAGCAAGAGGTGCAGATGGCATCTGTCCAGGAGCCAGCAGGTAAGTCAAGAATTTCCCCAGTACATGCCTCAACCTTGGAGCAGAGCGAGCCAAAGTGTTGTAACACCTCCTGCAAGCTCAGGAGACACATTAAAGGAGTTCACAGGATGGAAGCACTTCTAGGCCTGTTGCATAATCCAGATAAGTAGATAAGTCTGTAATATTTGCACAACATCGTGTCCCTTCCTTGGCCTTGTTACTGGTCTCGTTTTGCAGGGCTTAATTCAGGGGATCTGATGGATTGAGGACACCTTTCAGGTCATCGATTCCTTGGGAGGTGGCTGTGACTCAGCTCTAGCGTTGTGCCACTGAGCATTAAAGGGACAGGGACACCTCGCTGGCACCTGTACTTTGTGTTTTTCAAATCCGTCCCAAAGGCATTTTGGAAATGGCACTGTAACACCTATTGGGAAGCTTTTTGTGGAAAGACACTGGTAGTGCAAACCCACCACGGAAAAAGAAAGGTGTCCTGCCAAAGACGAACTAACCTTTGCATAAATACACACAACTTGGGCATGTTCACAATCGATTTACTTGACCCAAAGGGTGCAGGATGTGGGAGTTGAGTAGTGTCAGGACCCAGGTGCCAGGGAAAGAGGTGGGACACTGCTGAGTGCGTCAACTGAGTACAGACACGGTCCAGAGCCTGCTGGGATCTGTCTTGCTCCAGTCCCTCCCCTCTCTGGGATTTAGCAGGCAGCCCGAGGCCAGGGCACGGTAGCATCTACCCAAGCAAATGAATGGCATCACCTTGCCCTTATCTTTGGACTGTGGGTGCAGGGAGGATGCAGCCAGCAGGCTCCAGGGACATGCCCTGAGCACAGAAATGAGCAATCAGAGCTCTTATCTGGGCGCTGGCACAGCCCCACAGCCAGGCAACAAGCAAGGGATAATGTTGTGCCAAATGGCAGAGCCAGCCTTCCCTCCAGGAGCTTTCTGCAAGTCAGTCCCACAGCTCACGCTGGAAGGGACTGGGAGGTCAGAGCAGGGGGTTCAGGACCCTGCTCGTACCTGCCCAAGCCCCACACACTGTGCATGAGCCTGAGCTGACAGGTTGAGGAGCAGACAGAGCTGGGTGTGCAAACCCTCTGACCCAAGGACCCCAGCCTGCTTTCAGGTCACACCCAAATGGATTCCCACCTGCCAAGTGAAAATCTTCCCCTTTTCTCTGTTCAGAGCCTGGGATGCTTTGTTCTTGAGCGCAGATGATCTTCAGGGGTCTGCAGCATTTCTAAATTGCTGCAGAATCCCAGGAGAGACCTCACCGCTCCTCACATTCTTTCAAGACAAACAGATTCCCTGTGCCTGTGGCTACCCAAAGGCCATCAGCCCCAGACCACCGTGGGGAAGGTCCCAGACCTTGCTGTGCCCTCACTCCTCTGGTCAGCTCAGGCTGTTTTAGCAGTGGAGTTTTCCTCTCTCTCGGGGGTTTCTTTGACTCGGTTTCAGGCCCTTTGTCAAAGTCCATTCAGGATTTCTCTCTGCAGTGCTCATGTGTGGGACTTGCAGGGAAAACAGGCAGCACAGGCAGGATGGCGGGGTCGGGAGTGGCAGGACAGGGAGCAGGGCCAGCAGGGCATCATCCCTGAACTCCTGGCCCTGCTGGGCTGAGTCACCCCTCACAGTGACACCAGCACCGAGGGGAGGGCAGGGACACCTGGCCCAGGGGAAGGGTTTTCCACGCTGTGCTCCCTGCCTGCAAAACCACTGCTCCTGCCCTTCCTTCCACGTCCTAAAGGTGAAGCATCTCTTCTCCTCGCCCTGCTCCCCACCTGCCGGGGGCACAGCCTGATCCTGGGGAGAAGTTCTGTCCTCCTCAGCTGCAGGAGCATGCACAGATGGAAAAAGGAAACAACAGAGCTGCTTCATGGTGTGGGTGCAGATAGCTCCTTATCTTCCCCAAAATCTCTGCCTGGGGCACTGCCAAGCAGCCAAGTGAAGACTAGACAGGAAGAAGGCTAGAAAGGAAGGAGTTGGCATAAGTGATGGTAAAAGACTTTCCACTCGTTGCTTTTCCTTCTTAGCAGGGATTTCAGTGCAATTACAAGGTTGCAAAATCCATGCTTGGGATTTTTTTTTTAATGCTAATTCTGGATATCCAATCTTGAGCTGGGCAGGGGGCCACACTGGAATAATAAAAACCCATTTGTTTCCCTGAGGGGGCAGCTAGAGGCTTGTTTGTTTTCCTTCCACATCAGAAAGTCAGATCTTGTAAGTCTAACTTTCTGAATTCTTGGATGAAAAAGAACAGGTGGTTTTGTAGCACCAGATGCACCAAGGAAATACAGTCCTATTGCTCGAGTTGTGACAAAATGGTTGAACATGTCAGTCATTGCTGTTTGCTTCCCTCAATAACTAAACAAACAGCTGGGAGGAAAGGTTTGTCCTCAAGTTTTGTCAGTGTGGGTCAGGTGAAGCTCATTTTCTGCATGTTGGGCCTCTAACAAGTCCTACAGGAAACCCAGAAAAGGTCAGATGTGACCTTCCTGGCAAATAAAATGTGAAAAACAAGGAAGCCATCCTCGGCAGGCTGTTTAAGGAAGTAGAAAATGGGCACAGCCCATTTATTTTTCCTCAGCAGATCTCTCTGAGGTCATTGCACTCCTGTAAACTACATCAACTACATTCGGCTGATAAGAGAATTGAAAACTCCGTGGCATTAGTCGTGTGTGGGTCTAAGTTCATGCAGAGGAGAGCAGAGCCTTGGAGAAAGAGCAGTGAAGCTGTGTTTGGCTGTGACCAGCTGTGCTGGGGAACTGAGCATTAATCACAGCCTCCTGGTCCTAGCCTCATCCAAACCCAAAAGACAGAATGTCTGGAACTGGACTCAGTTAAAAAAAAAATAATACCTGTGTGTTCAAAGGAGCCAGATGTCTTTTATGGCTCCCCACTGTGAGCGTCAGCTTTCCAAGCAAGGTGGCAGAGGGGTGCAAAGCTGGGTGCCCTGGTTAACTGCCCACATTTTCTCCCCTTTTGGCCATGTTCCTCTTCAAAGCCTCCAAAGTGTCAGGATGTTCTGTGCTAATTAAAGTTGTGGCAGTCCCATCCCAGACGGAAAAAAAAAAAAGCCCAGAGGGACTGTCTGAGTCACCCCCGAACCACAAAACAGCCAAGACAAGATGGGCAGGGAGGTCGTGGAGTGAGAGCAGGAGTCTCCAAGGCTGGGGTCTGCATCTCTGGGGTTACCTGAACTCCTGTGCTCACAAGAGAGTGTGGGGCATAAGCACTGTTGACCAGACCACAGAGAGGTACCAGAGGGAGGGATGGACTGTGTCCTGCCCTGCCTGTGTGGGGAGGCTCCCAGAAACTCAGGGAGAGCCACACTTTGCCACATGAATCTCATGTCCTGCATGGAGTGCAGTCAGCTTTCACTGCCAGGACTCAGGGTGGCTGTGCTCTGCCTTGGCCAGATTTCATCCTCCCTCCTGACTCCTACAGCTGCTGGTCTCATCTTCTCCTCTTGGTGGGAGAATTTTCTCCTCATTTTCTCCTGTTGGTATTTAGCAGGAACAGTTGTGAGGACCAAATGCAGGATTCCTGCAGCTGGAGAGGCTGCTGAGAGAGACAAGCAGTGGCAAAGCTCCCTCACCATCGTGAGCTCAGCTCCAGGGGAACAGAGAGCTGCAGCAGGAACCCCACAGCCACCACCTGTCACAAAGGAAAGGTTTGGATCCCCACAGAAACAGTGTCCTGCTTGCTGCCTGAGATGATCAGAGCCAAGAAACGACCAAAGAGAAGGAAAAGATGCAACACAAGGATAAGGCAGGAAGGATAAGGTGCTCTGAAGGTTGGTGGGCTGTTCTCAGAGCCACAGGGAAAACTTCACCTCTTCCATTTGGGACCATGGGCACACAAGCCAAGCCAAGACTGGAGGTTGGTACAGGCATAGCTGTACCACAGGGGACACTGGGAGACACTGGGAGGCACTGGGAGATACTGGGAGGCACTGGGAGCTGCCTGCAGAAGCCCAGCACCATCCTCCCTCCTGCCAGGCTGCTGAGTGAAGAGCTCAGCTCTCCCTCCCAGGCTGCTCTCACTCACACTGCAGGGCACGGCTCACTTTCCCATTTATTCCCTTTGCCAAACCCAGAGCTGCTGAGCTCCTGGCCCATGAAGAAGAGTGGTTGGGGCATTCCCGGTGTGCCTGGGCTGGCTGGGAGCTCAGGAAAGCAGTCTGGAGGGTCCCTCCCTGTGCAGGCAGGATGGGGCTGTGTCCTCACTCAGCTGGAAGTGGCTTGGGGCATCACCCAGAGCTGTCCCCTCCTGTCACTGTGTCCCCAGGCAAGCTCCTTGTATTTAAACACAAGGAGCATCCTCTGCTTGCAGGGCATCAGGGCTCTCAGAGCAAAGTTTCCCTCTCCTCCAAACCAGCAGCAACACCCTGTGCTCTAGCAGTCTCATCATAACCAACAGTTTATCTGAGAGCCATCCCAAGAACCCCAAGAGTCTGCACTGAACCTGGCCAGCTGAAATAAGAACAAAATGAACAAAAATTGCAGATGCTGGAGGGCAACAACCCAAGCCTAACTGAAAATAATTTTTCTTTTTTTAATGACCCATTGTCCTAAAAAACTAAACCACTCAATAGTGGGGAAAAAAACCACTTTTCATTTAGACCTTTCTGGAAATTTATACTTTAAAAGGTTTCTTTAAAAGGCTGGAAGTGATAAAATATTTATAAATTATTCAAATGAAATGTTTATGTTAATTCAAAGCGAACCAAATCTTTCTTTAAATGGCCTCTTCAATGACATTTTCAACAATTTGCCCTAATTCAAGTAGAAAATGGTTTCAGATACTCATGAACTACGGGATGGGAAGTGAGAGCTAGTGAAAATCAGCTGATAATTGCTCGTCTAAATCACTTGGCAAGGCCTTGTGAAAAAAAAACAAGTCGGCAGAAGGAATGAAGATGGGCAAGGCAAGGGAAAGGCAGAGCACTGGATTCAAAAGGCACACCGATGGATTCTGGCCTGCAGAGGCTTTGGTGACTCACGGGATTTCCTTGTCTCCTCTTTGGGGCTCATGCAAATACGGTTTGTGGTCTTTCCCCTGCCCAGGGTTGGTTCACTGGAAGTCCTGGCTCTGCAAACACTGGGGCTGGTTCCTGCTCTCAGAGCCAGCCCAGGGGAGCTCTGAGCTGGGGTGGCCGCAGTGGGGGCGAGCAAAGTTTAGAAAGGCACAAAGAGGAAGCAATGGGGGCAGGGAACACTCGTGGTGATGTTTGCCGCCCGTGTCTCATGAAAGGAACGGAGGATTCGTCTTGACAAGCAAGCCGTAGGTCTGCTGATGAATAAAACTGGAGGCTGAGGGATGAAAGAAACAACGGGATGAGCCATAAATTCCATAAGGAATTCCACTGATTGGCACGAGGAAAAGAAAAGGGGGGGGCTGTTATACATTGGAAGAGGGTCTGTGTTAGGTGGTTTGGGAAGTCTGTACCCCTCAAGTGCCTCAGCCAATGGGGAAAGAGAGAGGGAAATGCGCCCAGGAAACTGGGATAAAAAGGAGGCTGTGTCCTCCAAAATTCTGAGAGACCCCCATGGGAAATGCCCCATGGCCTCTCCCTTTATTCCAGTAAAGTTCCAGGACTCCTCTGCCTCCTTTCTGGACACAAACCTCTGGTGTTGGTGGATTAATTTTCCTGTCCCTCGCTGGGCAGGGCAGGGTGCTGGTGGGGCAGAGGGAGCACTGATGGTGCCAGGAGAGGCCTCACTGAAGGGTCATGCTGGTGGCATCCCCCACTGCCCCCATTTCCTGCTCCTCCTGCTGGTTCCACTTGACTCTCCTTGGATCCCCCTTCCTGTTGCATTTTCCATCATTTCTGCACTCACTTCACAGGCTGGGGGTGAATTGATTCTAAGGAAAAACAGGCCAAGACATCCCAGAAACCCGGTTAACTCCCCTGCATCCACTGCAGAGGTGCTTCCAAAGTCCCCCTGGCAAGGTTACCCGGCAGTCTGACTTGTGTGACTGTTGCCTTGGTTTTGATATTCCCTTGCAGGGTAACTCTCCACCCTGACTGCTGGGACCCCTCCAACTCTGTGCTGGCTGTGTTCTGCAACCCAGATATTCCAGCAGGAGAGCTGTCCCCGGGAGCAGTGTCTGTGCCAGGAGCCCTGCACTAGGTGCCCTTGTCTGACTGAATTCAAAACAAAGCCGAGAGGGAGCTGCTAAGGGTGTCAGGTCTTCAGCTACAGCCTGACAGCTCCCACACAGAGCTTTCATTCCCCACCTCCACTCTGGAGTTCCACAGGGAGATTTTAAACAGTCACAGGTATCGACGCAGGGCAAAGGAGGCAGTGATCAGCTGGAGCTGGACAGACAAGTTCTGTGCCACGATGCTGAGCAGTCACAGACCTGACACTGGCTGAGACCCTCATCTTTCAATTCCTGTCCTTCCAAGTAAAATAAACCACAGCAATAGTTTAAAAGGCACCTGACAGCACCTCCAGGTAAAAAAAGCCAAACCACAGCTGGGATAGCGGCTGAGAAAAAAGAATTTTGGTTAATGGTTGGATCCAGTGAGCCTAAAGGTCTTGTCCCGCTTTAGGAGGAGTTAAAGGCACAGAACTCAATATACAGCACAAAAGAACAGACAATTGGGGATACAAGCATCATAAAGTCACCCTAGGACAGGTCTTTTCCAGCCTAAGTGATTCTGTATTCTATGATTCTAGGAGGTGCAGAGCACACAGGAGTTTGTCCCTGTGCACCTCCTGGTTCCAGTATTTTTCAGTTAGTTCTGTCTACAGAGGGTATGAAACTGCAGAGACATCTGAGCACTGCATTCCGTGCAAAAATGAAACCAATAAACCACATGTTTTTAATCAGAGGGTAATAACAGCAGGTGAAAACAAAACAGTTTGCATCTCCTTTGAGACTAAGGAGCCAAACTTGCAGCACTGACACCTGAGATGCCCGGAGATGCTGGCTGGCATCCAGTGATCCCCATTTCAGGGGGTGCAGATGAGGACAAGCTCTGCAACACAGCATCCAGCACCAAGTGACCCTGGATCATTCCCAGCTGGCTGGGGCTCACAGAGTCCTCTGGTTTCACAAGGAGAGGCAGTGGACCATGCCCTACCCGCCACCACCACCCCACATTGCCTGGTCTGGTGACCTGCTGCTGCCTGGGGACACCACTGACCCTCTGGACCACTTCTGGCTGGACATGTAGAACTTCAATCACTGAGAGCCCGAGGTCAGAAGTGTAAAATACCTGGATTTTGCATCATCCTCGCTGGGATAAACTATCCCTGCTGGTCACAGTGCCCCTCGCTGCACCTGCTGATGGCATGGGTTTGAATTACTCCTTCCTTTCTCTCACTGGGGAGGGAGTATTTGTCTTGCTTAGCAAAGACGATACTCGGCTCTCCTGGGCAAGTAAATCTCAGAACTGCACAGTGAAAAGGAAAGGGGAAGACCAAGCCAGGAAGTGGCAAATCATTTTCCTGTGTCTCTGCAAGTCACCAACAGACAGAGGGGAACATCACTGGCTGGTGGCCAGCACAGGTGGAACTGCTCAGCCCATCAGCTGGAGAGCATCCACGTATTCCAGGGAGGCAGGAGCCAAACCAGGCTGCCCAGAGCAGAGCACTGTTGGAACTCTGGAGGCTGAAAATCTCAGGCTTTCTGTTCTAAAAAACACTGACCCTCAAGCAAGCATCACATTTGACTTGAGGCCATGGAACAGGCTTCCAAATTTGAGTGATGGCTACTGTGGGTGTGTAGTTTGAACAATATTGTGTGATCTCACAGGGTGAAAAACGTAGATTTGAGATTTTAGTATATAGTAATGTACGGAGGGCAAGATGGAGGACCTTGGGCATTGTCTGGGTCCTTCTTCTTCACCTTCTTCTTTCTTTCTTCTTCATGGGTTTGGGTGGTTTCCTCTAATTGGGTGGAAAAGGTCTGCATTGCAGGCCTTGGGTGGTCATAATTGGGTCAGAAATATAAATAATACAGGTGTCACCTCGTTATTGGGTAATTATCACTTAGATAACCTTGGAAAGAGTTAGAGGTGCTCCATTTTACCTTTGTTTTCTAGTTAGAGCTCACGACTCGTGAGGCTGTAAATAGATAAGAATTAATAAACATCCAAGTCGACCACGAAACTGTGACTCCCGTGTGTTAAAGCTGACCTTGGCAGAAAAAGAAGCCAGAGCCATCCCAGGGCATCCAACAAACCAGATGAGGCCAAGCCCTGTGCTTGGACACAGGTGCAGGAACCTCAGAAGATGACATTGCTCTCAGCAGCCTGTGACTGTCAGCGGAGCACCCACGGCACAAAGCAAAAGCCAGCAGCACCCTTGGTGCACAAACACCCCTGGGAGCTGCTGGCCAGGGCACTGCTGGGGCTGTTGGATGGAAGGCAGAGACCCTCTCGTGTCTGAGGGGCATTTGGACACTGGAACTATGTGACAGCAGCACTGGAAGGGTTTCTGAGCAGTGGAAGGCTGTGAGGTCACACTGGGGTGAGAGGGCTGTGCTGCTGCCTGTATGGCCCAGCTGATGAGAAAAGGAACAGCTGTCCTGGTAAGGATACCCATGGCAAGGTACCCTCAGTGAGAGTCTGGGCTCAGCACTTTGGGATATGGTCTATGGGATGGAGGAGATTCCAGCAGTCACAGAAGGACATTGATGCCGTTGTCCATACCACACTTTCAAAAAACAAAAAGCTGGATTTCAAAATCTCCAAGCACTTGTCAGGATTCATCTCCCCTTCACTGGCAGAGAGGGACTGCCTGGCTCAGTGCAATAGCACTGCTGGTGCTGCTATTGCCCTTTCCCCTACTTCAAGCATTGCATAGAGCACAAAATATTAAATAAATACATAATAAAGGGAACATTTTCACTGCAGGAAGAGGACAGTGAGGGCACATCTGGTACCAAATATTTTTCTGTGCCTGCTGTGTCACTACAAGTTGGGGCAGGTGCACTTAGAAAAACAGAACCCATATTTGTGCACTCTTCAAACTGTCATTGAGCTGCGTTTAGGACCCAGCAGGAAACTGAAACTCCTTTTTGTGATGTGGAGGCTACCCGTGTGTAAGCAAACCACATATTATCTGGGTAATAACACCAGAGCCAGGGACTGCAGGCAGGTCTGGGTTAAACAGTCCGAACAGCGATATCCACATAATTACTATAACATTTATTGATGTCAAGATAGCAAAGGTGCAGGGAGGTTGCACGTGGGTGAGGGCTGCCTCAGAGTGAAGAGGGCAGAGGTGCCTTGGGCTGCGGGGTGATGCACCAGTCACCCCAGCAGAGACATCAAAGGGGTCTAGAGGGAAGCTCCCTGCAACCCCCCAGCCTGCTGCACCCCCACAGTGAGAGCAGTGATGCTGCAGGTGGATTGGCTTGGTGGGACATCCCCACAGCCCACCCCAGCCCCACCAGTGTGCTGGCAGAGGGATCAGGCACACAGCTACATTCTGGCTTATCCCATGCAAATACACAGTTCTATTACAGGAAGCCCTGGCCAGCTGAAACTGGCCACAAACCATTTAATCTGTGTGCCCACAGGGTGTCAGGTAATGTCTCTGACCTGAGCACCCATGGGAAAACACCTTCCTTGTAAAAGTCCCTTGCAACCTGCCACGTTTCCTGAGATGCTGCAGGACATGGCTGGGATTGTGGCTGCCCAGAGCCGGCCCAGCCCCGCAGAGCTGACCCTGGGGGGCTCACTAAGCATTGCAAAGCCTTTGGGGTTTGCTGTACCACTACTGATCCCTGGTGCACCCTACCTGCACCTGGGGTTATTATCCAAACCTGACTGTCTCCCCCAAGTCAGACTCCAGCCGCATCCACGCGGCCAGAGCTGTCACCCGACTCCTGCAGAAACACAAATGCAAACAGCCACAGTGAGAAATGGCCCAGGAAGACACTGCAGAATGCAAAAATTGCAGTTGCAGCAGGAAACTCAATCCAGGATCATCTCAAGAGGGGAATGAGGCTTTTATTTTTGACAGAGGTGACTCAGCTCGCTCGGTCTCTCCCAGGGTTTCACTCACTGTTCTTTCCTGCTCACAAACGAGAGATGTGTGTCCAGGCAGCCTGGCCAGGACTGCTGGAGGTGACACAGGAAACAGGGACCCCAGCTCCTCATCCACCATCGCGGGCTCTCCTCGGGTGGGTGGCTGTGCCCAGGTTCTCAGGCATGCCTCTTGAGTCCTCTGGGAACAGACCTGATTGTGATCTTTTGCCTCTTCCCTCAGTCCTGCCTGCGAGTCATGAGGAGCAGCTGATTTACTCAGCTGGTTGGGCTCCTTCGGGGTGTGATCTCTCCTTTGTTTTAGGCTGTCCTTTGTTTTACTGTTGCCGTTGTCCTGAGAAGCTCAGGCCAACCGCTCTGCTCTCACGGCGTGCTGATCAGGCAGATCAGCACATGCCATTCCTTTAACCCTTCCTCTCTGGCTGTTTCTCCTGCTGCTTTCACACCCGGACATCTCCAGTCAGGGCAGTTTTAAGTTTTTGTTACGAATCTCCTCAGCCTGAGCTGGGTTCCAAATTGCTGACACAACATTACAGAAACTCCTCAAAGCACAGCAGGTTTGGGTGTCTCGTTGCATTGTTTCACACATGGACAACTACAACACTTCCCTCTTGCCAGCTCCTTGGAAAACCTCACCATCAGCATTAAAAGCTGGATTTAGCCATTCACTCGCCCTGCAGAAGGATGGGGGGCACTGAGTGTATCACAAAACTGTCTTGTTTGCCAGGACATTTCCTTTGAAATCACTCCTTGCACCAGTTCAGTAGATTCCTGAAATAGTCCCGTGTTTTCTCTGCTATATTTTGTTGGAGCCCTGCAGCTTTGAAACTGGTTCTCCTTCATGTTCAGTTGGATTCATGCAAGGACAGAGAAGATCTGGTTTGTTTAAAAAGGATGAGATCTGACACAAATCTTACATCCAGGAAAGGCTCTGAAAGCTCATACACAGCCTGTTGATTAGATGAGGCTCTTTCTGTGTGACATCTCCTCTCTGATATCATGGAATTATAGAAAACCAGGTTAGAAGGACCTCAAGGATCATCTGGCCCAACCTTTCTTGGCAAAAACAAGGTCTAGACAAGATGGCCCAACACCATGTCCCGTTGAATCTTGAAAGTCTCCAGCACCGGGGAATTCCCCACGTCCCTGTGGAGATTATTTCCATTGTGAGAAATTCTCCTCGTATGTATAGTCAGAATGTCCCTAAGAGTAACTTGTACCTGTTGCCTCTCATCTTTGCCATGCGACTCCTGGTAAGAAGGGAGTCTCCATCTTCTTTGTAGCCACCCTTTAAACACCGTAAGATGGTGAAAAGGTCTCTCCTAAGCTTTCTTTTCTC
Source organism: Chamaea fasciata (assembly GCF_029207755.1). Lineage (NCBI taxonomy): Eukaryota > Metazoa > Chordata > Aves > Passeriformes > Sylviidae > Chamaea > Chamaea fasciata. Next base: position 4,514,148 of record NW_027094111.1, on the reverse strand, counting down.
AAGGGTGTACAAACCCAGGGCACTCAGCCTTTCCTCATATGACAACTTCTCATCACCTTCGTGGTCCTTGTCTCAAGCCTCTCCAGCCCATCCACTTCTCTTTGTGCAGCAGAGGCCAAAATGGTGCACATTATTCCAGGTGTGTCCTGACAAATGCAGGGGGGAGTGGGACGATGACTTCTCCATCTCTTGGTGATGCCCCTGTTTGATGCAGCCCAGCCTCCCACTGGGTCCTGGCCACACAACTGGTCGCTCTCAACACACTGGTCACTCTCACTGAGCTTGGTGTCCACCAGCGTCTCCAAGGTCCCTTCCCCAGAGCTGCTTCCCAGTTAGGTCAATCCCAACCTGTGCTGCACTCCTGGATTATGTTTCCCCAAGTGCAAGATTTTACATTTGTCTTTGCCTTACCCACCACCATCACCTCACTTTGCCTGGTCTGGTGACCTGCTACTGCCTGGGGGCACCGCTGACCCTCTGGACCACTTCTGGCTGGAGATGTAGGACTTCAATCACCGAGAGCCCAAGGTCAAAAGTGTAAAATACAACCTTGCCGAGTTTCACAAGGTTCCTGTGAGCCCATTCTTCCAGCCTGTCTGGGTATTCCTGAAGGGTGGATAATATATCCCTGTTTAGGGTTATTCCAGCCTCTCCCAGCCAAGCTCTTAAGGGTTTCTACATACAAGGCCAAAAGCAGAAGACCCAGGTGGATCAAAGAGGGTCAAACCTCAGGTAATCACCCAGCCACATGGGAAAGCACTTCCAAAAAATGACCAACGAAAGATGAAGCCGCAAAGAAAGGAGGGAGAGACCAGAACAGGTTGAAGGAGACCACAAATGTTTCCAAGTCACAAAGGAATCTGAAGGAAGGACCATGCTGGAGCCCCTTTCCCAAGTTTTCCTGCAGGAAAGGGGCTCCAGCAGCCCAAGACCACAGTCACTCGTATCTCACCCCTCAGCAGCACTGCTCAGACACTGCTGGCCCTTGTCTCTGCACTGGGCCCTCCTGGACTGAGCCCCACGAGGAGCTCCACAAGAAGCCAAGGTTGTTCTTGGCTGGGAGGTGAAAGATGAAACACACAGTCTGGAACACCCACAAGCAGTACGGGAAGGAATGAGGTGCCCCACGAAACCCTGGAGGTGCCCCATGAAGCCCAGAAATTCTATGGACTCTCCTGGGGGAAGGAGAGGATAAGAGGGACATAAGAAAGGGGAAATGGCCTTAAGCTGAAGGAGGGTAGAGTTAGATTTGATATTGGGAAGAAATTCTTCCCTGTGAGGGTGGTGGGACCCTGGCACAGGCGGCCCAGAGCAGGCCAATTCCATGGATCCCTGGCAGTGTCCAGGGCCAGGTTGGATGGGGCTTGGAGCAGCCTGGGATACTGGAAGGTGTCCCTGCCCATGGCAGGTGGTGGAATGAGATGATCTTTAAGGTCCCTCCAATCCAAACCAGTCTGTGATTCTAACATGTGATGAGAGGACAGCTTGGAATATCAGCAGAGGAAGGGTGTTCACTGGAGGAGAGGCAGGGACGGGTTGTGAGAAAGGAGCTGTCTTACAGGATGTACCAGGAGGCTGAGGTTCATGGAAGGACATCACAGTCCTCCCCTAGAGCTTTTTAAGGGCAGCAGAACAACAGTCATCAGTGGCCCAACTCAAACAGCCCCATCAGAAGAGCAGAGAGCAGCTCAGAGCTGCAGACAGGGCACCCTCCATCCCCTGTGCCCTCAGGGCTGCACAGAGGTCAGGGGGTCTTTGATCTTCCTTTCTGCTTGTGAGGGGAAACACAGGACTCCCAAGCCCAGAGGAAGGTGGTGGATCTCCAGGGCTGGTGTCCCCAAACTAACAAAGGGCATCCTTAAGCCAAGTTCTCCTTTGAACCTGACCTGGCCCAGGGCTCTCATAGCAGCACCAAGAATTCACAGAATCACTGGGTTGGAAGAGACCTTCAAGACCATCGAGTCCAGCCCAGCCCCAACACCTCAACTAGATCATGGCCCCGAGTGCCACATCCAGTCTGCTTTAAACACCTCCAGGGATGGTGACTCCACCAGCTCCCCGGGCAGACCATTCCAGTACTTTATCACCCTTTCTGTAAAAAACTTTTTCCTCATATCCTGTCTATATTTCCCTTAGTGCAGCTCAAGGCTGTGTCCTCTCGTTCTGTCAGTGCTGCCTGGAGAAACAGACCAACCCCACCTGAGCACAGCCACCTTTCAGGGAGTTGTAGAGAGTGATCAGGTCACCCCTGAGTCTCCTTTTCTCCGGGATAAACACCCCCAGCTCCCTCACAGGGCTTGTGCTCCAAGCCCCAAGGCATCTCTGCTGGCCTGAGCAGCACAGGCCCTGCCTGGGCCAGCACAGGGACCGTGTCTGTGCCATCAGCAGCTGCTGCTCCGGGAGCCACCGAGTGCCTGAGCAGCTCCCACACCTCCAGACTGAGCCAGAGCTGGTCCAGCAAGCCAGCCTGGGTTGCAAATCCACAGCTGACAGGACAAGCCCAGAGCAGACAGGACGGCATTCCTGGGCTGCAAGCAGAGCCTCTGGCACCCTCCATGAGCTGCTCTCGAAGAGATTATCCTTGCAAATGAGCTCAGCAGGCTGGGACTCCCAAAATATCCCCTTTGCAGCCAAGGGACCATCCCTTGCTCCACTCCCAGCATTTGGAGACTTCAAAGAGGGCTGTCACAATCAGGAAGGTCCCACCCTGGCCCCTGCTCCCCTGGCCACAGCCATGTGAGGGGGCTCACCAGGACAGCTCTCCTTCCCTACCAAAGAGCTTTGCTCTTTGCCTCATGTCAGGTGTTCACACAGCTCTTTGCAAGGGCAACCATCTTGATTTTTTCCTTCTTTAAAGATATTCCTATTCCATTTAGAAGTTCTGCTCTCATAAAACTTAAAGAAATGGGTCTCCTTATCTACAGGCATGAGCTGATAGCACATGAACTCTGGCAGCTCTTCCAGGAGGGTGTGTGCAAGGTGATTTCAGCCATAAACCCATTGTGGGTGAGGTGGGATCATTTTTTTTTTTTTATTATTTTTTTATTTTTACCCTTCTCATTCTCCAGGTAGAAAGTTGCACTGATTTACAGGTTCTCTGTGCCCCCATGGGTTTATATGTGCTGAGGGACACATGTTTCCATGTGTTTGACTGTGAGAGCACCTGGCCAGCCACATGGTCAGATGGGGTGTCCTCTGCAGGGTGCATCCAGTGACCTCAGCTCCAGAGAGGCAGCCCAGCATGATGCTGCAATTTTCCCCACAGTCCCCGGGCACTGAGCCTGATGCTGTGGTGTGGATGGGGGGACAAGGATGGGGAACCCACCGTCCCAGGGGTGTGGAGATCCCTGCTGGAGAGGCAGCGTGAGCTCTGGGTGCTGCCAGCGAGCAGAGCAGGACAGGGGGAGGGCAGGAAGGCACCAAAGAGCCCCTTTTGGGGAGTGAGGGGTGAGAGGACAGGCTGTGCCCAGCAGCAGGAGGGCTCAGGGCTGCTTCCTGCAGGGTGGGAGCTCTGGCAGTGCCGTGGCCACCCGGACACCCCCTCTCCCCGGGCAGGAGGATCCCTTTGTGCACCGTTTATGCATAATAGATCTTCCCGGGAAAGAGATACTGTCTCCTTGCTCCAAATACAATTTCAATTAGATGAATAGCGGCGTAATCCCATAGAGGCACTCAGCTGGGAACTGACCATGTGAGAGGCAGGCAGCCCTCCCCCAGCCGGGCGGTGAAAGGGGATCCCCCCCTCAACCTGCTGGCGGAGAGGCCCCGAACCCTCCAACAGGGACCATCTGCTCCCGAGCAGCCCCTCCTCCCGCAGCCCCCAGCGAAGAAAGAGCCGGGGCTGCCGGTGCCTTCTCAAACAAAGGCAGCGCTGAGGGACCGGTGCCTTCAGCCTCTCAGGAGGAAGAGGAGGGAGTGAGAGCCCCAGTGACTCCCTGGGACACCCCCTTGCTGCGACCCTTTGGGCAGGAGGATTGCTCCCAGGAGAAGATGGGGCACTGAAATGGGGACTCTTGTCCCCCTGCACCACGTGATGCCAACACAGGGGGAGAGGAGAAGGGATGGAGGAGGGATCACGGGGATGCTCCAAACTCTCCTCCATTTCCTCCTGCTCGGCCCCTGGCACATCCCAGGGCAGGAACTTGCTTTCCCTGCTGTCCTGGCCAAAGGGCAGAGCCGCTGCACCATCTGCCAAGCGATGAGACAGCAGCAGTGCAAGTGCAGAGCTGAGCTCCCTCTTTCCTCTGAACATCTCCGGGCTCTCGGAGGGAATTTCCTCTTGCATCGAAAATTTCAGACTTGTCCCTTTAGTGCCGGAGAGGTAATTTGGGGAAAGTCTTGAGAAACCCGCGTTGTGCAACTGGGAGTTTGAAGAGATTTTCAACCCACAAAGCAACTGACACCACTTTTGTCAGCGGCTCTTACCAAAGCCCTCTGTTACAGCAACCCCTTCCCAAGCAGGAATGCGCTCCGCTCGCTCCTCCACAGCAGGTGTGCTCACCGCTATCAAACCACCAGACCCCTCGGCTCTGTGGTGTCCTGCTCCACACATCCCAACACCCTCCAGAACAAACCTCCCAGTCAGGGGCACCCTCCATCTCCCTGCCCCAGGACAGATGGGAGAGCAGCCCTGCAGCACACGAAGGAACATCACCCAGCAGAAGGGGCAGCCTGGCGAGCTCTGCAGGGCAGCAGCGAGTCATTTTCTCGCTAAAGTCAACAGCTCAGAGCCTGAATACACACAGCTGGGCACAAAGTGGCTGCAGATCACATCTGCTGAATAAGAAGTGCCCATTGTTATGCTTTGTCACCCGTCTCAGAGCAGATAGCACTTTAAAGCCATTTGGCGTTGCACTCTGAATAGTTAAAAAGGTCAGGCTCTGAGCATGGGCAGTGGGGTGTTTTCCCAGCGCTGGAGCGTGATGAGAATATTCCCAGGTGCGAATATTTGTCTGAACATCCGCTGCCTTCCCAGTCCCTCAGCTCAGGAGGGGAGAGCTTTGATCTCTCCCCCAGCTGAGACCTGGAGCACGTTGTGCTTTCCCTGTCCCCACTCAGCCTCTCCACAACCTGTGGCTGCCGAGGAGGACTAGAGCCAGGACTAAAGCCAGGGACACTGAAGCACAGCTCTGCAGGATCCGGGCACGGGAGGTTTAGCCCAGCCTGACGCTGCCCTCAATGCGCTCTTGATGTGAGATATAGCAGAACGTGCTCACAAAAAGCCGGTTCTTGGTCGCCAGTGGAAGGGGAGCTGCTTTATCCTGATTTTTGTGTCCCGGGATGCTGCTGGAAGCACAGCAGGCACTCACAGCCAGCCGGGCGTGGGTCCCACCACGCTGCTCCCGCAGTGCAGTCACAAACCCAGACATAAATCGTGGTTAACCTTTGCTCTCTTCTCCTGTGTTTGTCCAGAGGCTACAGAAATGTTGCACAAGACACGTGACAGCCAGAGAAACAAACAAAAAAAAAATGACATTTATTAAACTGTCCCAGAGTGGGAGAGGTGGGGAAGTTTTTGCTAAGCCAATGCTTCTCACAGTAAGGGAATGGATCTGGGGAAATAAGGCAGAGCAGGTAGTCCTTTATCAGCAGGTAAAGGTATGTGTTGGGATCTCAAAAGGGACAGACACACCCCCTCATGAGTCACCTGCAGCACGGCTTTTTACTCTGACTTTGACGTCTTTGCTAAAGCAAAACAACTTCTTTCCCTTCAGCTCAGCCCCTTCCAGCCACCCTGACTTTAAAAACTCCTGCTAATTCCGTTTTTCCTCCCCTCTATCACCGCTGCAAAGCAAAGTTGAACACGTCCTAATGCCTCGTCATTTCTGAATTAACCAGAAGAAGAGAACCTGATTTTGCAAAGCCGACTGAGATTTCAATTGCCAGAAAAATAAACACCTTGCTTTGCCCAGGACGGAACTGACGGCGAGATGTTTGCGTCTACCTGCAGAGACAGAGATAAAACCCAGCTGTGCCTGTATTTGTGATGCTAAAACCGGAGCCATAAAGGCTGATAATCACGGGGAAGAACATTCCTGTAGGCTGAAACCCATGAAAGCACCAGAAAAGGTGGCAGAAAAGCCCAGTGAACATCCAGGCTGAGTTTATAGAGAGGAATCATCGGTACCAGAGCATGCAAATACAGCCTCGTGCAGCTTTTGTATTCACTCGCCACAAACCTGCGACTGAATGAGTTTTACCAGCACAAATGTTGGAGGAAAGTGAAGTTCAAAGCTGCACGCATGAGTAACCATGGAAACAGAATTTTAAATTTGCACATGCGAGTATTTTGTACCCGAAGTACTTTGTACGCTCGGCCAATGCGGGGAGAGGGACACCCCCATGTCACGGCGGGCCAATCGCGACTCAGAAACACGGCTTGAATTTCAAATATCACCTACTTACAGCAGCCCTCCGTCCCGAGTGGAGGGGGAAAAAAAAAAAAAAAAAGAATGTGAAAAAACCTGCTTGGAATTGCCATCTGCTCGTGAATATTCCACAATTAGCAGGGACGGGATTCATTGGATACATTATTCATTGTGGATTATTCGCCCAGATCTAACAGCAATAGTGCAACGGGCATTTAAATATTGTGATGAGGAGCCGTTGCAGACATAGAAGGTGTGTGTGACTGTCCCTCCTCCCTCAACTGGGCTAGTCATGCCCCCAAATCCACTGTCATTCCAGCAATAAAGGCACTTGCTGCTTCCCTTGCTGTAGCTCAGGCTGTGGAAGAGGTTTGGAGAGACAATGTTTTTCCCATTTCCTCCCCAGCCTTCCAGTGTGACCCACGTTAGGCCGTGAAAATCATAAAAACAAAACAAAAACCCCCAAGTGCAACACTATATTTTGCACTGGTGGCTCTCCCAGGAAATCTCCAGGAGCTGCCTTGCACTTTGCAGTGGCCACAGATGGGTTTTAGGACCCTCTGCAGGTTCAGTTTTCACAGCACAGAGCCAAATAATCCACGGCCATCAGTGGCAGATTGTGCCTTGCAGACCTGTTGGCCAAATCACGGCAAAAAAGAGACACCCCAAAAAAAAACTCCTCGGCTGAAAATGATGACCAGCAGGCACAGAAATAAAAAGCCTTGGGAGAGGGGCAGGTTTGGAGGGTTGAGTGTGAGGCTGGAGTAGCATGGAGCCGACACAACCGGACTGTGCCAGGTTTGCTTAAGTAGGAACAGTGAAAAAGAAAGAGGAAAAATGATAAGAAAAAGGGAAAAAAAAACACCCACAAAACATACAAATCTAATGAAAGAGTCCAAAGTAGCACAGGATGGGGTTATGCAATTTCAATCTGTCCAGCGCTGCTCGCAGACAAACACTCCCTGCAGCAGCAGGGACTTGTGCAAGTGAGGGTTGTGAAATCCCCGTGCTCTGCCAGCTCTTGCCCAACGCTGCTGGGTAGCAGGGCTGCGCTCCAGGATAATCCAGGATCCTGCAAAGCCCCACAGCAGGGCCCTGGCACTGTGCACACACGGGGCTGAGCAGCACTGCAGCCCTCTGCCTCTGGTGGGGTCTCTTGGGAATGGTGCAAAACCATCCTGCAGGAAGAGGTGGTGCAGAGCAGACAGGACAACCTTCCTGCTGCTCGCAGTAGCCACTCCCAGGCTGCTCCTGATGAAGTCTCTGACGGGCCAGGGTTCCCCATGCAGGATGTTTACAGGTATAATACACAGGTGATGCCTTGAGTTTTATCTCCCATGTATTTCAGGTTCTGTGGTGCCCAGGGGTGCGGCTCTGAGCTCACAGTCAGTGTCACTCAGCTCTGCACACAGCAGGGACACAAAACAAATCCTTCTCCTGCTGCACACCAAGGACAACTCTCAGCCCAAAAGCACAAACAAGGGTGGGCTGGAGGGAGGAACAAGAAGGATGGGACCTCACAGCCTGGAGCTGGAACTGGACAATTTAACCCCAAGATGCAAATGGACCAAAACTTATAAAAGTGTGAGACCTCGTGACTGGTCGGGCATTTTGTGACTGTTTTGGGTCCACCCTTGGTGTAGCCCTGGCCAGGCTCTTGTCCTGCCCAAGGTGTGTCCTAAAGGCCTTTCAATAAATGTCTACTTTATTCTCTTGCTCTGTCCAAGCTCTTGTTTCAGGTCAGCCTTCCCAAGGCATCACAGGCACGAGGTGACTCCCCAGTCAGATTATTTCCTTCCCCATTACCAAAACATTGTCTCCTGTGGAATGGCAAAATGTGAGAAACTCCCAACCAAAAGGACTTGTAACATCCAGGACTGTTTACTCAGAGCTGGCAAGGGAACCAATCTTCCTCAGGGCGCACAGAGGGTAAATCTTGGGTCAGTGCACAGGCTGAAGACCTTGAACAGGATCTGCTGAACCCACAGAGGCCAGATAAGGATCTGGAGATGCTCCTGTGAAGGCAAGCATGGAAAAATCATCCCAGTGCCCTCCAGGAGCCTGAACACTGTCTGGGAGTTCTCACAGGAGGGCTGCTGGGTCTGGGGCTTAGTTAAACCTTCCTACTTAGATTCTCATGCTTGTTGACTGGAAGGGTAATTCCCAGCTGGAAGAGCAGCTTTGGTGTGATTATCCTGTGTTTGAAGTCCATAAAACCATGGAGGTTTCCTCTCTCGTCTCTGCTCTTGGTTTGATTTGGGTGCAAGCTGCACTGATGTGCTCCCTCACCATGCTCTGCAGGGATTAGGCAATTAAACAGTGATTTGGCAAATAGTTTATTTCCTAAAAAAAATGTGATTTATTGAGGTTTAACTTGCAGCATAGATTTGGCTGAAATTCACTTTTATTATCTGGATTTGCACTGCCTAAGGGGAAGGGACAGTCCCCTTTCAGACACACATCTAGGGAGCCAGCCAGTCAAAGTCAGGGGGTTTGAGCCCCGCTTCACTGCCACTTTCCTTCACTCTTCAGCTACAAATCCCACATGGCAGGGCTTATTCATTCCACAAAAGCAAATTCAGTAGTCACTGCCTTAGAGAGCTTCAAATGCAGACCAAGGCCTGCCCACTTCTTACCCTAGGAGGAATTTCTGTTCTTGCTCAGAGCTGGATAAAGAGCTGCAGTTGTATTTCATACATTTGCAGATGTTTCCTTCATTCGTCCCAGGCCTGCAATGCTCCAGAGCCCCTTTGGAATGAGCCAGGAGCAGAGAAGGATGTGATTTTAAAAAGAAAAGGAAGAGAAGAGAAGAGATGGTTTTCGGAGAGACCTTATAGCACCTTCCAGTACCTAAAGGGACTGTGAGAGATTTGAGGGGCTACAAAGAGCAATTTTGGACAAGAGCCTGGAGTGACAAGGCAAGGGGGAATGGTTCCCACTGCCAGAGGGCACACATAGATCTGATCCTGGGAAAAAATTCTTTACCATGAGGGTGCTGAGACCCTGGAATCCATTGCCCAAGGAAGCTATGGCTGCCCCTGGATCCCTGGAAGTGCCCAAGGCCAGGCTGGACGTGGCTTGGAGCAGCCTGGGATAGTGCAAGGTGTCCCTGCCCATGGCAGGGTTTGGAACAAGATGAGCTTTACGGTTCCTTCCAACTCGAATTATTCCATGGTTCAGTGCCAGGGCAGCATCAGACCCATCCCAATGAGCCCTAGGGCATCTCCAAGCCCTGTCCTGTGCCGTGGTTCTCCTTTCCTACAGCACTGCCACTCAGACCCTCAGCAGCCTGGAGAAGCGGCAGGCAAAGACAACTTGTCTCTGGGGCCAGATGAGGGGCACAGGCTGAGTCTGGAAGCACAGCAAAGAGCTGTGGAGAGGGGACATGAACACACAGCACACGGAGAGAGGCATCAGGTACCCAAAGGGATCAAAGCAGCAGCTCCACACCTTGCCTGGTCCTGCTCCTTCTCCTCTCCAGTGTTGAGGTGTTCCCAGGTGCTGGTGGCACTCTTTTGCCTCTCTCTGCTCAGCAGCCAGATGAAACTCCAGATGATCCCAGCTGTAACATGCCCACAGTCCAGGAGAAGCTCTCCAACACAAGGGCAAAAGCCACCAAACCCCTCGTCCCTCACCTTCATCCTGCTCTGCACAAGCTGCAGCTACAGAGCTGGAGTTCACTTGAAACTGGGAAGAGAATTACTCCGTCATTTTGTTCCCCCTCCTGCATAAAATCTTTGATCACACCCATGAAGGTAAAGGGTCTGGGGAAAACCAGGAAGAATTATGAGAAAAGCAACACATTCCAGGGAACTTAAAGGAAAAAGAGGAAAGGGTGTGGGTGTGCAAGTGATGGGTTCACTAAATGTCACCTGAACTGCAACCCCTTTCAAAGCTAGTTTAGGCCATGCCAGAGGGTGGTCAGCAGTGAGTTCCTGTCTGAGACCTGTTCATCTCAATAAGTTTCCACCAGAAATACAGTTGGGCCAAAATAGAAATTCGTTGTTGGAACGTGTCAATGTAGATCATATTTTCTGGGGGGAAAAAGTCAAAATGAATCAGTACATTTTTCTCTTCCCATTTCAGTGAGGCAGAAAGTTTCATTTGACCATGATTTATTTCATTTACACCTTCAAAGCTAAATAACCTCTTGCACAAGAATAACAGACATGAATCAGCATTAGACACCCACCATGTAAATCTTGCTGCAATGAGCCACCAGTACCAAATTACTGAATTCTGCATTCCCCTACACTTTGCAACTACTCTTTTCGTTGCTGAAACCTTCCAATTTGTGCACTGATGTGAACTCATGTGTACTTTCTCATGGCTGAAGCGACCTTGTCTAATGGGATCTGTCCTAAAACCCCACCAAAGTGTGCCTGGGGTTGGATCCCTTGATGAGCCTCCAGAATGAGCAGCGTTTGCAGGTCTTACCTGTGATTCAGTCACTCCCCAAAGGTAACAAGACAAAGACCCAGCACACAAAAAGTTTTACCCTTATGAATCCATCCTGCTCCAGTGCAGACTGAACCAGACTGGTTCACAAATCACAGTCAATATCCTCAGAACTCTCATGGTGTGCAAAAAGGATCTATTTAAATCCAGAACTGAGGTTTGGCTTTGTGGAAAAAGCCTTTCCAAGCCTTAGGAGGAAAAGGGTTATTGCTCTCTTGTAGGAGACTTGTAGGAGACCCTTTCCTTTGCTCTTTGATCCCATTCCTCACCCATCCACGCTGCATCCAGCATTTCTGGGATCCAGCTCCTCTCAGGGCTGTTCCCTGCAGGGAGTGCAGAGGAGCCTGCCCCAGGTTTGGTTCCTGTTGCTGTTCCCAGACCTCCACTGCCTCAGACACAACCTGACTTGTCCTCCCCCACCCACAGGAATTGCTGTGACTGTCCTGTCCCAAGCACATCCCCTTTGGGACTAAAGCTGTCTTTTCACATGTGTGTGTACAGCACCTAGCACAACGACCTGGTAATTATAACAGAAGCTAAATTACTGCTAAAATTAGGTGCTTATTAACATCATCGCCTCTGGGCACCACCACAACACTTAATAATGCTGCAGTGTAAGAGGAACCCAGGACCCATCATAATCTTCATGAAAAACTGTCCTTAGGGACAGTATTTCTGCACCAGGTCTCACTTTTCCATTAGGTCACATTTTACTCATGGAAAAAATATCTGTTCAACTGCCTGAGGATTTCAGTTGAGTTCAATGACTTCAGCTGCACGATGAAGGCATGCATATGTTGTCACCTCTAAACTTTTAAACTTGCTTTTGGTTGTGAGCTCTGAGTCACAGGCTTTGAGAGCAGTTTGGGGGGTTAAGGGACCTGGACCTTGGCAGGTCCCACACGCACAGAACTGCAGCGGAATCAGCAGCACAGAGCCAAAGCCAAGCTCTGCTTTCTCCTCTCTGGTTCCCACAGCCTCTTTCCTGTGACCAGGGTTCCTGGTGGGGTCAGGTCCAGCCCCGGGGTGAATTTAGGACCACGGCTGGAATGGAGCACGGCCAAACTTCACTTTGCTGCTTAAATCCAACCCGGCTAACTGAGCTGTGGAAGATGAAATGTGGTCCATGGCAAGTCCCTCAGGAAAGGCTGAGAAGAGGCCAAAGCCGGCTTGTGCAGCTGCCGCGTGGTGAGGCCAGGGACAGGGTGAGCTCAGCATGCCATGGGGTTGGAGGACAAGGAGGAAGGGTTTGGGGGCACTTCTCGGGTCCCAGAGCTGTCGCCTGCCAGACACAGCACCCTGTAGAGGACACAGACATCCCAGCAGGGACAATCTCCCGCTTGGAGATGGAGAGACAGGACCAGAGCAGAGGGCTGGGACAGACCTGAGCGCTTCCTCTGGAGACAACCCCACCAGCAGCCCGGTGAGCTCCGTCTGTCCCAGGTGAAGAAAGGACTTTTACAGGCCCGGCCGAGGCGGGGAACAGCCCCGCTATCGCCCCGCACACCTTCCACACCTTCCCTGCCGCTGATTATTGAGGCAAAGGAGGGACCGGGAGGCTCCTGGCGGCTCTGTCCCTCACTCCGCACACCCCCACAACCACTCATATTATCTGTATCAAGCACATTTTAATGTAAATGCCCCAAGCATCCCTTTCAGAGGTACAATGCCTCCCAGACTAAGCCGCTGAATGGCTCCGGCACATTTCCCGTGCCTCAGCTGCTCGCCCAGACAAACAGAAGTGTGGCTCTCCACAAAGGGCTATGGTAATGCCGAGCCGAGCAGAGCTGAGGGGAGGGGGCAAGCAGGGGCCAAAGCTATTTCAATGACAGAAGAAAAGCCCAACTCCGGTATCTCGATGAGTCAAGGAAGGGACAGGCTCCACAGATGGATAAATGGAGCCACACCAGGCAGACGGCTCAGCCTCCCAACAATGCCTCATCTCCGGGGCCCGGAGCGTCGCTGTGAAGGCAGGGGCTGCACTTACAACCTGGGATCTCTCCATGGAAACAGCCCACAGAGCAGGGAAGGAGTGTAGGGAAAATCAGGAGACGCTGAAGACCATCACACCATGTCCCCAGTCTCCACACATGCTGCAGGGAGCAGTGCAAGGGACAAGAGAAGGGGCAATTTCCCCCAGTCCACCCTCATCCCACTGTAACTGCGACCTCCCTTCGTTCCTGCTGTGGTGAGACTGCTTCCCCTCAGGGGCTGGTGGTCAGTGCTTGGGGACACATCCAGCAGCTCTGCCTGCTCCGGGCATGCAAGAGTCCTCACTGAGTAAAAAAACCATTCCCTCTGCCAGGAATAGATCGGCAAGAAACTCATATTCAGTGAGAAAGCTTGGAAAGCATCCACAGACACCTCTTACCCCGTGCTGGAGGCTGGTGTGCCCAAGAGGCTGTTCCCCAACACTCACCCAACCAGAAGGATTCTCTATCTTTTCTCTGCAGTGGTTTTGCAACAAACCAGGTGTTATAACAGTGCGACCTCATAGGTTGTACTTTCCCAGCCACAGATTAGGAACAGCTTCATTAGAATCCTGAGCAGAGGGTGTACCAGAGATGTGGCTTGCCTTGGCCCTGCCGTGTGCTCCATCCTGTGCTCAGTAAAGCCTCCGTGGGGACAAGCCAGGGTCAGCAGGGGGGTCCTGATGTGCATGGGACCCTCTCTCTTTTGGAGGGCCCAGAGGAAGCTGAAGGTGCTGCAGAAATGCTGCAGTTGTGAGACACAGCAAACAAAACTCTGCGGGGAGTTGCATGTCTGTGGGTGAGGTGGGTGTGGGGAGGGTCGGTGGGGAACTGAGGACAGACAAATGCAGTGACATCGGGATTTGACATTTCGCCACCTCACACACTGGCAGGGGCAGAGCCCTGAATCCGGGAATATGAGACATTGGAATATGAGACCAATGTCTGTGCACAAATGGGACGTTTTGGGGCAGCCCAGGTGTGTCACACCGATGTCACCTGACTCTCACAGGGCCAGCTCCACAACACCAGCTGTGCTCTGCTGATGGAGAGCAGCAACACCAGACCTCACCTGGCCAAATCTTCTCCCTCTGCTGTTCTCTGCTGCCACACATCCCAGTCACTTCCATCAACTGTTTCAAGAGGCTGCTGAGAAAAACTGGGCAGGCTTTGGCAGCGATGACGGGCCAACACAGCATGGCTTTCCCAGCATCACTACAAGACAGGGCACTGAGAAGACTCGACAAGAAGGTCAGGATCCACGTGGAAAGCCCTGGGCAGTGTTTCCAGCTGCTTCTCACGTACAGAGAAATCCAGGCAGCACATGGCCTTACTTTTGCTGCCAGCCAAGCCATGCACTCAGTGTATTAGAGTCCCTCTGCAAAATCAGGCCAAGGGCACACAGGCCATCCTTTCCATTGATTGTTCCACTCTGCTTTGATAATTCACCAATAAACTGGAAGGAAGTTTGCAGGGAGAGGCAGGGAGAGCCGTGGGACATGCACTGGATCCCGTGTGACAGGAGGGGCTGGGGCAGCTGCAGACAGGGCCAGGGGAAGGGCAGCCAGTGCCACATCCCCGGGGCTGCAGTGGCACCGCTCGTGCCACTCCCGTGCAGCTTCCTCCTGCACCACTGGCTGGGTGAGCTGGACCAGCCTCCCCCTCCTCCAGCTCCTCCAACATTATTTATTCCAGCCAACTTTGCAGCATCCGCCAGTGGGACAGAGCAGGAGAGACAGGGCAGCCCAGGGTGAGGGAAGGAGAGCCCAGGGATGAATCTGGAGTGGGGCTGATGGAGAGGATCAGGCACTGATCCTGTGGCAGCCTGGGTCTCTGTGTAGTGCTGGTGCCAGGCCAGCTTTAGGGCTTTAGCTTTGTGACTGTGAGTTAACTTCCCCCTCACTCCCTCCAAACGTGGAGCTTTCTGGTGCTCCCCAAGTCCAGGGCTTCATCCCACCAGGCTGGGAGCTGCAAACCCGAGCAAAGAGCAGCTGAGGTTTGGGTCAGCTCAGCAGCTCTGCCTGGAATGTGGGCTTTGCAACAAACAATTATGATAATTGCCAGTGACAAAAACAGGCAGAAAACGTTTGTCTCATGGCAACACAGGAAATAAACCCAGAGCAGAGACATCAGCCACTGCTGCCAGTGCAGCTCATGCTCATGCCCTGTCTTTTCTAACAGGCTCTGTCCCCCACTGTGCTGCCCCTCAGGAGCCAAACCAGCGTGGGTTACACGATCCCGGAGCTGTGCTGACGTGGAGACAGCAGACACAGGGATGAGTGGGGCAGGTTTCACGCAGACAGGGATCCCTGCAGGGCACAGCCCCACAGAAGTACCCCAAGCAGAGTTAATCCTCCAAAATGGGGCGCACCAGGGGACTTCACAGGGAAGAGCTACTTTGCAAGCCCCACTGGGGGGGTTATTCACCACTTGGTAAACTCAGCCCCCTCCCTCCAGCCCTCAGCACATCTCCCAGCCTGGGTGCTGGGGGTGGGTTGTGTCCCATCCAGCTCAGGCCATGCAACGATCATGTTGTCCACAAGAGAAATCCACTCCCTGCCTGGTTTTTTGCCGTGGGAAGGTGGAAAGCCCGGCAGTGCAGGACACCAGGAATGTAATCCCCTGTGGGCCTGCCATTCCCAACCTGCTCTGCTCCCCTTTCTCCTCACTCCCGTTCATCTTTTTGCATACTTTAGTCATGACTGATCAGAATTTCCTCCAATTTCCCATTATTAAAAAAGATAATATCTGGACTGAGGCCAGGGAAATAAAACTTCAGCTCTACAGGACAGTGATTCAGCAGAGTCTAACCAAGGTTATCACTGAAGCTGCACTCACTATGGTTTGTGTGCTGGCATCTGCTCATGAGCAGCAAACCACGTGTGTCAAATTACAAACCAGGGAGAGGGCAAACCTGGCTGCTCCTGTGCCAAAGACCTACAGCCCTCCTGCCCTCAGATGCCAGCCAAGATCTCTGATGTGGCTCTGCAGGGCTCACCCATCCAGGGAATGGACCTGGGAAAGCTTCCTCCTCCTCCTCCTCCTCATCAATCAGCAGCATCCTCACCATGTTCCATGTGCAGTCAGGCCTGTGTGGTTTCCAAGATGGATTTTTGTCACCAAGGGCGTGCTCGGAGGACAAGGATGTTTTTTAAAAGGAAATGGGTGGCGCTGAAGTGACCTGCAGCACTTTTACTGCCACATTGATGCGAGGGAAGCAGACAGCACGGGTTGTTTCTAAGATCCCAGGCTGACAGGTGGAAAAGATGGTGTCCCCTGCCTTGTTTGAGCTCCAGCCAGAGTCCAAATATTCTCATTTCACTCTTTTCTGTGGAATTTGTGAGAAGGTGGATAAGTAGCTCTGCAGCTGGCTGCTGTTCCCTGACTCCCAGAGCCCTGGAGGGTTCCTAAATTGCAGGTGAAGGCAACAGGGGCCACATGTGGAGCAAGGGGAGGAATAGTGGCTCAAGGCACACTTGCTCATCAGTCTGGCTTTGATGCCAAGTGGAGGAGCAACAGCTACACCACTCTGATAGCAGGGATTTAAAATAGAACAGTATAATTAGGGCCAATTACATGGTTATACAGAAAAGGATTTTGTCAGATTAGCATGGTGCTTCTCGAGGAGATTAAAAGATTGGATGAACATGGAAAAGAGCTTTTAGGTGGATTTCTGACAGAGGTGTCTGGGTTGGTGCCACGGAAATGCTCTCAGGGACCAAGTGCAGAAGGCTCTTTGTGCACCATGATCTCTGTCACAGACTGCACTGTGATGGGGACAGCACCTCGTGAGGCTGGAGCTGTCTCTGGCTGTAGGGCAGCGCTGTGCTGTGACAGGAGCGGTGCAGTCACCATGGACAGCCTGTGGACTGGCTCCTGGATGAAGAACACGTGCCTCTGGACAGGTGAGGAGCCTGTGGAAACCAGGGGACAGTGCTCAGCCTCAGGCACGTGCAAGGTCTTCCCTGGCAGCAGGACAAAGCAGCGGAAGGTTTGGCAGAGGTGGCAGGATTGCTGTCCTGGTGTTTACCTCCCACCATGGAGAACAGAATAAAACCCAAAACATGAGAGGCAAGTGAGGGAAACCAGACAACACAACGTTTGGGAGTGGTCTCCGGAGGGCAGGTGCAAGGGACTCGGTTCATGGAAGGACTTGGAGGTAAAGAAAAGTAACTTTTACCTGTCAGAGCAGGTGTGAGGGTGTGGAGAAGAATGTGAGAGAGGGATTAGGCAGGAAGGCAGCAGGAGAGCAGGGTCCTTCACACAGGGATCTGGGTAGAACAGGCAGGAGGGATGACTGAGGGTACCGGAGTACCCAACATTGTGGAGAGTAAGAGGAAGTGATCTTTGCCTTGAGCTGGCAGCTGATGGTCCTAAGTCCCTGGTCAAGGCCTTTGGGACAGATCCAGTTTCCTCCCAGTGGGAGAAGGAAACCAGCACACTGCATCCCCAGTAGGTGCCTACAGCTAACAGGCCCTATGGGGTGAGAGCACAAGGTCCAGCTGCTCAGAGATCCCTCTCCCACCCAGACCAAGGGAACAGGAGGGAGGAGAAAAGGAGCGAGAGGAACCTGAGGCCAATCCATTAACTTCTTGTCCAGGCAGCAGGGAATGCTGCAAGGAAAGCACCATCCCAGGGGGTGCAGCTTGAGTTCCACCTGCCCCAGAGTTGGGCAGTGCCCTGTGCAGGTGCCAGCCACACCTGGACAGCCAGGAGTGTATCCTGCTGCATCCCCACCGCCTCCTCCCCTCCGGGGCTCTGCTCAGGAGCTGCAGGTGAAGCAGGGCTGTGCTTGCACACTGAGGAAGGCGCCTGCTGCCCTGGGCTGAGCCACCCCGCAGCTCTCAGACACAGCCTGGGGCCAGGCATGGGACAGCCAACAAGTGTGTTTGTGCTTGGGCAAGCTGGGAACACACTACTACACAGAGCCACCCCCCTGCCTCTCCCTGTCACCCACTTCCCCAGCCCCAGCAGCCCCACTCGTGGCTGTGGCCAGGCAGCAGAAGCCCAAGCCACGCTGAGATGATCTCTGCCAGCATCAGAGAACAGTTCAAAAGGCAAGCAGCCTTTCTCCTCGCTCTCAGGCTCCCTCTCAGTTTCTTTTAAGCACAAAAACGGCATATTAAAAAAAAAAAAAAAAAAAAAAAAAAAAAAAAAGGGAGGGGAGGAAAGGAAAGGAAAGAAAAGAAAGGGGTGATTTCCAGCCAGGCAGTAAAATGCCATCTGTCTCCTGACGGCTCATGTGACATTGACAGACGTCCATTGCCAGCCAGAGCCAAAGGCTCGGCAGCCCGCGGTGCCCGGCCCCTTTCCCCGGTCCCCACACGCTCCCGAGCACAGCAAAGGCTCCCGAGGAGGGAGCAGAAGATGAGCCAGGCTGCTCCTTCCCGCAGGATGACGTGCCCGGGGCGGCGGTGCGGGAGGCAGTGCCGGACTTTGGAGTCGACTTGTCTGTGCCTTGTGACTCCTCAGCAGGCTCAGATCCCCTTGCATCCACCTGTCTTCCTCTCAAAGGCAGCTCCCGGAAAACAAAGGGGATGAACAGCAGGCACCCCACCACCCCCACACAAGACGACTGCTTAATTGCCTTCAGGAAAAGAGCCTGGCTGACCCTGGGACCCTCCTGGGCCGGGAGGGCAGAGAGCAGAAGGGCTGAGCAGGACTGCCCTGCTGCCCTTGACCGGCCTCAGGCTATCCCTGCCCACACTGCCACAAAGGGAGAAGCTGCAGCTCTCATTTCCTGGGAGCACAGATGTCTCTGGATGACACAGCCACATCCCAGAAAGAGACACGCACCGATTCAACCCCAGGGGAGATGGTGGGGAAGTCCCTGTACAGTGGGGAGAAGAGGAAAAGCCCCAAATGCTCCCGATTTCCCTGTATGTAGCCCTGGTTCTGCGCCTGAGGTGTTTTGGTTTTCTGAAATTCTTTTCCCAGGGAATTTTCTGTAAACAAGAGAAGTGTTTTTGTAACTGCAACTTTGTCTTCATTCTTTTCCCCAGGAGGGACTTCTTGATGTCCCCCTGGTCTGACCAATGTGAGTGAAGAGGTTTGTCTTTGTGTCACCAATCAAACTGGTCTGTGTAAAATAGTATAAAAGGGAGACACATCCTAAAAGTAGAGGAGTCATTTTCAGCCCTCTGAAGTCGGAGTCTGTGTCATTGTGGTGTAAAACAGCGTCACCTGTATTCCCAACAGTGATGGTTTCAGGAGAGCAGGAATTAGGTGGGTGGTGGAAGGTGTCACCTTCTTGCCCTTCATCCCAGGCACCTGTGTCTTTGCAGAGCAGCCCCTGGGAAGCTCAGCACCCTGCAATGGCACCAGCTGAGCAGCCCTGGGCAGGCTGAGCACGAGCCACACACCTGCCTGTGGCCGCCACCGTCGTGCCAGCCAGGACAGCAGGGCTGGCACAGCAGCGAGGTGTTCACCCTGCCCTTCACTGGAGCACCAAGGTGTTGGAACCCTGGAGGATGAAAATTTCAGGCTTTCTGTTCTAAAAAACACCGACCTTCAAGCAAGCACTACATTTAACTTGAGGCCGTGGAACAGGCTTCCAAAATTGAGTGATGGCACTGGGGTTGTGGGTGTGCGGTTTGAATAGTGTTGTGTGATTTCACAGGGTGAAAAACTTAGATTTAAGATTTTAGTATATTATAATATATGTCGGGCAAGATGGAGGACTTTGGGTGTTGTCTGGGTCCTTCTTCACCTTCTTTTTCCTTCTTCTTCATGGGTTTGGGTGGACTTTTTTAATTGGGTGAAAAAGGGTCCACATTGCGGGCCTTGAGTTGTCATTACTGGGTCAAAAGTATAAATAATACTGAACAGCTCTGAGCCATGACAACAATGGTCACAGGGTGCAAAAGGCTCTACAGAGTTTCCTATTGCAGGAGAAGGAGAAGCTCTGATTGTGTTGTGAAATGGTGGCGCGGGATTGCCTCAGCCTGTGGGCCACAGGAGGGATGGAAACTGCATCACTGCAGGTGGGGCTGGCAGGTGTGGGGCTGGCAGGTGTGGGGCTGCCCCCAGCTCAGCCCCACAGGAGCCACCATCCAGTCCTGGGTGCAGAGAAAGGCTCTGAAGCATCCTGGCCCTGCTGTGTTTAACCTGGCTAATGAGTAGCCAGGCAGGATGTGGCCATTCAAGGACACTGCATGACAACAGCCCTCCTGCCTCTGCTTACACAGCACACACAACTGGGCCTTTCCCACATCCCCAGGATCCTGCCTGAAGCCTGCACATGGCTGCTGGGATGAAGAGCAGGTCTTGGACCAGGAAATGACCCCATCCCTGCAGCGAGAGACCCTCAAAACCTCTGAGAGAACAAAGTGTGGCTGCACGGATCCCTGCCTAGCTGAGAATCACCCCTGCTGAAAACCCATCTGAAGTCCCCCTCTGCCCAAAAGCTGAAGGCAGCAGGTGCTGTGCATCTCCCAGGCCAGCAGAAACATCAGGACCAAGAGGCTGGAGGAGTGGAGAGGCTGCCTTGGCTGAACGCACACGTGCTGCACGTGGGATCAAAGGGCCAGGGAACGTGGGTGTGAACAAGCAGGCACAGGAGACCAGGCTGGACTGCTCCAGGCTCCTGCTCTGCTGCACCCAACGTGTCCAAGAGACTCCTCACCTCCAGGAGAAGGAGCAGTTCAGGATTTGTCTGTGGTGCTGAAGAAGGAGGGAATGTCTCCCAGTTTTGGAGACTAAATGTGGGGTGTGCCCTCTGGTAGGTACTCATCTCTCCCAACATGAATGCACAGACACACAGGGATGGTGTGGACTCTTCAGAGAGTTTCAAAATTTTAATGGGCTGGGCCTGAGAAACCCATTGCAGATTTTAAGCCAGTTATGCACAGAGCAGGAGGTTGGAGCAGGAACTTGCAGAGGTTCCTCCTAAACTAATCCTTACTGTAATTCTTTCAGCTCCCTGAACTTCTGATCTTTGCAGACCAGCAAAAAAAAAAATGGCCCTATCCATAGGTTCCCACATAAGGCAAGTTTTGAGTGAACCCAAGAACTGGATTTTCTTGGGTGTAATAGAATTGGGTTTATTCATGGGGTTTGCTTTGCATGGCTCTGGGAAAGCCAAGGCTTGACATGTCTCTCACACATCCCTCCCACTTAAGTTAATATTATTCTTCTTGTGAAGAGGAAACCACTTAAGGCTCTCACAAGTGCTTCTCATCAGCTTAAGTGAACAGAAAAGTGAATATGAACTGATCTTAGGTAAATGAAATCCACTGCAATCGTCAGTTAAGGGTTCAAAGCCATTTCATTAATAGCCTTCAGCTCCACCTCCGTGTACACGGATCCAAAGAGACACCTCACACCCAGTTCCAGTGCTGTACAACAACTAACACCCCTGCTCAATCCACAGGCACTTGAAGACCTTGGTGAACCTCATCTAGGTCCAGATCCAAAATCCTGCCCAGATTCAGCAGGCCCAGGAGAATTTCCACTATTCTCTAGCTCTTCTCCCTTCCCCTTCCCTTCCCTTCCCTTCCCTTCCCTTCCCTTCCCTTCCCTTCCCTTCCCTTCCCTTCCCTTCCCTTCCCTTCCCTTCCCTTCCCTTCCCTTCCCTTCCCTTCCCTTCCCTTCCCTTCCCTTCCCTTCCCTTCCCTTCCCTTCTTTTTCTTTTTTAATATTTTTTTTATCTTTTTCTTCTTCTTTTTCTTCTTCTTTTTCTTCTTCTTTTTCTTCTTTCTTCTTTCTCACTTTATCTTTCATTCTCCTTTCCCTCTTTCTTCCTTTTCCTCCGTACCATTTGAATGACAAAGGTTTCTGATTACAGTCCTCCCGGGGAATCAAACACCACGGCTGCTGCTCATTTACTGACTGGCAGATTAAGATGGATAAAGGGAGAGATTTGTATATTGACTCTGTGTTTATGTAACTCATGTGCAAGACCTGGCCAGAAGCAAAGGGGGATCTGACCCACATAAATAATAACGAGCAGCATTTTTAAACTAAATCATCTGGAAAATTCACAGATGATTCCATCGGTTCTTTCTATTGTGTCACCAGAGGGTCATAAATAATTCAGCCTTGCTCAAATATTTATGGAAATCAATTTAGCCCTCAGTCCAATGCCACCTCCCTGAGAAAACAGTTTCCTTTCCTATCACAAGTGCAAACTGACTGCCCTCTGTCCCAGGAGCCTTCCCAGGGCCAAGGGCACCTGTAACCTCCCACAGCACATCCAGGCGCCAGCTCTGGGGCCACGGGGACCACAGGGAAGAGGAAGCTGCACGTGGTCTTCCAGGAGAGGAGCAGGTCCAGCAGCAGTCCCCCTTCTGCTGTGACCACCCTGGGCTCCACCATGGGCCCCTGCCCTGGCTCAGGGGGGCTGTCAGCTCCAGAGCTGAGGAGAAGCCCCTGGCAAAGCTGCGGGCACATGGAGAGCACCTCCTGCACAGGTGACAACTGATGCTCGAGTCAACAAATCCTGCACAGGAGAGAGACACCTTGATGAGATCAAAGGTCCAAAACAAACTCCCACAGGAGCCAGCAGCCCAGGGGAGCTCCCAGGGCAAGGTCCATGGCTCTGCCAACCCCACTGAGGAGCTGCTGCTGCACCACCCCAGCCGTGACCTGGCACTCATTGCTCACTCCTGTCCCTCCTCTCTGGTTGGCACATGGCAAGAACTCTCTTGCCAAAAGCAGAGCAGCCACATGGGCTGCCCATCATCACCAGCACCCACCATGCTCCTGAGCACCTTTTTGATCCTTCTGGAAGCTCAGCATTTCGTGGGCTATTCCTGTTTCTTGACTGAAAACCCCACTTCCCGGGAATCTCTTCCAGCACCTTTACTGCACACAACCAGGACAAATTCCTGGGGTCAAACGTGTGCACACTCTTCAGGGGTGCAGCACATTCAGCCAGTAACTAGACCACCACACAGATTAAGATCAGACCTCCTCCCAGCTCAGCCACCAGCACAGGAACTGGGAGCAGCCACACACAGCCCTTGACCATGCAGGGAAGCCACATCTCCTCCAGCCTCTGTGTAGCCTGAAATTCCTCATCACCTCTTAGCAGCTCGTTTCTCTGGCCTCTCCCCAAGCTTCTGAGCCCATTTCTCTCCCAAGGTTCATTTTGTGTGGAACAAGATGCAGAACAGGCACATCACAGAGGGTTTCCCTGGATCTGTGGCAGACACTGGGACACTTCCTCCTGTGGGGTCCCGTGCCTGTCCCAGGCAGCAGTGCAGTGAGCTGGGCAGACACCAGCTGTGAATGAATGGGGGTCTGAGGAGACGTGGACAGGTGCAGTGACCAGGAGCCCAGGTCCAGATCCAAAATCCTCCTCTGATTAGCAGACCCAGGAAAATTTCCACCACTTTCTAGCCCTGCACTCCTTTTGTTCTCTTTTCTTGGGTTTTTTTTTCTCTTCTCTTCTCTTCTCTTCTCTTCTCTTCTCTTCTCTTCTCTTCTCTTCTCTTCTCTTCTCTTCTCTTCTCTTCTCTTCTCTTCTCTTCTCTTCTCCTCTCCTCTCCTCTCCTCTCCTCTCCTCTCCTCTCCTCTCCTCTCCTCTCCTCTCCTCTCCTCTCCTCTCCTCTCCTCTCCTCTCCTCTCCTCTCCTCTCCTCTCCTCTCCTCTCCTCTCCTCTCCTCTCCTCTCCTCTCCTCTCCTCTCCTCTCCTCTCCTCTTCTCTTCTCTTCTCTTCTCTTCTCTTTTTCTTTTTCCTTTTCCTTTTCCTTTTCCTTTTCCTTTTCCTTTTCCTTTTCCTTTTCCTTTTCCTTTTCCTTTTCCTTTTCCTTTTTTTTTTTTCTATTATCCTCCTGTTTCTACCACACAGGTATCTCTGCACCAAAGGCACCGGTCTGCAAACTTTGGCTCTGAGCACCTGGGGCAGTTGACAAGCCTGGTGATGAGCTCAGGGCAGATGTCCCAGAGTGTAACCAAGGTCACTGACAGCCAAAGAGGTGAAACATGAGTGTTGCCAGCCATTCACACTGTGTCAGGCTCCTCCAGATCTTCAGGGTAAGGAGTGCTCTGTGCTGCAGGACAGAGGGAGGGAGTGACAGGCAGACAGAGGGGCTGTGGGAGCTGGTGTCACTCTGGGTTAAACTCTGCACCACGCTGGCCGAGGGAACAGCAGAGGAACACTCCGGTATGTGAGGAGGGTTTGTGAGCTTCTCCAATGTCACATGGCACAAGAGACTTCCAGCCAACTCCCTCCTGCTTTCCAGGCTCTCTTCTTTCACCCCAACTTGTCACCATCGCCGGAGAGTTTTAAGAGCTGTGTAGATGTGGCTCTTAAAACTCTCCAGGGATGGCCTTGATGGTTGGACTTTATGGTCTTAAAGGTCTTTTCCAACCCTAACAATTCCATAAATCTCTAAAGAATGGGCCCCCAAGGCCCACACATATCCCACATCTGCACGTCTGTAGATGTCACTGGATGAGAGCACAGCAGTTGCTCCAACATAGAAAATCACCAGTGGTCCACACAGGGGACACTTGCTCGGGTTTACATGTGCAAAATCTTTACTTCAGGTGACTCTCCCGAAATCACAGCCCAGCCTCTCCGCCCTGCCTGCACACCAAGGAGAAGCAGGGTGCAGCTGGCCTGCAGCTCCCACCATAGGGGAATTCAAGCACCAATGCTTCCCCAGCACACCTGGCCATGGGAGACAAAGGATCATGGATATTACTAATGTGGAAGAGGGAAATGATTTGGCCTTGTTAGAAGAAAATCATGGGGAAAAGGTACGATCCTGCTCTGGGTTTTGGTTTGGAGATTTTTTTTTCCTCCTTGACTGGCGAAGTCCCTCTCCTGTCCAGCACTCGTGATTTAGGAGCTTGGAAAGTTACTTTTCCTTGTCAGACTGGTGATTCGTCAGAGACTGGAACAAAATGGTTGTTCCTGGGCTGCAGGGCCCTGAACTGCCCAACATTTGGGATGCCATCTAATGATTACCCTTAATTCATAGTCTACTGTACAAGTGTCTGCCTGTGCAGTCAGGGCAAGGACATCACCTGGTCTCTCTGCAGAGCTGTTTCCTGACAGCCTGTGCATTAGTTGTGTTTTATTCAAAAAGGGGTTAATTTGTGCCCTCTTATCCCCCAAGCACAGGAACACAATCAATCTCAAAAGAGCTGCTTGGATTTCTCCTCCCTTCTCCAGCCTCACTTCTTGGCTCTTAATAAATTATTCAGCTTTCCTAAATATGCATAGGGATCTCATTAACAACTAATTTTGCTTATTTAAACCAACTGCATAATCAAACCACTATAGTGTTTCCCCTTTCTTACAGCCATGAATTATTCATGTGCTGGGAATGTGCATACAAATTTATTGATTCTTAAAAGGGTGCCTTTTTCACAGCCTGGAAGAAAGAAACCCTGGTTATTCCGGTGTCCAACGCTTTGGCCCAAACTCCCATGTAACCAATCCCATGGTGTTTTCCTAGGAGAAGACAGCAGACAAACCCACAGCATCACCAAACACACCTGGAATTCCTGAGTGCAAGGAAAAGGGAGTGTTTCCAACGCTGCAATTAATCATTTGCAGAATCTCCAATTGCAGCCCTTTCCCGGAGTGTGAAGGGCTTATTGTTGCAGCATCCATTTCACTCTGACTTCCTGGTGCCTTTGGGCTTTCCCACACGAGGCAAAAAGACACTGGGATAAGAAATGGACGTCTTGCAAAGGCCTGCAAAGCCACCAGTACCCCCAGACACAACCTGAGCTTCTCCCACTGCAGATAAAAGCATGCAGAGGGTCAAAAGCAGCTTCCAGCCTCTGCCCAGCCCTGTCGTGGAGGGGATCAGGGCTTCAGGGACCCACACATGGCCCTGCTCATGCTCACCCCTGAGTTCTAGGCTGGCCTCTTACTTTTTGTCTCTTCATGAAGCTTGTCGGAAGAGCTGTCTTTGGAGACCCACCCCCAGACCCCACATCCTTCTGGCACAGATCCCTGAGGAGGTGGTCCCATTCTGCTCTCAGACTCACAGAATTACAGAAGAATTCAGGTCAGAAGGAGCCTCTGGAGGTTTCCAGTCCAACCTCCAGCTCACAGTGTGCTCAGCTGTGAGATCAGGCCAGGCTGTCACAACTTTACCCAGTGTTGTCTTGAGAATTTCCAAGGGTGGAGACTGCAAAACCTCTGAGCAACCTATTCTGCCACTTGACTGTCCTCGTGGCAGAGATGTTTTTCCTCGTATCCACTCTGAAACTCCAGTTTTCAGTTTATGTCCGTTATCTCTTGTCCTTCTGTAATGCACTATTGTGAAGACCCTGGGTCTCCCTGTTTGACTCATCCTTTCCCAAGTATTTCTGCTTATCATCACTCTCCAGCCTTCAAGGCCTGCCTAAATCTCAGGCTGAGATCTGAAGGAGCAGTGTCCATCATGACAACCACAGCACAAAAAAAAAAAGCTTCTACAAATGTCTCCTCCTCAAGAAGAGCATTTTCAGAGAAGGCTTTGACAACCTCATCCCATGAAAAGTGGATGTCAGAGAAGGAGCCATGAAGCAGTGACCTTCAACTCACTGTACACAAAGAAGGATTTAGGAACATCCGTGCATCTTCTTGTACTACCCCCAGGTTCCCAGTCCCTGCTGGTGGCTGGGGATTGAAGGGGAGGTGGAGATGTCTCCATGTTCCCCAGCTGGAGTTCTTGGTCTGAGCCCCAGCACAGACAGCTCCTTCCTGAGGTCTGCTAGGAGCCCAGCAGCAGGTCCAGAAATGCCAGGCACAATCCCAAGGAATGCTCACTGCTCCTGCTTGTGGGGTGTTAGCTGTGCACCCTCCATTGGCAGGAGCTGCAGGTGGGTCCTCCCCAGCAGAGGAGCTTGGAGCTGCAACTCCTCCAAGATCTTGCCTGTCTGGGGGCACTCCAAGCTCTGGACAGTGCTCACACCTGGAAGGCCACAGTGCACCTGCAAAGAGCCCCCAGTGGATGTAGCAGAGCTCACAGTGTTCACTGCAGGAGGGAGATTTCAGTTCTGCTCCTACACTGTGACCAAAATCAGGGCAGCAGCACACACAGCCCAGGGACATTTGCAGTGCTGCCATCCAGGAGAAGCCTCCCTGGCAGGGCTGGCTCTAGGACATGTCCCCGGCAGCCTCTGGTTTGGTGGATTTGTAGATTTGTCCCACACGGGGCAAAACTGCACCTCTGTAGCCACGTCTCTCTCCCAGCCTCTGCTGACAAAGCCGTGGTTTATCTGCCCCCTGGGCCATCAGTGTTCCTGCACTGAATGAACATCGGATGGTTCGTTCTGTTTGTCTTTTGAGAGCTGGTGAGGCTTTGTTTGTTTGCTTGCTTTGTAAAGGAGCAGGTTGTTGTGTTTTAATTTGCCTCCTTGCTCCTTCACGATGAAAAAATAACCCTAGCTGTGGGAGGAACACGAATCTGTAAATGTTCTTTTATAACAGGGCAGAATCCTGAGACACCATCTCCAAGTTTTTCCTTCCCCAGGATGCCTGTCAGCTTTTTTTCTTGCCTTTTTTCCTTCCCCAGTGCCTGCATTGCTGGCTGGCTCTCTACTTATTCGCCTGTTCAGCTGCAGCTTCTCAGGGTGTCACCCAGAAGCAACCCCACGTGGAGCAGCTTGAGGCCCTGATCCCAATCACAGCCCCTGCCTGCCCTGCAGTGGTCTGGACTCAGGCAGGACTTGTTCAGGGAGGACCTGGTGCTGAATCACAGAAGCATTTAGGCTGGAAAAGCCCTCTAAGATCATCAACCATGAACCCAGCACGGCCAAGCACAGTATCCAGGGGTGCAGGATGGCTGCTGACCGCCCCCATGTCACACATTCAGCTGGAGGCAGCGGTGCGCTGACCCACCCTTGAGTGAGGGGAGGGATCTGCTCCTCGCCAGCCCTGGGGAGGTGCCAGTGTCACAGCAAGGTCACCTCAGAGCTGGCAGGACAGCACGGCACTGCCAGAGCTCCTCACATGGCCCTTGGAGAAGGCAATGGAACCCAGGGTGACCTCTGGAGACCAAAGCACTGAGGAAATGGCAGGTGTCCTCTGTGTTGTGGGTGTCTTCTCAATGGCCCACATTCCTGTGCACACAAAAGCCGCCTCTTCTCCTGGCAGCTTGTGACACCCCTGCTCACAGCCCCACTGCTCATCCCCACATTCCTCAGCCCTGGGGTGCCACAGCTGGGCTGTGCTGAAGGACTGAGCACCACTGCCCTGCCTGCAGCATGGATAGTGAGGGGGAATGACGCAGGAAGGGCAGGGGATACTGAAAGCAGAGATGGAAATACTGAAATACCAAAAGCAGAGATGGAAAGGCACCGTGGGGAAAGGGTAGCAGAGCACTGCTGGGCTGCTCCTCACAACTGCTGAGATGAAGCAGCTGAACTGGTTGTTTGTAAACCCAGCTCCTCCAGATCTTTGGAAAAGCATTCAGTAGCTGACTGAGAGAAAACCTTCACAAGACAGAGCAGCTATCACCCCTATTCTGATCAAGCAGCTGAATGATCCCAGGAGGAACTTCATTTAATCAGAACAGCAGGAACTTGACAAAAATCCCAGTGGTGCACCAAGGGGCACATCCACCCAGCCACTGCTGTAGCCAGCAGGCAAAGCCCTGCCACCCTGGAGCAGCTGCATGGACACCAGTGAGGCTGCTCGAAGCACAGATGAATAGATGATCTCAAGAGCTAAATTTGTACAGACAGCAGGCCTGAAATAGCAGCTGCTGGCAAACATGGCCACCAGGCAGGGAAATGGGATTGTTCTAAGCCTGGGTGCTGAGGGAGTTCTTGGCAGTGCGGCAAGGAAGGTTTGGTTACTGTTGAACCAGCAAATTTGTGCTCTTGTATTTTGCTCAGAGTTCTGCTGAAACCAGCTGAAGGGCATCCCCATGGCTCCAGCTGGGAGAGTGCTCAGGTGGGGATTGCGGGGTGAGTCACTTGGCAGAGGACAATCCATGAGTGATATGGATCCTGTCTTGCTCCAGGAGTCACTCTCCTCTGTGCAAAGAGATTCTGTGTCAAAGAAGTCACATTCACCACCTTGAGACTGAAATCTGCCTTCCACAGCCCCTTTTTCACCCTCAGGGGAGAGGGAAAAGGTACCAGCATGCTGGGTTCACCCAGAGCTCACTGCTGCTGGGCACCAGCAGTGAGGACAAGAAACAGGGAGTTACATGGAGAAGTTAATATGCCTCCAAAAAATCAACCTGCATAAATTTTTATCAGGGACAGTTGGTCCCAGTGTAACTTCAGGCACATTCCTGGAAAAACTCTGAGCTTTTTTTTTTCCCCTTTAAGGTCAGGCTTCTTCTTGTCTGTGTTTTCAGTCAGCCTCTATTCCGTTGTCCACCTGCACATTATAGGAGCTAAGTTCATCCTGTGATCTTGCTGGTAACCAGGATGCCTGGGTCCTGTGCAGGGTGGGGAAGGCACTGTCCTTGACTTCTTTGTGAGCATGAGCCAGTCACCTTCCTCTTGCAGATCTCATTTTCCCAGCTGGAGATGGTTCTATTTACCCACACTTGTCAATACAGTTTTACAGCCTGGGTTAATATTGATTTCCAAGTGAATGCATTAAACCCATATCTAATCCTCAGCACCCGTTCAGAGCTTCCCTCTTTCCCAGCACTTCACAGGTCAGCTGCAAAGCGACACAGATGCAGTGAGAAGCTTCTACCAAAACACAGCCCTTTGCTGCAGCTGCTCTTCAGGATGATCCCTGGGACACATCACAGCACCCAAGAAAGAGATAACTTGGCTTTGCTGGATGCGTTTTACTCATCACAGCTGTACCTCCTGCCACTTATTGCAGAGCTGCTCTTCAGAAACAGGTGGCTGACCTGCTGTTGACACCTGTGTCCAAGCAGAGCCCAGCACACGTCCCCCGTCCCCACCTACCCATGGTTTAGTAGGAGCAGATAAAATCCGAGATATTGCGAGAACGATTATACAAAGGGATTTTGTTTTGTTTACATCTTTGCACATGTCTGAGCAGCTCTGCCAGGCTCTGTGGGTGTGTGCATGGTGCTGTCCCTTCCCAGCCCACCTGCTCTCCTGCCTGCAGCCATCGCTGCCCTTTCTGCCTGCCCCATGGAAACAGGGAGGGGCAGAGAGTGTCTGGATTCCATAAGAAGCTGAGATCCTCACACAGGCAGCATTAATTGCAACTTTTAACCTTTAATTATAGGTTCCCTTGGTTCCCACTGTGTATTTTCAGCTGATTGCCTCTGTGTTTCCATAGCTCGTACATGAACTCACGCTCTAGTAAGGGCAGAGCCACTCCAAGTGACCCAGGCCAGTTTGTGACCTTAATGATCTGCCATCCATTTACAGGCACCTGGAGAGAGCCCAGGTGAGGATCCAAGTGTTGCCCACTGATTTCATCCCCTGCCAAAGAAAAAAGTCCCAAAAATGGCCTCAGGAAGTTTAGGAGAACGAGAGTCTCCTTCACATCAGCAGAGTTGGGGAGTTGAGCCTTTGGGGCCAGTTATCCACAGGGAAGTTGGGACCTTCAGATCCTGCTCCAGTGGAGCTCCTTCTAAATGGACTGCCAAAAAGATTTGATCATATGCAAAAATATGCAAATGGAGCTGATTGCTCAGTGTCACACCCTGTGTGCTTCTCCCAGTGCCCACAGTTTCACAGGAGTACCTGCAGCAGGGACAGCACAGGGACTTACCTGCCAGAACTGACTCAACATCATGACATGTCCCATCCACATCCCTTCCTTGCAGCTCCCCGCTCCCTTCCCAGTCTCTGCTGTGTGGAACTGCCCTTGTTTGGGGGTGATTTAAGCTGCCAGGGTGGGTTTGTACTCCCCTTGAAGCAGCATGGCTCCAGGCCTGGAGGGGAGCAATGCAGGGCACAGAGAGAAGGCAGCATCCTTGTTTCTGCACTAGTCCCAGCACTCTTCCAGGAAGCTGGACCTGCAGATCTGGGTCTTAATTAGGACTTCAAACCCTGAGTACTTGGATGTCCATTATCTTTGCTGTGAGGGAGGCGGCTGCTTCCTCCCGCTGAATGATGGGTTGTGTGACCCAGGAACAAGAAGCCCGTGGCATATTTTACAAGATCAACCATCTTCCCCTGAAGATCCTCCCTCAGAGCTTGCCAAAGGGACAGGTCTGACTGGACAGGAGGCACCTGGCCGTTCCCAGAACCAGGTGTGATGTGTGCCAATGTGCCCTGTGCTGCCCTCCCAAACACAGCCCTGTGCAGAGCCACTCCCTGCCTTCCCTGGAAGTGAGCTGCCACGGCAGGGACGTGCCCGTGGCATGGGTGCACGGCAGCTCCACGCTGTGATGGTGAGGAGCAATGGGCTGAATCCACCCTCAGGAGGCAGGGAGCAGCACCCAGCCTTACCCAGCTCCCCAAGACAGCCTGGCCAGGCCCTAGAATCTGTGTGCCTCCTTCACCCTGGCACTGGGCATCACAAAATCACCTGCAGATGCTTCCTCCAGGCTTTTGCCATGGGTTATGCCTACCCCAACCACAGAGGGCCTGGAAACCTCCTTCTGTGTTATCTCATGCACAAGCACCAAAAGGAAAAGAGCAGCAAAACAGCCCAGCTGCCCACGCTCCTGAGACTGCCCGTGCTGCCAGGAGAACACATATTCCCAGCCTGGTGACCTGCTCCCCACAGCAAGACCCCCAAGGGCCCCACAGCAGCCCTGTGACCCCCATTCCTCCCAGAGCTGCTGCATTTGCTAGGGCAGCTTGGAAAGAGAAAGGACCAGGGGAGTTCACCTCATGGGGCTTAGTCCTCTGCGGTTCTGAGCCCCCCGAAGCCTGCACATCACAGCACCAGCAGTTATAAACATGGCTTTGTTTCTTTGAGGGAAGAAGGAGAATACGCCCAGCACTGCAGAAATGTGGCCGCTCCCTCCTGCACTCTGCCCTACTTGGAGACAGACAAGATAAATCCGACTGACTCCCAGCTCCTTCTCCTCCTGCTCTGCCTTGGCTCAGGCTGGCACATCGATTCCAGCACACAGCAGTTCTGCTCTGCCTGCTCACCCTCAGCTGCAGCTGCATGAGGCTGGCCTCAGGAGAGCTACGAGATCCCTGCAGCTGGGGTCTCTCATCTCAGCTACCTCACGAACCACAAGGAGCCAGCCCCTCTGATGATGGTAGGGGACAAACCCCACCACTGGGGTGTGTAGGTGGGGATGCAACAGCCCCAGTCCCACCCCACTGTGCAGCAAACGTGGTGGATGAGGCTCAGAATCTCTGCCCAGCAGCACGGTCCAGGCTGACACCGCATCCTGCTGCGCCATGTAAGGGGACAACCCCCAGGCCCTCTGCAAAGCCTCAGGTGCTCTGTCTCCTAAAAATGGGGACAATCATAATTCATTGCTGTGGGAAAGTTCCAGCCTGGGTGTGAGGTTTTGTGCATGAGCCTTCTTGAAGCATCTCCTGGGGATGTCTCCTAAGACTCAAGTGTCACAAAGGGGACGGTGGCTGCTGATCCAAGCACACTGACCCAGGACAGCTCCCCTGGAAACCTCAGCCATTCCTCTGTGTTGTCATCTGGTGCCACCAAGTAGGGGGATTTTCTGAGACCACCGCTGGTATTACAAGCCCCTCTTCTCACTGCAGAACAAGCTGCTGCACAACCACTCGAGAATCCATCTCTCCTCCATCACTTTCTTGCCCAAGTCAGCCAATGGCAGGCCTCAATGCAGATGGTGGCAGCAGGACATTGCTTGACCCATCTGCTGTCCCCCAAGGACAGACACTTTGCATTTTGGCTCAATGTCACAGAAGAATCATCCAGGGAGTCATTCAGCCTTGGGCAACATCTATCCAAGCACAGAGCTGGTGTCCAGTCCTTAGGGCAATACACAGCCATGGCTGGGAGACAGAGCACAGCACACAGACCATCCTGTCCTTAAACATCAGCCAAACAACGGGCCCAGGGACAGGTGGATCTGCCCTTGGCAGGCGGTACCCATTGGTCCCTCTGCAGCTTGGAGGCAACGTCCACGTGACTGTGAAAAGTCACCTCAGCCCTGGCAGATGGGTGGAGAATAAAGGAAAAAAGTATCGATCCCATCCATCAAACTGGATGTCAGGCCCCCTTGGCTGGGTTATGCAGGTGTGGGGGCACCAGGGGCTGCAGCTCTGCCTGCACAGCTGGCCCTGCATGTGCAGGGAGAGGGGCTGAGGATGTGCCTCCCACTGGAGCCCCCTCCAGCCTCCTCTCTCTGGCTGTGCCTGGTAATGCACAGGCTCCAGGTGCCCCGGTGCTGTTTGCATCTCATCCCCACTGCTACGTCAGCCAGATGCCTCCCAGGCCCTGGGATGCAGCCCACAGCTCCTGGCAGAGCCACATTCCCGAGGCAGGTTGCAAAGGGCCAGTTGCACAGGTGGGGGACAGAATCACAGGATCATTAAGCTTGAAAAAGACCTTCAGGATCATGAAATCCAACCTGTGACCGCTCCCCACCTTGTCACCAACACTGAATGTCACTTCCAGGTGTCTGTTGGACACCTCTGGGGATGGGGACTCCACCATTTTGCTGGGCAGTCCCTTCAATGACTGACCACCCTTTTCATGAAGAAATTCTTCCTGCTGTTCAACCTGAACCTCCCCTGATGCAAACTTGAGGCTGTGTCCTCTTTTCCTGTTCCAATTGCCTGGGAGAAGAGGCAGACCCACAGCTTGCTACAACCTCTTGTCAGGCAGTTGTAAGAGTGAAAAGGTGTTGGAACCCTGAGCACTGAGAATTCCAGGCTTTCCATGCTGACAGGCACTGACCCCCAAGCAAACACTGCATTTGACCTGAGGCCATGGAACAGGCTTCCAAAATTGAATGATAGCACTGGGATTATGGGTGTGTAATAAAATAGGAGTGTGTAATGTCACAGGGTGCAAAACTTAGAGTTTAAGGTTTTAGAATATAGTAAATATATACAAAGCAAGATGGAGGTTTTAGGGCAGAGGCTGAGTCCTTCTTTTTCACTTTCTTCTTCATGGGTCTGGGTGGTGTTTTGTAATTGGGTAAAAAAATCCGCATTGCGGGCCACGGGTGGTTGGTTATTGGGTTAAAAGTAAGGATAATTTAGGTGTCATTTCTTAATTGGACAATTTGTTCTTAAAAAACCTTGGAAAGAGATAGAGACGGAGCCATTTTTCACTTTGTTAGCTAGAACTCACGACTTGTGAGACTGAGCTATAGATAAGAATTAATAAACAACTGAGTCCGAACATGAACTGCGTCTCTCAAGCATTTAATCCCGGCTCCAACAGAAGAAAAGAAGATTAAAATCCCACAATATGGTTTCCAAACCTCGTGGGACCTGAGTAGTGACTCCACTGGGCACGGCAGGTTACCTGTACCTGGCATCAGGCTGCTGGCATCCCCACAGCAAGGCCAGCCTGAAAATTTCTCACCAGAGCAGATAGCAAAGTGCACACATGGCTCCCTCCCAGAGAACCACCCCAGGGCAGCTCCAATACAGCGCGTTCCAGCAAAACATCCCACAGGACAGCAGCAGGGCTGGGGAGGAACCAGAGGAGCTACAGCAGCTGTGCCATGCCAGCCTTTTCCTGGCTGCCCCACCCCAGCCACTCATCCCGGCTGCTGCCGGGACATCCTGAATCACTGCAGGACACCACCCAGGGGGCCATTTGCGGTGTGCCTGTCCATGGGATGGATGTTTCTGCTACAGCTTCCCCCCAGACCTTCATCCAATTCCCAAAGGGCTTTCTCTTGCTTCTGCCCTGCAGAACTCTGATGCTGTGCCCTGCAGGCTGTGCTCCCTGGGAATAACCAGGTCTCCCCCATCACAGCACCTCATCCCAGCCATGATCTCTCATGCACAAGCTTTAAACTACTTCCCTGTGGCTCAGCCTGTTTACGCTCACCACAGCCACAGACTTCACTCAGCTCCTTACCTCGCACCACACTGGGTGTTGCTTTGTATCCAAAATTGCAGGATGCTTTTAAGCAAGGTGTTCGTCCAGCTCTCATTAGAGCCAGAACAAGAGCTGCTCTGGACTTGGGAGGCTCCAGATGAATCCTCTCTGGGTGCTCTGTCTATACACAAGCTCATCCTTTCGTTCAGCCAGTCCCAAGGGGTTTCATTCACACGTAGGGAAATCACCACATTTGTCCGTGTCTGTTACAAACACCAGAATAAAACCCTTCAAATTCCATCTGAATAGAATCCGGCCCCTAAGGGACTAAAACCTTTTCTTCACAGCAGTCCCTGTCTGAGCCATGCATGAGCACTTGGAGATCTTCCCAGTGTTGAACCTGAATCTGGGAATAGCTGCCATTCAGTTGGACTGCATGGAGTTAAAGCCCTTATCAGACCAGAGCAGTCCATGGATGGGTGGGTTCTGGGTGGGTTCTGCACCTCCACGTCCCTGCACCACCCAAACTGCCCAGGCTGCAGCCCAGGGAGGAGCTGGACTTTTGCTCTGTGTCCTGCTCCTGCTGCGAATACCGGAGTCTCTGCAGAGAACAGGAAAACTTTTGGCCCCACAACTCTTGGGCCTTTCTGTTGTTTTGGCTCGAACCAAACTCCAACCCATCACATTAGATAATTCAAACTCCACATGTGACTTGCCAGGGTGATAAGAGGGAAAACTATGGGCGTTGGTATAATCCCAGTTGATCTGAATGTTGATAAAATAAATAGCACATGAATATTATCACCGACAGCCACAGGATAACATAATTACTGGTTGTACTAATGGGACCACCGAGGCCCAGAGCATCACATGTCTGGGATGGTGGAGGCCTCTGATTCACGTGCAGCAGCAGCCAAATGCTCCATCCCACAGCTCCAGCAGAGAAGCCACCCCCAGGGGTTAGAGACAGAGGATGGTTTGGGTTGGAAGGGACCTTAAAGCTCGTCTCGTTCCACCCCCTCCATGGGCAGGGACACCTTTCACCTTCTGCTATCCCAGGGAGCTCCAAGCCTGTCCAACCTGGCCTTGGACATTTCCAGCCACAGCTGCTCTGGGAAATAGAACCACAGCATCACAGTATTGTTAAGGGGGCCTCTGGAGATCGTGCAGTCCAACGTCCCCCAAGGGAGGGTCATCTAGAGCAGGCAGACAGGAACACATCCAGGAGCATTTGGAATGTTTACAGGGAGGGAGACCCCCAAGAGCACCCTGAGCAGCTGCTCCAAACAGAGACTGGCTTAGCATCAACCTCTGCCAGCTCTGTCAGCACCCACGGGTGCATCCCAGCAGGGCCCATGGATTTATGAGTGTCAATCTAACCCAACCATCTATGTTCAGGCAGAAGTCTTCCTTTCTTCAGCCTTCTTCTCTAACTCTGAGGTCTGTGACTCCTGAGGGCCAACCTCAGCAGTAAGGACCGAGGCAAAGGAAGCATCCTGGGATTCCACCTTCTCTGTGTTTTCCCTGTTCCAAGCCCTCACCACCTTCACAGGGAAGAATTTCTTCCTAACATGTCATCTAACCTGCCCTGTCTCAGTTTGAAAACATTCCCTGTCGTCCTGTGAAGGGGTTCAAGAACTCCTGACTGTTCAGGGCATTTCCTGGAAACCAGCACACAAGCACCTGGCAAGGACAGAAGCAGGGGCTTGGAGGGTGTCAGACACTTCCCAGCCAGGACAAGGCAGGGTCAGGCTGCTGATGACTGAGGGATGGAAAACGATGGCCGAGGAGGGGCCTGACCAGGGCTGTGCATTTCTGAAAATACAAGGACAATGAGAAACCCCCATTTCCCTGCACCTCACTGCTGCCTCACCTTCCCAAGAGGCTCGTGTCTTTTCCCAGCTTCACCTGATGAACAGCTGCCCCTTCCCGCTCTGTTTCGCAGCAAAAGGACAGCAGATGATTTGTAATAGAGGAATTAAGGACAAGATTTTTTAAGCGAGCCAGAGGGAATTCATAATCCACAATCCGCTGCAGTTTCAAACCAGTTGTTTTCAAGCAGAAAAGTCCTTTCAGCAGCACCAGCACAGTGTCTGATCTGGTTCCCCAGCCCTTTGCTTTCCCCTCGGGGGTCAGTCCCATGGACAGCTACACCCCAGCTCTCCAAATGGGCCTCAACCTGTGCCCAGCTTCTGCCAAGTGCATCCAAACCCCACATGATAAAAGGTTTCGATGTCATGCTCTGCTGCATTACGTCACATTAAGTCATGTGCTGTCGCCCCACACTGTCAGCTCACAAAGCAGCCGTGTCCCGGTGGCTCAGTCATTTAGGCTGAAATACAGCCCCCTCTCCCAAGGCATTCATGTCTGGGTGACATCTGAAGAGCACATAATGTTCTGTAATTCTCTGAGTAACTGTCCTCTAGGTGCAAAAGTGAAATTTCTGAAAATTTACAAGAAAATTATTTATTAGCACATGAGATAATATTAACACAGAGAACAGGCATTATAAAAGTGGTGTCAGGGAGCATGTCCACCGATGATCCCATCAATGAAACTGCACACGCTCTCAGCCTCTGATACAGATGAAATTCTCTAAAATCTCAGGGAGACATCACATTTCAAGAATACATTCTCAGAAATAAGAGGCCTTTCTGCCTCTGGCATTCTGAGAAATTTCCTTCTGCAATAGCTCTCACTCCTCCTGACATTCACAGCTGTGTCACTCCTCATTGTCAATTAGCATGAAGCCACATCACCGTTATTAGGAAAGCTCATCTCTGGGAAGGGTCACTGCAATTTAAACCTAACTTCGGCCCTGACTTTCCCCTTTGCTACAAACGGAGGATAAATAACTTCTGAAAATGTTTATCATCAATTTTTGAATCTGGGCACCCCATCTAAGCAGGTTTTCCTGGCTGCTCCCCATCCAGAGGTCTTTACCCCCTGGTGTTTGCTCTGGCCTGGGCAGTGCTGCTTTCACAGGTGGGCTTGCTCTGTGGGTGGGTGAGAGTTGCTCCCATTTTTCACATGCTCCAGCAGAGCTGCCTGAGCACAGCCGAGGACCACTGGCACTGCTGATGAGCTGGAAGAGTCACAAAGCTGTTTATAGTCTGTCAGCTTCCCTAACCACTTCCAGCAATTAAATTTAAGGACTTTCTTACTAAATTTGCAGAAATTGCTTCCTTTCCTCCTGTTCCTCCGAGCAAAACCAGCAGAGCCTGATCCCAGATCTGCCCACTGGCGCTGTCAGGACAAACAGACCCAAGGCACTGTGGTCAAACTGCAGCTCCAGACTGCTCAGGCAGGCCCAGGACCAACTCCCCCAAGACCCTGACCTTTACCAATACCCCAGGCAAGAGAGAGCAAGGATATTTACCTTGAAGCCAGGTGACTGTCACTCAGCAGCTGAAGCAGCCTCAGCTCACAGGCAGTGGGTGCTGGACTGGGGTCAGGGACTGCTTGGATTGAAGCCAGCCAACTCCAGGGGTTTGTGAACTAATTTCTTCCCCTTTCTCCTCAACCCCAAGCAGTCAGTCCTCCTGCAATTTAAACCCCTCTAATTCTGCCAAGGCAGGACCTGCCTTCCCAGCCCCTCCCCAGGCACCAGGCACTGCCTCTGGCCATGCCAACAGCCATCAGACAGGGCTAATTTGGCCCAACACAAAGCACATTTGCGAGGTTATTTTTAGGTTATTTTCCCCTGAATTAGCTCAGCCAGCACTGGCACAGGGGCAAGCAGGAAGATGCCACCAAGGGCAGGAGCCCTGGCAGGGTCGTGGACGGCTCCACTCAGATTAGCTCCAGCCACGGAGTGAAATGGATGCATGAAAGAGAAGATCTGTGCAGGGGACAGTTCATCCCCTCCCTGCCACACTCGGTGTTCCTTCCCTCTGTCCTTGGCACAGCACAAGCTGTACCTTCCCACTGCACAACACCTATTTTTTTTTTCCTCTTGCAAAGAAGCAGGCAGCCCTGTGACACCCA
This sequence comes from Chamaea fasciata, assembly GCF_029207755.1. Taxonomy (NCBI): domain Eukaryota; kingdom Metazoa; phylum Chordata; class Aves; order Passeriformes; family Sylviidae; genus Chamaea; species Chamaea fasciata. The sequence goes on along the minus strand of NW_027094111.1, from coordinate 4,475,572 downwards.
GGCAGGAGGCAGAGCTGTGGCAGAGTCCTTGTTTCCCAGAGGGTCCATCCCCCGGTGACAGCCCAGCTGACACCCTGCAGAAGAGTGCAATCCATGGTGTGTCCTTTGTACATCACACACAGAGAATGAAGAAACAGAGCTTCTAAAAACATTCCCAAATCACGGGGATGGCAGAAATCTACCCAGAGCCTGAGTGGATGAACGTGGACCTGCACAGGCAAGAACTTCAGGGACCTTTTGGGCTGGAAAGAGTGGGAAAAACCTAAAGGCCTGTCCTCCTGCTCAGTTTTCTCCCAAAGAAAACTTCAAGTCTAACAAAGCTATCTCTCAGCTCATCCTGTTTCCTGCAAGGCAGGAGGGAACCCAGGAGCCATTTCTCATGCTCTGTTTTGCCATTAGCTACTCTGCAAAGAAGAGGCAATGGATGTCCAGGAAATGTGGCTGTAAGTGCAGAGCAGAGCAAGTGCTGCTACCACATCCAAAAAGAGAGCTCCAGCTGCAGCAGTTCTCATTATTTGCTTTTTAGCTGTTTTACTCAGCACACATGTTCAGCTGGCAGGAAAGCTCTTCATCACAGAGTAACTGCCCTCAGTGGTGGGCTCAGAAAATCTCCCACCCTCTGATCTTGGCCAAACACAAGACAAGGTTCGAATTGCCCTTCTGTCCCTTCAGCTTTCCCTCAAAGGGAGCCTGGTCAGGGGAAGAGTTCTGGATGGTTTCCTCACACCTCCCTGGCTCCTGTCCCCATCCTACACATTTTACCCACTCCATGGGGAAACACAATCAGGCTGGGGATAGCCAAGACTGAAGCCCCAGCACAGGGCACTATGCTGCGGAGCAGCTTTTCTCATCTTCCCCATGAGGGCTCTGCTGTGGAGCAGCTTTTCTCTCTCTCTCTGCCACTTCCCCACATTCCCTTGTCTTAGGAAATGCAGTACTTATAACTTAGAAACATTCTGTCAACACATATCAATTTTGGCAGTTTTTCAATTTAAAAATCTGTCACTTCCCCCCCCCCCCCCACACCTCACCTGATCTCTGCTCCCATGTCAAGTCTGCTTTTTAGTTGTAAATACAATGCTGCCACTTCCAGTCAAACAAAAATATCCTCCGTGTCCTCAGAGTGGCTTAAACATTATTTAGAGCATAATTTTTAAAAATTATGGGAAAATTAGCTTGGTGTACTTTGCCATTATGGGAAAATTAGCTTGGTGTACTTTGCCATCTATTCTTGAGCCTGAAAAGGTTCATTTCTGTCCAAGTGTCTCCACCCAAGACCCTTCTTCCTAGGTGACAGCTAAGGCTCAGCTTGGCATCTGCTCTGAATGGAGCTTCCTTGGGGACCAGAGCTTGCATGAGGACAGATTTTGTTTTCAAGTCGAGCCCTGGGGCTTCCCAAATGCAAAACCTCAGGCAAGTTCCTCTCACAGTAGCATGCAACATCAGCTGCGTGCTTCCTTCTGACTTGGGCTCTGCCTGGTGCAGGAGAGCCCAGAGCACACCCATGCAAATGTGGCAAACCTTCAACTGGAGAGCAGGAGACGAGATGTGCCTGGCAGGCTGAGGAGAGGGATTATCTGCCCTCTGTGGGGCTGCACCTGGAATATGGGGAGCAGTGGACCAGGAGGGACATGAGGAAACTGCAGAGGGCCAGGTCCTGAGAGCCAGGGCTGAAGGAAGAGGATGAGCCAGAATGGCAAAGAGAAGGCTGAGGGCAACCCAGCAGCCCACATGGAAAGGGAGATCTTCATCCCGTCCTCATCTCAGAATTTTTCAAAACTAAGTAAGGCAGACACAAGCAGCTTGAGCCAGTGCTGGGAATAGTCCTGCTCCAAGTGTGAGGCTGGGCTGGAAATGTTCAGACATCTGACATCAACACTTCAGTGATTCAGCAAACCTCCTGCTCTGAACCACTCAAAAACAGCCACTGAAAAATGTTAGGGAGGAACCCCAACAGCTGTGTCCCTCAAAATGCTCTCAGGATTTTATCAGTCTCCCCGGCTGCAGCACTGCTCAATAGGTCCAAAACATTGTGGAGAAATGCTGGAGAGGCATGAAGAGTACAAAAATGTTTTTTGTGGTGTCCACAAATGGACCAGGCACATCTCCCCAGCCCCTGGAGGATGAAGGGCAGGGGAGAAGAATTGAGGAGACCAGGTGCTGCCCACAATCCCAGCACATGCTCACCTGGGCAGTGAAGCCTGAAACACCCACAGCAGCACCACCACGGGGACAGGGCTCAGGCCAGTCCTGCCCACCCCAGCTCCCAAGGCAGAGATCCCATTTGGACACATCCCCAAACGTGGGTTGTTGCACAGTGGGGCCCAGTGCCTGCCCTGGAGTGTGCTCACCTTCCCCAGTCTGCCCAGCAGCAGCCCAGGGGCAGCAGCAACAGCTTCCCCTGAGGCCCCAGGGCAGCTGCTCTGACAGCCAGGACATCACTGCAGGAACAGCTGCGCAAAGCCAAAGAGTTGGCAGCCCTGGAAGCAGACAGAGGAGATCCCAGAGACTGACCAGAGCCTGGCTGGAGCCTTCATACCATCAGTGTAGCCCCAGAGAACTTCCAGCAGCCTTGGATCCTGCTGAGGACAGCACAGGGTTGGGCTCAGATCACCTCCAGAAGGGAAACTGAATCTGCCTTGTATGTTCTTGATAACTGCCTGTGCTTGCTGGCATAGCCTGTAATTGACTGAACCTTTCCTCCATTTGTCTGGAAGCTCCCGCACTTTAGAAGGAGCCCGGTTGAACAGCACATCAGGAGAGAGGGTGCACACTGAACTGAGCCCCTGATCCGGCCTGTGGATGTCTCACCAGGTGTTTCCATCACCATTTCATAGGCTGGGGACAATCCCCCCTGACACATTGCCTGTTCCTGTCTGGGTGCAGCGCTTCCTTGAGGGCCATCAGAGATCCCAGTGAGTCAAACCCACTGCAGCCACCCTAAAAGCCTCTCTCCAGGAGTGCCACCTCATTCAAAGCAGCATCTTCTCACCCCACACCCCTCAGTCAGACAAGGGCTGGGACAACCCCCAGCAGAACCTTGCTGTCAGTTCCTGAATGCTCACCCTCCTCCTCCTCCTCCTCCTCCTGCCTCGACTCCCAGAAAGCCCCCAGGGCTTCCCCACATGCTGCTTTCTAGAAATAATGAAATATGGCCAGCCCAAAGTGGAGCAGCCAGGCCTGGCTCTGCCACCTGGGCTGGATGGAAGAGCCAGCCCCACCTGGGGCAGAGGAGGGCTATGGTTCAGTGTGCCCCCCAATCCCTGCCCCCCAACTCACACCCTGCCTGCACCCTGAGGCTGCTGCTGCCTCCTCCCCAGCGGAGAAACAGCTTCCTCCTCACAGAGCCCACAGGAAGCGCCGTGGTATTTATAGAGCCCTGAGAGCGCCGTGCACAAACCCGGGGAAAAACCTACACTCAGTCAAAAACAACCTCCTGCACCCAGAGCTGCACTGGGAGCTGGTGCCCCGGGACGTGTTCCCAGCACTCCCTTGAGCCCACAGGTCCTGGAAGGAGGTTGTGGGACCTTCTCCACCATAGAAATGGAATGTGGAGCCTTTCCAGGACTATTTCTGACCTTCTCCACTGTCTCCTTCTCTTGTGTCTCCTTCCATCTCCCACCATTTGCCACATTCCTCCCTCTTCCATCTTTCTCTTCCTTTCTCCCATGATCCGTGTGATCAAAGCTGCTCCCAGCTGGCCACATGCACTGAGCAAGGAAAGCAACCACCAAAACACAGAGGGCTCTGCTGCACAGGACAGGAGGACAAACCTGCTGCCCTGCATGGGGTGAAGGAAAGCAGAAGAGTCAGAGCTACTCATTGACAAGTGGCAACGTGTGCTCATCTCTCTGGGACATCTCTCTGAAAGTGGCACAGATCGCTTCCACCAAGAATTTCAAGATGTCAGAGTTCGACTTTCATCTCAATTTTTGGAAACATCTTCCGTCTTGATTTTTGGAAACAAAATTTTGCGTTCATTACTTTAGAGAATTCCAAGTTTCTGTTTCTGTTCTGAACTTGAGATCATTGTTCTGCTACCACGAACAGCAGGAAAGCATTGAGATTTCAAAATATCCACTTCGAAAGGAAACCTGGAAGTGTTTCATTCTGAAAGAGCTCTGAAACAGGTTCAATTACAACCCTCTACTTTTCTTTCCTGAATGAATTCTGATTCATCTGGCCCACTTCCATGATTTCTTAGTAAGTTTGTGTGAGCTGAGGCAATAGCAGTTCCAGGAAATTTTTCCCAGCCACTTTTGGCCCTAACATGAGGTCCATTTCCAAGCCCAGTAATGTTTATTTCCATCTGAGCTGGAGGTACCCTTGCCCTTAGCCCAGCCCTCTGAGCAGCCTACAAGACACAACGGGTGATGATCTTCCTACACCTCGCTGCAAATGACCCCACCACACTCCTGCCCCACTTCTCTCAGTCCTACAGCTAGCCAAGCATGCCCAGCAAAGCTCTCCTGTGGCTGGGAGAGGCACACAGCCAAGATTATCCACCTTCCATCCCAGAGGGATGCAGGGACACACAGAGCCCGGGCTGGATGTGCTCAGAGCAGCAGGTCCCTTGGAGGAGATAAACTGCTGGAGCTTCCCCAAGGCTGTCACTGTAGGACAACGAAAGAAAGATGAAAGACTCTAAATATTTCCGAAGGCAAAGAGCATAGAGAAAAGCTTTTATTGTCTAATTCTTACTACCTTTTATAAGACGTTCCGATACAGATTTAACATGATGGGTGAATAGGAACGACACCTCTCTGATCCCACTAGAGAAACAGCAAAACACCACCTGGAGAAAGATTGCTTGGAGAAAGGAGAGCTGTTGGCAGAGATTGTTTTGAGAAGAAACTTCTTGAGAAATTTTTCCTTGGGAAAAAGTTAGCAGCTGCTAGCAGGTTAAAAATCTCTTAGACCCAGAAACACCAAGCCCACACCAAGGCTGTCCCCCACCAAGGAAGCTGCAAACCAGAGGTGACCCACTGGTAGCTGGCTGTGCTGAGTCTGCCTGCAAGTGCTGCTGTTACCTAAAAACCCTGTCAGGGAGCCAGGGCTGCCTCAGGCACAGGAAAGGAGAGCCTTTGCTGCATCACTCAGCTGAGGAGACAAACCACTTATTCCTTGTTCCTCCACCATGAATGTGGAATTGGCTCTCGCAGCTGAGCTGGAAATGGCCATGGGCTGGATCCACTGGGCCTGTGGGCCTTCCTGAGCTGTTCCACTGGAATCAGACCCATTTTTAGGGACAGGTGAGCTCTCGTGGTTCACAAACCTGCTGTGGCTGAAAACTTAGTCCACCAGAAAAGTGTCCTTTGCTCACCTCTCCTGTGTCCAGCTCTGCAGCAGCACAGGGAGAGCAGGAAGCCCTGAGGCTTGTGCTGCTTCAGAGAAAGGAGGTGGTAGATGTCTAAATCCATCTCTCCACTCATCCCATCCCATCCCATCCCATCCCATCCCATCTCATCCCATCCCATCTCATCCCATCCCATCCCATCCCATCTGTAGTATCAGGGGCACAAACAAGGAAAACTAGAAGGACAAGAGTAAATAGCATTTTACTCTATGGGCACAATGCATGAAATACAAATGAAATCTGTGCTACAGCTCCATATTCGGGACTTTTTTTGGATTAGCAGAACCCACTGTCATAGTTGCAATGAGAAGTCAGTTCCAAAATACCAGTAGGAAACACGGAAAAGATTTTTGATGTGACAGAACTCAAACTGGCATGGATTTTGCCATTTTGCCAGTGCCATTCCTCAAAGCTGAGCCCACAGGGACTGGCAGCAAACACACCATACACCCTCCTTTAGCCTGGTGCCCTTCTCTCTGTGTAAGTGTGCAAATATCTTGTTTGAAAATTCCTGCTTGTGTCTGGGACCCGCAGAAGGTGAAGCACTGGAGAGCAGGAGCAGCTTTCCATGTCCCCAGGTTGTCCGGGCTGAGATGATCCACCTTTGCCTGCAAACCATCCTCTCTCCATCCTCTCTGGGAGGCCCAAGCTGTGGCAGCATCTTGGAGATAACTTCTGACACAGGAATATTTGCACAGCTCTCTCTCCTGGAGCCAGGCCAAGCTGCCTGTGGTTTGTGGCCAGCAATTACAGACGTTACAGAAGAAGACAGAGTTTGTTTAACTGCTTGTTCTGTCAATACTGCAGCTTGCAAAAGCCCAATTGCACAGCCAGAGCTGGCAGCATGTTGGAAATCATCTGTTCTTGCAGCAAGAGCAGGGGCTGATCTCCTGCAAGGCGGGATTCTGCCAGGCTTCACTGCTCTGGAGATCAAGGGGTGAGGGGATGGGATGGGGCAGGGCTTTCCAGAACAGGTGGATCTTCCTGCTTTCCAGAGGAGGTGGCTCTGCTTCCCTGTTACACTCTGAGCTTGAAAGTTTCCAGCATAAAACTGGCCTGCCCTGCCTGGGTCTGACCATGCCTTCAGGAGAAGCTTCTGCACCTCGGGTCTTGCCTTGTGGAAACCCAGAGCTCTGGCTGTGGGACAGTCCACAAATAATGCAAACAATGACAAGTCTTGGGTGGCACAGCTATCCACACAGACTTTTATTCTGCTCTCAAGGAAGCTGCTTCAGGATGCTCCATGTGGCAGTGGGCAGCTTGGTCCTCTCTTGGTCTGAACTGCAAAACTACACACAGCGAGGTGCAAAGGGCAGATGCTCCACTCAGGACACTCAGCACACCCTGACACAAGAGACCCCACAGGCCACAGAACCTCACAGACTGGGTGTGGCATCACCTTGAGACTAGAAGGGACTCTGGATGAAGACAGGCCTGCCCTCCAGTTTCAGGTAGCTCAGCTATCCTTGCATTGTTCTATTTTAAAGTTCTTCTGAGATTAAGAGCTGTCTGTAGGCAGGAAGATCTTCCTTCAATCTCACCTGAATCCTCCTTCCTGAAGCTGAAACCTCTTAGTCATGATGTGCACCACGATTATGGCAGAAAGATCCATCCTCCACCTTCTCTGTGGATTTGAAGGCTTCTCCTGCCTTCCTCTGCTGTCCATCCCCCAGGGTAAACTTCAGCCCCTCCAGCTGTCGGGGCTCTGCTGATGATTGCTCGTCAACACTCTCCAGTCCATAAAATCCATGTCTTTCCCAAAGTGCTGGGGCTTCAGGAATTCCCCTCCTGAGGGCTTCCCCATTCACAGCCACCCCATCAGATCTGCTCCTCTGTGCCAGGACAACACTGAGCCAAAAATCACCACACCTTTGTGGGGTTTCAGCACTGCAGCACAGTTTGGCCCAGGTTCATACCCAGAGCAGGGAAGGAGCAGCCCCCAGAAGCCCCAGTACAGGGCTGAGCCCTTGGCCAGAGGCACGGGGGTGTCTGAACTCTGAGAAAACCTTCAGCAGACATCCCTGCACTCAGTTCAGCTCCTGCCATCTTGCTAAAGGTTTCCTCAGCATCTGTGTTGATCTGAGGATGAGCACAGCTGCAGATGGAGTGTTATCCACTGGTGGAAGTACAAAGCCCAGAGCCCTGGGATGGCACAGGCTGCAGAAGCAGAGGGAATCAGAAGCTGTGTGTTTTCTGGTGTCCAGGTAGCTGTGTCTCTGGGCTCTTGCCAGGATGCAGGTAGGTTTTCTGGTGCAGCCTGGGAGTTCAAGAAGCATTTGGACAACATTCTCAGGCACAGGGTGGGATTCTTAGGCCTGTCCCGTGCAGGGCCAGGAGTTGGACTCGGTGATCCTTGTGGGTCCCTTCCAGCTCAGGAGGATCTATAATTCTAGGAAGAGTTAAGCACAGTGAGAGAGGCAGGCAGCCCCTGGCAGCCAAGACCCTGACTCTGTATTTCCACAGCCTGCTTTGCAGCCCAGTTCCACTTTCCTCTTTGTGAAAGGCTTCAGGTTTCCTTCTGTGATAGCTCAAGCTTGTTGTGAACCAGAATTGAAGCGTTGGGCCGGACAAGCTGCTGGTTTCGCTGCTCCTCAGAATAGCAGCTCTATTTCCTAAGCCTTATTTATAAACTGCTGCTGTTTGGGGTTTTATGACAAAGATAGTGAGCTCAGGAAATCAGCAGCGGTTTCTGTTATCTGGAGCACAGCCACACGAAAGAGGGAAGAGAGTGTCATACTCCAGGAGCCTATTCATGGAAACTAGTATCTCACTGCTCTGCCCCTTGAGAGACAGATATTTATAATCCCTCACACTTCCTCTTCCTGCTCCTTGCTGTCACCAGCTCCAAACCTGCTCATACTTTTCACCCCACAAAAGGACTAGCAGGGGGAGGCCACCTCTCCTCACCTCCTCCACTTCCACCTGTAATTCACTGCTCGCACCTTGCACACAACAACCCCAAGTTGTCACCAGTGGACCCTCCCACCTACTGGTGTGCTTTGTCCTGGCCTTGGGAGTGCCTCCATCAACCCAGGCACAGCCCACACTCCTGCCCAGGCACAGCTCAGCTCCACAAAAACCCTGACATGCCCCACACTTCTGGGGCAGCTCCGAGCCCAGGGCAGGAGGGTGCAGAGAGGAGCAGGGGGTGGATGGACAGGGCAGGCAGGCCCCAGGGATCGTGGTGGCTGCAGCACAAGGACACGGGCACCCACGGTGGCTCCAGCTCCCTCATGCAGATTGCAAATACAGCAGTGAGACACCAGCAGCACAACCCTCCAAGGCATTCCCAAAGGTGCTTGGAAGCCCAAGGAGATCTCAAGATCTCAGAGAAGCAGTGCCCAGAAACTGCTGCACAAACTGGAATACAGAAAAGGTGTGGAGTTACTGGAGCAGAGAGGGACAAAAAATGAAGGGGTTGGAGCATCTTCTGTATGAGGAGAGGCCAAGGGAGGTGGGACCCTTCAGGTCCAAGAGGCGTCTGTTCCCTGTGGCACAGAGCTGATGAGGACAGAGGATCTCCTGGCCCACGAGAAGAGCCCATGGAGGCAAAGGACCAGGCAGAGATGCCACAGCAAGGTTTGTCAAGCTGGAAGACTTTAGAGCTCGCTGCAGGCTGCCCCTGCCTGTGAGACCTGTGCTCCCAGTCCTGCCATCACGGTGGGTGTGGGCAGCCCCAAGGAGCAGTGCAGAGCTTTGCAGTGATTCACACCTTGATCCGCAGGTTTGCAGCAGCTTCGTTCCGACACAGCACTCCAGCCAGACCACTCCAGGCTGCAGCCACAGACCTTACCACGTCCCAGTACAATATCTTAAGGCAACTGCTCTGGGGACAACACCTGAGTGGGTGCCCTGAGAGAGCAGCAAGTGCATTCAGCCACCAGAAAAGCCCCCTGTGCTTTTTCAGACCCCCTCACCTGCCTTGTCCTCCCCTTCCCCCAACATCACACACCCAAAGCTCAGGGACCCAAGTGCTGCACAGTCCAAAACATGGGCAGCACCTGCCACATTCCTGAGCAGTGACACTGGGTCACCCTGTCGCAAGCTCAAAAGCATTCCCCCGTGGCCATGGAGCAGAGACTGTGAAACACACGCCGAAATCTTGATGAAGCCATGGAGCACACGCGACTCCCATGTTGTCTCCAGTGAGTGGTGATCATTCCAGGAGTGCCTGCAAAGCCTGTGTGCTGTGTCACCTGCTCCCACACCTTGGGAAGGAAACTGCATCGCTCACACAGCTTTGGGGAAGGGGATCTTAGCTGGGAATGCTGCAGGAACCTGTGCAGCTTGGGTCAGCTGCTCATGTGGGGAGAGTAGCAGCAGCTCTTTGACACTTTGGGCCACTTTGCAGGACCCACAGCCATGCTGGACCTTGCCAGTCCTCTTGAGTCCAAGCCCAGTCCAAACCCTCCTACCTGACAACATCCAGCTGAAAATGCCCAGAGGAGGTCCCAGACACTGGTGGGGCTGCACTGCCCTGGACACAACGTGGCTCCTGCTGTTTCTCCTCCTCCGGGTTGCTCCAGCCTGGTGCTCCTCTTTGCTCAGCTCTGGGGGAGCTCAGCTCCTGAGGCACAAGACCCTTTGAACCTTCTCATGGAGATTCCCTGGAGCACAGCTGGAAGGGGACTGCAGTGCCACCAAGGTGGAAGCTTAAAGCTGGTCCGGATTGCTCTCCAAAGTTGAGAGTGCATCACATGAGAGATTGTGGACCAGATTAATGCCACATATCCATAGCAGGAAGGAGACCTTGCTCCCCAGACCAGTGCCCTTCTCCCCTGCTTGTCAAGAGCTCCAGCACTAGATGAGTTCCTGTGTGAGATGCTGGAAGTCCCAAAAGCATCAGATAACTGCACCAGTGAGAAGGCAATTCAGCTGCCTGCAAAAATGCAGCCATGGAGCACAATTCTGTGTGTTGTTCCCTTGGGACAAGAGTAACACAGCCACCTCATCCCAAGTCAGGGGAATGCTTTCACAGTGCTGCTGAAAAGTGCAGCACAACCAAGCCACAGCCTGGAACACAGGAAGAGCTGTGGTGGCCCAAATCTCACTCAAAACCTCCAACTTTGTCCCAGGTGAGAGGCCTGTAACTCCATGCAGAGCTGTCCCCCCAGCCTTTCACTGGTGTCTCCCAGGGACTGCAGTTTTTTAATGTGGATTTCCCCGTTTCAGACCCTCCACTTTTCCCTAAACGCATTTCATGCTCTCAACTGCAGAGCCCAACTCAGACCTTGCCAAGGCCAGAACTGGCAGCACTTGCGGCCACTGGTGTCAGGAAATGAGATGTTTAAAGGATGCCAACATATGACTGGCACCATCTCATGTCTCTGCTGGGTGCATCAGGGAGACCTCAGTGACAGGAGAACCTCAGAGACTGGCCTTGGCCACTCCTCCACGGGGATACTCAGGAGAACCCCTTGAGACAACCCCACCATGCACAACCCTGTCCATAGATTCAGCAGCAAGGAGAGATGGATGGGGCAGGTGGAGGAGGGTGGGGGAGCAGGGAGGGATGCAGCTCCCACCCCTCCTGCACCCGCCTACCCACAGCACCAACCATGCCAACACCAGTGTCCCGGCAGCCCGGGCAGGAGGAACACCGTGCAGAGTGTGGAGCTACAAACGCCTTTCACAAGCCCACAGCACGGCCGTGGCAGCAGGAGGAGGGTTTCCCTCCCCACCTGACAGTCAACTACTCTCACCAGCTTGCCCCTTACACAACAGACGCCTTCAGCAGTCAGTGTTCCCAAAAAGGGCAGTTGAGGTTTAATGCTGACAATGGCAGCAGCAACACGAGCTCTTTTGCTAACATCACGCGTGCCAACAGCCCCATGGATTTCCCTGGGGGCTGCCCAGCCACGTGCATTTTCTGAGAGCACACATTTTCAGTTTACTCCCAATAAATGAATAATTCACGTAAGCATCCAGAAGATTTTCTTGATGTACAAAGAAGACCCGTCCAGGTGAGAGCTGGCCTTCCTTTGGCCACCAACCCCTTTTGCTTTGGCTGATCTCCACGTGCACTGCAGCAGGCCAGCAGTGCTGCCTGAGCCTCTGACACACTGCCCTGGTGACTTGACAAGATCACTGAGGCTCAGGCAGGCAGCAGGGCTGCTCAGGGAGATAGGCACAGCCGTGCTTCCCTCACCACAAACACCAACAGATGTTTTCTTCTGTATTTCTAAGATCATAGGCAAGCCCTGCTCCCTGTCAGCTTTTGCCGCGATAAAAAGGAGAATGGGTGACGCAAGAAAAAACTGTTTCTTTGTTTCTTCAAAACAAAACAAATGTTTTCATGTGATTAGTGTGCTCCTAAGCAAAAAAATTACCTATCAGTGAAATCCCTGGTTTAGCTGGCAGGTTTTTCTGCTGAAGCATGGCCTAAGAAGAAAAGTCCAGCTCCAGAAGGATGTTGTTGCAGATGAAGGGAACAGCAGTGTCCCACCACTAGCACCTTCTCCCCAGAACTGTCTGCAGCCTCCCGAGGTTGTTCAGGCTCTGTCAAGGGCCCTGGCATCAGCCTGTTGCCAGTTCTTTCTCCTCTCCATACAGCCAGCAGTTTCTCACACAGCAGTGGCTCTGTCCTGTCCTACCCCAACCCGGTGATGACTCAGGGACCCTCATCAGCCCACGGCCTGAGCCAGGGGCCAGCAGAGCTCACCTCGGCTGCAGGAGGGGGCCAGCTGGAGAGAAAAACCCAGGGGGTTTTGTCCCAAAACCCAGTGAAGGGTTTAGAGGAGAAGCAATATGAGGAGCAGCTGAGGGCACTTGACTTGTTCAGCTGGACCAGAGGACACTGAAATCAGAGCACACTGAGAGCTGCTCACGGGGAGCAGTGGAGGGGCAGCTCCAGTCCCTGCTCTGGGCCAGGGACAGCACCCAGGGCACGGCTGGAGCACCCAGGGCAGGCTCAGGCTGCAGAGCAGGGAAAGGTTCTTCCCCCAGAGGGTGCTGGGCACTGCCCAGGCTCCCCAGGGAATGTGCACGGCCCCGAGGCTGCCAGAGCTCCAGGAGCCTTTGGACAGCGCTCCAGGGATGCCCAGGGGGGATTGTTGGGGGCTCTGGGCAGGGACAGGGGCTGCCCTGGATGATCCTGGTGGGTCCCTCCCAGCTCAGGAAGGTTTTACAGTTCCATGAAGTCCCTGCTGCAGGCTCAGCACAGCCTGCACACACTAAACACAGGCACAGATGACAGAGTCTGAAGGTCTCCTGTGACAGCAAAGGCTGTGGTGCTTTGGCCTGGCTTTGGAGGAGCTGGTGGGGGACAGGTCCCCAGGCAGTTCCAGGGCTGCTCCAGGGGCACAGCCCAAGAGGAGCAGCTCTGGCTGCAGGCAACCACAGGACTGGAAAGCTGCACATGGCCACAGCAGAGCCAAAAGCCAGGCGCTGCAGAGCTGAGATCCAGCCACCCAAACAGGCTCCCCACGTGGGACACTCTCCACGCTCTGACGCCTATGATGCCAATCAGGTGACAACAACACAATTTGTTTTCAGGAATATTGAGCTAGTGAATAACAAAAATAGGAAAGAACCTGAAAAACAGGTCTCGGCGACCTGGATGCCAGGCAGCTCTCCCAGGACAAAACTTTCAGTTGCCCTGAGTCACCCGTCCTGATCCTCCCCTGGCCACGCGAACCAGAGCTGCAGAACCCAGCCCATTCACAAGCCTGCATCTTCCCAGGGCTTTGCTGTAGTCCCTGCTCAACACCTGGACTCATTAATTGGGTGGAAAAGTATTTGAGGATCCTAATGCAGTCAGAGAGGGGCAGGTGTGACATTGGATGTTGTAGCCATGAGGGTCTGGAAATACCAGCAAGAGTTTTGTTGCTACATCAACCCTGGAAAAACAACCACTGACATCTCAAGAGGAGGTTGCATAACACGAAGGAAAGAGAAGGCAGATAAACAGCAGCAGATATTCCTAATGATAATGACAGAAACACCATTCTATAGCACCCCCCCCCCCCAAAGACTCACCACCACAGCCCCGACTGCCACAACCTCCAAAGGCAAGTCAGTTGCATGAGGCAACAGCAGACCAGAGAAACCGCCACAGCTAATCTGCCTCAGCACAGCAGCAATGCAGGTGCCTGGAGATAACAAGAAATAACCCTAAACCTCTCTGGCTGCCTGCCCCAGAGAATGCTGGGGCTCACAGGAGCAGCACTTGAGTGAAAGAACCCCACTGTCGCAATGGGACACAAATAAAGATGCTCGACTCCAGTCAGAAGGCAGCAGAAACCAGAAGGTTTATTTACAATTCATTCAGCTCTTTTATAACGTATTGCACTAAAAAGGCACGTTTTTGGTCCATAGGGCTGACACCTCTCCCATTGGCTAAATAACAGAAATAGCCAACAACACCTGTTGTCATGGGAAAGGAATATTGTTCACACAAAGTCGTGACCCCACCACCACAGCAGGTCCTGGGAGGAATGGGCAGAGGGACAGGGCGTGACAGGGGGACACAAGAGAGGCAGTTTGGACCCATGATGAGACAGGACACAGTAGGCTTCTTGCCAGGGAAACCACAGCCCTGCTCTGTCCAGCTGTGCCTCAGATCCAGCCTGAGGGAAATCATGGTGACCAGGACATCCAGAAAGACCATGCAGTGATGACCACAAGCCTGGGCAGCGATGTGAGCCAGGCCTTGGGCAAAGCAGCTTCTTACCCTGAAGCAGATCTATGGGTCACTCACGTGAGAAGGGCTGACTCCTTGGCTCGTCTTTAGAAGGGAAAGAACATGCTGGGGGAGCTGGACAGGACAGCCAGGGCACTGACGGGACCGTGCAAGAGCAGAACCCCATGACTTGGAGAGTGAACAACCCCAGAGACAGCTAGTTCATGGTCTGTGGAACACAGACTCCATACAAAAACCTGGAAGACTCCCGGGTGAAGAGGAAGAAGAGAAGTGGGAAACACCAACAGAGCACAAGCAAGGCCTGTGCAGGCTGGTGGCTCAGCTGTGGCCAGCAGCAGGACAAGGTCAGTGCCTCAGTTTCCCTGGCTGCAGCAAGCCACAGGACTGTGCTGGGCAGGGATGACAGCACGGGGAAGAGGTGAGTGGTGACACGTGCAGCGCTCCTGCTGAGGCAGGAGCTGGTGACACTGGTGGCCCTGCAGCATGTCAGAGGCTGTGCTGGCAGACTGGTCTGGCAGGCTGCCTGTTCCTGCCACGCTGGGAGCAGCACCTGGAGCCCTTTGGGCCAGGCTCAGGCTGCACATCCATGATTGAGTGGTGCTTGGGCTGCCAGCCCTCTCCAAAGCAGGACAGATTTTCTGTTGTCAGACCCTATAGAGAGGTCCCTGAGGGCTTGAGGGGCAATAAGTGGAATCTCTGGGCAGGGTGGGGACAGGCAGCTGTGTGGGCTGGGGCTCAGGTACCACACCACCTGTACTGGGTTTGGCTCTGCCACAGGACAAGAACCCCTTTGGGCCTTTGAGGCTGAAGTGCAGCCCACCCCAGCCGTGGCACAGGTTTAAACCCAAAGCAGCTGCCCTGGAAAAAGTCAGGATGCAGAGCAGGAGCTCACCAGTGCCAGCCTCACTCTGCAGGGCATTAGTGAGGAGTGCCCAGACCCCACCGCCCCTCCTGCTTCCTGCCAGCATCCTGCCCCCAGCCCCACAGGGACATCCAGGGAAGCACAAAGTGGTGCTGAGCTTGCTCTGGCCACTCTCCACGAGGCCAGGAACCAGAAGCAGTGAGCAGAGCAGGAAGCAGGCCCAGAGGAAAGCAAACAAGAGAAAGCAATTGAGGAAGCTCATGTCTCATTCATGTGCGTCTCAGCCAAAGTCCAAAGCAGGAGACTCTTGCAAAGGACACTGGAAAAATTCCAGTGATATCTCCCCCACAGAGCAAGATTAGCCCAGAGGAGGAAAAAAAAAAAAAAAAAAGTTGTTTACAAGCTGGGCAAGCCAGCTTGGTGGTTGGAGCACACGAGGAGCTGGGATCAGCTGTGCCTGCCCTCCCCAGGGAGCTCCAACCCCTCCTGCCTGGCTCTGGCCTCAGCCACCTTTGCACCCTTTCGTGGCCCTGGCAGGTGAGATGCTGCTGAGGGGCCACATCAGTGCAAGCAGGAAAGTGCAAGGAGATTGCACACCCACCAGCTGCACTTTGGCAGGTTCCCACAGAGCTGAGAGGAAGCACAGCCTTCCCAGCCCTGGCATCCCAGCAGGGTTAATGGTCCCCAGAGCTGGCCAGTCCCCAGAGCGGTCCCTGCACCCAGTGGGGCTGTCACCCTTTGCCCCCTCCAACGGGCTGTTTGCACCCCTTGGCTCTGCCCAACTCCTCCTGCTTTTTATGAAGTGTTTCCATCTAAATGCAGATGAGAATCACAGGTTAATGTAGCACCTGGGTTCTGCTCCCCTGGAGGGCCCTTTCACCAGGCAGAAGTCAGGGAGAGGAGATTTGGGATTGCTGTTGGGTGAATGTTTGTGTGGCTGCTGTGTGGCTGTGCAGTTACTTGCACCCGGAGAGGAGCCACAGCTGAGCTATTTGCTTTTCCTCCTTAATATCCGGGGTTTGTTTGTCTGTTTGTCTGTTTGTTTGTTTAATCTTAACGAAAAGTCTTTGCTGCTGCACACCCATAGTTGCTCTCTGAGAAATGAGAAATGAGCAAACCCACGCTCATCCCATCCTCTCTCACCTAAGAGGGATTTTTACTCAAGGAAGTTCCATGCTGGCACGAGGCTGTTGTTGCCCTACATGTACTGAGGGATGGTACAGCACCGTGACTGTGCTGGGCAAAGTCCTTCCCTGTAAATCACCTGTGGGGTGACAACTCCACAGACCCATCACCAGGCAGGCAGTGTCTGGGGCACCTTCCCGGGAGATGTTGCTCTGCTCTGCTCGGAGCCCTCAGGGAGCTCAGATCCACCACGCCTCCTTGCTGGGCCACGCTGGCACCCCTGGAACCACAGATTCCCCACATCCTGCCCACTGAATGGTGATTGTCACCTCAATTGCCCATGTCAGAGCCATCTGGGCACAAGAAATAGGTTTGGTAACAGGGTGTCTCAAAGGATTTGCTGTTGGCCAGTTCTCTTTGTCAGAGACACCTGTAAGTGTAACTCGGTGCAAAGAAGATTAATATTTAATTTAACTTCTAAATCTTCTTGTTGACATACTTATTAAGAGCCAAACTGAAGAAATTCCATCAGATTTGCTCCTGGTTCGGTATTTATAGCACCATAGTCTCTGCTGGACTTCTCAGCTTCAGAGTTGAGGTTTGCAAACTGTGATGGTCCTTAAACAAATGAAAAATGAGAGTGCATTGCACCCCCTTCTCATCTCCTGGTTGTCAATAAACAAATCTGCTGGGAAAGCATTAGATATGCAGCAGAGATTCTCTAGGATCCTTCCAGATCTGGTACAGAGCTGTCAGTGAATAACTGATTAAACTGCATGTCCCAAGACAGTCAAACATTAGGTACAAAAACTTTCAACCCCTCGGCAGTGCAGGGAGGGGCAGCAGAGGTGCCCCCAGGCAGGACTTGAAGGAATCAGATGGGAAAAGCAGGCCCTGTGGGGTGGGCACCGTGGGCTCCGGGACCCCCCAAGTCCAACAGATCTGTTTAACCTCCCTCTGCCTGGTTTGTGGCCCCTTTTTCTTCCCAGGAGCCCGAACCCACAGCAAGGAGCTGGCTATGGGCTGGTGAACCTTGCAAGATGGAAGTCTTTGCCTCTGCTTACAAGTGCTGCCTCTGTTCCCTGGGGAGCCTGGGGGCAGGAGTTTTCCACTGGAATAGCGCTGGAGCTGCACAGTCAATGTATGATGATCAGGCACCAAATATGTGCAGGGAACACCTCACGTAAACAAAACCACAGGTGGCACAGAGCTGCGAGTCAGGCTGCCTCACAAGAGGGGAAAGAGAAGATTTGCAATGTGCTGGTGGTCAGATGCTGTGAGGTTTTTATCTTCTTTTCTTCCTGTTAGAGGAAGAACCAAAACTCTCAGCCTCCAGGGTTCCAACGTGATGCCTGAACTTCTGCCCACTCACATGGATGCCTTGACCTGGGACAAAGACACATGGACAGTGCTGCCACATCCCCAGTCACACCAGGGCAAGCTGGTGCCTCTGGAGCAATCTGACTAATTCCCAGCCTGGGAAATGCACCCTCGATAACACGGGGCTGATGATACCAGTACAGCCAGTACAGTAGAGACCTGGGTGTCTCGCTTTGCAGACACATTTAGGAGAAAACAGTCTGAAATATGTCTTTCCTCTAAAGAGAAGGGTTCCAGTAAACCCTTTTTCTGATGAGAAATGAATACTAGTGGGTGAAAGTGAAAAAAAAAAACAAAACAAAACAAAACTGTTTATTAACCAAAAAAAAAGAAAGCAAAAAACAAAGGGGTGCCCACAAGGTACAGAAAAGGATTTAATAAATGCTAGATATTGAAATTTCAAAACCTTAACCCCCACCCCTCCCCAGACCACGTGGCCAGGAGGCAGAGATAGTGGTTGTCCCCCTTGGTCACAGGGAAGGGAGGAACAGGAGCTCACACAGCCTCTCAGGCAGAATGGATGGGAACCTTTCTGGCGTGGGTCTCCTCCTCACAGCAGGCAAAGCTGGTGGGTTCTGGTGTCCTTTCTCGTGTGGATTCAGTTTCTCCAAGGCCTCAGGTTCAGGGTGGCCCCCACCAGCTCCCCAGATGGACAAAAAAAAAAAAAAAAAATCAAAGCCAAAACAGTTCAAGGATAAAAGACCCAAAAAGCTGCCAAGAGGATTCCTGGTACAGCCTCCAGGCCAGGGGAAGGGGAAAAAAACTTCTTGCTTCAAGACAGCAAAAAAACTTAATCCAACAAAAGGAACAATGTAGTGTCCTGGTCCACAGCACAGCCCAATCACACTGGAGAGAGAGAGTTTGAACCAAACCACGCAGACTCCTTGCCCTGGGTCCGTCATAAAACTACAGCAGCCATTTCTGGGCATAAAGCAGACAACTAGGGAATAAATTATCATCATAAAATCACCCCAAGACACTGGGGAAGTCCCATGTCAGGAAGCCATCAATGACACACCGATGGAGGTGGCTGATGTGGTGACCCCAGTCAGGGCTCACTGACCGACAGCCCAAGGGCTGGATCTGGCAGTTTATCTGCTTCCCCAAAAAGGAAAAAAGGACCCCTGTCCTTGGGCTGGTTGCCGGTGGCAGGGCAGAGGGGAGAGACACAAGCCTGGGGTTAGATGGGTCACACACAGTGTTTGTAAATATGGCTGCAGCGGTTTGGGTCCTCAATCCTCAGCACAACAAGGACCTGGGACCACTGGTTGTTCTGGGCCAACAAGAGCAGTGAGAGAGATGCTACCAGAACTGTCAACCCTTCCCAGCTCTGCTCCCCAGACAACAATTGAGGCAGTGTGGATTGCAGCAGGCCCATCTAAGCTGGTCCCTGCAAATAAAATACTAGTGGTTCAAGAACGGCCCTAAGAGCACAGGAAAATGGCAAACACGTGCCAAATAGGGAAGCTGTGGATCTCTGGACACCTCTCCCACTGCAGTGCCTCCCATCCTCCCACCCCCCTGTGCCCTTCCCTTCCTGCAGGCACTGGTTCTTCTCAAATACCCCAAGTCATGCTGGGGAAACATTTAGGGACAATGGCACAAAGCTGGCACACAGCTCTGTTTCTGGTCAAAATATTTTCAGACTGGATGAGTGGCTGTTTGTTCGTACCCTCACAGGAGAAAGGGCATGAGTGAGGATAGAAATAGAGTTGAACACGACTACCCATTTGTGTATAGCAAGAGTGTTCTCCCGTCGGCTGCTTTGTTTCCAAAATGAGGGGCAATTTACCACCTTTGGGGTCTTCAGTAATGCACATGCTGTGAGGAGTCCTTTCCCATCTGTTACTCATGTCCAAGAATTCCTGCCCCTGCCCAGGTCTTGCAGGACACACCACACCTCTCCTCCAAGTGAGAGATGTTTTCATGGCTGGATGCCTCTGAAAAGACAAGGGCAGACACTCCCCTAGCATTTATTCCTCACCTGGGTGTGCGTCTGCATGTGAACTTGTAGGCAGGCGGGTGTATGTATGTGAGCGTGTGTTTATTAGTACTAAAAATGCATTTGTCAAAATCTCTAGAGTTAAAAAACAATCATTACGTAATTATATTGAACAATTAACCAACTGATTCATCAGCTAGAGGCTCACCAACAACACCTGAAACCTATGCCAGCCACCTAACAAGGCAGAAGGTGGCACAAGCAAAAGCAACTTCCAGAATGTCCTGGAGATTTATGGACCTGTGCTTTGTCCAGGTTAGAGAAGACGCTTTCCATTCCTGGCCGCTGGCATCTTGGAGCTGAAGGCTCCCAGGTGTTACCTGCTCTCAGCTGCTGGTTTAAAGTGTTTTGATAGAAAAATATTCCTTATAAAATGAGTTTGGGTCAGTACCATGGCTCAGAACTCCCCTAAGGTGCCCATGCTGCCTGACTTAGACCTTTCCTCTGCTCACCAGGGTCTGCGAGCACCATGAATATGCAGAACACTTAAAACTCCACGGAACAACCTGCTCCAAGCCAGCAGAAAAATTCTGTCACTAGCAGTGCCATGGTGTGTAATGCTCTGGTTACGAGCTCTCTGGGAGAGGACAGAGACAAAGAATGAAGCTGGGGAAGGAAGTTGAACTGTGTCATTGCCTGCCTTCCAAGCAGGTAACTATGCAACACTAATATCTTTTATAAAGAAGTATCTAGGTTTCTTCAAAACACAAAGCAGACAAGGAAGATCACCAGTGTTGTTTCATGCACTACTGGAGTGCACCACGTCCTGCAGAGAGCACCAGAGCTGCTGTAGTCTAGGCCCATGGTGATACATAATAATTTGGCTAGTAAAGCTCAGCAGGTGGGCATGTGGGCTGCACTGGGAGCCCATGAGACAGAGCTCACGTCAGCGGTGAAAAAGACACTGCTGCAGACAGTTGTACCAGCAAACCCCGGTGTGTACAATATCCTCAGTACCACCTGTGTTCGGAAGGTTGGTGCATCCTTGCCAGGGAGATGCTACCGACTCCTCCCGCGCCCTGGGAGCACCTGACAAAGGTGCATCCTTCAGCACAAACGGAGTTCCGCAGCGGGACCTGAGTCCCAGCCGGCCAGTGTGTCAGCGGGCACAGAGACTCGGGCAGGCGCACCGTGAGGAGCACGGCAGCGGGGAGGCGACTCCGGAGAGCCGCCGTGCGCCGCCGGCGGTGTCACAGCGATGCGGCGGCGGGACTGCCGAGCGGGGCAGAGGCGGCTCCGAGCCCGCCGCGGGGCCGGGCCCGAGCCCGCTCTCCAATGGGCGCCGGGGCCGCCCCCGCCCGCCCCGCCCGCAGCGCTATAAGTGCGGGGGCCAGCGCCGCCCAGCCCAGCGCAGCCCGCGGAGCCGAGCGCAGCGCGGCCGGGCCCGAGAGCGGAGCCGCTGCCCGCCGGAGCTCCGGACCGGCGCGCACCGCGCAGGCACTGCCGAGGCTCCGCGCAGCTTCCCCCGCCGGCGGACCCTGCGGAGCGGTGCCTTCCCCCCGGGCGGAGGTGGGGGCTCGCCGGGATCTTCCGTGGGAGCCGGCTCGGCGAGAGCGGGACGCGGTGCCGTCCCCGGGAGCCTTGCCCGAGCCGCTGTCGCCTGGCCGGGAGCTGGAGCTATGGCCGAGCACATGATGATGCCGATGAGCCACGGCGGCGCCGGGCTGCAGAGCTACCGCATGGGGGTGAGCGGGCTGCAGGGACCCCCGCAGCACGGGCAGCATGTGCTGAGGACGCTGCCCGCCGCCGCTCAGATGATGCCCTACGGAGGGGCCGGCATGGACGGTGCGATGAGGCCGAGACCCAGCCTGAGCGGACAGATGGGCCACCACCAGATGCAGAACGCGATGATGTTCAATGGCCCGGGTCAGCAGCAGCAGTACATGGGGCCGGTGGGCACGCAGCAGCTCATGGCCAGCATGCACCTACAAAAACTCAACACCCAGTACCAGGGCCACCCGCTGGCCATGAGCAACGGGCCCATGGGAGCTGGGGCCCAGCAGTACAGAGTGGGGCCGGGCCAGCACCCGGGCATGCAGCACATGCCCTCGCCAGCGCTGACGTTGAATGTTATGGACACTGATCTTATAGACGAGGAGGTCTTGACATCCCTTGTCCTGGAACTGGGCTTGGACCGGATTCAGGAGCTGCCAGAGTTATTCTTGGGACAGAACGAGTTCGACTTCATTTCAGACTTTGTTAGCAAACAGCAACCCAGTGCCATCAGTTGCTGAGGGGCTTTGAGCTCCTCCTTGTGTCTTGGTGGTTTTGAGTTTGTTTCTAACTTTTCCCCACCTGCCATCCTCCTCCCTTCCCCTGCCTTGTCCTCTCCTGGATTCCTGCCCTCCCCAAAGGGACAATCATCGGACACTGGCTTGCAATGGATTGCTTTTCTCTTCTGTGTGGTTTTGGTTTTTGGTTGGTTTTTTTTTTTTTTTTCCTGTGTGGGAGTTTCTGGAGAGGGGGTTGGTGCTCCCCAAACAGAGAGCAGGTCAAGAGCTCCTGCTGTAGAACTGCCTCTAAATGACATTACCAGGATTTCTGGCTTAAGTAGAAATAATGGACTTACGACTTTCCTCAACTAGGCTTGGAGCACCAGAAGCTATAGGCAGCTGGCAGCCCTGCTGGTAGCTGGATTTGCTCGTGGATTCTGTGGTGCCAGTGGAATTGAAGGATCCTGAGAGAGAATTGTCTCCCTGGTGCATGGTTTGAACCAGTTTTCCCTTGCAACCATGGGCGGGGTTAGTTATTTGTTGGGATGTTTTACTGTGACAGTAAATAGGTCTTCAGTCGTGTCTGTTCAGCTCGGGAAGGGGCACTTCCCCATAGCAGGCTTTTTTCTAACTCACACAAAATAAAGTATGCCTTGGGGAAGGGTGTGCGTTCGTGCCTAAATGTTCATCTCCGTGGAACTTCAGATCTCGGACCTGTACTGCTAATCAGCTGTAAAATTTACCAAGTGTTTAAGGTTGATTCAGGCATGAGGCTTAAAGCTGCAGTCTGGCTCCACTTTTTTTCCACCTCTGAAACCAAATAAAGACCATGCAACTGTATATTTCAGTTCGAATCTTATTTATTTTCCTGTGGTTATTTATTTGCAAGGGCTCCTTTTGTTATTTGGCTTTGGGACTGCTGGGAAAGATGCCTGGAGAGTACTGCAGCTTTAAGATGCTGGCTTTGGGAAAAGCAAGCCTGGGGTAGTTTTCAAGCTGAATAGTCACTTCATCTCTCGATCGTTATGCTGAGCGCGCAGGGCTCTAAATCCAACACCTTTCTGCATGTGATAAAGATGACTCGATTTCCAATTCCCTTGCTCGGAGAAGGTGAGATGTGAAAGGCGGCGGGGTTTGGTTTCCTGCGCTGGCTCCAGTTTCCCTGCGCTGGGGAAGCTCCGGTGACTCCTGGCTGCTGCTGCCCCCTGGTGCTGCCGGCCCCTGGCAGCCGCCGCTCGGCGACTCGGAATGTACGGATGGATTTGCGAATAAAAGCTGAAATATCTCCCGTGTGCATTTGTTCAGTGCCCGTCTCCAGACTGTGGATCACTGGGAGAAGAGTTGCCTTTGCTCCTGCTGGTGGGCTGCTGGCCCGGTCACTTGTGTTCCCCACCTGATACTCGAGGTGGAAGGATTGGGTTTCTAGTTTAATGCTTGGAACTCAGTCCTTGAAGTGTGGCTGGGAGGATGAGATGCTCCTTGTCTGTACTGGGGAGAAATTACAGATGTGGATGGTGGTGCTCTGTTGCAGAGTGGCTGAGCCAGGTGATAGAATCATAGAATGGTTTGGGTTGGAAAGGACCTAAAGATCATCTAGAGCTGCTCGGACAAGTGGGTGGTGACTCCTTCCAGACTGAGTGCACACTTGACAGCTGGGCTACAGCTCTGCTAGCAGCTCTCTGCTGCAGTTTTCTATACCACAAAGGCTCTAAAAATCAAGACAGTAGTTGCTCTCCTACTCTTGGAAGGCTTTTTCTTACAGATTTTTCTTTTTAAAAGGTTTCCAGCCAGTTCCTTTGCAGAGTTGAGGGATATACCAGAGTGTTCCTTTCCTGCCCTGTAGTAATGGGGCTATGGATGCTATTATTGGAATGGCTGAACCACTTTGAACTGTCAATGTCCCCTGGTCTTGTTCCTCGCACAACTCAAGACCAGTTGTTAAAGTCCCGTCCTTTTGGTGGTTATGCCTGTGCAGTCTGAAAACCTGGTCAAAAAATAACTGCTGGAGCTTTTGTTGAAGGTGAGAGAGCCCTGCTTAGGCTGTCAGCTCTGTGGCAATGGGCTGTTGCAGAGCTGGAAAGACTTTGTTATCTCTGTGCAGCTGCAGGTTGTAGGTGAGCAGTGAAGAATTGGCAACCTCAGAATAAAAGTAATTCAACCTCAAAATGAATGTTTTCTAGGCTGTCAGTTGTTGGGGGGTTGATTTTGGGGGGGTGTTGGCTCTGTGGTAGACACCACTGTGAGCTACAGAGTCCCAGTTACAAGTGGGGAGTTGTGTGCAGCCCACAGATGAGCACTATCAAGTCAGCAATTTCTGCAGAGCTTTCCCAGGAGCAGATTTCTGTGTGATAAGCACTTGGCGGCCAGAGGAACATGTCTGTACATCCTCTCCAAGGGTTGTGCAGTGCACTGGGAAAGCTGCTGTTGATTTAAGTCAGAACTGATAATTTGGAGTGACTGGGGGTTCACACTCAGGATTTTCTTGGGGGTCTGTCCCAGCAGGCTCAGTTGAGATTATTTCAATCCTTCTTGAGTATGTAACCCTTAATTTCTCCAAAAGACCCTGTTAAGAGTGGTCTGTTTGTGGTTTTCTAGAAAACCCAGGTCAAAATCATTTATCATTTCTGCTAGAGGCCTGTTGCTTCAGTCTGGGCTGGACTGGACAAGTGCTGTGATCTCCTCCTTTGTGATGCTTCCTTAGTTCAGGTGCAGCAGGCTCTGTATGCCTTGTATCAGGCACACAGCACCTGTACAGCAGCACAGGCTGCAGCCTGGACAGCTCAGGTCTCTCTCTCCACTCGGGTGTGGTGCACCCTGCCTGCCCAGGTCCCCTGGCAGGGTGACTGGCCCCACACTGTGAACAGAGGAGCCAGGTGGCACAACGGGACAAACCCAGCTACCTGGGTCTGTCCCAGGTAGAGTTCCTCAAAGGTCACCAAAAATAGAACAGAGCTGAGTTCTGCTTTTCCCATCCCACTGACACTGAACTCTCCACCCCAGACCAGGCAGGAGGGCAGCAGGGTGATCCCCAAATCTCTGACAGGCTCTGCAGAGTGCTGCACGCTGCTGCTGAATGAATGGTAGTGCCTGTCAGTTTGGGAGCTTTGCGGGCATAGAAGTGAACTCCTCACATGGAGAGGTTTGTGTTTACAGGCAAGCACCTCTCCTCTGAGGCACCAGGAGGTTTATTTTCTGTACTGTGGAAGAAGAGAGGTTCTCAAGCCCCACCCTGTCCCCTCACCTAGGCTGGATCCTCTGTAACGCTCCAAATAGGTTTTGTAGCCATTTGTGTGATGTCCGGGGCTGGAGGCAGCCTCTGGGAGCATGAGTGTGAAAGCACAGTAAGACGAGGCTGTTCTCCACATCCCTGTCTCTGACCACGTGCTCTCGGGGTGATGAAGTCTGTTGATAGCGCAGGGTGATGTAGAGTTACAAAGGTGAAAGTCTGGGGAAGGATCTGCTAACAGCGAGTGCCCAGGCAATAACGTGAGCAATGCCTGGTAAATACAAAATGATGGCTAGAGGGTTAATCCTCCTTGACTTCACACAGCGCTGAGCTCTAAACTAGCTACTCAGCAAAGATCTTAGTGTTGCAATAAATGTTTCTATGAAAAACTCAGCTTGCTGTTCAGGAGGAGCCAGACAAGCAAAAGGAAAGCTAGAAAATCATTAGGAGATGAATGAAAAGTAAAATCGAACAGTGAATGCCCTACAGAACCCACAGAGAATTCAGTTGCATCCTGTGCACTGCCCATGACGGTGAATTTTCAAAAATTCTGGTCTGTTTAGAGAAGAATTATAATGTAAAACTAGAGAAACAGAACAACTGAGGCAGAGTAATGTTTCTCAGAGACAGCCACAGAATAGTTTGGGACTTCTCAGTCAGGAAGAAGCTGGGCAAGAGAAGTTTATAGTGTAAGAGAAAGGAGAAGATGACAGGGAATTATTTTTCCCAAGTGTGATGGGAGATATCTGCTGATCTCTGCAAATTTAGCAGAGGGCAGGGTCAAACCCGAGTGAACAGAGGTGTTTCTGCAGGCAATGTTCCTGACTCAGAAACGGAGTTTTTGTTTGTTTTGTTTCAGAGGGGTTTTTTGAGAGTTTTTTGCAGGGGTTTTTTGTTTGGTTGGGTTTATTTGTTTGTTTGTTTTTAAGTCATAGATACATTTCCTTTCAGTCATGTCTTGTGCCAATGAAATCCACAGGGGAGAAATCAAGGTCTTTGTAAGAAGCTTAAGCTCTCTAAGCTCCTCTTCATTTTAAACCTGCTGCCCCCTCACTTTGTTCACTGTCCCCAAATTCCCAATCGTTTCCTGTTCATCTTCTCCACATTAGTAAGGATTTTGCAGCTCCTGAGATGTTCCCTCCTGAGTGTCTCCCTGTCCAAGGATCACTGTTTGTTGTAGACTGTGATCACCTCTTTCCGCCCTGTTTCCAGCTTTACGGGATGGGGGAGGGAGCAGCACTGCTTTAAGCTGTAGATAGATGTGTCATGGATTTCTCCGATGCTATAATTAGGTCTGGTTGTTCTATATTTCAAACATCCATCACAGAACCACAGAAATATTTAGACTGGAAGGGACCTTTTGAGGTCACTCAGTCCAATCCTCTGCTCCAAGCAGGACTGCATTCAGAGGCAGGGCAGGCTGCCCAGGGCTTTGTCCAGGCAGATTTGGAAAACTTGAGGGGAGGGGATTTGTTTGGAACCATGTTTTAGTGCTGTACTGCTTTTCTTTCCTAATTTCTCCCTTTCCTTTGGTTCCTGGCTGGCACAGGCACTCACCTACTGTATTTGGAGACCTGTGCAGAGATTCCAGATCTCTCTCCCAAGGGTTAACACCATACTCTAGCCACGTTTGCATGTATTGGAGGGTTCTCTCTCACCCTTGGCCTGGGAGGTCAAGGTCTAAAATACAAGCGCCAGTGTTGCCCAAATAAAATACCCAGTTCCTAAAAAACTGTGCCCCAGTTCTATCCCTTGTCACCCGAATTTTTCAGCCTTCTAATAGTTTGCATTTTCTACTGGAGCTTTCTCACACTTGTAACAAAAACTGATATTTTGTAAATAATACATTCCTTCCAGAGGGAAGGACAAATTGATGAACATCTAAGTTGACCACTGAGGTCAGAGAGGTATTAACCTCGTCCCCCAATCCCTAATCAAATTCCAAAGACTATATAAGTCAAGATCCCAAAAATAAAGTTCCTTCTTTGTCATCCCACAACCTGGTGGGTGAATTAATCTTTTTGTGTGCGTCTAGTAACAATCCCTTGGTTTCCTCACAGGCTCGGACAACTCCCAGGGTCATCCTCAATGCAGTCATTCTGCCACCCACACTGCAGCTGCCCCCGTCCTGCCATGAGCCATTCCTCCCTCTCTGCTGCTCACAGGGTGGTACCACACAGTTCTTCCTTGAGCCTCCCCTCCAGCCTGGCTTCAGGAGAACAGCTTCTGCCTGTGAGATCCTGCATGGCTTCCATCGGGTGACATGTATTCGAGGAACGAGCAGTCACACCTGTGTCGTTCAGGGTGACACACTCCTGAGCTCAGGGCTGGATTTTGTTTTAGTTTTAGGGCTCTGTTTCTTCATTCTTTTCAACCCTGTGTATTGCTGGGTTAGCATTTGCCTCAAAAGTTTGGAGTGAGGAGTCCCATCTGCTCCTCTTCTTCATGCTGCCATCTTGGGACCTCATAGTTTTTGCACTGCTGTGTCCTCAAGCCTTTAGAGAAGAGCCTGAGTTTCCTTCATGAGGGGTAAGCTTTGCTCTGTTTCTCTGCAGCACACTTGTGGGGGTGGTTTGTTCCTTCTCAAAATAGCCAGAGTAAGTAAGAATACAGTTTGTTCTTGTGACATCTTGGTTTTGCCTGTAAATCTTCTGGACTTCCAGAGGGGTGAGGAAGAAAGGGGATTTTACAATTTACCTCACCCTAAAACTCCAAAACACAGTTACTAAGAAATATTCAAATAACTTTCATATTCTTGGCTACAACAGAACTGTCTCAGATGTGGTTTTCTCCTCTAGAAAACTGGAGATGCTCCTGGTCAAATACTGACCACTCATAAAAATAAAACCATGGGTATGCCTGATGTCATCCTGTGCAGTTCCCAAAACAAGTCACAGCTCCTGCCTCAGACACAAACTGTCTGCTAAGGATCCCCATCACACAAACACTGGGACCTGCAGCAGAGTCCAGGGAAAGCTCTGCACATCAGCTCCAGTCCTGTCCCACAGGTGAATCCCTCCCTGTGTCCCAGCATACTCCTAGGGTATTTGGCAAGAGGCAGAGGCAGGTCCCAAGCAAAGCATGACTCCATCACCTCCAACTCCATCACACTCTGCACTTGGACACCACTGAGCCCCTTGATTATTGCCTGTTAGCATGGGCTCCCTGACAACCACATTGCCAAGGAAAAGGAGCAATTTGGATTCAAGCAGCCGATGGCAAAGAGAGCACAAGGCAGAATGTCTTCAGGTGAGGGGACCAGAGGACATCCCATGTACCAGGTGCTTTGTTGTTCACAACAGAAACTGGAGTTAAGTCTGGCTGTGTGAATGCCAGAAAAGTCTGTGTTGTTCCCTCTTCCAGATCCTCAAGTCACAAGCACATGCTGATGATACCTCTGAGATCGTACATGTGATTAGCACTGGTAGACCAGTGGAATGAGGAGGCTGTGATTGCAGCAAAGGTTGCTAGAGGTTTTCTTGACTTCTTCTGTAAGAGCCAAATCTTTAGGATGGAGGGTCTGGGGCTTTCCAGAAAACAGCTTATTTCAAATTTAAAAACACATATCTGCTTGGTGCAGTGGACTGTGAGGGCTGGTGTGACTTACACAGCACGGCCATGGCACTGGGTAGGAATGAGAAAACCAGAGGCAGGCAAAGGTCATAGATTGAACATACCCAGGAACATCCTCCTTCTGCTGCCAATGCTCACATCCAGCAGCAGCCTGAGGCTGAAAATGTTCTTTTCTCCTTTTCCTGACCTCTGCCATCAGTGGAGATGCCATGTGTGAGGGAATTCCCCATGCTCAGATGCACCTCATACACTGTGCTTACATACACTGCATCAAAAAGGCAGTCCTCTCCTCTCCTCTCCTCTCCTCTCCTCTCCTCTCCTCTCCTCTCCTCTCCTCTCCTCTCCTCTCCTCTCCTCTCCTCTCCTCTCCTCTCCTCTCCTCTCCTCTCCTCTCCTCTCCTCTCCTCTCCTCTCCTCTCCTCTCCTCTCCTCTCCTCTCCTCTCCTCTCCTCTCCGGTTTACCCTGCAGTGCCAGTAGCAGGGCGAAGAACCAAGCAACAGGTTTGTCCAGGGAAAATAGTGTGAGAAATAGGTAACAATTCACCTCTTTGTTATTAACAATGCACCAAATGGAATCTAGAGTCACAACAGGCCAAAAAGATTTGGCCCATAGAAAAACACTGTCTCCCCGGGCAGGAACCAGTATACGGTGAAGTGTCTGTGTGTGACACAGGGAAGAGCTGACACACGTCTTTGACACATCACAGAATGTGCCCCATGATGCCCAAGACTGGGGATAAAAAGGAATGCCCTCCTGTTGCACTTTCTCCACCATCTGCACAGAGAAGCACTGCTGGAGGGGCAGTGGACGCTCATCCTGCCACCACTCATCTACGTGTCCCCATCCACCATCCAGAGGAGCCAGCTCAGGCCTCAGGGTATGGATACACAGACAAGGCTCTGGCTCATGTTTGCTGACTTGCTGTTTCATCTCTCAGGTGTCAGGATCACTGGGAAGGACATCACAGTCAGAAGGAGCAATGCAAGGGGCTCCATATCACTCCCCCTGGTCAGACAGGCAGGCTGGAGGCTCTTGAGTATCCCACTGTGGAGTATTCCCAGGGAGTATTCTCACTTTGCTGGACCCAAGCCCCTAGTGCAGCAGGGATTCCCAGGAGCCTCCCTGTGTCTCTGCATGAACAGGGATTAGGGAAAGCAGCTCTTTGCCAAATCCAAGTGATATTCCAGACACAAAGGACTAAGCCCATAGTAAAAGCTTTGCAAGTGACTGCTTTCTCAAGAATCTGATCCCAGCCCAATTCCCAGATAAGCCTTTGCCCTGAAGAAGAGGGAAAACAGGGATCTGCACCTCCAACCTTTGATAACATGCTGTTCTTTAGAAAGCCAGTGGTTACACCGCGGTCCATCTCAGCAGTATTTCCATGCTGAGGGGCTCTTCTGGGGCACATCCTTGTTCAGCATGTTACAACACTCCCGATTTTCAGATGCTGGTTACATTCTGCCGTTAGGTTGCTTCATAATTGCTACACCAAGGTATGGACCAAGTCCTGCTTTTCCTGTTTCAACTGTAAATACAAAATTCAGTTGATTGCAAGGCACCGTAGTGAGTTGAGGAAAGTTTTGACAAGTCAGCCAAGGCCCATGTCAGTTGTATGTGTGCAGCTCAGAGGCAGTGGGACCTTTCCATGTGCAGGGGCTGTGCTGCATCCTGCAGCCTCCGGATGGATTATTATTTCCTTTCCAGATTTGCCAAAAATATCCCTGAGTTCACATTTCCAGGGAATTCTGCAAGTTCAGCCTGCTACAAACATTCATGACCTGCTCATGACCACTGAAATACCAGGGGGGTGAAGAGACCTCAATGCAAAAGTTTTCTGATCTCCCACGCTGCTGGCTCTGATCCATGGTCCATCCTTGCTGCTTCAGCTGCAAAAGGAAAGCAGATTTCCCCATGGAAATCTGGCTCTCCCTGCATGGCTGAAGAGCTGTGTGTCTGCCCCATCCTCTCCCCATCCCTCTGCACACCTCTGCCTTTCTTCAACAGCACAAAACAAACTCCAGAAGGGTTTTATTTAGTAATTTAATTGAACAGAGGGTTTTATTTAATTCTTTAATTCTCATCCAAACCTCTGCACTGGGGATTTTGCCAGGCACACTGGCCTTCTGTGCCAGAGCCACAACCAAAATCCACCACATCCCTACAGGTAGGAGAATACAGGTAACACCGTGGTACTGTGAGCAGTGCCAAGAGCAAATCTGGCTTGTCAAGAGGGCGCAGCTGTGTGAGGAAAGGAACAGTAGTTTTAGTAACTAAACCTAGCTGTGGCTTCCTCAGAGTTTCTGGCAGGGTTCAAAAGAGGATCCCAGTGCTCCTGAAGGAAGGGGAGCTCAGCACTGCCCACAGAGCCACTGGCCTGCTGGGGCAAAAACAGGGAGGGAGGGAGGGAGAGTGGTGCCCAGCATCCCAATACAAACTGGTAAAATCCAAAGAAAGGCATCTCATGGAGATGAGATTTGAAGGTGCCTATTTCTCTCCTTTCACAGGTGTTGGGAGCAATGGGTTAAAAGAAGAAGACTGGTGAGGAGGATTGTAAATGCTCAATTGACCTTGCAGCTGGGAATAACCCTTGATAAAGCAGTGTAAGCAGCAGAGCAGTGTTCCTCCAGCATGGACCAAGTTTGTGTACCTCTGCCTGGGTGTTGCTTTGGGGATCCCTGGGACAGCTTGGTAGTGGGAATAAATTTGCTCTTTGTGCTTGAGCCATGGGTTTGTGGCTGTCCTGCCTGCCTGCCTGTGCTGACTCACACAACAGAGAAGCAAAGTTAGCCAAGGCTCCAAGGCTGCGTTTTAGACCTCTTGGAGCAGCCAAATCCCACCTCTAGTGTGTGGATGCAGTGAGCACTGCACTGTTCAGCTTCTTGGAAAGACAGAGCTACAAGAGCTCCTGATTTTTGCCCGTGCACCATGGGGGTCTATCCCTTTGGACAAGCCCAGCTGTGTCACACATTAAAGGCACGACTGCCACAAGTGGCCAATTTCTCCTGCAAAGCCTTTGTAAGAATCCAGGCTGTGAACAGCACCAACTGCACAGCCAAGGGATTTAGGGCTGAATTAGGTACTCACTGGAGTTTGACATTTCCAAAGAGTTACTACAAGCTGTCGGTACTGGAGCGTGCCTCCAGCAGATGGGCAGCAAGGCCTGCTCTATTCACTCCTGTCTGAAGGATCTCTGGGTGAGCTCAAGGCAGCAAAAGAAAAGCTGCAAGAGTCCCTGGCCCCCTGCAAGGGAAGGCTCAGCACCGCAGGCTGTTTATAAATAGCCGGTTTCAGGAAAAAGCCCTTTCCGTTCTGGTGTCAGTATGCTGTAAAGAATAAACAGCTTTCAGGGCTGAAAAAAGCCCTCCTTATCTTCCCCTTGCAAAACCTGCCCCCAAGTGCTCAGCAAGCTCCAGCATTTAGGGCATAGCTGGGGTCCCCTCAGCCATCAGGGAGGCAGGCAGGACACCCTGACTCAAATCCTCCACTGAAATGTTTGTGGCAGTTTTGATGTGGCCACCAGGCAAAAGGCAGGCTCGTTAACACAGGATGTGCAATCAGGGCCCTCATTTCTGGACTGCTGACCTGGGCTATGCTCAAGGAGGGTTGAGCATACTGGAATAGTGCCCAGGGTGTGAGGGCACGGCCTCTCATTAAAGAACTTCACCACACTTTCACAAATCACCTGAGCTGGACTACTGGTTTATATACATGGTATCCCAGAGGAAAAACAGGTGAATATTTTGCCAGTGTGAGACTGGCAACAACAGATCTACGAGCAGTGGGAGGGAGGCTGCAGCTTCTGCTCTGAGCACTGGGCAGCTCAGCCCAGCAGAGCTCCATGGGAACTTCTTTATGGACTCATCTAACTCAAAATAGCTCTCAGACCTATCTAGTGAAGATACAATTTCTGGAATCTTGACACTTTCTTCAAAGCACATGCTGACTTTTCCTTCTGTCTTCATCTCTGGGAACCCAGGACTATTCTGTTGCCCAGTGCAAAGCGGTTGGAAGGGACAGGAGGGGATTGCCATTGGTAGGGGTAGAGGGGAAGAAAAGCCCTGTGTGTAGCCGGGTCCATTGCCACGGCAGCATCTTGAAGTCAGCTCTTTGGAGTAGCCATTGTAAAGCAGAAAAGAGTATGGACAGGGTGTGATCAGCCTGTCCTCCCCATCCCAAATGAGGAGGGACGCTCAGGCGCTGCGGAGCGATTGCTTGGGGGCCATCGGTGGTGACCTCGCCGTGGTACGGGCACCGCTGGTCAGCCGTGATGTAGCCAGCGTGGGCAGGAAGGGTCCCGGCACTCGGGGCCACCCGGGGCCACCCGGGGCCACCCGGGGCCACCCGGGAACTGCCGCGGGGCGCTGCTGCCCCCTCGCGGCACTGCCGAGAACCACCGCAGAGCCCGGCCCCAGCGCTGCGGGGTGCAGGGTGCGGGGTGCGGGATGCGGGGTGCGGGATGCGGGATGCGGGGTGCAGGGCGCGGGGTGCGGGATGCGGGGTGCGGGATGCGGGATGCGGGGCGCGGGGTGCAGGGCGCGGGGTGCGGGGTGCGGGGTGCGGGATGCGGGGCGCGGGGTGCAGGGCGCGGGGTGCGGGGTGCGGGATGCGGGGCGCGGGGTGCGGGGTGCGGGCAGCGAGGAACGGGGTGCGGGATGCGGGGTGCAGGGTGCCAGGTTCTAGGTACTGAGCGCTGGGTGCGGGGTGCTGGGTGGGGAGTTCTGGGGGAGTGCCAAAACCTGGGTGATGAGCGCTGAGGGTCCTAGGGTTCACAACACTGGGGTCCCTTCTCAGGCGCAGGTGCTGGCCCCATCCTTCCCGTGGCCACGCTGTTTGCTCCAGAGACGCGGGGATGTGTGGGCTGTGTGTAACGGTGGTGATACCTTCACACGGTGCACCCTCAGAACACAGAGCGAGGAGCCAGAGCCCTGGGAATCCTCCTTGCTGAAGCAGAACACACCGTCAGCACAGCAGAACCATGGGGATTCCCTCAACAGCTACTGCTGTCACTTTCACTCCTCCTGCAAAACTCCTTTTCTGCCCCATGAGCTCCTTGTGTCCCATCTTCCCGCTTTTATGCCGCAGGTTGGTGTAAGTGTGACTCCCAGAGTGGCATCTGGGTGGGCAGACAGGAAAGTTTCCTCTCAGGGTCTCACCACCCTGACAGGGAACAATTCCTTCCCAGTATCCCATCTAACCCTGCCCTCTGGCAGTGAGAAGCCATTTCCCTTTGTCCTGTCCCTCCATCCCCTGTCCACAGTCCCTCTCCAGCTTTCCTGGAGCCCTTTCTGGCACGGGAAGGCCACAATAAGGTCACCCTGGAGCCTTCTCTTACTCTGCTACACAGATTTCATCCACGGCCCTGCTCCATATTTACCATCATTTTGACCTGTTGTGGACGCTTCTGAAATTAGAAATTTTTTTTGTTGCACCAAGCATTTCTCAAAGAAATATTTACACTCTTACTTTACACACACATACACTGACTTCTTAAGTTCTTATAGGGCACGACCTGAGTTTTTTTTATTCAAATTATTGGATATACTTTCCTTAAAATACTGTTGTAGTCCTGAACCAAGAAACCAGCAGGGCCACGGAAGTGATTCTGCCCCTGCACTTGGCCTTGGCGAGGCCACACTGCGAGTACTGTGCTCAGTTCTGGGCCCCTCACTTCAAAAAGGACATTTAGGTGCTGGAGTGTGTCCAGAGAAGGGCAGGAAGGCCTGTGAAGGCTTAGAAAAACACATTTCATTAAGAACTGCGTTTGTTAAGTCTCGAGGAGGCTCAGAGGGGATCACGTCGCTCTCTACAACTCCCCAAGAAGAGGCTGTAGTGAGGTGGGTGCTGGTCTCCTCTGCTGTGCCCGCAGTGAGAGGACAGGAAGAAATGCCCTTTAGCCGAGACAG
Organism: Chamaea fasciata; assembly: GCF_029207755.1. NCBI lineage: Eukaryota > Metazoa > Chordata > Aves > Passeriformes > Sylviidae > Chamaea > Chamaea fasciata. The sequence continues at coordinate 4,441,290 of NW_027094111.1, read as the reverse complement.
CGGGGATTCAGATGAGACGTTAGAAAAAACGCTCTGTCGAGCTATTGGAAGAGGCTGTCAAGTGGTGGAGTCACCACCCCTGGAGGTGTTGAAGAGGCACCGGGATCTGGCGCTGGGTGATGTTTTAGTGGTCGAGGGGTTACAATGGCAGCGCTGGGCGGACGGTGGGGCAGGATGACGCTCCAGGTCTACTCCCACCCTCGACGACTCCGCTGGTCCTCACTCCGACCCTGTGTCCCGTCACACCGGCCCCCTCTCCCCTCACTCCGGCCCCGCTCCCGCCTCACTGCCCCCCTCACTCCGGCCTTCTCTCCCATCACTGCCCCCCTCTCCCCTGAGTGCCCCTCTCTCTCCTGACACCGCCCCTCTCTCCCCTCTCCCCCGCCTCTCCCCTCACTCTCCTCTCTCCCCTCACTCTCCTCTCTCCCCTCGCCGCCTCTCTCCCCTCGCCGCCCCTCTCCCCCTCTCCCCTCACCGCCCCTCTCCCCTCTCACACGGGCCGCGCCCGCCCCTGCCCGCGCTCCGGCCCCGCCCGCAGCACGCAGGCGCGGCGGCGGCGC